>NC_091986.1:88054852-88735895 GCF_044704955.1 Pristiophorus japonicus
CTGCACTACAAATATGCTTCCTTATGAATTTCTTCTTGTGTACATATCCCAAATCTTACAAATAAACTTCTCTTCCCATGTGCATAAATCTAATAACTATAATTTAAAGATGGAAGTAATGAAATATTTAAAATTAAAAAAATGTTTCAGCTATATAAATAACACATTCAAAATATTTAGAACCATCTGAAATACGTATTGATCACTTTCTTAAATTATTGTGCATGAAGGCAAAATATATAACTGAAAAAAGACAACAATTTGAAGCTATGTATAATATGATAATGATATGATACTTCACCTCAAGTAGCAATTTTCACTCAATTTGAAACACTAGTACATCTTGTGCCCTATCTGCACTGAGATTATCTTGTAGAATACATGGGCCCATGTTTCCACATGATTCGCGCCTGATTTTTAGGAGCAACTGGTGGAGAACGGACTATTTTAGAAATCGCAATTCTCCACATTTTTTTTTCTGCAGTTCTAGTCAGGTAGAACAGTTCTAGTTTAGAACAGAATTTTTTCTTCAAAAGGGGGCCTGTCCGGCCACTGACGCCTGATTTGAAAGTTTCCACAGTGAAAATGTACTCCAAACTAAAGTAGAATGGAGCCAGTGAAGATTTTTGTAGAACTGAAAAAACCTGTTCTACACATTAAAAAATCAGGCGCAGGTTACAAATTAGGCGTCCAGAACGAGGTGGGGGGGGGAGGGGGGGGGGAAGGGAACTCATTAAATTCGACAATAAATCCTTATTTATACTTCTACAAATATACAAATAAATCCAACCTGAATAAACATTTATAAGCCACGAAAAGATTAAATAAACCATCTTCCTACCTGTGTGAAAGTGCTTCAGCCAGGGAGAATTCTGCAGCCGTTCGTGCCGCTGAGCGGGAGGGGGAAGAGAGAGAGAGAGAGGGAGGGAGGGAGAGAGGGGGGGAGGGAGAGAGGGGGGGAGGGGAGGGGAGGAAGGAGAGAGAGAGAGAGAGAGAGAGAGAGAGGGGGGGGAGGGGAGAGAGAGAGAGAGGGGGGGAGGTAGGGAGAGAGAGAGAGAGAGAGAGGGAGGGGGGGGAGAGAGGGAGAGAGGGAGAGAGAGAGAGAGAGAGAGAGAGAGAGAGAGGAGGGAGAGAGAGAGAGAGAGGGGATGGAGGGAGAGAGAGAGGGGGGGGAGGGAGGGAGGGAGAGAGAGAGAGAGAGAGAGAGAGAGAGAGAGAGAGAGAGAGAGAGAGAGAGAGAGGAGAGAGAGAGAGAGAGAGAGAGAGAGGGGAGGGAGGGAGAGAGGGAGGGAGGGGAGAGAGAGAGAGAGAGAGAGAGAGAGAGAGAGAGAGAGAGAGAGAGAGAGAGAGAGAGAGAGAGAGAGAGAGAGAGAGAGAGAGGGAGAGAGAGAGAGGGGGGGGTGCGTCGGGTTGGGGAAACAGGAGCGCGGGTCGGGTCAGTCGGGGGGGGGGGGGGGGAGCGGGTGTCGGTCGGTGCGGGGGGGGGGAGCGGGTGTCGGGTCTCGGGGCGGGGGAGCGGGTATCGGGTCTCGGGTCGGGGCGGGGGTGGGGAGCGGGTGTCGGGTCGGGGGGGGGGGGGAGCGGGTGTCGGGTCGGGTCTGGTCGGCGGGCGGGGGGTGGAGCGAGTGTCGGGTCTGGTCAGGCGGGGAGCAGGAGCTGGCCGTGGGAGGAGCCCCAGTGAGGCCATTGGGCCAGGGCTAGGGGCTGCGTGCTTCGGGCCCCTCCCACACAGTTCGGCGCCTGGAGCTACTGCACTTGCGTGCCGACTGTAGCGCGCATGTGCAGAGGTCCCGGCACTGTTTTCAGCGCCGGGACCTGGCTCCGCCCCCCCACCAGCTCGTGCTGACTGCGCCAAGGGCCAGAGGACCTGTAAATGGTGCAGAATACCGAGGATTTTTTTAGGCGCCATTTTAGGCGCGAAAAACGGGCGCCTAGCTCGGAGGGGCGCCCGTTTTTTTTCTTGTGGAAACTTGGGCCCCATATACCTATTCTTTTGAAAAATTCAAAAATATACACAACACTGAGAGAATCCGACGGCTAGATAGCATAAATAAAATCAGACAAAAACTATTCAAAACAAGTTGTGATTATATCTCTTGCTTGTGCATTTGCAGAATGTCAAAATCAACATGGTACCTCGTTTTTGCGCACCAAAGATTAAAACCAATCCGAGCAAATAGGTCAGGGTTTTCATATTTGTCCTCATTTGCTTTTATCCAGAAACAGTTCTCGGGCATTTCAAGTGGTCTGATCTGTGAGAACAAATAACAAATCAAAATATTACCATTAAAAGATCTGGTTATGATGTCTTCGATTTTTGATTAAATCATTTGATTCTTTGAAACTGAGATGATGAAATTTGCGTAATAATATTTCAGTCGCTATTTAGAAGTTGCAACACTTTTCAAATTTGATCTAATACAATCTTATATTCTACTTGATTTTAAGAATCTTGTCGCACTAAACCCTGAGCCCCAATCGTGGTTACAAAAGGGAATCAACTGACTGATGGAAAAGCGTGCAATGCTACATTGCTATATTTTCAATATATTTTAACAATACTGATGGCTGTCTTTTATGGATTGGAGGGTAATTTTTCATTTCATACATTTACGATTAACCATTAAAATTTTGGGTAAGACAGAGTACACAAGTATGTCAGTATGGAACTAACTGCTGCCCCCTCTGTTGATAGAAAGGTAAACATACTTTTGGCAAGAACCATCTAACTGACCTTGCTGTATCAAAGTTTACACTTGTTTGTATACTTTTATATAAAGTGCAATATAATGTATAATATGGGAGGGTTGGCTTATTATGTTTTTATATTTAGTGTTTTTATGTATAATATCGGCCGAATGAGTGCAACTGTAGCTTCTAAGTTGAACAGTCACTCAGATGCACATTTATTAGTGACAATTGAAGACACTTAGGCCCCAAGTTTCCACACGATAAAAAACGGGCGCCCCTCCGAGCTGGGCGCCCGTTTTTCGCGCCGAAAGCGGCGCCGGAAAAAAAACGCATGATTCTGGAGCGCCCTGCAGCTCCATGTCTGCTTGGCGCAGCGCCCAGGGGGCGGAGCATACCATTCGCGCCGATTTTGTAAGTGGGAGGGGACGGGTACCATTTAAATTAGTTTTTTTCCTGCCGGCAACCCTGCGCGTGCGCGTTGGAGCGTTCGCGCACGCGTAGTGTGAAGGAAACATTGGCACTCGGCCATTTTTGTAGTTCTTTGTAGCTGTTTAATTTTTGATCATTTTTTAATAAAAGCACATTGCCATCAGCACATCAGCACTGAGGCTTCTTGCAGCAGTGAGAAGGCTGCAGGAAGCCTCAGAAAGTTGAGGCAGCCGTTTCCCTCCCCGCCCCGCCGTCGGGAACGGCTTCCTCCCCCCCGTGGGAATGAACGGCTGCCTCCTCCCTCCCTCCCCCCCCCCGCGGAAACGAACGGCTTCCTCACCCCCCCCCCCCCCGCGGGAACGAACGGCTGCCTCCTCCTTCCCCCCCCCCCCCCCCGCAGGAACGAACGGCTTCCCCCCCCCGCAGGAACGAATGGCTGCCTCAACTTGAGGCTTCCTGCAGCATTCTCCCTGGCTGAAGCACTTTCACACAGGTAGGAAGATGGTTTATTTAATTTTTTCTTTGCTTATAAATGTTTATTCAGGTTGGATTCATTTGTATAATATTTGTATAAGTATAAATAAGGATTTATTATAGAATTTAATGACTTCCCTTCCCCCCCCCCCACCTCGTTCTGGACGCCTGATTTTTTAATGTGTAGACAAGGTTTTTTCAGTTCTACAAAAATCTTCACTTGCTCCATTCTAAGTTCGTTTGGAGTACGTTTTTACTGTGGAAACTTTGAAATCAGGCGTCAGTGGCCGGACACGCCCCCTTTTGAAGAAAAAATTCTGTTCCAAAGTGAAACTGTTCTAACTGACTAGAACTGCAGAAAAAAAAATGTGGAGAATTGCGATTTCTAAGATAGTCCATTCTCCACCAGTTGCTCCTAAAAATCAGGCGCAAATCATGTGGAAACTTGGGCCCATTGCCACTACCAGTTAATTTCAACTCAGATGGATTACTTATGTTCTGCTAACAGTGGAACTTGCAGTTCTTAATATGCCAGTCACATCGAGTGGCAATGAAAGGCTGTTCCATGAATCACATAACACTGTTTTGTCTTTGTGTCAAACAGCTGCACATTTTTCTTCGCCACATTACATTTATTTTTGCTTTTGCTAATCATTTGCTCATTTCTAATCCTATTGTAGAACCCACTGAAGGAAATAATTGTAAATTATTATACCAAATAGATGCTTGCCATGTTCTGAGCATTTAACACATCTGTTTAAAATTAGAAATGCAAGCAACCCTAAAAAAAAAACAGAATTAACATTTTTGGAAATGGGAATTAGAAAAAGTAGTCGAAATATAAGTACGCAGATCTGCCAAATAATCACTTTACATTTAAAAAAAGCTAAAAAGGGAAGTGACAGCAGAAGCAAAATAGAAGAGGAGGTGAGCGGTGATGGCAGTCAGAAGACCTGCAGGAAAGAGAGCATGAAACTTTAGCAAGATGGAGGTCCACTTGAAAGCAATAAGAACAAGATAGGAAGCTCAAGAAACGAACTCAGACCATAATGCAGGCATGGGCCCTTCAGCAAATGTACCTAGCCCAGTGGCTTGGCAGACAGGAATGCACAGGATTAGAATATGCAACGGCCTAACACCTTTTTTAGGTGGCCACCTGAAAAAATGGCCCAATCCAATATAGAGTCAGGTTTCGTTGAGGCACTGGATGTTGGTCCCCGAAATTGATCCTGATTCAATTTTTACTGCTCAGTCTTCAGCTGGTCCTTCTCAGGACAGTGGCTGCTGGACACAACAACCGCCCTAGTCCTATAAAATACACAGATACACAAAGAGCAGCCACTGCAATGACTATGGTGATACCTAAAAGTTCATCATCAGTTTAGGAGCACACACAGGCACAAAGGGGAAGCACTTTGGTGAGGACTGAGGAAAATTATCTGATGTTTGATGTACATTGATGTAATAAATTTCAGTAACATTCTTTTTCTGCTTTTATTCTCCTGATTGTGCTGAATGTTGTGGGAAGTGGGGAGGCACTGTAGCCTGCTCCACATTGCCATTTTTTTCCTTCCCTTTCCGCTACAGACCTAGCCCCAAATTGCGGGGACGGAGTCATTCATAGGAGGGGGAGGGGGCCGGCGAGCGGCGTCTGTAAGCACACATCAGTGGCATCAGCTCTGATAAAGACCCGTGAGCTCAGAACATTGTTGTGCCACTCCAATGCAGCGCAGGAAGCCGAGAAAGGGCCTTTCCAGACACACAGTGGCCCGAATCTGCAGCTCCCAAAGCAGCTACCAGACCATCTCTGCAATGTAATCAATCCTCTCCAAGATAGATCAGAAAAGTACTATCAGTTTTATAAATTTGCATTAAACATACACTTGAAATGCTTTATATTATAATGGCTAACATTATGATGTCTCAAATGTCCATGGATTCTGATTAAGATGCCAGGCCACTGATGCATTTAATCAGCAGCAAATTTAGTGAAACATGTCCGGAGGCTTCAGTAACCAGAGTGAGATGAGGAAGCTCAACAAAAACTGGGAGTTCCCTGCTGCCACACTTGCAAAATTAGATATATTTGTCTTTGGATGTCCTGTGTACTGAGCATGGACAACTGTCAGGGGTTCATGGCATTAACAACATCTAAGTGCCCTTTCTTTCATTAAATCACACTGTCCGATTGATCAGAATCAGTAAATGTATTTAAAAACAATTGTGATTCTTCTTGTGCTCATCAAAGCAAGAGGTGTTGGTTTAGAAATGGAATATTTTCTCATTTCAGTGAGAGCATCAAATACAACCAGTGGCAGACTAAAGGTTTCTCTCCTCTGCCCCAACCACAATCACTCCTAAATGTAAATGCCTGTTTCCAGTACGTTTACCAGTCATCCACATTGACTAAGTGAGATTCGCAATTTAATATCAAATTTGGGTAGTTCTTTCTGTGGGTCCATGATCACTTAGAACTGGTTTGAGTCTAAAAAGAAAACTAAGCCAGCATAGAAAGGAGATCAGAAACTAATCAGCCTGACCTAGCTTTAAACCCAGGTCGCAGAATTATGTTACTCAGTCTTCCAGTCAATCCACTTTGAATGGTGTTACTGTATAACAATAAGTGAATGCTTGCTTGATATAGGTTGCTTCTATGAGGAACTTCCTACTACTTTTCTATTTATTGCAATCAATGGTTTTCAAGGACTGATTATTTCACACGTTCCTAATCAAAAAATTTACTATTGGCACGGAACTATTCAATAATAAATTATAAACAGAAAAAATGCTATGAAATTAGTATTGGACTTTTATTTGAAGCCGAAGTTTAATTCTTCAATATCTACAAATAAAATATAAGTGTGTCACCCACTGGCTACCTACCATTATCAAATTATAAGTGGCTGTCAGACACATAGATTAGAAAATCAAGTTCCTCAGTTAATCACCTTTCTTCTAATACAACATTTTTTTATCGTCTTGACCTTTATCATAAATCTTATTAAAAAAAAGCAACAGTTCATTGGCTTGTTCTGAAGTGGATTTAACTAAATACTATGGATTACATTTAAAGAGTTTTGAGGCTTTGTTTTAATCTGGAAAATCAAAATGAAACATTCAAGCAGCAAAAAACCCCCATGAAAACAAAAATAAAATGTATAGAAGCATCAAATTCTGACCAGAGACTTCATTGTATTGTTGCTTCAAATACATATATCTGCTACGAAAATATACAAAACCCAATTTCTGACCAAAAATATATGTTGTCTATAGGTGCTCTTTCTGTAGCTTTGAGAGGCCAACTGAATGTGACTCTTAGTGATTTTTCCTGAGAAAAAGTAAGGACCTGAGTTTGGTCTGAACAGGAGTTTGCCAGTGAGACTGAGTGAGCCTTTGATTCTCTTCCCCTAAGTCTCACCTTAACTGTTTGCCAATGTCTTGCTTAACCCAACTGCGGTTTACAAAATAAATATAAATTCTATCCTTTTCGTGCCACAACATAAGTGAACAGGTAAAGTTTCTGGAATACAAATTCCACAGCATGGCCACCCCACAAATACAAAGAAATAATGATGCAAAGGATGCATCATAATGATGCAAGTCACACATCATCCTGACTTGGAAATGTATTGCCATTCCTTAGTCATTACTGGGTCAAAATCCTGAAACTCCCTCCCCAACAACTATGGGAGTACCTTCACCACAGGGACAGCAGCGATTCAACAAGGCAGCTCAACACGACCTTCTCAAATGCAATTAGGGATGGGCAATAAATGCTGGACTTGCCAGCAATGCCCACATTCCAGGAACAAATAAACAATAAGTGCAATGTATCCACGTTTGCTGACAATACAAAGCTCGGTGGGAAAGTAAGCTGGGAGGAGTCTGCAGAGGGATAGAGACAGGTTAAGTGAGTGGGCAAGAGGTGGCAAATGGAGTATAATGTGGGGAAATGTGAAGTTATTCACTTTGGTAGGAAGAAAAGAAAAAACAGTTTTTTTAAATGGTAAGAAACTATAAAATGTTGGGATTCATAAGAATTTTGGTGTTCTTGTACACGGAACACAGAACGTTAACATGCAGGTTCAGCAAGCAATTAGGAAGGCAAATGGCCTGCTGGCCTTCATTGCAAGGGGGTTGGAGGGTTGGAGTACAAGAGTAAGGAAGTCTTTACTGCAATTGTATATGGCTTTGGTGAGGCTATACCTGGAGTACGATATTTGGTTATGGTCTCCGTACCTGAGGAAGGATATACTTGCCGTAACGAAGTTTCACTACATTAATGGGGCGGTGTACCCAAAAAATTAAGGAAAACATTGTCGTTGAGTGTACTCAAGGCTGAGATGGATCCATTTTTGGACTCTGAAGGAATCAAGGGATATGGGGATCATATGGGAAAATGGAGTTGAGGTCGAAGATCAGTCATGATCTTATTGAATGGTAGAGCAGGCTCAAGTGGCTGTATGGCCGACTCCAACTCAAATTTCTTATGTTCTTATATTCATGAGAATTGGAAGTTGAGGAGAATTCTATAAAAAAGGAGATGGACCGCCTGTTTGAAACCTGACGCTAAGTCCGAAATCCTCCCAGATGCCAGGGTAAGAGACATAATGGAGCAAGTTGTAAAAAGTGAAGTAAACCAGCCAGAAGCTATGGTCTACAAAAAAACGAGAAAAATGGAAAGAAAAGGATGGAAGTCTAAATTTGAAGATTTAAGTTCTAAATTGAAATGCAAATCTCAGGCTATTACACTCAAAATTATTTCTGGTACCACATGCGAGACAAGTTGGGAGGAGCATATTTGATGTGTCAATGTGCAGCTAGAAAAATGGTTTCAGGTTCCTCAAACACTGGGACAAATTCTGGAGCAGGGGGAAGCTGTATCGATGAGACAGGCTTTACCTGAATTTAACCAATACAGGTTGAAGCTCCATTATCTGGAACGCTCGGGACCTTGCCTGTGCTGGATAAAGGATTTTTCTGGGCGAGAGGTGGTACAGGTACTGAGCAAGGGGATATCGGGGCTGGCTGGCTGGTTTGGGGCTGGGAGTGCGGCAGAGAGATAATGGGGGGATGGCGTTAGATCGCGGGGTCAGGCCAGCGATTGCAGGAGTCGGCAGCAAGGAAGGACTTCAGCAGTCGGGCGTTCGGGCAGCGTTGAGGAGACCTATAAAAAGGTCCAGCAGGAGAGTCCAGGGATCGGCGGCAGTCGGGAGTTCAGACAGGCTCGAGGAGGTCGATAAAAGACCCAGCGTGAGCCCTGGGATCAGTGGCAGTCGGGAGTTTGGGCAGCATTGAGGAGGCCTATAAAAGGCCCAACGGGAGTCCGGAGTTCGGGCAGTATCGAGGAGGTTAGCTGGTGCTGGTGCAGGGGCAGAAGGTAAACCAAGAAGTAGAAAGAAATCGAAAGGTGATGTCACAGTCAAGGGGGTAAGTGATTGGTGAATAGTTTTTCTTTACTTTTCCTTTCTTTTATCGGTAGGTAAGCTTTATCATTGTTGTTGCCAAATTAAGTTAATCTAGGGGTTAAGTCATAGCAGGAGAGCTCGGACACGTGTCATGCTCCTCCTGTGCTATGTGGGAACTCAGGGATACTTCCAGTGTCTCTGACGACTACATGTGCGGGAAGGATATCCTGCTGCATCTCCTCACAGACCGCATTGCGGCACTGGTGCTGCAGGTGAATTCACTCTGGATCGTCCGCGATACTGAGGATGCCGTGAATAGCACGTTTAGTGAGTTGGTCATACCGCAGGTAAGGGTTATACAGACAGATAAGGGATGGGTGACCAACAGCAAGAGCAGTGGAAGGAAGGTAGTGCAGAGGTCCCCTGCGGTTATCCCCTTCCAAAACAGATACACCGTTTTGGGTACTGCTGGGGGGGGGATGACTCACCAGGGGAGGGCAGCAGCAGCCAAGTCCATGGCACCGTGGGTGGCTCTGCTGCACAGGAGGGCAGAAAAGAAAGTGGGAGAGCTATAGTGGTAGGGGATTCTATTGTAAGGGGAATAGATAAACATTTCTGCGGCCGCAATCGAGACTCCAGGATGGTATGTTGCCTCGCTGGTTGCAAGGGTCAAGGATATCACGGAGCGGTTGCAGGACATTTTGGAGGGGAAGGGTGAACAGCCAGTTGTCGTGGTGCATATAGGTACCAACGATAAAGGTCAAAAACGGGATGAGGTCCTACAAGGTGAATTTAGGGAGCTAGGAGTTAAATTAAAAAGTAGGACCTCAAAAGTAGTAATCTCAGGATTGCTACCAGTGCCACGTGCTAGTCAGAGTAGGAATCGCAGGATAGCTTCGATGAATACGTGGCTTGAGGAGTGGTGCAGAAGGGAGGGATTCAAATTTCTGTGACATTGGAACCGGTTCTGGGGGAGGTGGAACCAGTACAAACAGAACGGTCTGCACCTGGGCAGGACCAGAACAAATGTCCGAGGAGGAGTGTTTGCTAGTGCTGTTGGGGAGGGGTTAAACTAATATGGCAGGAGGATGGGAACCTATGCAGGAAGACAGAGGGAAGTAGAATGGGGGCAGAAGCAAAAGATAGAAAGAAGAAAAGTAAAAGTGGAGGGCAGAGAAACCCAAGACAAAAATCAAAAAGGGCCACATTACAGCAAAATTCAAAAGGGGCAAAGTGTGTTAAAAAGACAAGCCTGAAGGCTCTGTGCCTCAATGCGAGGAGTATTCGTAATAAGGTGGACGAATTAACTGCACAGGCAGCAATTAATAAATATGATATAATTGGCATCACGGAGACATAGCTCGAGGGTGACCAAGGCTAGGAACTCAATATCCAGGGGTATTCAACATTCAGGAAGGATAGACAGAAAGGAAAAGGAGGTGGGGTAGTGTTGCTGGTTAAAGAGGAAATTAACGCAACAGTAAGGAAGGACATTAGCTTGGATGATGCGGAATCTGTATGGGTGGAGCTACAGAATACCAAAGGGCAGAAAACGCTAGTGGGAGTTGCGTACAGACCACCAAACAGTAGTAGTGAGGTTAGGGACAGCATCAAACAAGAAATTAGGGATGCGTGCAATAAAGGTACAGCAGTTATCATGGGCGACTTTAATCTACATATAGATTGGGCTAACCAAACTGGTAGCAATATGGTGGAGGAGGATTTCCTGGAGTGTATTAGAGATGGTTTTCTAGACCAATATGTCGAAGAACCAACTAGAGGGCTGGCCATCCTAGACTGGGTGATGTGAAATGAGAAAGGACTAATTAGCAATCTTGTTGTGCAATGCCCCTTGGGGAAGAGTGACCATAATATGGTAGAATTCTTTATTAAGATGGAGAGTGACACAGCTAATTCAGAGACTAGGGTCCTGAACTTAAGGAAAGGTAACTTCGATGGTATGAGACATGAACTGGCTAGAAAAGACTGGCAAATGATACTTAAAGGGTTGACGGTGGATAGGCAATGGAAAACATTTAAAGATCACATGGATGAACTTCAACAATTGTATATCCCTATCTGGAGTAAAAATAAAATGGGGAAGGTGGCTCAACCGTGGCTAACAAGGGAAATTAAGGATAGTGTTAAATCCAAGGAAGGGGCATATAAATTGGCCAGAAAAAGCAGCAAACTGGGAGAAATTTAGAATTCAGAGGAGGACAAAGGGCTTAATTAGGAGGGGGAAAATAGAGTATGAGAGAGAAAGGTTGCCAGGAACATAAAAACTGACTGCAAAAGCTTCTATAGATATGTGAAGAGAAAAAGATGAATGAAGACAAACGTAGGTCCCTTGCAGTCAGATTCAGGTGAATTTGTAATGGAGAACAAAGAAATGGCAGTCCAGTTGAACAAATACTTTGGTTCTGTCTTCACGAAGAAAGACACAAATAACCTTCTGGAAATACTAGGGGGCCGAGGGTCTCGTGAGAAGGAGGAACTGAAGGAAATCCTTATTAGGCGGGAAATTGTGTTAAGGGAAATTGAAGGCCGATAAATCCCCAGGGCATGATAGTCTGCATCCTAGAGTACTTAAGGAAGTGGCCCTAGACATAGTGGATGCATTGGTGATCATTTTCCAACAGTCTATTGACTCTGGATCAGTTCCTATGGACTGGAGGGTAGTTAATGTAACACCACTTTTTAAAAAAGGAGGGAGAGAGAAAATGGGTAATTATAGACCTGTTAGCCTGACATCAGTAGTAGGGAAAATGTTGGAATCAGTTATTAAAGATGAAATAGCAGCGCATTTGAAAAGCAGTGACAGGATCGGTCCAAGTCAGCATGGATTTATGAAAGGAAAAATGCATGGTAGATGCAGTATAATGTGGACAAATGTGAGGTTATCCACTTTGGGGGCAAAAACACGAAGGCAGAATATTATCTGAATGGCGGCAGATTAGGAAAAGGGGAGGTGCAACAAGACCTGGGTGTCATGGTGCAACAGTCATTGAAAGTTGGCATGCAGGTACAGCAGGTGGTGAAGCCGGCAAATGGTATGTTGGCCTTCATAGCTAGAGGATTTGATTATAGGAGCAGGGAGGTCTTACTGCAGTTGTATAGGGCCTTGGTGAGGCCTCACCTGGAATTGTGTGTTCAGTTTTGGTCTCCTAATCTGAGGAAGAACGTTTTTGCTATTGAGGGAGTGCAGCTAAGGTTCACCAGACTGATTCACGGGATGGCAGGACTGACATATGAGGAGAGACTGGATCGACTGGGCCTGTATTCACTGGAGTTTAGAAGGATGAGAGGGGATCTCATAGAAACATATAAAATTCTGACGGGACTGGACAGGTTAGATGCAGGAAGAATGTTCCCGATGTTGGGGAAGTCCAGAACCAGAGGACACAGTCTAAGGAGAAAGGGTAAGCTATTTAAACTGAGATGAGGAGAAACTTTTTCACTCAGAGAGTTGTTAACCTGTGGAATTCTTTACCACAGAGAGTCGTTGATGCCAGTTCATTGGATGTATTCAAGAGGGAGTTAGATATGGCCCTTATGGCTAAAAGGATCAAGGGGTATGGAGAGAAAGCAGGAAAGGGGTACTGAAGTGAATGATCAGCCTTGATCTTATTGAATGGTGGTGCAGGCTCATAGGGCCGAATGGCCTATTCCTGCACTTATTTTCGATGTTTCAATGTTTCAACTTGTTCATGTCGGAGTTCTGCGCATGCGCCACCTGGTGGTCGGAAATGGTTCTGGACGAGGGGTGGTTCTGGATAAGGGAATTCTGGATAAGGGAGGTTCAACCTGTATCAACACACTTGCAGAGAAGGTAAATAAGGCAGTGAAGAAATATTTAACCGAATAACACAGGAGATGAGGCAAACAGAGCTGATCTAGAAAATGATGTAGAAAAAATACAGCGGTAGATGTTATGATACAAAGCTGGGGCTAGTAGATTACAGTTCAAGTGGAGACACTGACAAATAATTAAGTGTGTCGAGTATATATAATCATAGAGGAAATAATGTCAAAATAATCAAACAAACAAGTCTCAGGAATGGGAAAAATGAATGCCTCGTCAAATATATGAATGCTAGAAGTCTTGTAAATAAAATAGCAGACCTGAAGGTCCTTACTGGGGAAGGAGGTTTTGATACCATAAGCATCGCAGATGCTATAGGTCTCACTGGTGGCACCACTGCAGCTGTGGTTTCCAGCTCTCCTTGGGTGACTTTTGTTTCTCTTCCCCGAAATCTCATCTCAACTTTGCGTCAGTTCCGAGCTCAGCCCTACTGCGGTTTAGAAAATAATTAAAAATTCCATTCTGACAGTGCGCCCATCGCGCTGCAACATTTCAACTGCGAGCTTCAATCCAAGTTGCTGTTACTCTGTTCTGCAGCCTCGCCAGCCTTCTGCCATCTTGTTCTTTTTTAAAATTGATTAGCGGGACATGGGTGTCCCTGGCATTTTCTGTCCATGAAAGTGGTGATGGGCTTTCTTCTTGAATTGCTGCAGTCCATTTTTGGTAGGGATCTGATACAACTTGACTGTTAGCTGGGCCAGTTCAGATAGCAATTAACAATCAAGCACGTTGGTATGGGACTTGATTCACATTTAGGCCAGACCAGCTAAGAATGGAAGGTTTCCTTTCCTATGGACAATCATGAACCAGATTTAGTGAGAAGAATTAGATATTTTTTAAAGTCAATTTCAAATTCTCAAACAGCCATGGTGGGATTTTAACTCGCATTCTCTGGATTAAAAGTCCAGTAACATTACCACCAGACGACTGCACCCCCATATGTGGTCTGGTTCCCATCCCTCCCTTGCTTTGCTGCCAGCTCCAATTTTTTGCCTTATTTCCCATTTGCTGTCCCAGCTCTTTGCACCCCACCCACCCCTATTTAGTTTCTTTTTCACTTTTTTAATTTTGCCAACCCAGCTCTCAATGCTCCTCCCTTTCCGGTTCTTTTTTTCCATTTGCTTCTCCAGATTTTAATTGTCTCTCCCTCTTCTTGGTGATTTTTCTTTTATTAATTTTAAGCTCTCCGATTTTAATTTTTTTTAAATTTCATTTGTATGTTTATTATAAATTATTAAAAGAGGATCTTACTGCAACTATTTGGCCTTGGTGAGACCACACCTGGAGTATTGTGTATAGTTTTGGTCTCCTAACCTAAAGAAGAATAGACTTGCCACAGAGGGAGTACAACAAAGGTTCACTAAACTGATTTCTGGGATGGGGGACTGTCCTATGAGAAGAATTTGAGCAGACCAGGCCTATATTCTCTAGAGTTTAGAAGAATGAGAGGTGATCTCATTGAAACGTATAAAATTCTTACAGGGTCAGTGCAGGGAAAATGTTTTCCTTGGCTGGTGAATCTAGAACTAGGGATCAGAGTCATAGAATAAGAGGACGGCCATTTAGGATTTAGATGAGGAAAAATGTCTTCACTCAGAGGGTGGTGAATCTTTGGGATTCTCTACCCCAGAGGACTGTGGGGACTCAGTCATTTAGTACAGGTACAGCAACTAAAATCCAAAACGCTCAAGACCGAGGTCATTCCGAACTTCGTGTTTTTCCGGACTTTCACACCTGTTTCTGACATCACAAATCCTGAAACACCCGAGCCCAGGTTCAGGTATTTCTGGATTTCAGAATGTCAGAAAGCCGGGGGGGGGGGGGGGGGGGGGTGAGGGCCCCTCCAAGGAGGTGTTCGGGCCAGCCGGGGCCCCACCAAGCAGGTGTCTGGACGACGGACCCCGCCGAGGGGGTGTCCGGGCCAGCCGGGGCCCCGCCAAGGGGATGTTCGGGCAGACGGGTGGGTCCCGCCGAGGTGTTCGTGCTAGCCGGGGCCCCGGAAGATGTTCAGGTAGGCAAGGCCCTGCTGAGGTGGTGTTCGGGCGAGGCCCTGCCGAGGTGTTCGGGCGGGCGGGGCCCCGCCGAGGTGGTCTTCGGGCGAGGCCCCGCCGAGCTGGTGTTCGGGCGGGCCAGCAATGGAGGCCCCGAGGTAAGGGCAGCGGCGGGGCCCTGAGGTCAGCAGCGTCGACTGGTCCGGACTCTGGAACATTTTCCGATTCCGAACAACCCTGCTACCAATCGTCCTGGAGTCCGGATCTTCGATGCTGCACCTATATATTCAAGATAGAGATCGATAGATTTTTAGATATTAAGGGATTCAAGGGATACAGGGATAGTGCAGGAAAGTGAAGTTGAGATAGAAGATCAGCCATGGTATTATTGAATGGCAGAGAATGCTCGAAGGGCCAAATGGCCTACTCCCGTTCCTATTTCTTATGTTCTTATGACCTCTGTCCTCACAGCTTCAGCTGTTGTATCTTATTAGTATTCCAAAAATAGTCCCCCCACTTCTTTCATTTTATTCTCTGCCTAAGTACTTCTATTGCCAAACCATCACACCTCACGTCTTTCCCTGTCCTCAAACGTATTGTAACGCCAGGGATACCCCTAATGTTATTTAAAAACACATACCACATTTGGTGAGCCAAAATAACTATTCTCAGGTTTCCTTATAGGTACTATATGTCACATATTGTAAAATATATATTTTTAAAATTTGTTTTAAACCTTATTTTGGACATTAGAAAGTTGCATTGGAGAAAGAAATGGTGATGATTTTTTTTCTCAAAAGCACTTTTAATGGTTCACAATTTATATCAACAATTTAGACTTTGGAATCAAGAACACAATTTCTAATTTTGGGGACAATACCAAGTTGAGGGGGATCGTCAACTCTGAGGAGGACTGCAAGTAATTGTAGTCAGATGACAACTGTTTGTTGCAGTCAGACTGCAACAGATGACATTAATAAACTTGCAGAATTGACATATGATTGGCAAATGAATTGTGAGGTATTACATTTTGGTAAGAAAAATAAAGAGGTCACATATTACTCAGAAAATAAGAATCTAAATTAGTTAGAGGAGTAAAGGGATCTGGGAGTACAAATACACAAATCACTAAAAGTTGCGACACAGGTCAATAAGGCCGTAACAAAAACAAACTAAGCATTAGGATTTATTTCTGGAGCGATAGAATTGAAAAGTAGACAAGTTATGCTAAACTTGTATCAATCCTTAGTTAGACCACACAGAGTATTGTATACAGTTTTGGTCGTCATATTATAAAAAGGATATAAAGGCACTGGAGAAGATGCAAAAAAGATTTACACGGCTGATACTAGAACTGTGAGGTTTTACCCATCAGGAAAGGATGAGCAGACTGCGTCTCTTCTGTCTTGAAAAGAAAAGGCTGAGGGTGACCTAATCGAGGTCTATAAAATTATAACACAGAGGGTGTTTCCACTTGTGAGAAGAGCAAAACAAGAAGCCATCAATATAAGATCGTCATCAAGAAATCAAATCGTGAACTCAGAAAAAACTTCTTCAACCAGAGACTGGTGACGATGTGGAACTCGCTACCACAGGCAGTAGTTGAGGCGAACAGTATAGATGCATTTAAGGGGAACTAGATAAGCATATGAGGTCGAAGGGAACAGAGGATTATGCCGATAGAGTTAGATGAGGAAGGATGGGAGGAGGCTCAAGTGGAGCATAAACACCAGCATGGGTTGGGCTGAATGGTCTGTTTCTGTGCTGTACATTCTATGTCATCCTTTTTTGGTTTTCATTGGTGGGTTCTCCAGAATCATCATTCAGGACTGGCTGCTTTCAAAAGTCCTTAGTAGTTTCTCATAAGTCATTTTCCAACAGCTTTCCTCACTTTTGATTCGTATTTTCCCCACATCATCAGTTTTGATTTTCTGCTGTTTCACTTTGAGCATATCAACAAAATAACATGGTTGAAGTATTAGAGACTCACAGGAAGTGCAAACTATATACAAGATTTTCAATCTATTATCACCCGATCACTTCTGTTGTTGCACATGGTGAGTCAGAGATATGCGGTTTTACAACAATAGTGACATTGTAACGCACGATGTACCATCAGTATCACTGATTTTTCTAGCCGCTTTCCTCCCTTTTGATTCGTAAATTTTCTAGCCAATCAATTCTATTTGTTAATGT
Source organism: Pristiophorus japonicus (assembly GCF_044704955.1). Lineage (NCBI taxonomy): Eukaryota > Metazoa > Chordata > Chondrichthyes > Pristiophoridae > Pristiophorus > Pristiophorus japonicus. Next base: position 88,071,907 of record NC_091986.1, read on the forward strand.
ATTACTTTGAATCGAAGGCAGTAACCAAAATGTGGCACTAAGTGTAACGTTTACATTAAGTGCCTGCTATATGCAAAACTTTGACTATATTATATGGGTTATTCACCTGTAGTTTTCCTCTTGTTTTGATGAGAACTGCACTTTATGTACATTATAAATATAACAGAAAGCACATCAGGAAAAGGATGAACCAAATTAAAAATGATACATAAGCTGCTGTGACATGATAAATGGGGGTACAAGGAACATTTTATGTTCGCAATTGAATAGTTTACAATTTTGACTATCAACACATGTATGAGTATGTAAAGAGAAAGGCATGCAAGCTTTATTTATTACAATCTGCTACATTCTGTGAAGTTACTTCTAACAAAAACGACAGCTGTTTGCCATTTCATGAAATTAAATGTTGCACCTGGCAAACACAGTCGATTACATGTTGCACGCTTTGACTTCATCAGTTTGCTTGGAACATCATAGCGATGTGATAAAAAGTTGTGTATGATAGCTACAATTAAACAATGATACTCGCATCCAGATAAAAATAGAAGTACTTCTATTATGAACTCTTTCTTCTAATAAGATGCATCAAAAACAACTCGTCGTTCTTTATTTATTTGGGCAAATATATGTGCATAAGAAGATAAGAATTAGGAGCAGTAGTAGGCCAAACAAGCTTTCGAGCCTGCTCCACCATTCAATATCAGGGCTGATCTTCAACCTCAACTCCATTTTCCCACCCGATCCCCATATCCCTTGATTCACCTAGATTTCAAAAATCTATCGATTTCTGTCTTTTAATTGAAGTTGTAGATAAGAATGGATATAATCATCTCATGTATAAACTAAATGTTACATTACTATGATTTGAAATCCTAGTTAGTATAGCCTTTGATTGAACTATGCAATCCAATTTTCTGGTGGTGATCAGTTATATTTAACAGTAAATGGACTACACAAGTTTGAGGATACCAACAAGGATGTATAATGGGGATCCATGACTTCAACAGTCAACTATCTCAATGGTATCCAATGTCAGAATTGGGAAATTGCAAGAAAAGCTGAATCTAAGTAGGAATGCACATATGGTAAGTATGTTATCATCAGAAAACAGGAAAAAAGCAATCTGTTCAAATTTTATGGATAAAGAAATATGTGCTACCATATTATTATGCCAGAAAGATTGTTTCATCAGTGCTCATAAAACAGTTTCTATCGAAGATTTTCTTTTTCAAAAACACATACCTTACACCAGTTGACTCTCTTCATATTAATATCTAGTTTGAATTCTTTTTTAGGTTTTAATCCGTGTGGTAGTATATGAGGAGTTGAAGACCAGTGTCCTCCCTTAAACGCTGTCGCTGGTGGTGGTGGTGGTGGTGGTGGCGGTGGTGGTGGAGGTGGAGGAAGAGCCATCCCAGGTCTCACTGTCAATGAAAGTAGCGGCGGCGGTGGCACTCCACCAAGAGTTGGAGATGGAGATTTGTGGCTTGTGACTCCACTTTGTGCACCAGTCATAGTGGATCTTAAATTTGGTGATAATGCTGAAAACTTAGAGGAAAAATTAAGTAGATATAAATACAATGACATTAAAAATAGAATTATCGAATATTTCACCAAAACAATTTTTGCCAGTCTTCTCCCTAGGTTTCCTGAAGGCATTAGCTCCTTGATGAACTATGGTTCCATTGATGCTGGTCACCCTCAAGTCATTTTCCCAAGTGGCTGTTCATGTGTGGGTGCGGTGCTGTTGGCAAGTTGTTTGTCAGCAAGAGGTATCTGGAGCCCAATATGGTCCTCAACCAGTATTGATGCATTGCTAAGTGGAGTCACTGGTTGGCCATCAGGAGTGCATGAACTTTGATAATTTTCCCCTCCCTAACCCAGAGGTACCAAGGACATTTATAGCACACATGTTGCTGCCCTAACTGATGCAGAAAAAACTGTAGATCAAACCTGGGATCTTTCTGGTCTGTACAGCTCAACTGGTCACTATGTAAATCCACTGAACTATCAGGGGAACTCAAAATAAATGACTGCTCTTTTTCTTGCCAAACCAGCAAGGATTATTATTTCAAGAAATGTTTTTCAATCCACAGTTTAAAATAAAGTTGAGGAGGTTGACTGAAAACAATTAAAGACACTGAAGCTCAGAAATCATAAAAGAGAAAAATCTGCGCAGTGTAATAATCTGCCAACATAGTGGGGTCAAGTTTCGGCCTGAGTTGCTCCTATTTTTTTGGAGCAATTATTTTTGAATGGAGTATCTTAGAAATTGCAATTCTCGGCATTTAGTTTGCTCCAGTTTTAGTGAGTTAGAACAGTTTCATTTTAGAACAGATTTTTTTTTTCCAATAGGGGACATGTCCGGCCATTTCCGCCTTTTTTGCAAGTTTAGGCAGCGAAATCTTACTCCAAACTAACTTAGAATGGAGTAAGTGTAGATTTTTGTATGCTCAGAAAAACCTTGCTTACACTTAGAAATCAGGCGTAGGGAACGAGAGATTGGAGGGGGGGGCGGGGGCACGCTGGAGAGAATTTTACAAACATGAAACACATCACTTTTACAAATAAAGCGCCATCATCAATAATAAATGATAAATAAATCAATAAATCAATCAAAAAAAATTTTTTTAATAAAAAAATTAAAAAAAATAATAAAAGAAATCAATAAATAAAAAATTACGTTTGCTGGGACGGGGCCACCCCAGTGTCTCTCTCTCTGTCTCTGTCAGTGTCTCTCTGTGTCTCTCTCTCTGTCTGTCAGTGTTTCTGACAGCGAGGGGTGGCAGGAGGAAGGGGGGAAGAGAGAAGAGTAGCGAGGGAGGGGAGGAAGGAAGATGGGGGGGAGGAAAGGAGGGGGGGAGAGGGAGGGAGGGAGGGAGGGAGGGGAGGGGAGGGGAGGGGAGGGGAGAGGAGAGGAGAGGAGAGGAGAGGAGAGGAGAGGAGAGGAGAGGGAGGGAGGGGAGAAGTGAGGGAGGGTGGGGAGAAGATAGGAGGGGGGAGGAGAGGAGGGAGGGAGGGGAGAAGAGAGGAGGAGGGGGAGGAGAGGAGGGGGGGGAAAAAGAGGAGAGGATGGGGGGGGGGGTGGAGGCTGAATGGACCCGGTTGACGAGAGGAAGCCGGGCCGAAGACTTCGGATGGGGCCCGCCCCCAGCAGAATGCCGGGAGGGCCCCGCCGAGGATGTGGAGGGAGGGGGAAGGGCTAAACGGGAGGAGTGGACCAGACCTGAAGGCGGTGGGGTGGAGAAAGAGCGCAGGAGCGTACCTAAATCTAAGGTGGGGGGAGGAGCCGGAGCGGGAGCTGAAGCTCAAGATGAGGGTGGTCCAGTCCGATCTTCTCCGCCCCATTGAGCCCATTCGGCTAGGGGCAGCGTGCTTCAGGCCCCTCCCACGCGGCCTCGACAGCCTGGAGCTACTGCACGTGCACGCGCACTCTAGCGTGCATGTGCAGACGTCCCAGCACTGTTTTCAGCGGCGGGACCTGGCTCTACCCCCCACAGCTTGTGCTGCGCTGCGCCGAGTCCAAAGCAGGCCTGATCATGGTGGAGAATACCAAGGTAAATATTAGGCGCGCTTTTCGTTCTAGAAAGTTGGCGGACCTCTCGGAGGTGCGCTGTTCTATGGGTCGGTCGAAACTTGGGCCCAATGTGGCAGGAGATCAGACTAACAAAGAAGCAGTGAGGCAGCCATGAACAAAGCAAACATTTTAGTTTAAATAACAGGATGAGCAGGCTGGGTCTCTTTTTGCTTGAAAAAAGGCTGAGTGATGACCTAAGAGGTCGATAAAATTATTAACGGTTTTGATAAAGGGTAGATATGGTCTTTCCACTTGTGGGGATGAGATTAACTAGGAGGTCATCAATAATAGATAGTAACCAAGAAATCAAATAGGGAATTCAGCAAAAACATTTTTACTCAGAGGGTGGTAAGAATGTGAAACTCACTATTACAGGGAATAGTTGAGGCAAATAGAATAGATGCATTAAGGGGAGGCTAGATAAGCGTATGAGAGAGAAGGGAATAGAGGGTTAAGCTGATAGAGTAAGATAAGGAAAGACAGGATGAGGCTCAAATAGAGCATAAACTGATTGGGCCAAATGAACTGTTTCTGTGCCATATATCCTATGTAATCTTATGTAACTGTGTGATAAGGCAGCACCAATCCCTCTGAACCTGGAACATCTCATCATCAGTTACGGTTGGCGAGTTTTCTCCATCATATTCACCCGAAATCATAAAATAAAATGGAAAATATGACATTAAAGAATAATTAAACCACGACGTTGTTCCTATTTTCTGCATATCCTTTCCAGATCCAGACTTTGCTGCACTTCACTTCGGAAAGGGAGCCACACCAGAGTTCATGTGAAAGGTAAGCTAAATCCTAAATCTACCAAGAATTCTCTCCATTTGGATAGCCATTTCTATCCATAATTTCCTTCAAGTATCCTGTTATAATAACATACAGCAAAAATGCATTCATTTTCCAGTATATTTATTTATAATTTCCCCTTTAAGTACAAACCCACAAAATATGTACACAAAGCATGTCAACTAAAGTTGTTTTAATGTATCTCAAAAAATAAAAAACAGTACTTTCACGATGATAGGTTTGGTAAATAGTTGACACTTGATGCATATCCGGCACTGTGGCAGTAAGTGAATGAACTCAGCTAACACAAAACATAGTGCCCAATAGTTTGAGTAACAAAAGGTACCTTTATGTCAATACACACAAATAACTTTATTCCTTAATGTAACCGAACAGCAAGTATTGTGTCGAGTTACTCGCTTCAGTATCAATTGCACATCATGGGTACCTACATTTCATTCTATTCCCTAATTAAATAACTATATTTTTAATGGTTGTGGGATAAAGTTGACAGCTCGTTCTGCCTCATCACACTGCTAAACAAACTAATGTAACGCTGTTGTTAATTAACTTGCCACAGCAAATAAGTAGGTCTGACCCTATTTCTATGGCAGGGGGAGATAAGAACAAAAGAACTAGGAGCAGGAGTAGGCCATACGGCCGCTCCAGCCTGCTCCGCCATTTAATAAGATCATAGCTAATTTGATCATGGACTCAGCTCCACTTCCCCGCCTGCTCCCTGTAACCCCTTATCCCCTTATCGTTTAAGAAACTGTCTATTTCTGTCTTAAATTTATTCAATGTCCCAGCTTCCACAGCTCTCTGAGGCAGTGAATTTCACAGATCCACAAAACTCAGAAGAAATTTCTCCTCATCGCAGTTTTAAATGTGCGGCCCCTTATTCTAAGATTATGCCCCCTAGTTCTAGTCTCCCTATCAGTGGAAACATCCTCTCTGCATCCTCTCATGTCAAGCCACCTCATAATCTTATACGTTTTGATAAGATCACCTCTCATTCTTCTGAATTCCAATGAGTAGAGGCCCAACCTACTCAACCTTTCCTCATAAGTCAACCCACTCATCCCCGGGATCAACCTAGTGAACCTTCTCTGAACTGCCTCCAAAGCAAGTATATCCTTTCGTAAATATGGAAACCAAAACTGCATGCAGTATTCCAGGTCTGGCCTCACCAATACCGCATATAGCTGTAGCAAGATTTTCCTGCTTTTATATTCCATCCCCTTTGCAATAAAGGCCAAGATACCTTTGGCCTTCCTGATCACTTGCTGTACCTGCATACTATCCTTTTGTGTTTCATGCACAAGTACCCTCAGGTCCCGCTGTACTGCGGCACTTTGCAATCTTTCGCCATTTAAATAATAACTTGCTCTTTTATTTTTTTTCTGCCAAAGTGCATGACCTCACACTTTCCAACATATACTCCATCTGCCAAATTTTTGCCCAATCACTTAGCCTGTCTATGTCCTTTTGCAGATTTTGTGTGTTCTCCTCACATATTGTTTTTCCTCCCACCTTTGTATCGTCAGCAAACTTGACTACGTTCCGCTCAGTCCCTTCTTCCAAGTTGTTTATATAGATTGTAAATAGTTGGGGTCCCAGCACTGATCCCTGCGGCACCCCACTAGTTACTGGTTGCCAACCAGAGAATGAACCATTTATCCTGACTCTCTGCTTTCTGTTAGTTAGCCAATCCTCTATCCATGCTAATATATTACCCCCAACCCCGTGAGCTTTTATCTTGTGCAGTAACCATTTATGCAGCACCTTGTCAAATGCCTTCTGGAAATCCAAATACACCACATCCACTGGTTCCCCTTTATCCACCCTGTTCGTTACATCTTCAAAAACTCGAGCAATTTTTCAAACATGACTTCCCCTTCATAAATCCATGCTGATTCTGCCTGACCGAATGTTGCTTTTCCAAATGTCCTGCTACTGCTTCTTTAATAATGGACTCCAACATCTTCCCAATCACAGATGTTAGTCTAACTGGTCTATAGTTTCCAGCTTTTTGTATGCCTCCTTTTTTAAATAGGGGCGTTACATTTGCAGTTATCCAATCTGCTGGGACCGCCCCAGAATCCAGGGAATTCTGAGATGCAGTAGCATTATACAAATTCCTTACTGTCATGATTGGTAAGCTTTATTAATTTTTAACAAGCAGATTTTAAGCTGGATAAGGGGGGTTCAACCTGTACTTGAGTTGGATGCAGTTCAGAGAAGGTTCACTGGGTTGATTCCTGAGATGAAGGGGTTGACTTATGAAGAAAGGTTGAGCAGGTTGGGCCGATATTCATTGGAGTTTAGAAGAATGACAGGTCATCTTAGTGAAACATACAAGATACTGAGGGGGCTCAACAAGGTAGATGCAGAAAGGATGTTTCCACTCATGGGGGAATCTAGAACTAGAGAGCATAGTTTAAAAATAAGGGGTCGCCCATTTAAAACCGAGAAGAGGAGGAATTTCATCTCAGTGTTGTAAATCAGTGGAATTCTCTACACCAGAGAGCTGTGGAGGCTGGTTCATTGAATAAATTTAAGGTGGAGATAGACAGATTTTTGAATGATAAGGGAGTGAAGAGTTATGGGGAGCGGGCAGGGAAGTGGAGCTGAGCCCAAGATCAGATCAACCATGATCTTCTTAAATGGCGAAGCAGGCTCAAGATTACAAAGTCTGTCAGGTTTAACATGTCTGCAAATAGAACAATGGAATTAATTAACATACTGAACTTCCTCCATGATTTGTAATTGTTCATAAAGAATCAAGCCTCAACACTGAATACAGGGTGTTTCATCACTGCCAATTCTCAGCCGCTTTTATTGATATGGTCAATGAGGCTCTGCAACCATGAATGAAAACATCCTGAACTGTTGCATCAGAACAGCTCTGACAGATCTAATGTCACGCTGTATCCAACAAGTGCTGCAACAAACCTTCCCTCTTCATGAGTGCTGCCAGAGCCCAGTTAGCAAAGTTCACCCAGGTCCCAGAACACAATCTCAGCAAATGTTCCCATTCTCCATCATTATTCGCAAGTTTAGTCGTCCCCCAGCTCCTCTCAGGTAGTGGCCTTCATGGCTCATTTCCTCCCACATGCCAACCTCAATCATATGTCTCCTCTTGACCTCAGCTTCTCCAGTCTCTCAAAGCGTCATCAACTCTCATTCAAGATTGTTAGAGAACCTGTTTTTCAGCACCTTTCTGTCTCATTCCAGTATTCATTTGCAACCATTATTCTGCAAATGATGGGCGTTAAACAGGTAAGAGATAGACACTGAGTACACCAATAAATGAGCAAGTGTGAGAACCATACAAAGACACAGGGAACAAATAAAATGACGATAAATCCTTACAGAGGAAAAACTTACAGAAAGAATGGAAAGCAAACAAGATATTTAGGGAGAGAAATTGCTTAGCACCTCATTTGGGGCAGTAACTTTTGCGGTGGTGCAAACCCAACTCCGGAGCAGCAAAGCGGCATTACAGACGGCTCAAGGCTGAGGTCCAACAAAAAACCCGGGACCTAAAGAACAGGTGGTGGATGGATGTGCAAGGATTCTTTATCGCAGCCAAGGCCACCAACGGCCCAAACAAACAAGCTAGCTTAGTTAATTGGACAGCTAGTAAAAACTGGTTCCCTAAACAGGCCAGTGATGAGTCAGCCAGGAACAGTATAAAAAGAGGGGGCTTGGTGCAGTCTTGCTCGGAGGCCAGCGGCAGGTCAGAGTGCAAAGGTAAGAGTTTGGTAAGTGGGAGAGTTCGGGCAAGTGGGAGCGGGAGGTGCTGCTTTGTCTTGTTTTCCCCACCAGAGCTGACTCCCTGACCTGGGAGGAAAAGAAAACGCAGTGTGATGTCACAGCAAGAGGTTCTGGGACGTTGGAGCAGCCTATAAAGGCCAGCTTGTGCAGCTGCAGCAGGGAGAGAAGGCAAAAAAGTAGAAAGAAATCGAAAGGTGACGACACAGCCAAGGGGGTAAGTGATTGGTGAGTAATTTTTCTTTTTCAGTAAGTAGCCATTAGCATTATTGTTGCCAAATTAAGTTAATCGAGGGGTTAATTCATGGCAGGAGAGCTCGGACACGTGTTATGCAACTCCTGTACTATGTGGGAAGTCAGGGACGCATCCACTGTCCCTGACGACTACATATGTGGGAAGTGTATCTGGCTGCATCTTCTGACAGACCGCATTGCGGCACTGGAGCTGCAGGTGGATTCACTCTGGAGCATCCATGATGGTGAGAATGACATGAATAGCACGGTTAGTGAGTTGGTCTTACCACAGGTAAAGGTTACACAGCCAGATAGGGGATGGGTGACCAACAGGAAGAGCAGTGGAAGGAAGGTAGTGCAGGGGTCCCCTGCGGTCATACCCCTGCAAAACAGCTACACCGCTTTGGGTACTGTTGAGGTAGATGACTCATCAGGGGAGTTTAGAGCAGCCAAGTCCATGGCACCGTGGGTGGCTCTGCTTCACAGGAGGGCAGGAAAAAGAGTGGGAGAGCTATAGTGATAGGGGATTCTATGTAAGGGGAATAGATTGACGTTTCTGCGGCCGTAATTGAGACTCCAGGATGGTATGTTGCCTCCCTGGTGCAGGGGTCAAGGATATCTCAGAGCGGGTGCAGGACATTTTGAAGGGGGAGGGTAAACAACCAGTTGTCGTGGTGCATATAGGTACCAACGATATAGGTAAAAAAACAGGATGAGGTCCTACAAGATGAATTTAGGGAGCTAGGAGCTAAATTAAATAATAGGACCTCAAAAGTAGTAATCTCAGGATTGCTACCAGTGCCACGTGCTAGTCGGAGTAGGAATCACAGGATAGCTCAGATGAATATGTGGCTTGAGGAGTGGTGCAGAAGGGAGGCATTCAAATTCCTGGGACATTGGAACCGGTTCTTGGGGAGGTGGAACAAGTACAAACCGGACAGTCTGCACCTGGGCAGGACCAGAACCAGAACCAATGACCTAGGGGGAGTGTTTGCTAGTGCTGTTGGGGAGGGGTTAAACTAATATGGCAGGGGGATGGGAACCTATGCAGGGAGACAGAGGGAAGTAAAAGATAGAAAGAAGAAAATAAAAGTGGAGCGCAGAAAAACCCAAGGCAAAAATCAAAAAGGGCCACATTACAGCAAAATTCTAAAGGGGCAAAGTGTGTTAAAAAGACAAGCCTGAAGGCTCCGTGTCTCAATGCAAGGAGTATTCGGAATAAGGTGGCAAATTAACTGCGCAGATAGCAGTTAACAGATATGATGTAATTGGCATCATGGAGACATGGCTCGAGGGTGACCAAGGCTGGGAACTCAATATCCAGGGATATTCAACATTTAGGAAGGACAGACAGAAAGGAAAAGGAGGTGGGGTGGCGTTACTGGTTAAAGACGAAATTAATGCAACAGTAAGGAAGGACATTAGCTTGGATGATGCGGAATCTGTATGGGTGGAGCTATGGAATACCAAAGGGCAGAAAACGCTAGTGGGAGTTGTGTACAGACCACCAAACAGTAGTAATGAGGATGGGGACAGCATCAAACAAGAAATTAGGGATGCAATAAAGGTACAGCAGTTATCCTGGGCGACTTTAATCTACATATTGACTGAGCTAACCAAACTGGTAGCAATGTGGTGGAGGAGGATTTCTTGGAGTGTATTAGGGATGGTTTTCGAGACCAATGTGTTGAGGAATCAACTAGAGAGCTGGCCATCCTAGACTGGGTGATGTGTAATGAGAAAGGACTAATTAACAATCTTGTTGTGCGATGCCCCTTGGAGAAGAGTGACCATAATATGGTAGAATTCTTTATTAAGATGGAGAGTGACACAGTTAATTCAGAGACAATGGCCCTGAACTTGGGGAAAGGTAACTTCGATGGTATGAGACGTGAATTGGCTAGAATAGACTGGCGAGTGATACTTAACGGGTTGACGGTGGATAGGCAATGGCATACATTTAAAGATCACATGGATGAACTTCAACAATTGTCCATCCCTGTCTGGAGTAAAAATAAAATAGTGAAGACAAACATAGGTCCCTTGCAGTCAAATTCAGGTGAATTTATAATGGGGAACAAAGAAATGGCGGACCAGTTAAACAAATACTTTGGTTCTCTTTTCACGAAGGAAGACACAAATAACCTTCTGAAAATACTAGGGGACCGAGGGTCTAGTGAGAAGGAGGAACTGAAGGATATCCTTATAAAGCAGGGAATTGTGTTAGGGAAATTGATGGGATCGAAGGCTGATAAATCCCCAGGCCCCGATAGTCTGCATCCCAGAGTATTTAAGAAAGTGACCATAGAAATAGTGGATGCATTGGTGATCATTTTCCAACAGTCGATCGACTCTGGATCAGTTCCTATGGACTGGAGGATAGCTAATGTAACACCACTGTTTAAAAAAGGAGGGAGAGAAAAAAACGGGTAACTATAGATGGGTTGGCTGACATCAGTAGTGGGGAAAATGTTGGAATCAATTATTAAAGATGAAAAGCAGTGACAGGATCGGTCCAAGTCAGCATGGATTTATGAAAAGGAAATCATGCTTGACGAATCTTCTGGAATTCTTTGAGGATGTAACTGGTAGAGTGGACAAGGGAGAACTAGTGGATGTGGTGTATTTGGACTTTCAAAAGGCTTTTGACAAGGTCCCACACAAGAGATTAATGTGCAAAATCAAAGCACATGGTATTTGGGGTAATGTACTGACGCGGATAGAGAACTGGCTTGCAGACAGGAAGCAGAGAGTCGGGATAAACGGGTCCTTTTCAGAATGGCAGGCAGTGAGTAATGGAGTACCGCAGGGCTCAGTGCTGGGACCCCAGCTAGTTACAATATACATTAATGATTTAGATGAAGGAATTGAGTGTAATATCTCCAAGTTTGCAGATGACACTAAACTGGGTGGCGGTGTGAACTGTGAGGAGGACGCTAAAAGGGTGACTTTGACAAGTTAGGTGAGTGGGAAAATGCACGGCAGATACAGTATAATGTGGATAAATGTGAGGTTATCCACTTTGGGGGCAAAAACACGAAGGCAGAATATTAACTGAATGACGGCAGATTAGGAAAGGGGGAGGTGCAACGAGACCTGGGTGTCATGGTTCATCAGTCATTGAAAGTTGGCATGCAGGTACAGTAGGCGTTGAAGGCGGCAAATGGTATGTTTGCCTTCATAGCTAGGAGATTTGAGTATAGGAGCAGGGAGGTCTGAGTGCAGTTGTACAGGGCCTTGGTGAGGCCTCACCTGGAATATTGTGTTCAGTTTTGGTCTCCTAATCTGAGGAAGGACGTTCTTGTTATTGAGGGAGTGCAGCGAAGGTTCATCAGACTGATTCCCGGGATGGCATGAGGAGAGACTGGATCAACTGGGCCTTTATACACTGGAGTTTAGAAGGATGAGAGGGGATCTCATAGAAACTTACAAGATTCGGACGGGACTGGACAGGTTCGATGCGGGAAGCATATTCCCGATGATGGGGCAGTCCAGAACCAGGGAGACACAGTCTTAGGATAAGGGGTAGGCTATATAGGGCTGAGATGAGGAGAAACTTCTTCACTCAGAGAGTTGTTAACCTGTGGAATTCCCTACTGCAGAGAGTTGTTGATGCCAGTTCATTGGATATATTCAAGGAGTTAGATATGGCCCTTACGGCTAAAGGGATCAAGGGTTATGGAGAGAAAGCAGGAAAGGGGTACCGAGGGAATAATCAGCCATGATCTTAGTGAATGGTGGTGCAGGCTCGAAGAGCCGAATGGCCTACTCCTGCACCTATTTTCTATGTTTCTATACACCCAAGGCCCCACCCCACTGCTGGCCAAGAACGGGGAAACACTCATCAAAGACACCAAGGCAGTCAGGGCTCGCTGGAAGGAGCACTTCGAAGATCTCCTCAATCGAGACTCTGCCTTTGAATCGAGTGCTCTCAACTCCATCCCACAGCATGCTACTCGCCACCACCTCAATAAAACCCAAACACTGCACGAGGGAGAAAAAGCTATAAGGCAGCTTAAGAACACCCAGGCTTCGGGAGCGGATGGAATCCCTACTGAGGCACTTAAGTATGGCGGAAAGGCACTACTGGCGCGAATACGTGACCTCATCTCTCCCATCTGGAGGGAGGAGAGCATGCCGGGAGATCTCAGACATGCAGTGATCGTGACCATCTTTAAAAAAGGGGACAAATGCGACTGCGGCAACTACAGAGGAATCTCCCTGTTATCAGCCACTGGGAAGGTCGTCACTCGAGTCCTCCTCAACCGTCTTCTCCCTGTGGCTGAGGAGCTCGTCCCCTACGGGGCACAATGTACATGATTTTTGCAGCGCGACAGTTGCAGGAAAAATGCAGGGAACAGCATCAGCCCTTATACATGGCCTTCTTCGACCTTGCAAAGGCCTTTGACACTGTCAACCGCAAGGTTCTATGGAATGTCCTCCTCAGTTTTGGATGCCCCCAAAAGTTCGTCACCATCCTCTGCCTGCTTCACGACGACATGCAGGCTGTGATCCTTACCAATGGATCCATCACAGACCCAATCCACGTCCGGACCGGGGTCATCGCCCCAACCCTCTTCTCAATCTTCCTCGCTGCCATGCTCCATCTCATAGTCGACAAGCTCCCCGCAGGAGTGGACCTAAACTACAGAACCAGTGGGAAGCTGTTCAACCTACGCCGTCTCCAGGTGACGTCCAAGACTACCCCAACCTCTGCTGTCGAGCTACAGTACGCGGATGACGCCTGCGTCTGCGCATATACAGAGGCTGAACTCCAGGACATAGTCGATGTATTTACTGAGGCGTACGAAAGCATGGGCCTTACGCTAAACATCAGCAAGACAAAGATCCTCACCAGCCTGTCCTTAGCGCACAGCACTGTTCCCCAGTCAAGATCCACAGCGTGGCCCTGGACAATGTGGACCTCTTCCCATATCTTTGGAGCCTCCTATCAACAAGAGCAGTCATTGACGACAAAATCCAACACCGCCTCCAGTGCACCAGTGCAGCCTTCGACCACCTGAGGAAAAGAGTGTTTGAAGACCAGGCCCTCAAAACTGTCACCAAGCATATGGTCTACAAGGCTGAAGTAATACCTGCCCTCCTGCATGGCTCAGAGACATGGACCATGTACAGTAGACACCTCAATCGCTGGAGAAATGCCACCAACGATGTCTCCACAAGATCCTACAAATCCCCTGGGAGGACAGGCACACCAACATTAGCGTCCTGAACCAGGCCAACATCCCCAGCATCGAAGCACTGACCACACTTGATCAGCTCCACTGGGCAGGCCACATAGTTCGTATGCCAGACATGAGACTCCCAAAGCAAGTGCTCTACTCGGAACTCCTTCACGGCAAATGAGCCAAAGGTGGGCAGCGGAAACTTTACAAGGATACCCTCAAAGCCTCCCTGATAAAGTGCAACATCCCCACTGACACCTGGGAGACCCTGGCCAAAGACCGCCCCAAGTGGAGGAAGCGCATCTGGGAAGGCGCTGAGCACCTCGAGTCTCGTCGTCGAGAGCATGCAGAAATCAAGCGCAGGCAGCGGAAAGAGCGTGCGGCCAACCAGTCCCACCCACCCCTTCCCTCAACGACTATCTGCCTCACCTGTGACAGAGACTGTGGTTCTCGTATTGGACTGTACAGCCACCTAAGAACTCGTGTTAAGAGTGGAAGCAAGTCTTCCTCAATTCCGAGGGACTGCCTATGATGGTGCAAATGTATTGTCGGGCGCTATGCCAAGGGCTCCGATGCGAACTTTTGGTTTAACGCTCCAGAAGGAAAGAGGAGAGCTAAATCAAGCGCTACCATTTCCCTCGGATTGCTAAAGCTGCAAGAGGGGCGGTAGCTGCTGGAAACAGAGGCTTCTTCCCTCCCTTAAAAGGGAAGGGCCATTGCTGCAGGCTCTGCATTAAAACAAGGTACCTAGCCGCGTTCTGGCCCGATCAGCCCCAAGCGCTCTAGCAAAGTGCAGGGCTAATCGATCGGGACCGAAGAAAATGCTCAAAAATAGACATTCGGCATAGCGCTCCCCAAGCGCCCGCCCTCCCTAACAACGCCTCCTGCAGCGGTCGGTGTTGACGCCCGGCAATGCTGCAGGGGGTGGAATCGAAGTTCGGGTCCGGGGCACTACGCAGCACGGTGATGTCACGATCTCCGGGCACAGGAGATCGTGGCGCTTGGGGTTACCGCCGCTGCAAACCTCGACGAAATTTCATGGGCGTCAGTACTCTTGCTCCAGAGGCGCAAAGGTGGTGAATTTCTAGGCCTTAGGCTCAAAAAAAAGACAACACAGAAAAACATGACCGAAGACAAACAGAAAGATAGAGGTAAAAAGAACTGGAGTGAGAATGATAGACAGTTAAAACAGTGACTATTTTTGTCAGTGAGTAATGACACAAGAGCTCAGTAATTTTATAATTTGAGTTATATTTAGAACATCATAAGTTTCTGAGTTACCTTACTTAAAAACACATGAATTTACTGAAAAAATATTGTTATTTGGTATAATGAACCTCTCATTCTAAAAACAGTACTTATTGCAGGAAAAATCTACGAGTTATGTTTAAGTAAGGCAAGGCAGAAGCTCCTAATGTTCTAAGTGGAATTAACCACAATGATTCCATTTTATAGTGATGGCCTAAACTTCAAAAAGACAATAAATATCACATAACTTATAAAATGTGTAGTCCCAATACCTAAAATTTGTATAATAAATTGTATTTTAGTCATGCAAGTTCTGTTCTGCTTCATTTAGTTTAAGTGTTACTTCCGTACCTATCATTTGAATACAAAATTAAATTTATAGTTTTATTTATATGTATCTGTCTTTTAATCCAAAGTCTCATTCAGTAAAATTGTGCTAAATTAAATGATAAAGCTCTTAGAAACCAACAATGCTGTATCAATGTCAACATGTCAAAATTGTCAAAAGTGCCATGGGGCTTATTATCATAATATGGTATGATGAGAATGACTTGAAGACTTAATTTTCAAACTTTATACATATGAGGCATAAAAATATGGTCGCGGCTGCTGCTTACGACCGGAGCATTCTGCGCATGCGCGCTTCCGGATCTTAACTAACTCAAATGTGCAGCGACTGAAAATATTACAGTAGCGACTACACTTCAGGGATCAGTGCTGGGACCCCAACTATTTACAATCTATATTAACAACTTGGAAGAAGGGACTGAATGTAACATAGCCAAGTTTGCTGACGATACAAAGATGGGAGGAAAAGCAATGTGTGAGGAGGACACACAAAATCTGCAAAAGGATATAGACAGGCTAAGTGAGTGGGCAAAAATTTGGCAGATGGAGTATAATGTTGGAAAGTGTGAGGTCATGCACTTTGGCAGAAAAAAATCAAAGAGCAAGTTATTATTTAAATGGAGAAAGATTGCAAAGTGCTGCAGTACAGCGGGACCTGGGGGTACTTGTGCATAAAACATACTGGTATCTTGGCCTTTATGGCAAAGGGGATGGAGTATAAAAGCAGGTAAGTCTTGCTACAGCTATACAAGGTATTGGCGAGGCCACACCTGGAATACTGCGTGCAGTTTTGGTTTCCATATTTACGAAAGGATATGCTTGCTTTGGAGACAGTTCAGAGAAGGTTCACTAGGTTGATTCCGGGGATGAGGGGGTTGACTTATGAGGAAAGGTTGACTAGGTTGGGCCTGTACTCATTGAAATTCAGAAAAATGAGAGGTGATCTTATCGAAACGTATAACATTATGAGGGGGCTTGACAAGGTGGATGCAGAGAGGATGTTTCCACTGATGGGGAGATTAGAACTCGAGGGCATGACTTTAGAATAAAGGGCGGCCCATTTAAAACAGATGAGGAGAAATTTCTTCTCTCAGAGGGTTGTAAATCTGTGGAATCCACTGCCTCAGAGAGCTGTGGAAGCTGGGACATTGAATAAATTTAAGACAGAGATAGACAGTTTCTTAAACGAGAAGGGGGATAAGGGGTTATGGGGAGCGGGCTGGGAAGTGGAGTTGAGTCCATGATCAGATCAGACATGATCTTATTGAATGGCGGAGCAGGCTCGAGGGGCCGTATGGCCTATTCCTGTTCCTATTTTTTATGTTCTAATGTGCACATGTGCAGATGTCAGCTGGGACCCGGAATCTGGTTTTGATCAAACTGCCTGGAGCTGGAACCATGCATGAGCCTGTGGGAACCCATCTCCGAGACTGCTGTGGCCTCTCTCCCTTGGTGGTTGGCGGTGCGCAGAGCTCGGCTGGAGTGGCGGAGTAAGAGATCGCCACCTGCCTGTGTTTGCCGACCTTTCGCCGGATGAACTGAGCTCTGCGGTGAGAGAGAATCCCGACCCCAGCTGATGGTGAGTTACGGGCTGAACATCCCTGGAACCCCGGCCGGCAGCTCTCTTCATCCGGCAAAAAAACATTCCTCTGCCAGTCAATCCCTGAACTGCCGGAGCAACCGAATTAATAATAATTACATTTATTTATATAGTGTCTTTAAACGTAGTAAAATGTCCCAAGGCACTTCACAACAATTTTACAACATATTAGATATTGACTATTGAGGAAAAGAGAGAAAAAGCATGAGAAGGAAGTGTAAAAAGAGGTTAAAGGCTATTAACAATGACTGAAGGCTTAACCCTTCATTGCACAGAATCACCGAGCAGCGATCAGAAGGAGTGACTTAATCTGATTCAATCCCTGTATTCCAGGGTCACTGGGTAATGATCAGGAACCTGGGCTGATCGGCCGATACGGATACGATGGGCCGAATGACCTCTCTCTATGTCATAATTTTCTATGATTCTATTCCCCCGCACTAAACTAGAGTCACTGGGTAATGATCGGGGGCAGGAACCGGGACTGATTCCCCCACACTAGCTCAGGGCCACTGGGTAACTATCAGCAGCAGAAGCCTGGTCTGATTCCCCTACACTTACCCAGCCTCTCTGGGTAATGATCATAGTTCAGAGGTCAATGGAGGAAGACCTGAACAGATATTTTTTTTGCGAAAAATATCATTCTATTTCACAGCAGCATGAAGAAGAGTCAGTGAATATCCTGTATGTGAGACTAAAGAACACATGCACTAAAGTACCCAAATTAGTATTTTTCTGTGTAAGCAATACCACAGAAGATCAACAATTTATTTTATTTAAAACAGAGTGTAATCAAGGAAATGGCACAGAATAATAATGCTTAAATATAAACAGTGGCGAAATAAGAATTTGCACTTATAAACCCTGAACACCATCGGCAAACCTCCGTCCCCTGCACCACGACCCTGGACCCTAGGAGGATTGGAAGATTGTGGCCAGTACTTCTGCAATTTTGGCCCTTACTTCACTCAGTAAACTAGGATGCATCTCCATCTGAATCAGGTGACTTATTCACAAAGTACTGCCAGCCTTTTTCCCATCTCCAATATGTTGTTAACTAATAAACAAAGGTGTTCAAAGAAAATGGAAGTGTGCAGGTGCAGAACGCCTCCGGCCCCAGGTGTTTTTCTCCCAAGTGTTGCTCGCAGCGGTGTTTTGGGGTTTAATCTTCAACTCCTGGAGACACCATCCAGCCCTATCTCCTGGAGGCAAGGGCACTTGGTATGCAAATATTGGGTTCATTTAAGTGCAAGGATGAGCAAACACCAAAAAAAGAGAAAAGCAAATAATTTTATCATAAAATATGAGTTTTGACTATACTTTGTGGGATCAGAAGAGATGATTAATTATCAAGTTAAATCCTGCAAAATATATAGAGAGAAAGACTTGCATTTACATAGCACCTTTCATGATCTCAGGACGCCCCAGATTGCTTCACAGCCGAAGTTTTTTTCCTGTTGCAATACAGGAAACGCGACATCCAATCTGCACACAGCAAGCCCCCACAAATGAGATAATAATTAGATAACCCGTTTCAGAGATGTTGGTTGAGGAATAAATAATGGCCAGGACATCAGGGAGAACTCCCGTGCTTCTCTCCCAATAGTACCACTGGATCTTTTACACCCCCCGCGAGGACACATCTCACCCGAAACCCGGCACCGCCAACAGTGCAGCACTCCCTCAACACTATCCCTTTGACAGTGCAGCATTCCCTCAGTACTGCCACTGAGAGTGTCAGCCTGGATTATGGGATAAAGTTTCTAGAGTGGGACTTGAACCCAGGTCCTTACGATTCAGAGGCGAGAGAGCTACCCACAGGTCCGGTGGGAAGACAGACCCTGGGAACCATTGGTGGAAAATAATTTTCAAAGTTGAGCCTCTTCCCTCCACAACCCATTACTACCGAGCCCTGCCCACAATCTTTCTCCTGCAGCTCACCTGCCTCAGCCTTTTCACCTCTTCCCACTTTCTTGCCCCTTCGCCTGTCCTCCTCGTAATGTTACTCCCAAATTCCTTCCCCCGTGATGCTATTCCTCCTCCCCCACTCATTCCCTCATGATGCTACTCACCCCCCCTCCATTCCTTCCCTCGTGATGTTACTCCCGCTCCTCCACCCCCTCCCTCATGTTATTCCCCCCTCCCCACTCCTTCCCGCATGATATTACTCACCCTCCTCCCCTCGTGATGCTATCCCCCCCTCCCCACTCCTTCCATATTACTCGCCCTCCTCCCCTCGTGATGCTATCCCCCCTCCTCCATTCCTTCCCTCGTGATGCTATTCCCCCCTCCTCCACTCCTTCCCTCGTGATGCTATTCCCCCTCCCCCACTACTTCCCTCGTGTTGCTATTCCCCCTCCACAATGCCTTCCCTCGAGATGTTATTACCCCTCCCCCACTCCTTCCCTCGTGATGTTACTACCCCTCCTCCACTCCTCCTCTCGTGATGTTACTTCCCCCTCTTCTTCCCTCGTGATGGTACATCCCTCCCCCACTCCCGGCGCCTCGTTCCCCCCCCCACATACGGACCAATCCTCGCTCGGTGGGTTGCATTGCTTTTCACGGTTGATTGCAGTGGTGGGCTATGCCTGCCGACTAAGGCCTTCGAGGTGTTCCTTTCAGAGCAAAAACAGAGGATTCCTCGCGCTTCAGCCCTCGGCTTGATCCAAAGCGGTTTTGGGGTGTCGGAGGGAACGACCAACTATTGGACTATCATTTGCGCATGCGCAAATCTTTTCAACCTGGTCGCACAATGTGACGGATAGAATGGGAAGCAACTCATGCGCAGAAGGATACCGCGCAGCTTCTTGTTCGTTGGCAGGAGTTGCTCCATAAAAATATTTAATATCATAATTTCCATCTGAATGAGAGTACATAACATGAAACCTGCTTATGTGCAACTATGGGAGCCGAGTGGTAATGGACGAGCAACCCAGATGTCGCGAGTTCAAATCCCACCATGCCCATTTGTCAAAGTGAATTTTAAAAATATGGCAATTTGTGGACGAGCACCAGAAACAATTACCATAAAAGCTGCCAGATTGTCGTAAAAACCCAACTGGTAGATTAATGTTCTTCACGGATCTGTCACTCCTACTCGGTCTGGGCCTACCTGTGACACTCGTTGCACAATGCATAGTTTACCCTTATTTTGTTCTCAGGGCAACTCAGGTTGGGTGAAAACAACATAAGAAACAGGAGCAAGAGCAGTAGGCCCTTCGAGCCAGCTCCACCATGGTTGATCTTCTACCTCAACCCCACTTTCCCACCCACCCCATACAATTTAATTCCAAAATATATTCAACGACTGAGCATCCACAACCCTCTAGGGTAGAGAATTCCAAAGATTCACAACTCAGTGAAGAAATTTCTCCTTATCTCAGTCCTAAATCGCCTACCCCTTATTCTCAGACTATGACCCCTACTTCTAGACTCCGCAGCCAGGGGAAACATCCTCCCAGCATCTACCGTCAAGCCCCTTAAGAATTTTATACATGTCAATGAGATCATCTCTCCGTTCGAAATACCAGGAAAGATAAGCCTAGTCGACCCAACATGTCCTCTTAGAGTATAATCCGGCCAGCTGAGGAATTTGTCCAGTGAATCTCTCAGGCAAGCATATCGTTTCTTGGCTAAGGAGACCAAAACTGTATGCAGTAGTCCAGGTGTGGTCTCACCAAGGCTCTATGTACTTGCAGTAAGACTTCTTTACTCATATACTCCAATCCATTTAATAATGAAGGCTAACATACCATTTGTGTTCCTAAATGCTAGTTGTACCAGCATGTTAACTTTCTGTGATTGGTGTACAAGGACACCCAGGTCACCCTGAAAACCAGCATTGCCCAGTCTCTCACCATTTCAAAATTATTCTGCTTTTCTACTTTTCCCTACCAAAATGATTAACTTCACATTTCTCCACATTATATTCCATCTGCCATGTTCTTGCTCACATAAGCGGTCTGTACCCTTTGCAGCCTATATGTGTTCTCCTCACAATTTACTTTTCTACTGAGCTTGCTATCATCAGCAAACTTCGATACATTACTCGGACCGCTCATCTAAGTCATTGATATACACTGTAATTACCTCCAATCCCATGAGCCCTAATTTTGTGTAATAATCTCTTGAGGCACATTATCAAATGCTTTTCAAAAAATCCAAATTCAGTACATCCATTGATTCCCTCTTATCTACCCTGTTAGTTATAAGCTCAAAAAATTATTACTTTTGTCAAAAATTATTTCCCTTGCATAATTCTGTGTTGACTCTGCCTAATCATTTTATGGGCTCAATTTTCCACAATGCTGTTTTTTGGCGTACTTGAAGAGTTACGCCCGTTTTTTGGGGGCCCAACTATGGCAAAAAGAAATCAGCAAACTTTCCCCGTTTGACTTATTGATTTTGGCACTGCCTAACCTGTCCTTTAGCTTTGGGGGTGGAGCCTAAGATCTGCGCCAGGGTAACGAGGGACACACTGCAGGCTGAGGCTGGAAAGTGAAACATACAACACATTCTGGCCAGCTCACAGCAACCTGCACAAGCACCTTGCACATTGCAGCAACATTCCATCATTAAATTATTGAAGTGTTTATGCCAAAAGTCTTCAGGATTACTGCTCTTTTTGGCAATATTAGAAGCCACTTTCTTTAATCTAATATGATCTTTAACTTCTCTTGGAAGCCACTGCTGGACCAATTTTCCCATGGGGTTTTTACTGGGGAATGTATATTTGTTGCAAATTATGAATTATTTCTTTACATGTTTGCCATTGCTTATCTATCATCATATTTTTTAACCTCGTTTTCCAATTTAACTCAGTCAAATCACCTACGTACATTGCTTTGTTCAGATTTAAGAACCCCGTTTCGGGCTCAACTAAATCACCATTAAACTCAATATGAAATTCTATCATATTATAATCATTTGTCCCCAGAGGCTGCTTTCCTGCAAGGTTATTAATTAACCCTGTCTCATTGTACAATACTCGATCTAAAATGGCCTATTCCCTTGTTGGTTCCTCAACATACTGATCTAGAAAACTAACTTGAATTCATTCCATGAACACATCATCTACACTATTATCGCAAATTTGGTTTGCCCAATCTATATGTACATTAAAGTCCCCCATGATTACCGTATTACCTTTGTTACATGCCCCTCTAATTTCCTGATTTATACTCGGCCCTACATTACAAATACTGTTTGGGGGTCTATAAACAACTCTTACCAATGTTCTCTGCCCATGTGGATTCTTCGCTCCACTCAAACTGATTCTACTTCTTAATTTTCAGAGCTCAAATCCTTTCTCTCTACTGCCTTTATCCCATCCTTTATTATCAGGGCTAACCCTCTCCCCCTCCTCTTCCATTTTGCCTATCTCTTCTAAAAGTTAAGTATCCTGGAATATTTAGTTCCCAACATTGGTCACTCTGCATCTACGTCTCCGTAATGGCCATTAGATCAAACCCATTTATTTCTATCTGTGCAATTAATTCATCTATTTTGTTGTGAATGCTATGCACACAGATATGGGCCGGGATTTCACCTACCAAGGCGGGTTCAGTGCAGGCGAGAGAGGTGGCAGATTGTGACCCCGCTGCTGTCTCCATGCCAGCTTCCCCCATGACATTCCCAATAGGGCTCGTTAAGCCCGCCTTGTGAGGTTCCCAGCCAATTAAAAGGAAGTGGGTCTGATGTCATCATCCATAACGCGACATCAGCCGGTTTCCTTAAATAGACCATGTCCACATTCATTTTGACAGTTGTGCTGTCAGTGTTCTGCAGCATTCAGGTGCTGCAAACACTGACAAGCACTGCACAAAGGTCCACAGCTGCACTCAGGTTCTCCAATAACTCCCTCCATATGCTTAGATGCCATCAGTTTAATCGACTTGAATGGAGGGATTATAGATAAAAGAAAGGTTTTGCCCACCATGCCACACAGAATCCAGAACATTTTAGAAAATTAAAATTTACAGTTCTACATCCTTCAGATCAGACTCTATTTGTGATATAACTGTAGCAATCAGAGGATTTGTCCTGGTTCAGATCATTAGAATCTCTCCTACATATTTTTATAGGAATCTATGCCAGGTACAACAAGCAATTAGTAAAGTCAATGGTATGTTACCCTTAATTGCAAGGGGGTTGGAGTACATTAGAGTAAGGAGGTCTTGCTGCAATAAAATAGGGCTTTGGTGAGACCACACCTGGCATAGTGTGTACAGTTTGGGTCTCCTTACCCAAGGAAGGAAATACTTGCCTTAGAGGGGTTGCAACAAAGGTTCACGAGACTGATTCCTGGGATGAGAGGGCTGTCATATGAGGAGAGATTGAGCCTCTACTCTCTGGAGTTTAGAAGAATGAGACAAGACCTCATTGGAGGGCATGACAGGGTAGATGATGAGAGACTGTTTTCCCTGACTGGAGAGTCTAGAAATAGGGGTCATAGTCTCGGGATAAGGGGTCGGCCATTTAGGATTGAGATGAGGAGAAAGTTCTTCACTCAGAGGGTTGTGAATTTTTGGAATGTTCATTCAACGTGTATATTGAAGACTGAGTTCAATAGATTTTTGGGTATCAAAAGAATGAAGCTTTGAGGGGCTAGGTCGCAAAAGTGGAGTTGGTGCAAAAGTTCAGCCATGATCTTACTGAATGGCGGAGCAGACTCAAAGTGCCGTATGGACTACTTCTGCTCCTATTTCTTATATTCTTATTGTAATTTTTAAAAAACAGGCATCTGACTGCATTTTGGGAAAATTTGCTCTCTTTATTCTTGTATATTGGGGGAAGAGAAGGTCCAAATTTAAGTTAAATTATCCTTTTTTTAATACTGATTGCTTAACTAGGGTGGATGACACAAAACCCACGCAGGTGATAGAAATTATTAATATTGAGTATTGGGCTATCAATTACCTATGCTTCCAGACGATTGCTTTTGCCACTGTCCCAGAATTCTCAATGGCCAAACACAATCATGCCTGATGCGCCTATGCAAAGGACAAAGTCATTATCTTCGATGCTAGTTTTGCCGCTCTTGTGGCTGCTCAGAAAACCTGCAAGAACTGATTCAAAGTGAAACAGATTTGATTCATTGTGCAGGATATCCACTTATCTTGCATAATGTCTGATGTGTATCAAAGGAAAAAAATAGTAGCCTTGTACCCCATGTTATTCCGTTTTCCCTATTCTGCTACAAATATTTGAGTTGGAAACAAATTAGGGACTCAGTGGAGTTCATCTCCCACACAAAGCTATTCAGTATGAATGCCCAAAATAAAGTTATTGAAGAAAACTCCACAAAATCAATTTGCAGAGACCATTGCGTGCAGTCAAAGGTGGGCTGTGGGAGTCCATTCCTTCTGTTAAACAGCTTCAGAGTTATAATGAGGAAGTTCATGTAAAAAAATTGAAGCACCAAAAGTAAAACAAAGCTGAAGTTCCAGGCCTCAGAGAGGAGCAGCCCTGTGTATGGCAAAGATGTTACAGACATTTCTAAGATACAGTGGGTAACTTTAGTGGGTTTTTCCCCATACTTTGTTATAACATTTACATTTACCTGCATATAACGGGCTTGATGAGAAACCAATAACGCCACAGAAAGCAGTTTGAGAAAAATGAAATATGTGTTTTGTTTACAGTGGTTCATAGTTACTTTTTGGTAGTCTATTGTATGATGAATTTCAATAAACAGCCAGCAACCACCACAACCAATGAGATCACCTTCCCTAGATATCAATTTTATTGATTGAAAGGAATAACTTACATTTATAAAGCACCTTTTAACACCCTCAGAACATACCACAGACAACAGGGGATTATAGACCGGTTAGCCTGACATCGGTGGTGGGGAAAATGTTGGAATCAATTATTAAAGATGAAATAGCAGCGCATTTGGAAAGCAGTGACAGGATCGGTCCAAGTCAGCATGGATTTATGAAAAGGAAATCATGCTTGACAAATCTTCTGGAATTTTTTGAGGATGTAACTAGCAGAGTGGACAAGGGAGAACTAGTGGATGTGGTGTATTTGGACTTTCAAAAGGCTTTTGACACAGTCCCACACAAGAGATTAGTGTGCAAAATTAAAGCACATGGTATTGGGGGTAATGTATTGACGTGGATAGAGAACTGGTTGGCAGACAGGAAGCAGAGAGTCGGAATAAATGGGTCCTTTTCAGAATGGCAGGCAGTGACCAGTGGGGTGCCGCAGGGTTCAGTGCTCGGACCCCAGCTATTTACAACATACATCAATGATTTAGATGAAGGAATTGAATGTAACATCTCCAAGTTTGCAGATGACACTAAGCTGGGTGGCGGTATGAGCTGTGAGGAGGATGCTAAGAGGCTGCAGGGTGACTTGGACAGGTTAGGTGAGTGGGCAAATGCATGGCAGATGCAGTATAATGTGGATAAATGTGAGGTCATCCACTTTGGGGGCAAAAACACGAAGACAGAATATTATCTGAATGGTGACAGATTAGGAAAAGTGGAGGTGTAATGAGACCTGGGTGTCATGGTACATCAGTCATTGAAGGTTGGCATGCAGGTACAGCAGGCGGTGAAGGCAGCAAATGGCATGTTGGCCTTCATAGCTAGAGGATTTGAGTATAGGAGCAGGGAGGTCTTATTGCAGTTGTACAGAGCCTTGGTGAGGCCACACCTGGAATATTGTGTTCTGTTTTGGTCCCCTAATCTGAGGAAGGACGTTCTTGCTATTGAGGGAGTACAGCGAAGGTTCACCAGACTGATTCCCGGGATGGCAGGACTGACATATGAGGAGAGACTGGATCGACTGGGCTTGTATCCACTGGAGTTTAGAAGAATGAGAGAGGATCTCATAGAAACATATAAAATTCTGATGGGATTGGACAGGTTAGAGGCAGGAAGAATGTTCCCATTGTTGGGGAGTTCCAGAACTAGGGGTCACAGTCTAAGAATAAGGGGCAAGCCATTTAGGACCGAGATGAGGAGAAACCTCTTCACTCAGAGAGTGGTTAACCTATGGAATTCTCTGCTGCAGAAAGTTGTTGAGGCCAGTTCGTTAGATATATTCAAAAGGGAGTTAGATATGGCTCTTACGGCCAAAAGGATCAAGAGATATGGAGAGAAAGCAGGAAAGGGGTACTGAGGTTAAATGATCAACCATGATCTTATTGAATGGTGATGCAGGCTCGAAGGGCCGAATGACCTGCTCCTGCACCTAATTTCTATGTTTCTAAGATGTGATTGCACTGGAGAGGGTACAGAGGAGATTAATGAGGAGCTTATTGAATCGTATTAGATTATGAGGGGGCTTGACAGGGTAGATGCAGAGAGGATGTTTCCCCTCATAAGGTAATCCAGAACTAGGGGACATAGCTCCGGTTGGGGTGGAATGTAGAATGTTTTAGTGTAAGAGGTGTCACAGTTGTATGGGTTGGTTGGGCTGGCTGCTCTTTACCTTTCTGCCATTGTTCATTGTTCATAGGTTTATATGTAACTTTCAGGGCTGCTGACCAAGAGCTGTGCGGCTTTTTGTCGGCTGGCGCGGACACAATGGGCTGAAATGGCCTCCTTCCGTGCTGTAAATTTCTATGATGCACTTATGAAGTGTAATCAATGTTGTAATGTTGGCAAATATGGCAGCCACAATGCATGCAGCAAGGAAGGTTCCACAAACAGCAATGAGAAAAATGACCAGATAATCTGTTCTGGTGGTGTTGGTTGAGGGATACATCAGGACACATCAGGAACAGAAGGATATTCTTTTAGGGTTAAATGAAGTAGGGTGGGAGGAGGCGAGTGTGGAGCATAAACTCCAACAGAGATCAGTTGGACCGAATGGCCTCTTTCAGTGCTGTAAATTTGATGTCATTTATGTAAAAACTGGTAAGGCATAAAATGATTTTTTTTTTGGAACAAACGGTGTTAAGTACTGTGATCTACCCAATACTTATTTTCACTTGCACTGAAAAGATGACACACAGCTTCAGAAAAGCTAACTCAAAACACAATATACCACTGGGGAAAAAAACAATTGAATAAAGGCCTATGAGCAAGGCCACTTCTTCCAAGTGACTGAATATATTACATTTGTTTTTATTAGATTGCATTCCAGGATTTTTATTAGTGACAAGAACTCCCACTTCCAGTATGAAGAGGCGGCTATTGGGCCAGCATTAAAAAAAGAGCAACAGGACTTGTCCAATGTTTTAGCCACCAGAACATAGGAGGAGCGAGAAGTGTAGGGATGGGGTCAAGAAGTTTGTGCTGTTTATTAATTTTGTGCAACAATTGTGGATAGTGTGAACAGTGGTCCTGAACACTGTCTGTTCACATATAAAACAAATAATAAGCATGCATGACTTATCTGTAAAAAAACATCTGGAGATTAGTTGTAATGCCTAATGTTGCATTTTGGTTATGGACAGATTCTAAACAAGACATAAATTTAAAATTCACTCAGATACAAGTAAATATTTTAAATAAAAAATAGCAAGTACACTGTAGTAAACAATTAATCCCATCACTAATCACATACATGAAGTAAAGAATTACTTTTATTTTTTTTATAAATATGCACTCGTGCACGGATATAAATTAAACAACTGCATCACACCTTTGATATAAAGGACATCATGAATTCTGTCTTTTAATTCCAGTTGGCTTTTCATCCTTTTTTACTGCTTTCCATTTTCTCCGTTTGTTCTGTATCCCTTTTTTTCTGTTCAATATTTTAAAAATATATTTTAAGTTGTTTTTCTCTCCTCATTTTTCTGAGTTTCTTTACCATGTGTGGAATATTGTACCCTCTTTTTTTCTCTTTCACGTATTTATTTCTGTTCCAAAGACTTTTTTCCCTGTTTATGCAACTGCATATTATTTAGATTGACCATATCTTTCTATTATCAGAGACCCATGATAATCAGGTGCCCTCCCATTGACCCTGCACTAAACATTTGGCAGTCATGACTGAATAATCTAATTGAGTTCTTTCAAGAGGTCACTAACATGGCTGATAGGAGTGCCTATGGCTATGGATGCTGTCTATATGGATTTCAAGGAGGCATTTGATAAGATTCCACACAAGAGTTTATCAAAAATGAAAGTACACCAAATTGGAGGTAACCTTGCCACTGTAGTAGAGCCACCTAGTGGACTACTGATATCGTAATTCAGAGACTTTCGTAGTGTATGTGGAGCGGCTAGAAATGTTTTCACCGTGAATACCATTGCCAAAGTCCCCGATAATATAAACCGTAACCGGGTGGTTTTAGAAAGGAAACGGGCTATTTTCTTGTATGAAACCCTGAAAAACGTGATTGTTCTGCCAAGCTGAAGGACACTCCACTGAAGAAAAAACAGCACTTCCTGAGCCCCTGGAAATTGCTGAAAGTTGTCTTTTTGGAACACGTGATCAATTAAATGACGAGGGTATCAGTGAGTACATTGCAACTTTTTTCAGTCATTTTCAAAACTTTCAGGACCAAGCTTAGCATGACCACTTTGTTTGTGGGTTGAAGAATTGTATCAGAAGTAAATTGTTTGCAACCCCTAACTTGACTTTTGATTTAGTTTGTCAGACAGCTATGTCAATTGATATGGCCAACGAATACCCCCGAGAATTCCGCGCCATTTCTGGTCATCAGAAAACTGAGGAGAATCGGCTGCAGGCTAAAATAAAAAGCAGTTTGGCCCCAAGACCTCAGCAACTGGCCAAGGGAACAGTGCATTGGAGTCGTGCTATGAGTGCCTGGCACAGCACTTCACTCAAAGCTGTCCATATGTGAAGGCAGAGTGTTTCTACTGCAAGAAAACTGGGCATCTTGCCAAGGCATGCCGACAGAAGAGTAAACCGACTGGCAATGCGAGAAGTAGAAATCGACAGACACTACATAGAGTTGAAGAGAAGCAGCAAGACGAGGAGTTTCTGGAAATTCACATCATAAGGAGCACGAGGATATCAAACAGCGATTTGCTAAGTATCGTCATCCAAATAGATGTCACAGGAACCACGATACATAAGGAAATCGACACTGGTGTATCCGTGAGCGTAGTACTGGAATCGCTATATCATAATCCCTTGCATGATTATCGATGATAGAGCTGCGAGGCTACTCAGGAGAGCAAACTACTGTAGCAGGAAGCGTCACCATACCAGTGAAATATAAGAATCAGTACCAGAGCTTGCCTCACAGTAGGAGACAAACCTGCCTTGATAGGTAGAATTTGGGTGGGATCACTGAAGCTGAATTGGAATGAGATTTGTCATCAAGCAGTATCCGAAAGTGTCCCGTGAAACAGGCAGTCCAAACCAAGATTTCAAGGCGAGTGTCAGAGTGCAGAAAGACGCAAGACCAGTTTACTGCAAACCACGTCCTGTACCATACGCACCCGAGGAGAAAGTTGAGCAAGAACTCAAAAGACTAGAAATTGAGAACATTATCTCTAAGGTAGATCTGAGGAATTGGGCCACACCCATTGTTGTTGTACCTAAGTCAGATGGTAAGGTAAGGTTGTGTGGTGATTATAAGGTAACCGTAAACCAGGTTCTAGAGGGTAATCTCCCCAATATGTTGCCAAATGTGGAAGATTTGCTCACAACACTGACAGGTGGACAGATATTTTCAAAGTTAGAGCCAACAAACACCTATCTACAACTTGAGTTAGATGAAGAATCTAAGTCATGCTTGACTATAAATACTCATCGAAGCCTCTATCATTTCAATAGGCTACCATTTGAAGTGTCTTCCGCCCCCGACATATTCCAGGGGGCGATGGACCAAACTTTACAAGGGATTGAAGAGGTAGTATGTTATTTAAATGACATACTCATTTCAGCACCATGGTAAGGTGTTGAATTAAGTGCTCAAATGGCTAGAGAAGCATGGATTATGAGTGACTGCTCACAAGTGTGAGATGCTTCAAAACGAGTACTTAGGATACAGAGCAGACAAAGATGGTTTACATTCAACCAAGGGAAAACTAGATTCAATCAGAAATGCACCCACTCCCAAGAATGTCTCTGAACTTCGATTATTTTTGGGTCTTTTGAATTATTTCGGGAAGTTCCTCCTAAATTTGGCTAGTGTTACATCCACTGAATGAGCTGTTGAAAAAACAGGTCCCTTGGAAGTGGTCAAAAGAATGCGACACAGCATTCAAAGAGTGTCAAAGCCAGTTCCTAGAAAGTACCATGTTAGTTCACTGTGACATATCTAAGGAGATCAAGCTACCGCGTGACGCCTCTTCGTAGAGAGTTGGGGCAGTGATCTTTCATGTACGAGATAGTGGGGAGGCGGGACCAAATGCTTTTGCTTCACGCACTCTCTGTGCCAGAGAGCGGAATTATGCACAGATTAAAAGGGAAGCTTTGGCATTGATTTTTGGAGTCAAGAAGTTTCACAAATATTTGTTTGGTCGTGTTTACCATAGTTACTGACCATATGCCCCTGACAGCAATCCTCCATCCAAAGCGCTGAGTTCCAACCTTAGCTGCAGCCCAAATGCAGAGATGGGCTTTGATTTTCTCAACATATACATATGACATTGAGAACAGCTGATCACAATAATGCTATGTCCAGGTTGCCATCCCCACTACAAGTTACACCCAATAGGGATGAAGTGTTCTATTTCTCATATATTGAAGAGCTGCCAGTCACAGCTGAAGGGATTGTTAGGATAACTAAACATGACCTAGTTATGTCAAAGGTGTATGATTACATAGCAAATGGATGGCCAAACTAGATATCAGAGGAAGATATTCAACCATACTTCGTTCATAGGAAGGAACTGTCAGTAGATGAAGATTGTATCATGTGGGGAGCAAGAGTGGTTATCCCAAATAGGTTCAGGTCCAAATTGTGAGGAGATCTTCATGACCAGCACCTGGGAGTATGCTTGACCAAGAGTTTTGCATGCAGTTACTCCTGGTGGCCAGGTTTAGATAGAGATAGATTACATTGTGCACAAAATGTCAATCGTCAATCAGTAAGCAAGAAACCATCAGTACCATTACAGCTATGGAAAAGGCCTCCAAGGGTGTGGCAAAAGTTACATGTAGATTTTGCTGAGCGAGGACAGTAATTGTTCATGGTGATAGATAGTCATTCGAAGTGGGTACAGGCGTTTCCGATGCAGAAAACAACAAGCAAAACACTAAACAATTTGTAAAGATTGTTTTCTTCATGTGGCCTCCCAGAAGAAATTGTGTCTGACAATGGGCTGCATTTTGTTCAGAAGAATTCACACAGTTCATGAGCAGAAACGGTGTGAAACATACCAAAGTTCCAACGTACCACCCTGCTTCAAATAGTGCAGCATTGCGCACAGTACAAATTGTCAAACGTGCACTCACGAAGCAAATGTTGGATCCAAATCCAAAGAAATGGCAGTTGTCATTGGATCACAAATTGGCAAATTTTCTGTTTACTTATTATAATACTTCTCATACCACTACTGGTAGAAAACCAACAGAGTTGTTTCTCAAATGACAGCCATGAACCAGGTTCTCGCTGTTAAAGCCAAACTTGGCACAGTCAATAGAAGAGAAACAATCAAGGGAGAAAGAGAGTCATGATAAAGGTAGAGCAAGAGAGAGAAGTGCAAAGTTGAACCAGAAGGTTAGAGTGAAGAACCATCACCATAAATGGTTAAAGTGGTTACCAGGAAGAGTAGTGAAGATATGTGGCCCTCGCACATATTTGGTCAAGATGTTTGTTCACGGAAAGGTTAGGTTTGTTCACATTGATCATATCTTACCTGCAGATGTGGAAAGAGTTTAAAGTTGGGAGATTCGATTGATTCTAATGGGTCAGATAGTCTTGTTACATGTAGAGTACCTGTAGCAAATCCTACATCAGAAGTACCAGAAACAAGTCCAAGAGAAATGAAGAATTTAAGCCCAAGTCTGAGTCAGACAAACAGTCTGAAAGTGTAGAGACCAAATGTAGATCAAGGTCAGCGCTTGGAGAAAAACTCTTCTCAGGCTCAGCCTAGAATGTATTGATGTCCTACAACAAGATCGGAGAGTTCCATTCAAGAAATAAGGTATCCACTTCGAAACAGAAAACCAGTGGTTAAGCTTAATCTGTAAATATGGAAAATAAGTTCATATCTTTTGTTTGTGTTACAGAATTATATAGTATTTGGAAACATAAATGGGTTCCATTTGAGAAATGTATATCAAGAGTTATGTATACCATGCAAGTCATGTACAATAATTATTTATTATGATTTACTTATTCAATAAGGAGGGAGAAGTGTTGTAGAGTCACCTAGTGGACTACTGATGTAATAACAACGCCATGTGCTCTGCACAGTTCAACCTGGAAGCATGTTGTGCAATTGTGTGTATAAACTGTGTCTCAGGATATCATAGCCACATGGGTTGGTAATTGACTGGGAGGTAGGAGACAGATTAGGGACAAAGAAAACAGTCTCTGATTGAAGAGATGGGGCAAGTGATGTTCCGCAGAGATATGTACTGGGGCCTCAGCTCTTCACCATATATATTAATGATTTGGATGAATGCATAGTAAGTTGTGTAGAAGAGGGCATGAAATTCCAAAGGCCCATAGACAGATTAAGTGAGTAGACAAAACTATGGTAGATGAAGTTCATTGAGGGAAAATGTGAGGTCAACCACTGGATCCGAAAAGGACAAATCAGAATATTTTCTTAATAGTGAAAGACTAAAAGCTGTGGAGAAGCAAAGGGATTTAGGTGACCATATAGACAAATCACTAAAAGCTAGTCAACACGTACAAAAAGCAATCAAAAAGGCTAATGGAATGTTGGCCTTTATTTCAAAGGAGTTGGAATACAAAAGTGAGGAAGTGTTGCTTCAGTTACACTGAGCACTGCATCAGTTTTGGACACCGAACCTCATGAAACATATGTTGGGTTTGGAGGGTGTACATTGCAGCTTCGCCAAAATACTGGGGCTAATAGGTTTGAATAGTGAGGACAGGTTGCCAAACTTGGCTGTATCCCCTGGAGTTCAGAAGTTGGAAAGGTGATCTAATTATTTAAAATGTTTAAGGAATGTTTAATTTCTTTGGATTTGAATCCAATATTTGCTTCGTGAGTGCACGTTTGATAATTTGTACTGTGCGCTATGCTGTACTATTTGAAGCAGGGTGGTACGTTGGAACTTTGGTATGTTTCACACCGTTTCTGCTCATGAACTGTGTGAATTCTTCTGAACAAAATTGCAGCCCATTATCAGGGATATGATGAGGTAGATACAGAGGGGTCAAGTTTCAGCCTAAGTTGCTCCTATTTTTTTGGAGCAACTAGTTTAGAATGGAGTATCTTAGAAATTGCAATTCTCGGCCTTTAGTTTGCTCCAGTTCTGGTGAGTTAGAACAGTTTCATTGTAGAACAGATTTTTTTTTTCAAAAGGGGGCGTGTCCGGCCAC
This sequence comes from Pristiophorus japonicus, assembly GCF_044704955.1. NCBI lineage: Eukaryota > Metazoa > Chordata > Chondrichthyes > Pristiophoridae > Pristiophorus > Pristiophorus japonicus. The sequence goes on from NC_091986.1 coordinate 88,105,080, forward strand.
TTACGCCTGTTTTGCAGGTTTACGCAGCAAAAACTTACTCCAAACTAACTTAGAATGGAGTAAGTGTAGATTTTTGTACGCTCAGAAAAACCTTGCCTACACTTATAAATCAGGCGTCGGGAACGAGAGATGGGGGGGGCTGGGGTGGGGGGTTTACAAACATTAAACACTTCACTTTTACAAATAAAAGAGCCATCATCAATAATAAATGATAAATAAATCAATAAATAAACCAATAAATCAAACCAAATAAATTAATAAAACATTTTTTTTAAATTAAAAATCACTCAATAAATAAAAAATTATTTCTACTCGCCGACTGCAGCACCAGGGATAAGGGGGGGGGGGAGTGGGGGAAGAGAAGAAGATGGGGGGGGAAAAAAGAAAAGAAGATGGGGGGGAAAAAAGAAAAGAAGATGGGGGGGAAAAAAGAAAAGATGATGGGGGGGGGAAAAGAAAAGAAGATGGGGGGAAAGAAAAGAAGATGGGGGGGAAAGAAAAGAAGATGGGGGGAAGAAAAGAAGATGGGGGGGGAAGAAAAGAAGATGGGGGAAGAAAAGAAGATGGGGGGAAAGAAAAGAAGATAGGGGGGAAGAAAAGAAGATGGGGGGGGGGGAAGAGATGAATGATGGGGGGCCAGAAAAGAGAAGAAGATGGGGGGGAGGAAGAGAAGATTAGGGAGGGGAAGAGAAGACGATTGTGGGGGGGGGGGGGAAAAGAGAGGAAGATGGGGGGGGGAGGGAAAGAGAGAAGACGATGAAGAAGAAGCCCTGCACTCAGCTAATGCCGGGCTGCCGACACCGCTGACTCTTCGGGTGGGGCCCGCCCCAGCGAGATGTGGGCGGGCGGGCCCCGCCGACGACGAAGCCGCCGGGCCCCGCCGAGGACGAAGAAGCCAGGCCCCGCCGAGGACTTCGGACGGGGCCCGCACGCAGCCGATGCCAGGCTGCTGCCATCGCCGACTCTTCGGGCGGAGCCCGCCCCAGCGAGATGCAGGGCGGCCGGACCCAGCTGATGACGCCGGCTGCCAGGAGTTCTTCAGGCGGGGTCCGCACCTTGCGAGAGGCCGGGTGGGCGCCGCCGCCAAGATAAGATGCGCAGGCCAATCGGCCGGGGATAGGGGCGGCGTCCCTTCGGCCTGGGATAGGGTCGTCACCCCGGAGACAGGACGCTGGCAGCTACTGCGCATGCGCACAGCTGCCGGCACTGTTTTCAGCGCAGGGCTGTAGCTCTGCCCCCAGCAGCTCCTGCTGCACAGTGCCGAGGTGGGATTGGGCCTACAGCTATCTGAGAATCGCGAGGTTAGTATTCGGCGCAATTTTTGTTCTATAAATTAGACGGGCCTCTCCGATGTGCGCCATTTTAGCGGGCGGCCGAAACTTAACCCCAGAGAAACTATTTCCTCTGGTGGTGAAAATCAAGAATGCGGAAGCATAATTTTAAAATGAGACCTAGGCCAGTTAGGAGTGAAATCAGAAAGCATTTTTTTCCACACAGAAGGCAGTGGAAATGTGGAAGTCTCTTCTTCAAAAGACTGTCGATGCTGGGTCAATTGAAATTTTCAAAACCAAGATCAAGATAGATTTTTATTAGTTAAAGGTATCAAGGAATCAGGACAAAAGACGAGTAAGTGGAGTTGAGTTACAGATCAGCCATGATCTGATAGAATGGCAAAACAGGCTCAATGATGGTGTACTTCTGTTCTTTCATCTTTTCAACCCATAATCCCTGTAGTGTATTGCTCGAATGCTTTATGATTTAAATGATTAATCTATCCTTTGGCTTAGGTTTTTAGTGTTATAGCAATAGTGTAGGAAAGCAAAATCTTAATTTTGTCTCGGTGTATGAACAGAAAGTTTGGAAGAGCAAGAACGAGAGAACGAGAGAATAATAAGCACCCAGGTTAAGAAAAGGCTCATAACCTGATAAGAGACTAGTTGCCAAAACACCATATACCACAGTGAAAGATAAAGATTTGGCCTATGCACTTACAGTAATTGAGGCAAAGACTGAAAAAATTAGAACCTGGGTAATCATCTAAAATGCGGCCTCAGTTAAACATGCAACTACATTTTACGTAGGTACAAGCCACGATTGTACTGTCGTACAAAAATAGAACCACAGCACTCTCCACCAGGCAGAGCATTCTTGTGGTGATCCGGAGCCACGCAGCCGTGTGAATGGCCTGGAGGCGAGAGCAGGTCGCTCCGTGCCTTGGAAACACAGGATATGTGGTTCTCTTGGGGGTCGGAGCGCTCTCAGGGCAAGTCGGAAAATCACATCCACACACACAGCCTAGACAACCGCAAGTGATCACTCCGGGCCTGGGAACCAGGTTGTATTAGTTGCATGTCATCTTGTCATTTAATATAACACTGTAGAACAGTTATATAAAATCGAATACTGTTAATGTAATAAAGCTCATTATTATAAAAACCACTTGTGCGGAATTAATGTCACGTGACGACTACCCTTTTGTTACAACAGTAACCATGGGGAAAATTCTCCAACCTTAATTTTTCTTTCATAGTCATCGCAACATTTACTTGTATTGTTCCTTTTTATTTTGCTTTCCATTCCATATTTTAATTGGCTTTAGGACCTTTAATTATTTTTCTTCTTTCCACATCACTTCTATCTTTATCCCTCATCTATTATCCTTGGCAAACACTTCTATTCCATTCAGCTATTTCTTTGTCATTTCTCATTCTCCACTGTTGTTATTTGCTATTCTTATTTCTCATTTGTCTGTTTATTACACATTTGCCCAGTTTGTAGCCCCAAAATTCCTCAGGTTGCAATCCAGGCGGTTACTCTCAGATTACACCCATTGGTGACCTCTCCACTGATTACCCCCAGCAGTTTGCAAGATCAGTGGGAGGGCACCTAGTTATTATGGGCCAGGCAGGCACCAGTGCGACTTCAGGTTCATCTCTGTTGCCTGCCTGCCTATGCCTCCTGGAAATTCCAACCCTTACTCATCTGTGGAGGGGGTTGCCCTGGCCCTTGTCCCCAGCCATGGTCCTATCAGCCCCCCACTTCCCCCCCCAAAAATGTTGCCTCTTCGGGAGTCCAGGCTGCTTGCCATGCCTGAACATCACTCACATACATCCTTTAGAGAACAGTATAGCTCCACTCACACAGTGTACCAGCTGTCACTACAAATGATGGCATTTGATCCCAACTGACACTCACACTTCAAGCTTAAGCAGTCTCCACCACTGACATCACCCCCTAATAGTGATTTCCCTTGTAAGGGACAAAGAAAGGCTCAGTCCCTTACAAGATACTGAGGAAATTCCCAGATACAACAGACACCTGCTGCTGTTTTCCTGGGAGTTCTGCCAGTCACCTGCCAGGTTCTCAGCATATGTGGGCCTGGCAAGTGGCCTGTACTGGCTCAATACTTGACAAATTTCAGGACATGTGTCTTTTTTCATTAAAATGGTGACAGATCCAAAGCCTCTTGTCTGTGCGCAAGGGCTGTGAGGTGCCATTTAAAGTCTCAAGAATCAAAAGTCTGGCCATGAATTAGCACAGATACAGAACGGAAACACTTACGCAGCTCGCTCAAAACATGAATGTTTGGCAATTGTGAAGAAAAACGAAACCTTCCAAAATATAGGTATTAAAAAGTATTACAGGTTGGACTTCTCTGGTCCGGAAACATCTGTGGTTCAGCATTAGTTGGGCCCGAGGGAGAGGAGGATTTATTTTAAAAAAGGAGCACCAAACCAGCCCGTTAATAAATAAATGTAGCTGGGAGCTTTCTACACAGAGAAAGAGAGCGAAGCCCAAATTTCGCAACCTGTGAGTTTGAAATGCAATCTCAGTGAGTTTTGCAGTCTGGGTTATCTGTGCCATCTCAGTGAATGTTGCAATATGTTATCTGTGCAATCTTAGTGTGCAAGTCTATGGCCGGGGGCTATGCCGTAGGTCTGTTATTTTAAATGGTGTTTCAGAAAGTGGGCTCAGATTGCTGCTGCGGTGTGTGTGTGGCGATTGGCTTGGAGCGACCGTCAGTCAGTGAGTGTGTGCGGCGATTGGCTGGAGCGGCTGTCAGTCGATGATTGTACGCACGGGTACTGAGGGAGCCGCCCACAGGCTGCCAGTACGCACGCACGCACGCACACACAGGAGACCAGGCGCTGCCTCGGCTAGGCGTGACCTTCCACGGTTCAGAAAATTCTCTGTTTCAGCACCGGTCAGGTCCCAATGGTGCCGGACCAAAGAGGTCCAACCTGTATTGCAAATGTAATGGAAGACATATACATAAACATGATGGCAAGTGTTTTCCAAAGATATTGTTGCAGACAGTACTATGATGATTCCAAACTTGCGATCCCAGCTGGTGTTTAAACTGCAATGTTAATTTGCTGAAATACTGCTATCAAAGGGCACCACCAGCAATCATAGCTGACTCTCCAGCCTCCCTACTCTATGCAAGCTTAATTTGGTCAGGTGTCAGCCATAAAGAGATCTTTCAGTGGCTGAGGTTGGGAAGTCAGATCCCTTTAAATCAATATTGCAATTGAAACTGTGGAGAGCCTTCCATTTATTTTCCCCTCTGCAGACAGACTAAAAACAAACAATGGGAAAATGTCTTTGCACAGTTGGGGATATATTATACATTTTTATTGAGCATATTCATGTCCACTTTGTCCTCATAAAAGTCAATACTTTTCTCTGCTCCCTTTACATGCTGCCTCTTCAAATCACATTTCCTGATCACATGCGCAAAAACTGCAAATTACAAACTTTAAAGTGGGAGCCAAAAATATGTTTTGAAGAGGACACAGACGGAACGAGTTCAAAACCGTTAGATTCCACCCCAATCACAAGTGGTTGATAACGATGCTTTTATGTAATCTTATTTCATAAATACAAATTGGTCATTTTTAGTCTAAGTTATGGCCCGTCATTGTGGTTCTTACCGTGATTTAGAAAGTTCAGAACTATATGGTGCTATCCCATACTATTTCCAGTGCATTCCCCAATGGAAAATAAAATTTACTGTTTACCCTGAGGCCTGCTATATTAGGTACATTGGGCTCAAATTTGGCCCGCCCTTTTTTTCGGCGCACTTACCGGAGATACACCGCTTTTCTCCGTTGATCAGTGCACCGAAAAAAATCGCTCCCCACTTTGGCCGCTGTTCGGCCTCTCCTCGGTCTTCGCGGAGCGTGGCCAGTCGAGTCAGGGGCGGAGCCAGCGTCCTGCACTGAAAACAGTGCCGGGACGTCTGCACATGTGCAGTAGCTCCTCGCTTCCAGCCTCTGTGCGCTTGCGGGACCCGATGCCTGCCCCTAGCCCTAGCCGAGTGGCGTCCCAGTGCGATCAAAATTTGACATTTTATGCACTGTAGCTATTTTTGAACTTTCTTAATGGCTTGTCATTTTCCTGGACTTTTGTATATTTTGAAAAAATTACGTAAATATGTTTTGTCTCTTGTGAATAGTGGTGACCATTTGTCAAGCCTATTCACCAGATGCTATTGTGAAAGAAGAACATAAGTGACGGAGGAACACTGAGACAATATCTTATTTATTGAAGCAGACTTTATTTCGATAATATGGGCTCAATTTTGGTCCAGTATAATCATTGCAAACAAATGTTTAAATTAGTTGTGAGATTAGGGCAATTTAAACATAGAAACATAGAAAATAGGTGCAGGAGTAGGCCATTCGGCCCTTCGAGCCTACACTGCCATTCAATTAGTTCATGGCTCAACATGCAACTTCAGTACCCCATTCCTGCTTTTTTGCCATACTCCTTGATCGCCCTAGTAGTAAGGATTACATCTAACTCCTTTTTGAATATATTTAGTGAATTGGCCTCAACAACTTTCTGTGGTAGAGAATTCCACAGGTTCACCACTTTCTGGGTGAAGAAGTTTCTCCTCATCTCGGTCCTAAATGGCTTACCCCTTATCCTTAGACTGTGGCCCCTGGTTCTGGACTTCCCCAACATTGGGAACATTCTTCCTGCATCTAACTTGTCAAAACCCGTCAGAATTTTAAACGTTTCTATGAGATCCCCTCTCATTCTTCTGAACTCCAGTGAATACAAGCCCAGTTGATCCAGCCTTTCTTGATAGGTCAGTCCCGCCATCCCGGGAATCAGTCTGGTGAATCTTCGCTGCACTCCCTCAATAGCAAGAATGTCCTTCCTCAAGTTAGGAGACCAAAACTGTTCACAATACTCCAGGTGTGGCCTCACCAAGGGAACAACTATCTTTTACTTCTTTTATTTTTGTAGTTTAAGCTTCCATGAATGCTTCTATTGTATCGTAAATTAACTTTGCTAAGTTTGTCATATGATGTCCTATATAGCTGTTTGATCCTATTCACATTCTTTAGTCAAGTCATTAAGTTCTGCTGGCCTCCGATGTACCTACCTGCGATGATTTCTTAACTCTCCGCAAGGGTTTTCACAAATGGCCACATACGCTGGCCTAAGTAGATTTGGAGTAACTATTAGCTGGCCAAAGTAGCCTAAATGGCCAAAACTGGCGGAGGTAGCTGGTAACACCCCCTTTTAAGAAAAACTAAACGAAACTAAAAAAATCGTAACTAACTCACTTACACTGGCGCAAATTGAATGTGCAAAATGGGGATTTTTAAGATACTTCAGAAAAATCAAGTTGCTCCAAAAAAAAAAACGGAGCAACTCCTGGACAATTTTGAGCCCATTGAGTGTGTAGTTCAGTTTTAGTTCATAGGAAGTGTTCTCTTGTCAATCTAAGTTAACTTTTGTGTTGAGCACAAGTGAAAAATAGACAACCAGAGTAGCAACAACGGTCATTGCTTTTGCATACAACTAATTCTTTCAAAAATTCTAAGATACAATTCCTTCATATCTCTTGCACACCTAACCAATAGCGACTCGACCTCTGTTCATCCTTTTTCAGCAATTAATATTCTGGAGCTGTCACTATCTTCTGATTTCGGGTGGAACTTCTCGGGTGGTTTTGTCTTCTAGTTTTAAGTTTATTTCATAGTCAAATAATTCATAGTTCATAGGCAAATAACTAGAGGCATGGCAGGGCAGCTGAGTCTCGTGCAGTGCACATCCTGTGCCATGTGGGAAGTCCTGGACGCTTCGCATAGCCTGGACGACCACATGTGCAGGAAGTGTTACCAGCTACAGTAACTCAAGCCCCGGGTTTCAGAGCTTGACCGGCAGCTGAAGTCACTACAGTGCATCAGTGAGGCTGAGATCTTTGTGGACAGCAGGTTTCTAGAGTGTGCAGGCAGAGAGGAAGTGGGTGACCACCAGACAAAAGAGGATGACAAGGCAGGTAATGCAGGAGTCCCCTGAGTGCATCTTGCTCTCCAACTAGTATTCTGTTCGGAGTACTGGTGGGGACGATGCCTTCTCTGGGGAGTGTAGCCAGAGTCAAGTCCACGGCACCACGGCTGGCTCAACTGCACAGGGGGGGGAGGAAGAAGAGTGGAAGAGCAATACTGGTAGGGAATTCGATAGTTAGGGGAGCACACAGGCGTTTCTGTGGCTGCAGACGTGATTCGGGAATGGTATTCTGGGGGGTAAGGGTGAACAACCAGAGGTCGTGGTCCATATCGGTACCAATGACATAGGTAGAGAGATGAGGTCATGCAGGCAGATGTTAGGGAGCTCGAAGAGAGATTAAAAAACAGGACCTCAAAGGTAGTAATCACCAGATTACTCCCGGTGCCATCTGTTAGTGAGTACAGAAATAGGAGGTTAGGACAGATGAATGCATGGCTGGAAGGATGGTGCAGGAGGGAGGGCTTCAGATTCCTGAGACATTGGGACCGCTGCTGGGGGAGGTGGGACCTGTACAAGCCAGATGGGTTGCACCTCAACAGAGCCAGGCCTAATATCCTTGTGGTTTGCAAGTGCTGTTGAGGAGGGTTTAAACTAGCTTGGCAGGGGGATGAAAATCCGAGAATAGATTCAGTAGGGAGAGAAGCACAGCTGAAATTGGAAAGCAAAAAAGTAGAAAGTGAATTTGGAAGACAAAGGAAACAAAGGCGAGAAAAATGTCAACAAGGAGTTTTGGCAGGGCTAAACGGTATATATTTCAATGCAAGGAGTACAGGCAGATAAGCTGAGAGCACAGATAGATACGTGGGAGTATGATATTATAGCTATTACTGAGACATGGCTGAAAAGAGGGCAGGTACGGTAGTACAACATTCCTGGTTACAGGGTTTTCAGACGGGATAGAGAGAAGGGTTAAAAAAGGAGAGGGAGTCGCAGTATTGATTAAACAAACAATTACAGCTGTGAGTAAGGATGATATGTTGGAAGGATCATCAAATGAGGCCATATGGGTCGAACTGAAGAACAAAAAAGGAGCAATCACACTGCTGGGACTGTATTATAGACCCCTAAATAATCAGATAGAAGAGCAAATATGTACGCAAATTTCTGAGAAGTGCAAAAACTATAAGGCAGTAGTAGTAGGGGATTTCAACGAACCCAATATTAACTGGGATAAAATTAGTGTGAATGGTATAGAGGGTGCGGAATTCCTAAAATGCATTCAGGAGAACTTTCTTAGCCAGTATGTAGCAAGCCCAACAATGGAAGGGGCGGTTCTGGACAGCTTTAGGGAATGAAGGTGGGCAGGTGGAAGGGGTATCAGTGAGAGAGCATTTTGGTGCTAGTGATCATAATTCAGTTAGATTTAGGGTAGTTATGAAAAAGATAGACAGACCAGGAATAAAAGTTCTCAATTGGGGAAAAGCCAATTTTGATAAGCTGAGAGGTGATTTAGCCATATTGGTCTGGAAACAGCTGCTTGTAGGTAAATCAGTGTCAGAGCAGCAGGAGGAGATCGAGAGGGTTCAGAGCGAGTGTGTTCCCTTAAAGAAAAAGGGTGGGACTAACAAATCTAGAGCCCCTTGGGTGTGAAGGGACATACAGAGAAGGATAAGGAAAAAAAGGGAGGCTTATGACAGATACTGAGGACTCAATATTGCAGAAACTCTGGAGGAGTATAAAAAGTGCAGGGCTGAAATTAGAAAGGAAATGAGGAAAGCAAAGAGAGAGCATGAAAACATTTTGACAAGTAAAATCAAGGAAAACCTAAGGATGTTTTATAAATACATTAAGAGCAAGAGGATAACTAAAGAAACAGTAAGGCCTATTAGAGACCATAAAGGTAATGTGTGTGTGGAGGCAGAAGATATGGGTATGGTTCTTAATGAATACTTTGCGCTTGTTTTCACAAAATAGAGGGCCAATGCAGATATTGCAATCAGGGAGGAGGAGTGTGAAATATTAGATGAAATAAACATAGTGAGGGAGGAAGTATTAAGGAGTTTAGCAGCTTTGAAAGTGGATAAATGCCCAGTCAGGATGAAATGTGTCCCAGGCTGTTCGAAGAAGCAAAAGAGAAAATAACAGGTGTGGTGTCGGAGGACTGGAGGACTGCGAACGTGGTGCATTTGTTTAAAAAAGGGAGAAAGAGATAGACCAAGTAATTACAGGCCAGTCAGCCTAATCTCGGTGGTGGGAAAATTATTGGAGGGCCCGGATAAACCTTCATTTAGAATGACATGGGTTAATCAAGGACAGTCAGCATGGATTTATTAAAGGAAGGTCGTGTCTGACTAAATTGATTGCATTTTTTGAGGAGATAACAAGGAGGTTCGATGAAGGTAGTGGGTTTGATGTAGTGTATATGGATTTTAGCAAGGTTTTTGATAACAAAGAAGAAAGCTGTTGACTACAGGAAGATATCAATGGTCAGGTGGGCAGAACAGTGGCAAATTGAATTCAATCCGGAGAAGTGTGAGGTAATGCATTTGGGGAGGGCTAACAAAGCAAGGGAATACACATTAAATGGTAGGACACCGAGAAGTGTAGAGGAACAAAGGGACCTGGAAGTGCATGTTCACAGATCCCTGAAGATAGCAAGCCAGGAAGATAAGGTGGTTAAGAAGGCATACAGAATACTTGCCTTTATTAGCCGAGGCATGGAATACAAGAGCAGGAAGGTTATGCTTGAACTGTATAAAACACTAGTTAAGCCACAGCTAGAGTACTTCGTGTAGTTCTGGTCACCACATTACAGGAAAGATGTGATTAAACTAGAGAAGGTACAGAGGAGATTAACGAGGATGTTGCCTGGATTGGAGAATTTTAGCTATGAGGAAAGATTGGATAGGCTTGGGTTCTTTTCTTTGGAACAGAGGAGGCTGAGGGGAGACATTATTGAGATGTATAAAATTATGAGGGGCCTAGCTAGAGTGGATAGGACGGACCTATTTCCCTTGGCAGAGGGGTCAACAACAGGGGGCATAGATTTAAACTAATTGGTAGATGGTTTAGAGGGGATTTGAGGTGAAATTTCTTCACAGAGGATGGCGGGAGTCTGGAACTCACTGCCTGAAAGGGTGGTCAAGGCAGAAACCCTCACCACATTTAAACAGTACTTGGACGTGCACTTGAAGTGCCGTAACCTACAGGGCGACGCACCAAGAGCTGGAAAGTGGGATTCGGCTGGATAGCTCTTTGTTGGCCTACGTGGACATGATGGGCCGAAATGGCCTCCTTCCTTGCTGTAAATTTCTATGATTCTATGATTCCTGCAGCAGTGATCACAAAAGCTGCCTCTTGGAAGCACAATCTCCTTTTTCATGCAGAACACTCTAGTGCTCAAAAACACTTCATTCTATAAAGTGTGTCCTTCCAAGACTTCAAACTGCTCCCAGATGTGGGGAAATGATTTTGCTGTTCGAACAGATTTAGTTAGGGCACCTGAGCCGAAAGCTGCCATTAGGCCAACACCTCAACTGGCATCTCAGCAAGTGATGTACAAGAACCTTTTGGGGAGAACTCTTCCTTTATTTCTCCCCTCCGTTTGAAGAGAAACCTAGTCTATGCGCATTGCTTCATCACAAAACAGATGAGATGGAAAATTCAGAGTGGGAGAGATCAAATTTGCACCAATTTGTTAGAAATGTCGACAGTTGTGCTTGAATGTGCGTACCATGTACATTGTGTAGAGCTACAGAGGCCATAATACATTTCAGTGTGTTAAAAATGATGCACAAAGTCCAAACTGCTGTCAGAGATGGATGTGGTACATTTGTCGACCCACAGCTATTTTAAATATGAGTTGTCGTGTGCATGCATTTGTGAATTTGCCAAGTTTTACCAGCTCGGAATGAATATAGTGCAGATTCATTCCAAATCCTTTATTCATGATCCAAAGCTATACTAGACAGCCAAACGCAGCCTCAGCTTCATTTCTAAAAAAAACATTTTCCAGACGCATTTCTATTCTCCAGTTGTTCAGCTCAAGTCTTTCACAATGAACTCCAAGTCATAGTCAACATATTTACTGGGGCGTACGAAAGCATGGGCCATACACTAAACATCCGTAAGACAAAGGTCCTCCACCAGCCTGTCCTCGCCGCACAGCAACCTCACCCCCGCCATCAAGATCAACGGCGCGGCCCTGGCCAACGTGGACCATTTCCCATACCTTGGGAGCCTCTTATCAACAAAAGCAGACATTGACGTTGAGATTCAACACCGCCTCCAGTGCGCCAGCGCAGCCTTCGGCCGCCTGAGGAAAAGTGTTTGAAGACCAGGCTCTCAAATCCACCACCAAGCTCATGGTCTACAGGGCTGGAGTAATATCCGCCCTCCTGTATGGCTCAGAGACCTGGACCATGTACAGTAGATACCTCAAGTCGCTGGAGAAATACCACCAACGATATCTCCGCAAGATCCTACAAATCCCCTGGGAGGACAGACGCACTAACGCTAGCGTCCTCGACCAGGCCAACATCCCCAGCATTGAAGCACTGACCACACTTGATCAGCTCCGCTGGACCGGCCACATCGTTTGCATGCCAGACACGAGGCTCCCAAAGCAAGCGCTCCACTCAGACCTCCTTCACGGCAAGCGAGCCAAAGATGGGCAGAGGAAACGTTATACAGATACTCTCAAAGCCTTCCTGATAAAGTGCAACATCCCCACCGACACCTGGGAGTCCCTGGCCAAAGACTGCCCTAAGTGGAGGAAGTGCATCTGGGAGGGCGCCAAGCACCTTGAGTCTCATCGCCGAGAGCATGCAGAAATCAAGCGCAGGCAGCGGAAAGAGCGTGCGGTAAACCAGTCCCGTCTACCCTTTCCCTCAACGCCTATCTGTCCTACCTGTGACAGGGACTGTGGTTCTCGTATTGGACTGTTCAGCCACCTAAGGACTAATTTTTTTTTTTTTTTTAAAAGAGTGGAAGCAAGTCTTCCTCAATTCCGAGGGACTGTCTATGATGATGATGATGGTCCAATTCTGGACAGTTTTTGTTGGAGAATCCCCACTGGGGATCGAACAGAAACTATAAGAACTTGCTTCACTTTTGACTCTTTGCAGGAACGAGTAAGTGATCTACATCATTCCTTTCAGTTAAACTTAAATTCATCTCTTTAAAGGAGAAAAACAATGTCAAGACTATTACTTCAGTTCACTCGTTTCTCCAGTCCCTCCATTTAATAATTTATAAAATGCAAATTTTTCTACATTATTCTACAAAACTGTTACAGTATAATATTTTTTCCATTTGTCTGCAATATTTGAAATGGTTCAAAACAAAAATCAAATGCATAATTCTTTAAATAAGGCACATGTGGCCCTTTTAAACATTTATCACAATCCTTTTATGAATTGTAGTTTGTCATGCCTTAAATATTAAATCAGAATATTCTCATTCAATGGTGTGTTGTCTTTTTCTGCACAGGAACCTGAATCAGGGGTCCAGCCAAATAAATAGCTTAAGAAATAATTTCCTGTGTTTGGATAAAGATCTGTTTGGTGCACTGAATCGAAGTGCAGTGGACCCTTTACCCTTAGTGGTTAATTACTCAGGAAATTTGTGACACTAGGAGCCAACATCAACTGAAACATAAGCAACAAATTTAATTAATAGGAATCCAAAACAAAAGCTGAAATCAATCTTGAGCCAACAAAATTAATTCATATTACACAAACCCTACATTTAACAGCCTGAGACATTCTGGGCAGAAGCCTGCAAGATGGCAAAATTTTGAAAATCCAAAACTCGCGGAATACCTAAATGAATCTTTTTATTTTGCATACTCTGAGTACTGTATTACTGGATTGTAACCACTAACGGTTTAGAAATCAAGAAATCTTTTAGCATGCTCTATTACCTGAGCTCTGAGACTCTGCAATTCAGCTTCAAGCTCATTGATTTTTTCTTCTCTCTTATGCATTTGGGCTTGTGCCTCTTGCCGGGCTGTAAATTCTTCATCAAACTGAAAGATAAAACTACATCAACCTCAAGGGTACCAAATTCTGTTGATTCCAAACAAGATCTTAGCATTATTAAGTCTACTTTTATCTTTGAGAGTGCAGTGGGACCGATATAATTCAACTTAAACCATTTTTGAATGTTTTATGTTAATCCTTCATAATGGAGTTCAAAGAAGAATCTATTCACAAGATGTTGTGGCCTGGTGAGTAGAACAAGGGAAGATTTCCACTGTTTTCTATTTGCAGCAAACTGGTACACACTTTCAGGAAGATGCCCTCTGTTTGTAGCAAAATCATAAAGAATGCATTTACGATTTCACTATTGTAAATGAAAGAAACTTTCACCTGCGACCTTTTTCTGATCTATCAAAATACTTAAATGATTTAAGAATATATCTTTTCAAGCCCTCATGCCCCCCACTCCAACAAAACAAAAAAAAAACCTTTGTATTTATATCCCTTTGGAATCATGTTTTTTTTTATTGGTGCACAGCAAAAAACAAAGCCTAAAGGCAACCGACCATCAAAACATTTTTCTGTTTAACTCAACTTTTAAAAATCAACATTTAAGAAACATTTACTTTATATTTGACATCATCAAGCAACTGAAGACAAAAAAAAAAAACATGTTCCTATGACACCATTAAAGAAAGGTATGATGGCACTCCTTACCTTTTTGGTCAATTCTGAAAGTCTTTGCTCATATTCATCAACTCTTGCTTTGTCAACACAAATATCTGCAAATAAGAAAAGCATGTGATCCAGTTTCATAGCCTTATTGATATTTTTAAACTACAAATATTCCTCATGCTGCACCTATTAATTCTAATTAGATTCATTCTGCAACAATAATGTTCAAATAACCAGACTCACCTACAAGATGACTAAAATCTACATCTAATCGTTTGCGGTATGTGAAGTCAGGATCCATGCCACTGCGATGTAACACTATCTGGGAAACACATTCTTCTATTATCTTGAAATACTGTGGCCTACAAAGACAAATGGAAGCAAAATAAATCAATTTACTTTATAGAGTGAACCTGAAAATACACAAGTTGCTCTGGTTATGCCCAATATTAAAATGCAGAATAATACTGTGACCTCATTACTGTTAGATTATCCACCATGTCTGCTTTCTTCATTCTTTGAAGCAAGGTAAAAACTGTCATCATCCCATAGTGATATCACTTGGTCCCTATTCCAAATAAGATTTGTGTACTGAACAGTTCAGTGATATCTCTTCACTCTGCTATCCAGAAGGTCTTGCAATATTTTGTTTTTGCCGAAGCTGCTAAATTCAGTGCACGAGTTATTTAAATAATTTTAGTAGATTTAATTAAGTTTGCCCAATTCACAATCTGCATGCACCGCTAATGAGGCTCTGCACCACCAAAGCAGTCTCGTAAAATCAGGGTTTGTGTAACTGGTGGCAGTTTTAGTTTCCTAGCCAAGATGGAAGAATTGCCAGGGTTCCTGCCCTCCACCATGAATGAGTACGGTGATTATTAGGTGAATTTGTGTATATATTAGTCAAATGGGTTGCTTGCACCTGTAGGACAAATCCAGGCAGAATAGCACAAAAAAAGGCATACCTCACAAAATAGTCATTCCTGATCAACATCATGTGTTGAAGAATGGAAAGAAAATAACTTTCAGCTTCTGTGTCCTTCACTGTGTTCGACAGCATATTATATACATCATTTATTTCAGTGGAGCCAAGGTTAAGGAAAATATATTGGTGAGAGTAACAAATTAGTGTACATTCACAAGGTTTTTAAACATCCGTCCTGTATTTCAAAATGAGAATAGAGCAGATTTTGAAAAGCTATTGCCCTCTTCACCAGTCCAGATATTCTCCAGCACTGTGGACAGCATCAACATCTCAAAGACACAAGGAATTGTTTACATAATTAAATTAAGACCAAATGCAACAGCGACAACCTGTGACATCACTTTCAATCTTCAGCTTTTGCGCCTGCTACAAAGAGACAGGTCAGCATGCATGTTTCTCACGAAACCTCTTCTCTTTCAGCTCTGACTAGAATCATACTTTTTGCATTTGCTGTGTAATGGCAAAATCTGGACGTTATTAGTATAAAATTCTTCACATTTTTACATCAGAAACAGATCAATAAGTCCAAGTCTCATATCTTGCAGGCATTTGTAGAAAGCTGCCACACATTCTTATTCATTACACTTAATTGATTGGCTAAAATAGCTAATATCAGAAGTTCATCTTAACTATGATGAATCACCAAAAATATGAACAAGCAGAGAAATCTACCAATTATGAACGAGTAATCTACACTAAAGCATCACGAAAGAATATATTTTTCAAATCTACCAATCAGCAATTGCTGCTGATTATTTTTGGCAGCCAGTTTTTACAGCTGGCCAACTATATATACCTATAAATACAATATTTAAACATAACACAGAAAGACTTAAGTAATTTGCATAAGATATTAAACTTAGACACAAGTCTTGTTTGAAATTCAGCCAATAAATTTTACCCTCCCCAAAAAGCCTGGGCACCAATTTATGATCCTTTCCTGCAGCTTATTTTGAACAGCTGTGCCTTCTGTTACAATACCTTCTAGATCATTGTACAGATGCTATCTAATTCTCCTCCCCAAAAGGCACGTGGACTACACTTCAATGCCATTATTTTTTTTTTAATATTAATTTTAGGAAGATAGGCAACACGAGAATGGCCACTTTTATTGCCCGTCCCCAGTTGCTCTGAAAAGATGGCGGTGGGCCTTCTCCATAAACTGATGCAGCCCTTGTGACGATGATGCTCCCATAATGGTGTTAGGTACGGATATTGATTCAGTGACGACAGAAACGGTGATATTTACTCGCATCAAGATGGTGTGCGACTTGGAGGGGAACATGGAGGCGATAGTGTTCCCAAGGACTGCCAGGTCCTGGATGGAGTTGAGTTGCGCTGTTGCAGCTTCACCCATCCAGGCAAGTGGTGAGAATTCTGTCATACTCCTGACTTGAGCCTTTAGATGAAGGACAGGCTTTGAGGTATCAGGAAGCGAGTTTCTCATCAGAGTATATAGCCTCTGCACTGCTCTGAAGCCAAGGTGTAGCATGGCTTGTCCAGTTAAGCATCTAGTCAATGGTGATCCTCAAGACTTTAGTGATAGGAGATGGTGATGGTGCTGCTGTTGAAGGTTCAGGGCAGAAGGCTGGGCTGTCTCTTGTTAAGTTGATAATTACCTGGCAGTTATATGGCGCAAATGTTACCTATCATTTGTCAGCAAAAGCCTGGATGTTACACAGATCCTGGCATGAGCTGCTTCATTCTTATGAATATTGAAGAAGAATGTTGCTGTCCACTGAAATAGTCAGCAAAACAGTTATGGCTTTATGGCAGTGATAAGGTTATTGATAAAGCAGCTCGAGATGGCTGGGCCAAGGATGCTCCCTGCGTAACTCCTGCATGATGTCTTGAGATGTAGTAATTAATCTCTGACCGCAACCATCTCGTTGGTATCGAACATAACTCATGTCACTAGAAGGTTCAACGCAACCAGGATTTAGCAGTTTGCTTGATTGGTGCCCCGTCACTGGAATCAATAGCCACTCCCTCTGCCACTGACGTATGGATGATCTATAGGACGCACTGCAGCATCTCACAAAGGTTCCTTGGACTTCATCTCTCTCCTGCAAACTCTGCCACCGCGAAGTTTTAGAAATAAAATCAAGTTACGGCTATCTCTGGTCAGATTAATAATCAGGATCGACTGTAAACCAATATGGTGCGTATATTGTGTTTAATCAGAGTTTAAAATGGAATACAACACATTAGTTATACAGCATAAACATATAACCATGACAGGTAGCTGGTACCAATTCGAGCGGACAAACGTCTGGCGCACCTGAGCAGTTCTCTGGCTTGTGGCTTCTCTTCCTTTTGTCTAGAGCCTCCTTCGGTGAGCATGGGATCACTCTTGAAGAGTGTTCAATCAGCCCAACTTCTGGTTCTTCCCTCCACCGTCTGCAGGGATAAGCCCTGAGGAGATTATTTTTATTCACTTTTTAGGGGTGGGCCTAGAAAGGAATATTGTCAAGATCTTGTAACCTATAGAGGTTCTCCTAAAAACTCAATACCCAATGGGGCTTCGAGTTATTTGTGTCAAAGCCCTCCCTAAAGATGTCTCATGATCTCATTCACATGTCTTTTCTGTTTATACTTTCTCAGGGTTTCTTCCTTTGGAATTTGTGTCTTATCTCATAGAAACATAGAAAATAGGTGCAGGAGTAGGCCATTCAGCCCTTCTAGCCTGCACCGCCATTCAATGAGTTCATGGCTGAACATGCAACTTCAGTACCCCATTCCTGCTTTCTTGCCATACCCCTTGATCCCCCTAGTAGTAAGGACTACATCTAACTCATTTTTGAATATATTTAGTGAATTGGCCTCAACAACTTTCTGTGGTAGAGAATTCCACAGGTTGACCACTCTCTGGGTGAAGAAGTTTCTCTTCATCTTGGTCCTAAATGGCTTACCCCTTAACCTTAGACTGTGACCCCTGGTTCTGGACTTCCCTAACATTGTGAACATTCTTCCTGCATCTAACCTGTCCAAACCCATCAGAATTTTAAACGTTTCTATAAGGTCCCCTCATTCTTCTGAACTCCAGTGAATACAAGCCCAGTTGATTTAGTCTTTCTTGATAGGTCAGTCCCGCCATCCCGGGAATCAGTCTGGTGAGCCTTCGCGGCACTCCCTCAATAACAAGAATGTCCTTCCTCAGGTTAGGAGACCAAAACTGTACACAATACTCCAGGTGTGGCCTCACCAAGGCCCTGTACAACTGGAGCAACACCGCCCTGCCCCTGTACTCAAATCCCCTCGCTAAGAAGGCCAACATGCCATTTGCTTTCTTAACCGTCTTCCGGAGCTGCATGCCAACCTTCAATGACTGATGTACCATGACACCCAGGTCTCGTTGCACCTCCCCTTTTCCTAATCTGTCACCATTCAGATAATAGTCTGTCTCTCTATTTTTACCACCAAAGTGGACAAACTCACATTTATCCACATTATACTTCATCTGCCATGCATTTGCCCACTCACCTAACCTATCCAAGTCGCTCTGCAGCCTCATAGCATCCTCCTCGCAGCTCACACTGCCACCTAACTTAGTGTCATCCGCAAATTTGGAGATACTACATTTAATCCCCTCGTCTAAATCATTAATATACAGTGTAAACAGCTGGGGCCCCAGCACAGAACCTTGCGGTACCCCACTACTCACCGCCTGCCCTTCTGAAAAGTACCCATTTACTCCTACTCTTTGCTTCCTGTCTGACAACCATTTCTCAATCCATGTCAGCACACTACCCCCAATCCCATGTGCTTTAACTTTGCACATTAATCTCTTGTGTGGAACCTTGTCGAAAGCCTTCTGAAAGTCCAAATATACCACATCAAATGGTTCTCCCTTGTCCACTCTCCTGGAAACATCCTCAAAAAATTCCAGAAGATTTGTCAAGCATGATTTCCCTTTCACAAATCCATGCTGACTTGGACCTATCATGTCACCTCTTTCCAAATGCACTGCTATGACATCCTTAATAATTGA
Organism: Pristiophorus japonicus; assembly: GCF_044704955.1. Classification (NCBI taxonomy): domain Eukaryota; kingdom Metazoa; phylum Chordata; class Chondrichthyes; family Pristiophoridae; genus Pristiophorus; species Pristiophorus japonicus. The sequence goes on from NC_091986.1 coordinate 88,123,963, forward strand.
TTCCATCATTTTACCCACTACCGATGTCAGGCTGACCGGTCTATAATTCCCTGTTTTCTCTCTCCCTCCTTTTTTAAAAATTGGGGTTACATTGGCTACTCTCCACTCGATAGGAACTGATCCAGAGTCAATGGAATGTTGGAAAATGACTGTCAATGCATCCGCTATTTCCAAGGCCACCTCCTTAAGTACTCTGGGATGCAGTCCATCAGGCCCTGGAGAATTATCGGCCTTCAATCCCAACAATTTCCCCAACACAATTTCCCGACTAATAAGGATTTCCCTCAGTTCCTCCTCCTTACTAGACCCTCTGACCCTTCTTATATCCGGAATGTTGTTCGTGTCCTCCTTCGTGAATACCGAACCAAAGTACTTCTTCAATTGGTCTGCCATTTCTTTGTTCCCCGTTATGACTTCCCCTGATTCTGACTGCAGGGGACCTATGTTTGTCTTTACTAACCTTTTTCTCTTTACATATCGATAGAAACTTTTGCAATCCGTCTTAATGTTCCCTGCAAGCTTCTTCTCATACTCCATTTTCCCTGCCCTAATCAAACCCTTTGTCCTCCACTGCTGAGTTCTAAATTTCTCCCAGTCTCCGGGTTCGCTGCTATTTCTGGCCAATTTGTATGCCACTTCCTTGGCTTTAATACTATCCCTGATTTCCCTTGATAGCCACGGTTGACCCACCTTCGCTTTTTTATTTTTATGCCAGACAGGAATGTACAATTGTTGTAGTTCATCCATGCGGTCTCGAAATGTCTGCCATTGCCCATCCACAGTCAACCCCTCAAGTATCATTCGCCAATCAATCCTAGCCAATTCACGCCTCATACCTTCAAAGTTACCCTTCTTTAAGTTCTGGACCATTGTCTCTGAATTAACTGTTTCATTCTCCATCCTAATGCAGAATTCCATCATATTATGGTCACTCTTCCCCAAGGGGCCTCGCACACGAGATTGCTAATTAATCCTCTCTCATTACACAACACCCAGTCTAAGATGGCCTCTCCCCTAGTTGGTTCCTCGACATATTGGTCTCGAAAACCATCCCTTATGCACTCCAGGAAATCCTCCTCCACCGTATTGCTTTCAGTTTGGTTAGCCCAATCTATATGCATATTAAAGTCACCCATTATAACTGCTGCACCCTTATTGCATGCACCCATAATTTCTTGTTTGATGCCCTCCCCAACATCACTACTACTGTTTGGAGGTCTGTACACAACTCCCACTAACATTTTTTGCCCTTTGGTGTTCTGCAGCTCTACCTATATAGATTCCACATCATTCAAGCTAATGTTATTCCTAACTATTGCATTCATCTCCTCTTTAACCAGCAATGCTACCCCACCTCCTTTTCCTTTTATTCTATCCTTCCTGAATGTTGAATACCCCTGGATGTTGAGTTCCCAGCCCTGATCATCCTGGAGCCACGTCTCCGTAATCCCAATCACATCATATTTGTTAACATCTATTTGCACAGTTAATTCATCCACCTTATTACGGATACTCCTTGCATTAAGACACAAAGCCTTCAGGCTTGTTTTTTTAACCCCCTTTGTCCTTTTAGAATTTTGTTGTACAGTGGCCCTTTTTGTTCTTTGTCTTGCGTTTCTCTGCCCTCCACTTTTTCTCATCTCCTTTCTGTTTTTTGCTTTTGTCTCCTTTTTGTTTCCCTCTGTCTCCCTGAATTGGTTCCCATTCCCCTGCCATATTAGTTTAACTCCTCCCCAACAGCACGAGCAAACACTCCCCTCATGACATTGGTTACGGTCCTGCCCAGGTGCAGACCGTCCGGTTTGTACTGGTCCCACCTCCCCCAGAACCGGTTCCAATGCCCCAGGAATTTGAATCCCTCCCTGCTGCACCAATCCCTCCCTTGTGATCAACAGGGAACCAAAACATTAGCATTTCTAAGCATTCGAATATCAGTCTGAGGAGATTTTCATCTCCAGTTCTAACATAATCATGTAAACACTGCATTCTTCGCGTCACAGTTTTGTTCACATAACCATATACATTTTGGACACCTTTGATTTCTAACAGAAGGACCAGAGCAGCAGTGTGACGGGATCACCTCCTCCATGTTCACCTCGAGATCACACACCATCCTGACCTGGGCATATAATTGCTGTACCTTTGTCGTCACTGAATTAATATCCTATCGAACACCAGTGTAGGAGCACCATCACAACAATGTTGACAGCGATGCAAGAAGAATGCTCATCACCGCATTCCAGGGCAACTGGTGCCATACTTGGTCAAATGCTGCCTTGATGCCAAGAGCAGCATTTCTCACACATCCTCTCGCATTTAGCTCTTAGGTCTATGTACATGGATCAAGGCTGTGAGCAGGTCCGAAGCAGAGTGTTCTGGTAGAACATAAGCTAAGGGTCAATGAACAGGTTATGGGTGTGCAGGTGTCACTTGATGATATTGAGGATTTCCAACACTTCATTGACAATTGGGAAGTGGCTGACGTGGCGGTAACTGGCCAGATTAGATTTATCCATTTTTTTTTGCAAATAGGACATAACTGGGCAATCTTTCACATTGTCGGATAAATGCCAGTGCCATAGATGTACTGGAACAGCTTGGTTAGGAGACTGCCTAGCTTTGGTGCACAGTGATCAGCACTACGGTTGGGATTGCTATCAGGAGCTGGTTTTAGCAATATTATCAGGTGAAGCTGGCAATGGTTGATTGTTTATCAAGTAAAATTTCCTGAGACCATAAGCATCAAAAGAAAGATGCACTACTATGGTATTACTCCAATCGGAGACAGTTTTAACCCATATACTCGGTAATTTTGGCTAAAGTAGTTTCAACTGCAGCAATCACTTATTCTCTTCGACTGCGGTCCAGTAATATGTGCCTTTTGTTTTCCAGCAATTACAAAGGTGGTATATTTAAATTGTGAACATAGTATAATTTCCATCACATTCATTTTGCACACCATCTGATCTACGAAAACATTTTTTTTTTTTAAAAAGTGTTATACTATATAAATTAAAATTATTGGCCCAGATTTTCCAGGTTATTTGACCACGTACACACAGCGCATGTGATCATAAGTGCCCCGCAAGTTCCAGATTTCTAGATGCGATGCGCATGCGTGATAACTCAGAACTTGGGCTATTTGCCCAACTGCTACCCAGCGAATGCCCATGAAACGCTTGCGCCTAGTAAAAGCAGGAATAAGGCCTTCTTTTACCAGCATCAGTGCTTATATAAATATTAAAATATATATTTTTTAACAATCATTTCAACATTTAAAAACCATTATAATTAGTGTAGGTTATTTTTGGTGCCTTTAAAAATGTTTCGTTTATTTTTCAAAAAATTCAATTTTTGTTTCAAATGTTTAATTAAATTGTATGTTAATTAATTTTTAACATGTAATATTTATTTTTATTTCGTGGGATGAAAGTGCGTTTTTAGGGGATTCCTTTCATGCTTATCGGGATTCCTTACATCAATGGAATCCCCCTTTGTGATTGGTTGGGTCGGCCCACGCGATCCCAGGGATGCTTATGAATCGCATACGCACTTTGGATACGTGGGCCTTTACGCAGGCTCAGGACCGCAAGAATCCGAAGATACGGAGGCACCAGGTGCTTACTTTTCTTGCGGTTCGGAGGCATTCACCCGCGGGAAACCTCCGACTGCAATTTCCAGCAGACTGTTGGTGGTGATCTAAGTTTTAATGTAAGATTCAGTGTACTGAACTTGTGCTCTCAGGAGAGGAAAAAAATTAAGAATACAATTTAGATTATTGAAAACATGGATAATTTCGATTGAAGCAGCATTTTAACTGAGATTGTGGGCACACAACTATAAGACATAATACCAAATTAACAAACCTTGAGAGAGACTAGAGATTATTAGAATTTCCTTCACCAAAATAGCGTACACGTTTAAGAGGCTCGTAGTAAAAGAATGCCGATTTTAAGGGGACGGAAATTTTCAAATTTAATGGTACAGTACCTCGAAGCAGAAAATTCAAAGGTAACTAAGATTAAAGTAGGCCAAAATTAACAGAGGTCACCTGTGAGAAGTGTGGGAAAGAAAATTCCACCATTTAGAGTCATGCTCAGTATGATGAGATTTGAAATAGTATATTATACAACATTATCCGTAAATGTAGGCATATGCGTGATACTCTCATGTTGCAAGTGTTAGCTCTTTCTTTGGCCTCAAGTCCAGTATTTTCAGTCTAAATGGAGCTATTCTATCTCACCCCTTCAGATCACAATTGAAGTAAAATTATTATATTCAAACCTTAATAGGACTATGGTAACTGCTGAATTTGTGCAGTAGCTGATCTTTAGAGGGCATCAGAAAACTAAACAGGTTCTAATCACAGATTTCACAATTCATCATTTTTTTCCGCTTGAAAGGCTTCATCATTTGTTGAAGAGGCAGAACCTCAGAGATAATTCATACAAGTTAATCCAAAGTCGAAAATGTCTCCCCCTATGTTCATTGCTGTCAAACAGAAATGAGACCAAACAGAACAAGAAAGTTGTATTCCAAAGTCTGCTGCAAAAATGCTCTTATTATCATCCCTCAAGAGTAAATCAGATCGTTTCTGTGCAACACTGTTTTTAACAGTCTCAGGGTACCAGATTAACACCAGTACCAGCAGAAATGTTCTGGCTCTACTGAGATTTCCAACTCTGTATTTGAATTTCCCTTTTTAAGAGGATAATGAGCCTAGGCCCCATACAAATCCAGGGTATGAAAGCCAAAAGATTTTTTGCTTCCATAAGCAAAAGAGCTGCACAGATACTTCCACTTCCAGTAGATCCTTGAAGAGCTCAGGTAAATATAATTAAAAGTTTAATAAATGTCCATGGAGAAGGGATCAAAATTGACTGTAGCCTTGTAAGGAATCAGTTTTGGACAATTGCTCACGAATTCTGTCTGAGGTGTTCTACATTAATTTCAGATACCAGTGAAGCACTTTTTTTCCCAATTCCATCAACTACAACCATATGCACACGTTCAAAACTCAATCTATGTTGACAAGTATGACAAAATAAAAGCATTTTGCTGGGCAGGCAAAAAGATTATCTGCTGTTTCATATTTTGTGTAAAGCCCTGTCCCCTCAGTACAGATTCACACGAGGCATGTAGTAAAGTCAAGGTCACTCTGGACCTGCACCTTTATTTCACAGCTCTGGAGTGCCGCACTTGCCCGAGACCTGTCCTTATATACCTGTCTCTTGCAAGTGCACCTCTGGTGGTAAGGTATGCTGGTGGTTACAGGTCATATCTTATTACAGTCATGTATAGCATGTTAGGATACAGTTATACATAGTAATGTAAGATACATGACATCACCCTCCCCCAAGGTCTTATTGTCTTTATAGGTTCAGTCTCTCAGGTGGTCTACGCTCTCGCGTGGAGCGTCTGAGTTGTGGTTCAGTTGTTTGCCTTGGTGTGTTTTTCTTTGGGTGTGGTTGCTGGTATCTCACCTGGGCTGTCTGTTGGGATTGCCCTTTCCTCAGGTTGTTCCCTCTGTCTGTCCACCAGGTGTGGTGCGAGTTCCACATTGTAGTCTGCCTCTGGTTCCGCAGTGTTGTTGGTAAATCTGCTTTTGACTTGGTCGACATGCCTCCGGCAGGTTTTGCCATTGTCCATTTGTACTACCAGTAGCCTGTTTCCTTCCTTGCCCGTTACTGTCCCTGCAAGCCATTTGGGACCCCTGCCATAGTTTAGTACAAACACTTTGTCCCCGATTTCATTCCATCTCCCCCTCAAATTTCTGTCATGGTACTCAGTCAGCTTACGGCGCTTTGCCTCAATGATTTCGTGCATGTCTGGGAGGATTAATGAGAGCCTTGTTTTTAAAGTCCTTTTCATCAACAGTTGCGCGGGGGGGATCCCAGTCATTGAGTGCGGACGAGATCTGTATGCCAGCAGCAGTCGCGACAGGCGACCTTGGATTTTAAGCATGCCTTGTTTAATGATTTGCACTGCTCTCTCCGCCTGGCCGTTGGAGGCCGGCTTGAACGGTGCCGTCTTGACGTGATTTATGCCGTGGTCAATAATAAAGTCTTGGAATTCTGCGCTGGTGAAGCACGGACCAGTGTCACTGACCAATATGTCAGGGATTCCGTGCATTGCAAACATGGTTGCGAGGCTCTCTACTGTGGTGGAGGTTGTGCTCGAGTTTAAAATGGTGCATTCGATCCACTTTGAAAATGCATCTACAACTACGAAGAACATTTTGTCCATGAATGGGCCCGCATAGTCTACGTGCACCCGCGACCACGGTTTGGTAGTCCAGGGCCAGGGGCTCAGTGGAGCCTCCCTGGGGGCATTGCTGAGTTGGGCACAAATGGTGCACCTTCGGATGCAGAGCTCCAAGTCCGCGTCAATACCAGGCCACCAGACGTGGGATCTGGCTATGGCCTTCATGAGAATGATTCCTGGGTGCTCGTGGTGGAGCTCCCGGACAAATGCCTCTCTGCCTCGCAGAGGCATGACTACTCGGCTGCCCCACATCAGTCAGTCTGCTTGTAGTTATAGCGCATGCATGCGCTTGTGAAAGGGTTTTAATTCCTCAGGGCAGGCATCGCGAGCCCCTGCCCAGTCACCAGTTAGAACACATCTTTTTACTAAGGATAACGTGGGGTCGCTGGCCGTCCAGGCTCTGATTTGGCGAGCCGTCATGGGCGAACCTGTGGACTCAAAGGCATTGATTGTCATGACTATCTCACAGTCCTGTTCATCAGAACCTTCCGTGGTCGCCAGGGGTAACCTGCTGAGCGCGTCGGCGCCTTTTGGTATAGTCGTAGGACGCCAGCATGAGTGCCCACTGTTGAATTCGCGCCGAGGCGTCGGCGTTTATTGCCTTGCTCTCGATTAGGAGGGACGTGAGGGGCTTGTGGTCGGTTTCTAACGCGAACTTGGCCCCGAAAAGGTATTGGTGCATCTTTTTGACACCGTACACGCATGCGAGCGCCTCCTTCTCTCCCATTCCGTACCCGCGCTCCACCTGCGAAAGTGACCTGGAGGCATAAGCTATGGGTTGTAATTTGTCCGCATTATTGACATGTTGCAAAACGCGCCCGACCCCATACGCTGACGCATTGCATGTGAAAACTAGCTTTTTACCTGGGTCAAAGAAAGTCAAAAAACTGTTGGAACACAGAAGGTTGCGTGCCTTATTGAAGGCGCGTTTCCCCCAAAACCAATCGCACCCCTTCCTGAGTAGCACGTGGAGAGGCTCCAGTAGCGTGCTTAAGTTCTGCATAAAGTTCCCAAAGTAATTGAGTAGCCCGAGAAATGCGCGCAGTTCTGAGACATTCCGGGGCCTGGGTGCCAGGCGAATTGCTTTTGTTTTGGACTCTGTTAGGCGGATTCCATCAGCGGCAATCCTTCTGCCCAAAAATTCAACCTCGGGTGCGAGAAACAGGCACTTGGATTTCTTGACTCGTAGGCCTACCCGATCCAACCGCTTTGGTACTTCCTCCAAATTACGGAGATGGGAGTACCGGTGTCCCTGCCCGTGATAAGTATGTCGTCTTGAAATACAACTGTCCCCGGGATAGACTTGAGCAGACTCTCCATGTTGCGCTGGAATATGGCAGCTGCCGACCTGATGCCAAATGGACATCGATTGTACATGAAAAGGCCTCAATGTGTGTTGATGGTGGTGAGTAGCTTGGATTCCTCAGTCAATTCTTGTGTCATATACGCAGATGTGAGGTTAATTTTGAGAAAAGTTTACCTCCAGCCAATGTGGCAAATAAGTCCTCCGCTCTGGGCAGCGGGTACTGGTCCTGTCGGGAGACTCTGTTTATGGTAGATATGTCGTCCCCACAGATTCGTACGGATCCATCAGGCTTCATGACTGGGACGATGGGACTTGCCCAGTCGCTAAATTCAACAGGTGATATAATGCCTTCCCGCAGAAGCCTGTCTAGTTCGTGTTCAATCTTTTCCCTCATCACATAGGGTACAGCTCTGGCCTTGTGATGGACCGGTCTAGCATCCTGTGTGATGTAGATTTTGACTTTGGCCCCTTTGAAAGTGCCCACACCTGGCTGAAAGAGATGTTCAAATCGCTTTATAACTGTTGAGCAGGAGGTCCGTTCCTCTAATGACATGGCATGGACATTTCCTGTTTAGTTTTGCCAGTCAGCTTCTCCCCAGCAGTGGTGGGGGGCCTCCGGGGACAATCCACAGGGGAAGTCGGTTCACTGTCCCTTTGTGTGTGTCAGAGAGCATGGCGCTGCCGAGGACTGGTACGATTTCTTTGATATAGGTCCTTAGTTTGGTGTCGACCCTTGTGAGTTTTGGTCTGTCTCTTTTATGCGGCCACAGTTGCTCAAATTGTTGAGTGCCCATGAGATTGACTCGCTCCCGTTGAGTAGGACCCTCATCATTATAGGAGGCGTCCTGTTGTAGGAGTATTGGCCATTGATCGTGTTGACCGGCTGTACATCGGTGTCCCGGGTACTGTCCCCACCATCTTCTGGTCCGCTTTCCGACCCATCCGATTCGTATACCAGCCGAGCTGCCGTTTTTTTGCACATGCGGGCCAAATGCCCTGTTTATTCACAATTTCTGCAAACAGCCTGCTGAAATCGACATCCCCTTGACGAGTGCCCACCCCCACACCTCCAGCACAGACCTGTTCCATTGTTCAAAGTGTTCCCAAAGAATGAGCTGCGTCTGCCTGATCTCTCTTGAGCTTCTCTCAGTTTGTAGTTGATTGCTCGCATTGTGGGTTGATGAGGTGTGAACGGCCGTTCCTGTGGCCCTTGATGGCTTCTGCCTGCTGTCGAGAGCCTGTTCTCCCGGTTTTGTCTGTGTGTGGGGGTAGCATCTTGTTTAGTGCTTTGAAACTCTTGTTCCGATATTTCGTTCGTTGTCGTACCTGCATTGTAAATCAACCTCATTTCTTCCAAGAATATTTGTGCAACCAGTGCTGCTGCCTTTAAGGTCAGGTTCTTGGTCTCTAGGAGCTTTCGGAATATGCCTGCGTGGCCTATTCCTTCAATGAAAAAGTCTCTCAGCATTTCTCTCCTCAGTTCATCGGAGAACTCACATAAACTAGCCAACCTCCGAAGTTCCGCCACGAAGTCGGGTATGCTCTGGCCCACACAGCGTCTGTAGTTGTAGAACCTGTGTCTGGCCATGTGTAGGCTGCTCGCTGGCTTCAGGTGGTCTCTTACCAGTGTGCTCAATTCTTCAAACGACTTGCTTGCTGGTTTCTCGGGTGCCAACAGATCCTTCATTAAAGCATATGTTTTCGAGCCACAGCTGGTCAAGGGATGGGCTCTTCTCTTGTCTGTCTTATCTTCGCCTAACCAGTCTTTGGTTACGAAGCTTTGCTGGAGCCTTTCTATAAAGTCCTCCCAATTGTCTCCCGCATTGTACTTTTCATCTAATCCGTTGTTCGCCATTCTGTGGATTCTGTAATCCCATCCTCGTCGCCACTGTAAAGTCCTGTCCCCTCAGTACTTATTCACACAAGGCATGTAGTGAAGTCAAGGTCACTCTGGACCTGCACCTTTATTTCACAGCTCTGGAATGCCGCACTTGCCTGAGACCTGTCCTTATATACCTGTCTCTTGCAAGTGCAACCCTGGTGGTAAGGTATGCTGGTGGTTACAGGTCATATCTTATTACTGTATCCTAACATGCTATACACGACTGTAATATAGAATAATGTAAGATACATGACATCTTGTGAAATGGAACACAGCTTAAGTGCTGTTCGAAGTTAGGAATACCTGAAAATTATACTGTGTTGTATGATTGTATGTTTCTGCTCGAGGCAAGTAAAGCGTTAATGTATATGCTTTGTTTTACCCGCGAATGCTTTAGTTTCACTTTCATTGAGACAGTGCTTTTAATGAGTTAGATTAGAGAATGCATAACATTTTGACTTGGTCTTTAATTTGGCCAATAATGCCCAACCCAACGTTTCTTCCATTGTTACTAATAACCAATTATAATGCTGAAATAGAATTTAGAGTTTGTTTAACATTAAAAGTATTGGTATAAAATACATAGAATGTAGAACTAATGGGAGTTCAGTGTTTCCATGGCAACCAGCTGGAGTAAAACGGTTCTAACAAAGGGCCTCTCTTTTCATGGCCCAAGATTGTGCTTGAGAATGCAACGTGAGGACAAGGCAGGATAAGATAAGAGACTATAGCTATGAGGGAACAGGGCCTGATGAGATAAGGGAGGTCCAGATGGATGGATTGGCCTTCAAAACCATAAACAAGATGCATAATGGTTGTAAAGACCCCTTCCTTCAGGGTGGGCCTTCACCAGTAAGTGCAAACAAAGAACCCGAGGCTTCATTGGGTATAGAGTTTTAAAGAGAACCTCAATCGGCCAAAAAGTGTTGTCAATATCCCATTCCACCCCCAAGAATGTAATAAAAGTAACACCCTGTAAGCCCATCTCGCAAACGGCAGAGGGAAATTACTGAGAGTTGTGCTGCTCGATAGCTCCTTGGCAATCCCATGCTTTACCAAAGGAGGCTCTAAGAGAAAGAGAGGCTACGAGCCAGAGAACTGCTCACACATGCCAGCCATTTGCCCAATCAGTATTGGGTATCAACTACTCGTCATGGTCGTATGTTTTTGCTGTATAACTAATGTATTCCATCTTAAACTCTGATTAAACACAATGTGGGCTAGATTTTCAGTTCTGCTCATTTCGGTGTGGTAAAGTTTGCACCCAGGAACAGTTTGCGCCTCAGTCAGCAAAATTCATTAGCTGGCCCTGAATGTGTGGTGGAGCACTAAGGGAGGTGTACCTCTCTTAGGGCGTTAGGCCGGCTGAGCAAATGAAAATCCCAAGCTAAACAGCCAGCCTTGGAGTGCTGTAGGAGAGGACTGGGGCAGGGGAATCTGAAAAAATACATTCCCAATTAATGACTCACCACCACCATAACATAAATCGCAAAAAGAAGCAATCATATTTACCTGAGGTCGACATTACTGACATCACTGCAGCTGCTATAGCTCGGACCGCGAATTTTCACAGGCAATCCCAGCAGGGCGGCTCACAGAGTGCTACAGATCAGGCAGCAGTCAAAAATTGAACAGGTGTCGCAACCGGCTCGCCTCTTCCGGGCGGTAATGCTCTGCGCCCCGTCGAAACCGGCACCGAAAGTCCTGGTGGGGCACTGGAAGCTGGCCAACCACCTGGAAGTGCTTACCGCCGCCATTGCCGCCCCTCCATAGTGCTAACAGGGATGGCAGAAGACCGAAAATCCAGCCTAATATACCCACCAGATTGATTTACAAAGAATCTGATTGTTAAAGTGACCAGAGATAGCCTTAACTGGCAATTTCTAACAGAGTATTTTCCAAAGAAATTATTTCTTGCACTACCTATCCTTTGATAAACTACTGCAGGTGATTTTTCTGCTTTCATCTGTAATAATATGCAAGTTTACAGAATGGTTATGGCAATCCTATTCTGCAAAAAAAGGATATTCTAGTTCAGATCGAATATCTTCTAAGCGATGTGAAAACTCAATCATGTCTTCTTCTTTGTGTTCATCAAATACTTTTAGCTGGATATCCAGTGTATCATTTTTAATTAATCTCAACTCCTGTGGAAAGTAAATTAGCAAAAGTCATGCATGTCAGTCTAATTCATACAACATAATAGAGACAAATTAATAATATCCAGGTAGAAAATTAATAACTTTTTTAAGACTGCAGTTCAGGAGCATGAACAATAAATACCCTTTTACCATTTCAACAAATTTATGTATGCACATGAACTTAATTTAAAATGTTATTGCAAATAACCAAAATTGTATGATTTGCTTTTTAAACCGATTCATTGCGTTTCTTTTTTTGCATTAGCCATGCAGTGACATGAATCAGCAGGATGCCACCTCCATACTATTTATTGCAGCCTGAATCCATTTCCTTATTTGTTGGCTTCATGGAAGCCAACTAAAAGGGAATGGAATAACAGAGAAGACACTTACGGGAGGGATGAAAAGGTAAATAATGAACACAATTTAAAATAAATGTATAACGATAGACAGTCTCACTCCTCCTCTTTAGAGTCTCGGCAACATATGTTATGGAGATTCACAGTCTCAGCCAAACCAACCTTTCAGCTAGACAATATGTATGCCTTTAGTACACTATTTGTTCTAAAATAGGAGAGATATAAAAGTAGGCTGACCAGTAATATTAAATTCCATCTCATTGAGTCTCATTTGCTTTTCCTCTTCAAATATAAAACAATATTAATTTCTTCATTATTTCCACCTTCACTAATGAGGATCTCTCGATTTCATGAAACTGAGATCGACAGATTTTAGTTAGACAAGGGTATTAAAGATTATGGAACAATGACGCACCAGACTCGATGGGCTGAATGGCCTATTCCTGTTCCTATGATGTCCCATATCTTTGCTTAAAGTTTTTGGTCAACTCATCAACACAAGGTAACACATATACTTTTACCACTGTTCCAAACACACTGTCCCTCCCATTATTGGAGCACATTTTTGTACATAACTGTTGCTTTTTATTTTAGCTATTACTGAGCATGACCGTAATCAAGACAGTTATAATCTGTTTTCCATCGCTTGCACGGCAGTAAACCAATTCTTTAACAAATAGAAAATGTTGAATCTTTTAGACACAGTGCCACATAAGGTATCCTTCAACTCTCAGTTTTGAAATAAACACGGATTCATAAGATATGCGACGTAAGCTAGAAGCTCACACAACAACTCACAGAACAGAAGCAGCACAAAATGTATTCTGCATCTTGGAAGATCTCTAATGAGATTCTTTGGCCACTGGATTGAAAGACAGCATTACTTTAAAAAAAAAAAATTTTTTTTAAAAGAAGATTCCATCTGATCCCTCTGCCCATCTCATTTCCATTCCCTTCATTCAAACCTAATGATTGCATCATTACTTTCCTCCATTAATGCTGTTGCTTAAATTCTTTTGAACTTTTTAATTAATTTTTGGTTGTGAAATTTACCAAACATTGAGATGTTTGTGTCCTCCTTCCAATTACCTTTATTATATTTTACATTATTTATTAATTAAATCAATTTACATCATTGCCCATGTTGCCAACGGACACTGAGTAAATTGTATAGTCAATTAGATTTCTTCACAATAAAAAGATAATAACTTGTATTGCTCTTACCGGCAGTATCTCTCTCAGTCCACAACGCGCAAACTCATTTCGTATGTGTACCCTCAAGTCTAAATCATCAGGAGTGGTCACAAGTGCATTAATAAGTTGCATACATGCCACCTAGATATGGGATAAAATAGAGAGTTGGCGTGTGAAATTAAACAATATTACATGAGTTGAATGAGTGGTGATATGCTGAGGTTAGGGTTAAGTCACAAATTAAACGCAGCATGAATTTGCAACTGAGTATGCTCTATGTGGCCTGAGAGTGCTTAAGACGGACTGACCACAATGGAAAATTCACCACTCCATTTTCTGGCATTTACATTCCAATCAGCAAAACATGTTACATTTTTAAAAAGTCATAAAATTGTTTACATATAATTGGGTCAAAATATTTTATTATAAAATCTTACAATTGAAGACTGCACATGAATACAATGTACTACTGAAACTGTAATAGAATTATTGTAAAAATCTGAAAAGTGAATAAGACACCAATTTAAGATACCCACTACAATCCAATTTAAAATCTTTGAAGTTACTATAAAGTCACAGGTTTTGCAATATTTCTTCCAAGGTTTGTGCTCAGACCTCCAGATCTGAACTCAGACAACCAAGCAGGATTCATGGGTCCGGTGGGGGTGGGTGCCCCTTCATTGTATAGATTGCGAGAGCTCATAAAACCCTCCCGCCGCGCAGCAGGAACTACCCTATTGGCTGATGTAAAGATGTTTACGGCCATGGAAGGTGCAACCATCCACTATGGGGATAAGTACGTAGATACAAAAAACAAATAAAACTTCTATGGCAAATTCTTAACTACAGTACAGAACAGATGTTTGTTTCAACTCCGCGTGTTTGTGAAATCTAGCACAACTGTACTTAGCAGCAATTACACTGTCATTTTGTTCCAACAGAGAAAATTGAATTCGCTCAGTAGAACTTACAGTAGGGTCTGTTGGCCAAATTGATGGCAATTGCACTTGAGGCAGAAGATTGAGTTCAAGCCTGACTGCAGGACTTGTGCGCACAATCCAGGCTGACAATCTGCTGCATTTGTCTACTTGAAGACAATACCAGTGTTTCACTGAATGCAAAGCACTTTGAGATGTTTGACAGATGATATGATAAGGTGGTATTATAAATGTAAGTTATAAGTCTAAGGCATAGAAATTTGCCACCATAATGATCGATTTAGCTCCATATTTCAGCATTAAAAGGTTTTTTTTGGGTGCTAAATAAATTTAAGGTCATTTTGCAAGTTTCGCCAGTGGTGTAACGCTGTCGTTAAAAAATAAGGGCCGGTAATGCTGTTTTTGAGATTTTCCCCAATAAGGACATTTTTAAGTTCAGTGATAAATATCGAAGTGTAAAAGCTTGCCTTACCTGGTCGAGTCCGATCGAAATTGGCATTAACGGCACCATCTTGGAAAATATATTTCCCCTCATTATTGTTGAACAATAGAACAACCTGTTTCTGGCTATTATTTTACCCAACAAAACATGGGCTACTGTTGAATTTTTTAAAAAGGTTCTCTTCAACAACGAACAAGGCACTAAATAAATCCAATCACTGGTTTGTTTACCGTAGTCCCACTAAAGCTAACTCGTGTGCTCACGCTCCGAATTAGCCGGTATTTTTTTTAATTGCCACTTTGAAGAAAATATTAACTTTATTTTATTGGAAACTATTTTTAGTTCTCCACAATTTCAAAGCAGCAATGTTCCTCTTTTCAAACACCGGGCTGTTCCAAAAAGAACATGTATAACTATGACATCAGAAAGTCAGTATAGATCGGCACCAGATACCAATAAACCGCGCTTTGCAGGTTGGGTGTTGATATGGGGTTTGTGTGAAAAGTTGTTCAAAGAAAAGTTTTCTGTGGGCTGTGCGGCGGCAGCGAAAAGACTCAAACGCCATGAGGAAAATGAAAGGGAAGACGCACCGGCCTTGGGAGACCTTTCCGTGGGTCACTCTTAATAAAGATACATCTTCAAAGATTAAACTCTACAAAACCACACGCAATTCAATTCACTTCCCACCCAACCATAAAATAGCGAGGACCTCCGCAAATGACTAAATTGAAAATGCAAATCAATCAGCCTATGCAAAATGGGAAAATTTAAGGTGAATGCCGCTTTAAATTTTTTTTTTTTTTTTTTTTAAAAGAGTTAAATATTAATTAATTGCAATGTACAGATAAACCTTTTTGGATAGCACTGCCTTTTTAACCATTCAACCACAGAGAAAGAATTGAATCAATCCAGATGTTAATGACAATATGAAAAGCGTTCATCTCTTTCAGATTTTTTTTGCGCATGCGCAGAACGGGCATTATTTTTAACGCGAAAAAATGTATCTCCATCCTTAAAAACGGCAGTATTTTAACGCTATGCCAACATTAAAAAAATGTTTGGCGAAACTTAAGCCTTTTGTTGCCTTATTTCGGCATAAAAAATGGCCGTTATTCGCAAATAACGCCAAAAAACACTGCTATTGTTAAATATAGAAATTCTAGCCCTCAGTCCTTTTCTTGACTGACAGAACTCCTTCCTAAATGTAGTACCATGTGATTTAATCTCAAGATGTGTTAGCATATACTAATGAAAGGCAAAGCTCTCAAAAGGTACCCACAAGGTTGTCTATAAGGCAAAACCTTGGAGATGTGCGTTCAATACTGAACTACTGTCGCTTTACAGCTTTAATTTGCTTTTTGAGAAGTTGCAGTCTCCATACAACAACAATTGCACCACATGCTGGACAAAAACTAATTCAGAACAACTGTAGTCATTTTTCACATTAACAGTCAAACACAAGAAAAACACAAAGTGAGATGGGTTTAAGCTCATACATTTTCAATGTATAAGGACATATTGAGATATTGCCTGGACAATACATTCGGAGTCATTTTCTTTTCAAATTGGAATACAATAATATTGCAGCTTAAATTCTTTTAAGTATATTTTATTACTGAAAATTCACTTACAGTATAATTCACTATATATTACAGTACAAAATTCACTATAGGTTTATAACCAGTTGACTTATACAAATGAACATGGAAATTTATATTAATGTATTCTGCTAGGAGTATTCATCCTTCCTCTCTTTTATGCTTTAACATTTATATTTGAAGATATGTTCAGTACTTGGTCAATTACAACTGAAAGCCAGCTCATGATACTCTTGCTTCTTGTTCATTTGGAATGAGCCCTCTATTATCCCTGGTCATCAAGGTAGTCTAGAAACTAAATTCAGACAACAAACTGCAACTTGGTTGCGCAACTTAATATATCTTCTTTTTGAGCTTCTAAATGTTACTCCCATCTAGTCATTCTCTTAAATCTGGTCGAGAATACAATATAGCTTTTCTTTTTCATGCATAACTTGGGGCAAACACAATCAGACATTACAGGATTAGGAGGCCCTTTTATATTAGAAAGGAACTGGGAGGGTAGCATGAGTAATCGTCTAACATTTATTATAAAACATAGAGGGTGGTCATTCTTTGTGTGATTTCCAACCCCTTATCTCTTACCACCCCATACCAGATCATGGCATAATGCTGGATCACTGCTCATAAGATACGACAATGTAGATGATCTTTTTGTTCAATCTATTTATTCAACAACTGATGTCAGCCAAGGAATATGTATTCAGAGCCATTAATTCTTCCAGGTCTGTTGAGTTATTAATACCTAAATACTGCTTGTTGCACATTGGATTATGGATCTTTTGACTAATGACGCTGAATTATTAGTAAAAGTACTACTTTTCTTCATTTAATTTTGCAGCTAATGAGTATTTTTCATGGTTTTAGAATGCTAGAATGAATGAATAGCAAATATTCTATAAACATAATGGGAGGGGGGGAGGGTTGGTGGGGGAGTGAATGTTAATCTCCAAGAATGGGTAAGTTGGGGTTGTGTCTGTCGTAAAAATAGTAGAAATTTCAAACGCAGCTGCAATCCATACGTTCCCATAAGGAGGAAAGATGGGACATCCAAAGCCAGAGCTCCCTGGACGACAAAGGAAATAAGAGATTTTTTAAAAACCATTAAGGAGGAGGTTTATGATGAATGACAGGTACAGAATACAATAGAAAACCAGGCAGAATAGAGGGAGAATATGCAGGGAGAAATTGATGAAAAGGATACTGGGCCGTAATTTGCGGCCACACCGGGCGCACAGGAGGTGCGCGCGGGCCTGTATGCGCTAAAACCTGGAACTTGCGATCTGTCAAGAATTCTCTTGAATCTCCGGGGAAAGGGTATTCGTTGGCACAAAGTTGGGCTATTTTCCCAACTTCTGCCAGGCAAATGCCCGTGAAATTCTTACACTTGGCACAAGGCCTGCTTTTACCAACGCAAGAGTTGTAAAAAAACAGAAAAATAACATTTTATTAATAATTTATATATTTAAAAACATGTGAAGTAGTGTTTGATTTTTATATGTTTTAAAATATGTAAATTTATTTTTCAAAAAAATTAAATTTTTGTTTTAAATATTTAATTGAATGCCATTCTAAACGTGATTTTTTTTCAATTTGAAGTCGACAGGTATTTTGGAAGCTATTCCCATTCATACTTATGGGGATTCCGTACATAAGTATGATGAAGATCCCCTTCTGTCATTTGTTGGGCTGGCCTGAGATATGTGGGTCTCTTCTCATGGGTACCCGGAGGGGCCCAGGACCACGAATCTCCATACCTCCAGGTACGTGGGCATTTTATTTGTGGATTAGAGACATTTTGCCACAGGAAGTCTCCGACCGCAAATTCAGGGCCAATAAGAAGGACAAAAAGAGAGTATTAAAAAAGATTAGCGGTTAACATAAAATGGAAATCCCAAATCTTTTATAAACCCGTTAAAAGTAAAAAGGATAGTTAAAGTAATGGTGGGTTCGATTAGGGACAAAAAAGTAAATCTTCTGCGAAAGGTAGAGGGTATGACTGAGATACTGAATGAGTACTTAGCATCTGTCCTCACAAAAAATTATGTTTCAGTAGAAGAGGAGGAAGTCAGCACACGGGGTAGGATAATCGACAGAAAAGAGGTGCTAATTGGATTGGCAGCACTCAAAGTTAACAAGTCTCCCAGTTCAGATGAGTTGCATCCAAGGTAGCTGAGGGAAGCTAGTGTGGAAATAGCAGAAGCTCTAACCACAATTTTTCAATCCTCCTTGCATATGGGGGTGATGCCAGAGGACTGAGACTGCAAATGTTAAACCGCTTTTCAAAAAAGGAGAGATAAACCTGGTAACTGCAGGCCAATCAGTTCAACGTCAATGGTGAGAAAACTACAAGGTTTAGAGATGTGGAGAGGTTTAGGGAGGGAATTCCAGAGCTTATGGCCTGGCCAGCAATGGTGGAGCAATTAAAATTGGGGATGCTCAAACGGCCAGAATTAGAGGAGTGCAGATGTCTCTGAGAGTTGTAGGGCTGAACGAAATTAGAGATCGGGAAGGGTGAGGCCATGGAGGTATTTGAAAACCAGGTTGAGAATTTTAAAATCAAGGCATTGCTCAACCAGGAGCCAATGTAGGCCAGCGAGCACGGGGGATATGAGTGAACGGGATTTGGTGCGAATTAGGACACGGGCAGCAGAGTTTACGGAGGGCAGAATGTGCCAGGAATGTGTTGGAATAGTCAAGTTTAGAGGTAACAAAGGCATGGATGAGGGTTTCAGCAGCAGATGAACTGATGTGGGGTAGAGTCAAGTGATGTATCGGAGATGGAAATAGGCAGTCTCCGTGATGGCGTGGATGGGTGGTGAAAAGCTCATCCTGGGGTCAAATGTGACACCAAGGTGCAACAGGCTCGTTCAGCCTCAGCTAGTTGCCATGGAAAGAGATGGAGTTGGTGGCTCAGGAACGGAGTTTGTGACAGAGTCCGAAGACAATCAATCACTTCGGTCTCCCAGTATTTCGTTGAAGGAAATTTCTGCTCATCCAGTACTGCATCTTGAAGAAGCAGACTGACAACTTAGGTCTGGGAAGATTCTGGCCACTGTCTCTGTCAGTGCAGGTTTGGAGGCGGGCCCATTGTCAAAATGGACCTGATTGACAGTGGGTCGAGATTCCGCTCTAAACCCCCTCAGTGAGAGTTACTGAACTATTGGATCGCAGTGGCGGGACAGGTAATTTACATAATTAAAAGGTAGTTAAGATGGTTAAAACCCGGCACTTACAATTTTATCAACCTTTTAACGGGTTTGCCATGCCTCGGGTTCCTCAGCAGATAAGTGAAGTCGGGTTCTCAGTGACTCTCCCATCACTTTGGCTAATTGACAGCTGCAGAAGTGCCATAAAAGCTACCATTTCACAACTAATCACGATGTCAGAAGCTGAAGCCTTCAGGGTTTGAAAGAGACTTTTGAGCTGTATTCAGACTGGAAGTATTTGCAGTGAACTCTCTATTCCGTCACCCCCTTGGAACAACCTCTCACCATTGACAGATCGCTTCTGTCTTCTCAACCTCACCTGCCATCCATTCCAGCAGCAACAGTGCCCTTGAAAAAAAACTCACCTTGGACCTTAGAATCCCACCACGATCTGTCCCAACACCAACATCACTAAACACACCAGCATTACCAACAGCAACACCAATCTTCTCTGCAATCACCTGATGCTGCACAGGACACAGGGCATCAGTACCTGACCACACTGCTGCCCAGGTGGCCAGTGATGGCTTCACCATGGCCACATTTACTTCACTTCACACTGTGCACCCTGACAGCCACATGATGCGGCAGGTTGGCACCACCACACACCAGCTCCATAAAGCATCCCTGCAATGTCCAACCCATTCCTTTCACGCTCATCACCATTGTGGGAGGTACCTTATGTCTCGCCATTCACTACAACTCACTAAGCTACTTCCAAAGGTGCCCACAAATCTGTCCAATAACACAAAGTGCTGAAAATAAAGATTTCAATGTTTGACAACACATCAACATTAACTAAACATGAACATTGTCTAAAGGACCCAAGTGCCTACACTTTTGTGATTGTATGTTGGTATGATTGAATAAGAAAGAGGGCGAGTGCAAGGGGTAGCTAGTGAAATGGGTAACTGATAATGTAGCTTCTGTTTTGGGGCTATGTTAATATTGATGATGGATCAGATTAGGCAAAGGTCCATCCAGCAGTCGTCAGCTTCCGTCATGGTGTGGGTGATGCGCACATCCTTGCGATTCCTGGCTCAGACGGTGACATAGTCGAGCAGGTACCAGTGTTTGGAGTGAGGGTGTTGCCATGATGCCTTGTATTTGTCCCTCTGGCGGAACAAGGTGTTGGTGATGAGGAATTCACGTTCTAGACATTTTGTCAGGAGTAGGGTGTCGTTGGAGTTGGATTTCCCTACCCCCGCTCTGCCAATCACGCCACCCAGAGGGCTGTGTCTTTGCCAACCCTGGCATTAAAGGCCACCTTCACTGTAGTCAAGGCCACCTACAGTCCAAACTCCCAAGGCCCCTCCCCACTCCTGGTCAAGAACGAGGAAACACTCATCAAGGAACCGAGGCTGTCAGGGCCCGCCGGAAGGAGCACTTTGAAGATCTCCTCAATCGAGACTCTGCCTTTGACTCGAGTGTTCTCAACTCCATCCCGCAGCATGCGACCCGCCACCACCTCAGTGAAACCCTAATGCTGGCAAAGCCATCAAACAGCTCAAGAATAACAAGGCTATGGGTGCGAATAGAATTCCTGCTGAGGCGCGGATACATGGCTTCATCTCTCTCATCTGGAAGGAGGAGAGCATGCCGGGAGATCTCAGAGATGCAGTGATCATGTCCATTTTTAAAAAGGGGAACAAATTCGACTGTGGCAGGGGAATCTCCCTGCTATTAACCACTGGGAAGGTTGTCGCTGGAGTTCTCCTCAATCGCCTTCTCCCTGTGGCCGAGGAGCTCCTCCCGGAGTCACAGTGCGGATTTGGTCCACGACAGGGAACAACGAACATGATCTTTGCAGCACGACAACTGTAGGAAAAATGCAGGGAGCAGCGCCCAGCCCTTATACATGGCCTTTTTCGATCTTACAAAGGCCTTTGACACTGTCGACCTTGAGGACTTATGGAGTGCCCTCCTCCATTTTGGATGCCCCAAAAGTTTGTCAACATCCTTCGCCTGCTCTATGACGACATGCAGGCCATGATCCTTATCAGCGGATCCACTACAGACCCATTCCACGTCCGGACCAGGATCAAACAGGGCTGTGTCATCGCTCCAACCCTCTTCTCAATCTTCCTCATTGCCATGCTCCACCTCACTGTCAACAAGCTCCCCGCTGGAGTGGAACTAAACTACAGAACCAGTGGGAAGCTGTTTAACCTATGCCACCTCCAGGCCAAGTCCAAGATCACCCAAACCTCTGTCGTTGAACTGCAGTACGCGGACGACATCTGTGCACGTTCTGAGGTTGAACTCCAGGATATAGTTGATGTATTTACCGAGGCATATGAAAGCCTGGGCCTTACGCTTAATATCCGTAAGACAAAAGGTCCTCCACCAGCCTATCCTCGCCGCACAGCACTGCCCCACAGTCATGAAGATTTACAGCGCGGCCGTCGACAACGTGGACCACTTCCCATACCTCGGGAGCCTCGTCAACAAAGGCAGACATTGATGCGGAGATTCAACACCACCTCCAGTGTGCCAGTGCAGCCTTCGGCCGCCTGAGGAAAAGAGTATTCGAGGACTAGGCCCTCAAACCTACCACCACCTCATGGTCTATAGGGCTCTAATAATACCCGCCCTCCTATATGGGTCAGAGGCATGGGCAATGTACAGAAGACACATCAAGTCGCTGGAGATATATCACAAACAATGTCTCTGCAAGATCCTGCAAATCCCCTGGGAGGACAGACGCACCAACATCAGTGTCCTCGCCCAGGCTAACATCCCAAACATTGAAGCACTAACCACACTCGATCAGCTTCGCTGGGCAGGCCACTTAATTCACATGCCAGACAAGAGACTCCCCAAGCAATTGCTCTACGCGGAGCTCCTTCATGGCAAACGAGCCAAAGGTGGGCAGCAGAAACGTTATAAGGACACCCTCAAAGCCTCCCTGGTGAAGTGCAACATCACCACTGACACCTGGGAGACCCTGGCCGAAGACCACCCTAGGTGGAGAAAGTGCATCCGGGAGGGCGTTGAGCTCTTCCAATCTCAACGCTGCAAGCGTGAAGAGGTCAGACGCAAGCAGCGTGCGGCAAATCAGTCCCAGTCCGCCCTTCCCCCGACGAATATTTGTCCCACCTGTAACAGGGGCTGTGGCTCTCGTGTTGGACTGTTCAGCCACTAAAGAACTCATTTTAGGAGTGGAAGCAAGTCTTCCTCCACTCCGAGGGACTGCCTATGATGATGATAATGTGGATAGAGAGAGGGATGGGTGGAGGTACAAGGTAAGTTGGTGTAAGAAAGGATGTGCAGGGGTGGAGTAGGGAAGGCAGAGTGATGGTGATATGATGAGTGGCACAACAGGATAAGATTGAGTATGGCTTTGCAGTAACATTTCGTGATCTACTGAGATCATTGAAAGGTTTGTGCCACTGCAGCCTGGTCCCCCTGACAACATCCCTGCTTGAGCCCTCCTGTGCAATGTCCAACCAGGCTGCTTGGTGTCCTGGGGAGGTCCCTTCCGCCCAAGGGAAAGGAAGAGGACCTTCCCTGAGTGTTGAGATTCCTTCCATAAGCATCTGACGATGCAGAAGATTTAGCCGAGGCTGAAGAGAACATCTTCCAATCACACTATCCAGACCAAGACCATGGGGGTGAGGGGGAGGGGGAGGAAATGGAGATGGATGAAGCCCCCACTGTTTTACTGACTTTGGTGGAGGTGCAGGTACCGCCCATTGAGGTGCCAGCCCCTTCCGTGACTGGTGCTTTGAACGTTGATGGGACATTCCATGGTTTCCTGACGTCCGAGGCTGCAGGTTCCAGTGGTGTGGTGCAGCTGGGCATACAAAAGGGCCCCACCTTCCGAGGCTGCGGGTTCCAGTGGTGTGGTGTAGCGAAGCACACCAAGGAGTCTCCCCACCTTCTGAGGCTGCGGGTCCCAGTCGTGGGGTGCGAGCCACAGGCGTGGGGAGGAGCAGGAAAGAGAGCTCGACCGTGCTCTTCTGAAGTGCAGGATCGAACAGATGTGGTTCAGATGATGGCAATGAGTGGGGAGAGCATTGACCTTACGCGATCACTCCTGGACACTGTGGGGTGAAGTTTCGGGCCACGCCGAGAACGGCGCAGCCCCGACCTGGACGCCAGTTTTTCGCGCCTAAAAGTGAGTCAGAAAAATACCTCCAGATTCTCCCGTTCCCTGGGAGCTCGGCGCGGCGCGCACACAGCAGCGGGGGGCGGAGCCACAGAGTCGCGCCGATTCTACGTGGTGGGGGGGCGGGGCTAATTTAAATGAGACAACGTCATGCCAGCAGCCTTGCGCGTGCGTGTTGGAGCGCGCGCGCATGCGCAGTAGCCCATAAACATTGGTACTCGGCCATTTTTAAAGGGACTTAAAGAAAAGTGTCCATTTGTCTGTTGAACCCATGGAAAGGCTTGGGGTTGAATTTTGTTGATTTTTTGGTGTCTGAAGGAATGCTTTTAGCAGCACTGTTGAAGAAATCATCTGCTGAAATCAGTGAGTGCTGCTTTTCGCTCCTATCCCGTGGCCGAATGGCCTCAGCTTCCCTCGCAGCTCGAAGGCTGCTTGCTTGCTGTGTCTTCGGCTGCCGTCGAGCCACTGACGCTGCCCCTGTCTCCCACATGCAAGGAAGTCCTGCCTGCAGCACCGCAGCTCAAAGGCTGCCTGTTGCTGTTGTTGGGCTGCCGTCAAGTCACTGACGCCGCCCCGGTTTCCTACATGGAAAGCCTGCCTGAAGCACCGCAGCTTGAAGGCTGCTGCTGCTTCACACAGGTAGGAATATTCAATATTTTGTCTTTGCTTTGTTTATAATTTTTTATTCAGGATGGCTCTTTATTTGTATAAGAAAGACTGTTGAATGCTTGTAGAATTTAATTACTTCCCTTCCCCTTCCCCCCCCCCCCCCCCAGCCTCCTTGTTCCCTACGCCTGATTTGTAACCTACGCCTGATTTGTAAAGTGTAGGCAAGGTTTTTCTGAGTGTGCAAAAATCTGCACTTACTCCATTCTAAGTTAGTTTGGAGTAAATTTTCACTGCCTATACTTTCAAAACAGGCCTAAGTGGCCAGACACGCCCCCTTTTGAAAAAAAAAATCTGTTCCAAACTGAAACTGTTCAAACTGACTAGAACTGGAGCAAACTAAATGCCGAGAATTGCAATTTCTCAGATACTCCATTCGAAACCAGTTGCTCCAAAAAAAATAGGAGCAACTCAGGCCGAAACTTGACCCCTATAAGTGGGGTGGGTGATGAGGTAGCGGGACTGTCGGGAGAAGTAACAGCAATCTCAGGAGAAATGGTAACAGTGTCAGTGACCATGAGTGAGGGAATGTCACAGGTAGCTGATGCGCTGTCAGGGAACATCGGGGAGGGAATGTCACAGGTAGTTGAGGCAGTTTTGCTCAACTTGAGGGAGGGAATGTTGCAGGTCGCTGAGACACTGTCAGGGCGCATGAGGGACGGCATGTTGGAGTTAGCTGCTGCAATAAGGGAACACGCCCAGACCCCGCGTCCATTGACAGAATCAACTGTCACTCCCACTCCAACCCCAACACCAGCCTCTGAAGAGCCCCAAGCCAGGGCCTTCCACATTGCTGCCTGCCCCACCAGCCCCCACCCCCCCATAGAATAAGGTGGAGGAGAGATGGGTGAAGCCTTTCTTTGCTGCTGCTGCTGTTATTATTATTGTTACCGTTGTAACTGTTGTTCTCAAATTAAAAGATTTTTGTAAGTTATGTAAATTTACAAGTTTAAAAGTTAGAAAGAGATCTTGGAGTAAGTGATCTTAGAGTTAGACTTTGGAATAAAATATATTTTACTCTAAATCTGAATCAGTCATTATTTGCTCCATTACTAACACAAATTTTGAAGTAAACAAGAATCAGGTCCATCATTTGTTCCATTAACACAACACATTATGGAATAAGTCCAAACAGTAAACATGGTCCATGTGGAATAGTTGTCGCTGAGCCTTCAGACAGCAAAGCGTTCACGGATGAGCTGCTGGCACAAGTATCGAGCAATCGTTAAAGATGCACAATGGTCGCCCTCCTCCGGCATCGTGCTTCGGGTTCAGGTACTTGCATGGCTTCCTCGTCCTCGTGCTCATCATCTGCATCGTCCTCAACATTATCATCAGCCACTCTCACCACAGGTGGGTCTTCTATTACCAGCTGCTGCTGCCTCATGATAGCTGAATTATGCATCATACAACAGTGAACTTGCCGACAATCTCTGGGGAGTATAGCAAGTAGCCTCCGGAATAGTCCAGGCATCAGAAATGCTGCTTCAAGATGCCAATGGTCCTATCTACGATGCTGCGTGTCGCAATGTGCGACATGTTGTATTCCCGGTCAGCTTCCGTCCGGGTTACGCGTAGGGGCGTCATGAGCCAAGTGGTGAGGCCGCACCCTTTGTCTCCCAGTAGCCAACTCTGACCTTCTGGTTGCTGCTGAAACATGGCAGATACAACGCTCTCGCGTAGGATGAACGCATCATGCGTGCTGCCAGGGTATCTTGCATCGACTGAAATGATGCGATGCATGTCATCACACACGAACTGTACATTAATGAAGCGCAAGCCTTTTCTGTTCCTGTACCTGTACATCTCGGAATCCTCCAAAGGTGCTCGCAAGGCGATGTGGGTACAATCAATGCAGCCCTGTACCTTTGGGAAGCCAGCAATCCTGGAGAAGCCGACAGCCCTGACACGCATTACTTGGGTGGTCATGTGGAATTTTATGTCGTCATTCCTCCGTGCATTTACTGCAGCTGTCACCTGCCGAATGCAGACATGTGTTGTATGTTGAGAGATGGCACACACATCCCCAGTTGTAGCTTGAAACGATCCGGAGGCATAGAATGAAAGTGCAGCTGTAACCTTCACTTCAACTGACAAAGCAGTCCTCCTAATGCTTCTAGGTTGCAGGTCTGCTTTGACCAACTCACAGATCTCACTTACAACTTAAATGCGGAAACACATTCTTCTGACATAGTCTGCATCACTCAGGTGCAGGTACGAACGCCTGTCTCGATATACCCGAAGTGGGTAAGGCCTCCTGTCCAGCACTCTGCAGGCTCTGATAGTCCTCAGGCAACGATGTCGAATCAATTGTCTCCTATGTAGCACCATCATTCAGAAGTCTCACAAAGGTTTGGAATTGTCAGTATTGCCCCTATAGTTAAATTTTACATTTGCAAGAAGCTCAAAACGACAGGAAGGCAGGCAGGACAGGTTCTTTGTTCGCTCTCCCCTAGGTCTGTATGGATGGACCACACCCAGGTCTTCTGAATTCTCCTCCCCCCTCCCCTCCCCTAACTCATTGCAGTCTTAGAAACATAGAAAATAGGTGCAGGAGTAGGCCATTCAGCCCTTCTAGCCTGCACCGCCATTCAATGAGTTCATGGCTGAACATGAAATTTCAGTACCCCATTCCTGCTTTCTCGCCATATCCCTTGATCCCCCGAGTAGTAAGGACTATATCTAACTCCCTTTTGAATATATTTAGTGAATTGGCCTCAACTACTTTCTGTGGCAGAGAATTCCACTGGTTCACCACTCTCTGGGTGAAGAAGTTTCTCCTCATCTCGGTCCTAAATGGCTTACCCCTTATCCTTAGACTGTGACCCCTGGTTCTGGACTTCCCCAACATTGGGAACATTCTTCCTGCATCCAACCGGTCCAAACCCGTCAGAATTTTAAACGTTTCTATGAGGTCCCCTCTCACTCTTCTGAACTCGTGAATACAAGCCCAGTTGATCCAGTCTTTCTTGATAGGTCAGTCCCACCATCCCGGGAATCAGTCTGGTGAATCTTCGCTGCACTCCCTCAATAGCAAGAACGTCCTTCCTCAAGTTAGGAGACCAAAACTGTACACAATACTCCAGGTGTGGCCTCACCAAGGCCCTGTACAACTGTAGCAACACCTTCCTGCCCCTGTACTCAAATCCCCTCGCTATGAAGGCCAACATGCCATTTGCTTTCTTAACCGCCTGCTGTACCTGCATGCCAACCTTCAATGACTGATGTACCATGACACCCAGGTCTCGTTGCACCTCCCCTTTTCCTAATCTGTCACCATTCAGATAATAATCTGTCTCTCTGTTTTTACCACCAAAGTGGATAACCTCACATTTATCCACATTATACTTCATCTGCCACGCATTTGCCCACTCACCTAACCTATCCAAGTCACTCTGCAGCCTCAAAGCATCCTCCTCGCAGCTCACACTGCCACCCAATTTAGTGTCATCCGCAAATTTGGAGATACTACATTTAATCCCCTCGTCTAAATCATTAATGTACAATGTAAACAGCTGGGGCCCCAGCACAGAACCTTGCGGTACCCCACTAGTCACTGCCTGCCATTCTGAAAAGTACCCGTTTACTCCTACTCTTTGCTTCCTGTCTGACAACCAGTTCTCAATTCACGTCAGCACACTACCCCCAATCCCATGTGCTTTAACTTTGCACATTAATCTCCTGTGTGGGACCTTGTCGAAAGCCTTCTGAAAGTCCAAATATACCACATCAACTGGTTCTCCTTTGTCCACTTTACTGGAAACATCCTCAAAAAATTCCAGAAGATTTGTCAAGCATGATCTCCCTTTCACAAATCCATGCTGACTTGGACCTATCATGTCACCATTTTCCAAATGCGCTGCTATGACATCCTTAATAATTGATTCCATCATTTTACCCACTACTGAGGTTAGGAACTGATCCAGAGTCAATGGAATGTTGGAAAATGCCTGTCAATGCATCCGCTATTTCCAAGGCCACTTCCTTAAGTACTCTGGGATGCAGTCCATCAGGCCCTGGGGATTTATCGGCCTTCAATCCCATCAATTTCCCCAACACAATTTCCCGACTGATAAAGATTTCCCTCAGTTCCCCCTCCTTACTAGACCCTCTGACCCCTTTTATATCCAGAAGGTTGTTTGTGTCCTCCTTAGTGAATACTGAACCAAAGTACTTGTTCAATTGGTCTGCCATTTCTTTGTTCCCCGTTATGACTTCCCCTGATTCTGACTGCAGGGGACCTACGTTTGTCTTTACTAACCTTTTTCTCTTTACATACCTATAGAAACTTTTGCAATCCGCCTTAATGTTCCCTGCAAGCTTCTTCTCGTACTCCATTTTCCCTGCCCTAATCAAACCCTTTGTCCTCCACTGCTGAGTTCTAAATTTCTCCCAGTCCCCAGGTTCGCTGCTATTTCTGGCCAATTTGTATGCCACTTCCTTGGCTTTAATACTATCCCTGATTTCCCTAGATAGCCACGGTTGAGCCACCTTCCCTTTTTTATTTTTATGCCAGACAGGGATGTACAATTGTTGTAATTCATCCATGCGGTCTCTAAATGTCTGCCATTGCCCATCCACAGTCAACCCCTTAAGTATCATTCGCCAATCTATCTTAGCCAATTCACGCCTCATACCTTCAAAGTTACCCTTCTTTAAGTTCTGGACCATGGTCTCTGAATTAACTGTTTCATTCTCCATCCTAATGCAGAATTCCACCATATTATGGTCACTCTTCCCCAAGGGGCCTCGCACAATGAGATTGTTAATTAATCCTCTCTCATTACACAACACCCAATCTAAGATGGCCTCCCCCCTAGTTGGTTCCTCAACATATTGGTCTAGAAAACCATCCCTTATGCACTCCAGGAAATCCTTCTCCACCGTACTGCTTCCAGTTTGGCTAGCCCAATCTATGTGCATATTAAAGTCACCCATTATAACTGCTGCACCTTTATTGCATGCACTCCTAATTTCCTGTTTGATGCCCTCCCCAACATCACTACTACTGTTTGGAGGTCTGCACACAACTCCCACTAACGTTTTTTGCCCTTTAGTCTTGTGACTTCTCCCATTCTCCCCCCTCCCCCAAACTCATTGCAATCTTGTGACTTCTCCCCTTCTCCTCCCCCACCCCCCCATCCCCAACTCATTGCAGTCTTGTGCTTAGTGCAGCAGCCTTCCGATCGCTACCTCCCTCCCCGGGCTCAGTGCAGCAGCCTTCTGATCGGCACCCATGTCTGGGCGAGGGCCCGATTCTGATGGCCGGCACTACGACCCCCGCTCCAGCCCTGCTTGAAGATTTTCGATGGTGGCATGAGTAAAAAAAAAAAATGAAAAATTCATAAATCCAAGAAATTTCCATGTACTCCACTGAAAGGTTAAAAAAAAGTTGAACTTTATTAGGGATATTTCAAGTGTTAGAGACTCCCTCCAAAAACTTTGATGAAAAACAATGGCATCTTTCAGTGCCGATTTTTCAAAGTGCACTGCTTTCCGTTAACTCGCCAGAAGGTTTTTCGGGAGTGGCCAGATACACTGGCCAAGGATAAAAAATTTGGGGGCAAACTGCGAAAAATGCTGAAAACTGGCACAGACATGACGTCAAAAAAACCTAACGTAGAAAAATCCGAACTAAAGAAGTTATGCCGGCGCAGATTCCAGGGGGAAACTTTGAATCAAATAATTACGCCAGAAAAAATGGCGTGCGCCAAAAAAAACGGTACAAATGACACGGGAAATTTGAGCCCAGTGTATGTTTGCTACTTCCTTGAACTGAAATAGCTTTGTTTAGTTATTTTCCCGTAAGTGAACCAGGCAACTTTAAATTTTATGTATAATTTAGCATTTGAAAATATATGCTTATACTTGCTTTTGTGCTTATAGGGGAGATTGTACAATAGTTTGTGACGGATGAAAAGTGATGTAGAAAGATGCTGAGTAGAGACTTAAGTTTCAACGGAATGGTTTATTACAATTGTTATCATTTTCAGAATGGAATTCTGGAAAGCATGGCATATTGCTTTTGGTTAATAGTGTTAAATAATTCATTCTTGGAATTTCCATGATTGATTCAATTATACAACAGTATACAATGTAAAACAGATGGTCACATACTCCTGTTCCTCAGTCGGCTTTATAATATTTTTAAATAAAACTTGTACTGTATTGGTATTATACTTTGTGCAAATTAAGTAGCAAATTTCTGTCTCTCTCAAATATGGCAGAAAACAGCACATTTTCCGACTATTCATTACAAATGGGACAGCTTGAAACAAAGGTGACTCTTTTAAAATGCAATATAAAATAACTGAAATATGACAAGAGTAGAAAGATGAGCTTAACACCATTCTTGAGGACAAATTTATAAATTTTCCTTATGATCAGGGATGTATATTCAGTGATATCGTCATGCACTCTCAAATCAAGTGGACTGCAAATCTAGCACAGAACTCCATCGTCATCCTATTATTCAACCTTCACTCATCCATTACCTCCAACTGTCAATTGATAATTTCTGTTTGTTCCTGTAATATAACATAATATTGTTTGTGAAAACAAAGATGCTGTTATGAGGGATCGGTGCAATGCTTTCCACAGTTGAATAGCCCGCCGGCCCACTCGGTGACCATAAAGTTGAGAATATGATGTGTGAGCCGGGCCCGGTGCAGGAGTGAGCCCAGGCCTGGATGCCCATGTGTGCCCGGGGAGCCGGCGCCGCCTGCAGCCTAGTCCTTACCCTCGTCTCCCTCCTCTTCCACCTGGTCGACCCAGCTGGGCTTGGAGCCAAAATCCATGGCGCCGTCAGCCGAGCGCAGCTGCAGTGAGAGACCGGGGCTTGGCAGGGAGAGAGAGAGAGAGAGAGAGAGAGAGAGAGAGAGAGAGAGAGAGAGAGAGAGAGAGAGAGGGAGCCCTCACTCGGAGATTAAGGGAGGGAGGGGGAGGGAGGGGAGGAGGAGGGAGGGGAAGGGGAGAGGGGGAAGAGGAGAATGGAAAGAGGGGGGAGGGAAGGGTTGGGAGAGGAGGAGGGAGGGAGGGAGTGAGTGAGAGAGGGAAGGGGAGATAGAGGGTGGGGGAGATAGAGGATGTGAGAGAGAGGGTGTGAGTTCGGGGCCCAGAAGAGATGAGGGCCCAGGGGCAGCACGGGCCAGCCCACACTGCGATATGTGTGCGCACTAGCTCCGTACAGCAGAGCTGGTCTCCAGTCGTCTTGGTTAATCCTTGCTACTGGACCAAGACCTAGCTCTGTCAAGCTCGTGTGGTGGCTGGTGTACAGCCACCACGTTAAAAAAATCCACGCACAGGCATCTTCAACATGTCGTTCGGGACCTGGAATATTAGGTCCTTCATTGAAACACTTGTGAACTCATCCCTTTTTGGTGTGGAAGCAAGTCATCCTCGATACGAGGGACTGCCTATGATGACCTCCAACTATCATCCCATCACCAACCTCCGTTCCATCTGGAAGGTCCTCGAATTGACATTGCCTCCCAATTCCAAGACAATTTCTCCCAAACTCCCTGTTTGAATCCTTGCAGTCCTGCTTCCTCTAGCCTCTCAGCATCGAAACAGCTCAAGAAGTCACAAATGTGACTATATTACATTATCCTTTCTAAATCTTTCTTCAGCATTCGATAAAGTTGACTATGCCATCTTCTTCAATGTCTCTCCTCCATCTCCAGCTTCATGAGAATGTCCTTGCATGGCAGGAGCTTCTCTTCCTTCCCTCCAGAGTCTCCCAAGGATATATCCTACTTCACCTCTTCTTCCTTATCTATATATCATTTTCTGCGACATCTGCAGGTACAGGATCAGCTTTCACATGCAGTGATAATATTGAGCAATCACTTATCTCGATTCCTCAACTGCCTCAGACTACTTATCTGACTTAAACTGAATGAGTCACAAGATCCTCCAGCTTAACATCAGGAAGGCCAAAGCAATCATCTTGGGCCTCACCAGGAACTCCACTCCCTGCCGCTGAATCCAAACCACTCCCTGGTCACTTTCTCAGAGTGAAATAGATGATTCAACACCAAGTTGAGGATGAAGCTCAACATCCTATTCATCACCAGGACCACTTACTTTTCGCCTCCACAGTATTGTCTGTCTCTGCATCGACCTTAGTAACACTGCTGCTTAAGCCTTTACAGGTATCTTTGCCACCTTCAGACTCGACTACTCCAACCCTCCCCTTGCTGGCCTCCCAGCATCCATTAACTCCAACTTGTTCAAAATTCTGCCATGTATCCAGTCCTGCATTAACCATCACATTTATCACCTCCTGTCTTGCTGACCTGCATTTCTCCTTGTCCCCCTAATACACTGAATTTAAAATCCTTATCTATAAATCTGTCTCTGACTTCATCTTTAACTATCCCGGAAAACTTCTCCCACATTATGTCTTCCAGAATACTCCGGTCCTCCAACTCGGGCATTCTGTGCATCATCCTTCCCTTTCACTTCACCACCTGTGGCAGAAACTTCTGCCAACTTTCTGGAACCCCATGTTTAAAACTCTTCTGGCTGACCATTTCTGAAAGCCCATCAAGCTTTCAGTCACTCCTCCCTTCTTAAGATTAGGAATTCATCAAGGGCTTTGAACAACTATTTTGTATCAGTCTTCACGGTAGAAGACACTAAAAACATCCCAATAATGAATAATCAAGGGGCTGTAAGGGAGGGAGGAGCAATCACTATCACTAAAGAAAAAATGCTCAGTCAAATAATGGGACTAAAGGTGGACAAGTTCCCTGGACCTGATGGCTTGCATCCTACAGTCTTAAAAGAAGTGGTTGCAGAGATAGTGGATGCATTAGTTGTAATAAACCAAAATTCCGTGGATTCTGGAGGTCCCAGCAGATTGGAAAACCGCAAACGTAACTCACCTATTTAAAAAAGGAGGCACACAGAAAGCAGGAAACTATAGACCAGTTAGTCTAACATCTGTCGTTGGGAAAATATTGGAGTCCATTATTAAGGAAGTAGTAGCAGGACATTTAGAAACTCATAACACAGTCAAGCAGAGTCAGCATGGTTTTATGAAAGAGAAATCGTGTTTGACAAATTTGCTGGAGTTCCGATGTACGGAGCAGGGTGGATAAAGGGGAACCAGTAGATGTTGTGCATTTGGATTTCCAGAAGGCATTCGATAAGGTGCCACATAAAAGGTTACTGCACAATATAAGAGCTCATGGGGTTGGGGGGTAATATATTAGCATGGATAGAGGATTGGATAACTAATAGAAAACAGAGAGTGGGGATAAATGGGTCATTTTCAGATTGGCAAACAGTAAATGGTGGGGTGCCACAGGGTTCAGTGCTGCGGCCTCAACTATTGTACATGAAACACAAAGAGTTAGCATGCAGGTACATCAAATAATTAGGAATGCAAATGGAATGTTGGCCTCTATTGCAAGTGGGATGAAGTATAAAAGTAAAGAAATCCTGCTACAAATGTACAGGGTGTTAGTGAGACCACACCTGGAGTATTGTGTACAGTTTTGGTCTCCTTATTTAAGGAAGAATATATTTGCATTGGAGGCATAGAAACATAGAAAATAGATGCAGGAGCAGGCCATTTGGCCCTTCGAGCCTGCACCGCCATTCAATATGATCCTGGCTGATCATGCAACTTCAGTACTCCATTCCCGCCTTCTCTCCATACCCGCTGATCCTCTTAGCCGTAAGGGCCACATCTAACTCCCTCTTGAATATATCCAATGAACTGGCATCTAACAACTCTCTGCGGCAGGGAATTCACAGGTTAACAACTCTCTGAGTGAAGAAGTTTCTCCTCATCTCAGTCCTAAATGGCTTGCCCCTTATCCTTAGCCTATGTCCCCTGGTTCTGGAACTGAACCAGAGTCCATGGAATGTTGGAAAATGACTACCAATGCATCTACTATTTCTAGGGCCACTTCCTTAAGTACTCTGGGATGCAGACTATCAGGCCCTGGGGATTTATCGGCGTTCAGTCCCTTCAATTTCCCGAACACAATTTTCTGACTAATAAGGATTTCCCTCAGTTCCCCCTTCTCGCCAGACCCTCGGTCCCCTAGTATTTTCGGGAGATTATTCGTGAGTTCCTTAGTGAAGACAGAACCAATGCATTTGTTCAATTGGTCTGCCATTTCCTTGTTCCCCATTATGATTTCCCCTGATTCTGACTGCAAGGGACCGACATTCGTCTTCATTAATCTTTTTCTTTTCATATATCTATAGAAGCTTTTGCAGTCAGTATTTATGTTCCATGCAAACTTACTCTCATACTCTATTTTCCCCCTCCTAATTAAACCCTTAGTCCTCCTCTGCTGAATTCTAAATTTCTCCCAGTCCTCAGGTTTGCTGCTTTTTCTGGCCAATTTATATGCCTCTTCCTTGGATTTAACACTTTGCCGAATTTCTCTTGTTAGTCATGATTAAGCCACCTTCCCTTTTTTATTCTTACGCCACACAGGGATGTAAAATTGTTGTAGTTCATCCATGTGATCTTTAAATGTCTGCCATTGCCTATCCACCGTCAACCCCTCAAGTATCATTCTCCAATCTATCTTAGCCAATTCACGTTTCATACCATCAAAGTTTCCTTTCTTTAAGTTTAGGACCCGAGTCTCTGAATTAACTGCGTCACTCTCCACTTTAATGAAGAATTCTACCATATTATGGTCACGCTTCCCCAAGGGACCCGCACGACCAGATTGCTAATTAATCCTCTCTCATTACACAAGACCCAGTCGAGGATGGCCTGCTCTCCAATTGGTTCCTCGACATATTGGTCTAGAAAACCGTCCCTTATACACTCCAGGAAATCCTCCTCCACAGCAGTTTGGTTAGCCCAATCAATATGCAGATTAAAGTCATTCATGATAACTGCTGTACCCTTATTGCACACATCCCTAATTTCCTGTTTGATGCCATCCCCAATCTCATTACGACTGTTTGGTGGTCTGTACACAACTCCCACTAATGTTTTCTGCCCTTTGGTGTTTCGCAGCTCTACCCATATAGATTCCACATCATCCACGCTAATGTCCTTCCTTACTATTGTGTTAATCTCCTCCTTAAACAGTAACTCTACCCTACCTCCTTTTCCTTCCTGTCTGTCCTTCCTGAATATTGAATACCCCTGGATGTTGAGTTCCCAGCCTTGGTCACCCTGGAGCCATGTCTCCGTAATCCCAATTACATCATATCAGTTAACAGCTATCTGCACAGTCAATTCATCCACCTTATTACGAATGCTCCTCGCATTGAGACTCATAGTCTTCAGGCTTGTTTTTTTAACACTCTGTCCTTTTTGAATTATGTTGTAATGTGGCCCTTGTTGATTTTTGCCCTTGATTTCTCTGCCCTCCACTCTTGCTTTTCTCCTTCCTACCTTTTGCTTCTGCCCCCTTTTTACTTCCCTCTGCCTCCCTGCCGAGATTCCCATCCCCCTGCCTTTTTAGTTTAAACCCTCCCCAACAGCACTAGCAAACACTCCGCCCTAGGACATCGGTTCCGGTCCTGCCCAGGTGCAGGCCGTCCGGTTTGTACTAGTCCTACTTCCCCCAGAACCGGTTCTAATGTCCCAGGAATTTGAATCCCTCCCTCGTG
The DNA here is from genome assembly GCF_044704955.1 of Pristiophorus japonicus. Lineage (NCBI taxonomy): Eukaryota > Metazoa > Chordata > Chondrichthyes > Pristiophoridae > Pristiophorus > Pristiophorus japonicus. The sequence continues at coordinate 88,159,671 of NC_091986.1, forward strand.
CACCATTCCTCAAGCCACATATTCATCTGAGCTATCCTGCAATTCCTACTCTGACTAGCACGTGGCACTGGTAGCAATCCTGAGATCGCTACCTTTGAGGTCCTATTTTTTAATTTAACTCCTAGCTCCCTAAATTCAGCTTGTAGGACCTCATCCCGTTTTTTTTACTTATATCGTTGGTACCTACATGCACCACGACAACTGGCTGTTCACCCTCCCCCTCCAGAATGCGCTGCAGCTGCTCCAAGACATCCTTGACCCTTGCACCAGGGAGGCAACATACCATCCTGGAGTCTCGTTTGAGGCCGCAGAATCGCCTATCTGTTCCCCTTACAATAGAATCCCCTATCACTATAGCTCTCCCACTCTTTTTCCTGCCCTCCTGTGCAGCAGAGCCACCCATGGTGCCATGAACTTGGCTGCTGCTGCCTTCCCCGATGAGTCATCTCCCCCAACAGTACCCAAAACGGTGTATCTGTTTTGGAGGGGGATGACCACAGGGGACCCCTGCACTATCTTCCTTCCACGGCTCTGCCTGATGGTCGCCCATTCCCTATCTGGCTGTGTAACCTTTACCTGCCGTGTGACCAACTCATTAAACGTGCTATTCAAGACATCCTCAGCATCGCGGATGCTCCAGAGTGAGTCCATGCGCAGCTCCAGTGCCGCAATGCCATCTGTCAGGAGCTGCAGCTGGACACACTTCCTGCACACATAGTAGTCAGGGACACTGGTAGCGTCCCTGATTTCCCATATAGCATAGGAGGAGCATGACACGGGTCTGGGCTCTCCTGCCATGACTTAACCCTTAGATTAACTTAGTTTGGCAACAATGCCAAAGGTTTCCTACTGATAAGAAAAGAAAAAGATCAAATACTCACCAATCCACCAGCCAATCACTTATCCGCTTAGCTATGACGTCACACTTCGATTTCTTTTTACTTCTTTGTTTACCTTCTGCCCCTGCACCAGCTAGCTCCTCGAACTCCCGCTGGCTGCTCCTGTGGCCGCTCCCCGACAGTCGCGCCCTTTTATGGGCCTCTCCGACTGCCGCTGGCTGCTCCTGTGGCCACTCCCCGACGGCAGTTTAGAGAAGAAAGGTTGAGCAGGTTGGGCCTATACTCATTGGAATTTAGAAGAATGAGAGATGATCTTATTGAAAGTTCTGAGGGGGCTTGACAGGGTAGATACCGAGAAGAGAATCTAGAACTAGGGTGCATAGATTTAGAATAATGGGTTGCCCATTTAAAACGAAAATGAGGAGGAATTTCTTCCCTCAGAGGGTCGTAAATATTTGGAATTCTCTACCCGAGAGAGCTGTGGAGGCCGGGTCATTGAACATATTTAAGATGGAAATAGACAGATTTTTGAATGATGAGAGTCAAAGGTTGTGGGGAGTGGGCAGGGAAGTGGAGCTGAGTACATTATCAGATCAGCCATGACCTTATTGAATGGCGGAACAGGCCCGAGGGGCCGTATGGCATACTCCTGTTCCTATTTCTTATTTGTTATGTTCTTATTATTTCAGCCCTCAGGGTGGTAGAGGCAGGAACCCACACCACATGTAAAAAATACTTGGATGTGCACTTAAAGTGCCGTAACCTACAGGGCTACGGACCAAGAGCTGGAAAGTGAGATTAGGCTGGATAGCTCTTGGTCGGCCAGCGCGGACACGATGGGCCGAAATGGCCTCCTTCCGTGCTGTAAATTTCTATGATTCTAATCTCGCTGAACATAAAAATAGCATTGAATAAAAGGCCATTCACATGATTAAGGCTGCTGCATGAACTGACCACATAGAATCAACCCCAACATGGACTATACTGTTGAGGAAAACTCCTGTTTATATATTCCTTGATCCCCTGGTAATTGAGCAAAAATCCAGAATATTTATCCATCTACACTATTCAATCAACACTCATCACACCTCCTCTATGAACAGCATCAGAACCATGGTAACCCACTGAATATTTGATCAACTCAGACATTATTTGTGTACATTTCAATTCCATTATCAGAGTATTTTCTAGATGCTATTCGAAGGAATTAATTGACCAACAGGAATTGTTTTACTTGGAATACCATTATCCATATTTGCTATTGTTAATATGTCACTTGAGGCTTGTTAAATTAAACCCATATTTTCTAGTTGTGTCCTCGTGGTTCAATTCAAAATGCCTTCTTAAATGTGGATCATCCATTTCTCTCAACACTCTGAACACATGAATCAATGTTTCACCTCCTCCAAACAAAAAAATATTTTTCTAATGTAATCAAGTTCTGCTGTGCAAAGGCCTCTTCATACTCTAGAGGTTTAAATCGAGAATCATCTTTGAATGCTCTCCAACTCATCAATATAACTTTGACGGTAACATGGCCAGACGTGCATACAATATTCCAAAAATGGCCTCGCCCATCTATACTTAGTCAAATACGTACAAGATATATTGTTAAATTGGATTCATTTTGTTAATAAAAGTTTTCAGTGAATTTTCAAATCTTTTCCATTTCCCTCCCCCTATGGTGACCCTTTGTTGCACACAAAATAATTAAGGTGTGTATGAGCTACCAACCAATTAATACGCAGAAACAAAAGTGTAATAAGCACGCTAGTGTTTTCCAAAAGAAACTCATTAGGTCAAGCTTACTGAACAGGTAAACTCTTAACAATTGCGAATATGTATATATTATTGTTTTTTTAAAAAAAGGTTCTTCGTGAGATGACAAAATTGGTATTGTTCGCAGCCAGTTGCTCAGTGAAAAGTCAAATTGAAGCTGAAATTCTCAATTCCTGTATCGTCAAAGTAAGATTTTCCACCACTATTTTGACTAAAACATTAATTCAATGTTTAACATTTTTTCCAGAAATGGTTCCGCCTATATAATTTTATATATGTACACACACACACACAAATAAACATACAGAGATTTCAGTGGACTGAAAATCTGCAGTCATCCGAACAAGGCTTAAAATGACTATTACATCAACACATTTATTTGTTTATCTCTATGCTGACATTTTGACAGTACGTTGACACCTGTCTTCAGAAGTTTGTAAAGTGTTTCTTTTTCCAAATCAAGGGATTCTCTCATGTAGAAATTGTATAACTATATTCTTTTTTCATCATAGGCAGTCCCTCAAAATCGAGGAAGACTTGTTTCCACTCTAAAATTGAGTTCTCAGGTGGCTATACAGTCCAATGCAGGAATTACAGTCTCTGTAACAGGTGGGGCAGACAGCGGTTGAAGGAAGGGGTGGGTGGGGAGCCTGGTTTGCCGCACGCTCTTTCCGCTGTCTGCGTTTGATTTCTGCATGCTCTCGGCGACGAGATTCGAGATGCTCAATGCCCTCCCTTATGCTCTTCCTCCACTTTGGGTGATCTTGGGCCAAGGATTCCCAGGTGCCAGTGGGGATGTTGCACTTTATTAACATAAGAACATAAGAATATAGGAACGGGAGTAGACCATATGGCCCCTCGGGCCTGCTCCGCCATTCAATAAGATCATGGCTGATCCGATCAAGGACTCAGCTCCACTTCCCTGCCCGCTCCCCATAACTCCTTATCCTCTTATCGTTTAAGAAACTGTCTATTTCTGGTCTTAAATTTATTCAATATCCCAGCTTCCACAGCACTCTGAGGCAGTGAATTCAACAGATTTACAACACTGAGAGAAGAAATGTTTCCTCATCTCGGTTTTAAATGGATGGCTCTTTATTCTAAGATTATGCCCTCCAATTCTAGTCTTCCCCATCAGTGGAAACATCCTCTCTGCATCCACCTTGTCAAGCTCCCTCATAATCTTATACATTTCGATAAGATCACCTCTCATTCTTCTGAATTCCAATGAGTAGAGGCCCAACCAAATCAACCTTTCCTCATAAGTCAACCCCCTCATCCCCGGAATCAACCTAGTGAACCTTCTCTGAACTGCCTCCAAAGCAAGTATATCCTTTCGTAAATATGGAAACCAAAACTGCACGCAGTATTCCAGGTGTGGCCTCACCAATACCCTGTATAGCTGTAGCAAGACTTCTCTACTTTTATACTGCTCCCCTTTGCAATAAAGGCCAAGATTCCATTGGTCTTCCTGATCACTTGTTGTACCTGCATACTATCCTTTTGTGTTTCATGCACAAGTACCCCCAGGTCCCACTGTACTGCAGCACTTTGCAATCTTTCTCCATTTAAATAATAACTTGCTCTTTGATTTTTTTTCTGCCAAATTGCATGACCTCACACTTTCCAACATTATACTCCATCTACCAAATTTTTGCCCACTCACTTAGCCTGTCTATGTCCTTTTGCAGATCAAGGAAGTTTTGAGGGTGTCCTTGAAACGTTTCCTCTGCCCACCTAGGGCTCGCTTGCCATGTATGAATTCCGAGTAGAGGACTTGCTTAGGGAGTCTTGTTTTGGGCATGCAGACGTTGCGGCCCGCCCAACGGAGCTGGTTGAGTGTGGTCAGTGCTTCGATGCTGGGGAGCTTGGCCTGAGCGAGAACACTGACGTTGGTGCGTCTATCCTCCCAATGGATTTGCAGGATCTTGCGGAAGCAGTGCTGGTGGTACTTCTCCAGCGCTTTGTGGTGTCTCCTGTATATAGTCCACGTCTCTGAGCCATATAGGAGGGCGGGTATCACTACAGCCCTGTAGATCATAAAGCTTGGAATTCTTTTTTGCAGCAGCTAACTGAATGACTAAAAGTGATGTAGAAAAAATATTGGTTCGATTTCAAATTTGTCTATCAATTTGATGCATTCTATAAAGTCAATTCATTTATAAACAACGGACTCAACCACTATTGGTGATATAGATTCAATAGATGACTCATTATCGGCTTTGAATGCTTCCTTCTAATTGCTTTATACGCCACAGGCATTCTTAAATAACAGTTTACATATTCTCATGGCATTTCTTGTTTTTTTAGGGGTGCTCTCCTCAGTTTCAAAACAACAGGTTAGCAATGTACCAGCTCTTTGTCATTGAGCAAACTGGCGGAGGCTCACAAGGCAAAGAGCGAGGGAAAGATACAACAGGTAATAAATACAAAGTATGTTTGTTCTTTCGACAGTGGACACTCTCTCGCAATGTTTCATTTTCAAAAGCATAACACAGCAGTTTTCCTGTCTATGCTCACTCGTGTTTGCTGTGGCTATTTGGAATGCTGCTCCCTCAATAAGTTGGGCTAATTAAAAAAATAAATTGCTCAGTTACTGCACCCCAACCAAGCTGCCATGCTGCTACCTTGGGCCCAAGTTTCCACAAGCAAAAAAACGGGCGCCCCTCCGAGCTGGGCGCCCGTTTTTCGCGCCTAAAACGGCGCCTAAAATAATCCTCGGTATTCTCCACCTACTTACAGGTCCTCTGGCCCTCGGCGCAGCCAGCACGAGCTGTGGGGGGGCCGGAGCCAGGTCCCGGCGCTGAAAACAGTGCCGGGACCTCTGCACATGCGCACTACAGTCGGCACGCAAGTGCAGTAGCTCCAGGCGCCGAACTGTGTGGGAGGGGCCCGAAGCACGCAGCCCCTAGCCCTGGCCCAATGGCCTCACTGGGGCTGCGTGAATGAGGCTCCTCCCACGGCCAGCTCCTGCTCCCCGCCCGACCAGACCCGACACTCGCTCCCCCCCGCCCCGACCAGACACCCGCCCCCCCCCACCCCCGAGACCCGCTCCCCCCCCCGCCCCGACCCGAGACCTGCTCCCCCCCCCCCGACCCGAGACCCAACACCCGCTCCCCCCGCCGCCCCGAGACCTCCCGCCCCGACCCGAGACCCGCTCCCCCCCCCCCACTGACCCGACCCGCGCTCCTGTTCCCCGACTCGACCCGACCCCCACCCCCCGGCTCTCTCTCTCTCTCTCTCCACCTCCCTCCCTCCCGCTCAGCGACACGAACGGTTGCAGAATTCTCCCTGGCTGAAGCACTTTCACACAGGTAGGAAGATGGTTTATTTAATCTTTTCTTGGCTTATAAATATTTATTCAGGTTGGATTTATTTGAATAATATTTGTAGAAGTATAAATAAGGATTTATTGTCGAATTTAATGAGTTCCCTTCCCCTCCCCCCCCACCTCGTTCTGGACGCCTAATTTGTAACCTGCGCCTGATTTTTTAATGTGTAGAACAGGTTTTTTCAGTTCTACAAAAATCTTCACTGGCTCCATTCTACTTTAGTTTGGAGTACATTTTCACTGTGGAAACTTTCAAATCAGGCGTCAGTGGCCGGACACGCCCCCTTTTGAAGAAAAAGTTCTATTCTAAACTAGACCTGTTCTACTGACTAGAACTGCAGAAAAAAAAATGTGGAGAATTGCGATTTCTAAAATAGTCCGTTCTCCACCAGTTGCTCCTAAAAATCAGGCGCGAATCATGTGGAAACTTGGGCCCCTTGACACTATTTCCCAAAGTAGCATCACACATCTCCAACACGGAACATGGCAGCTGTCAATCTAGACAACCTGCTTGCAAGAAAATGACACAAACCTTGCCGTTATCGGAATTTACTATAAAGGTGTTTTGCTACTTGCACTTAAAGATCAAAGCTGCACAGTTTACAGTTTTAAAAATATTGCATACTAATCTGGACCCTTATTTTGTTTAAAACATGTCCCACTTCTTATTACTTCACCTTATTTTCTCTACCTTACTGTTTACTTCAGCTTTCAAGTGTGTGAATTCTTCACCATGCATCAAGAATGTTGATCTGTTGTGAGCTTTGTCACCGTCACTCAGAAAGCTTGATATGGTGAACTGCCCTGATTACTCTTGCAGTCAAAAATGAACTGACAACAGTCAAATGCCACAAGGATTTGAATCTCAGCTTCTGGATTGCAAAATTAGCATAGCAACAACGCATTACTCCTTCACATGCACATCTTTGAAACATTAATTTTTTTTTGAAGTCCTGTGACTCAGGTTTCTTTGAGATTTCTCACTTAATTTCAATTTAATCTAATTGCAAAGATCATCATGAAAGGGTGAGAATCAAGCACATTTTTCTTCATTATGGCTTAATTAACAAAACCCCCGAATGTTCATTCATTAACAGGCCAACGAATCTTGCAGACATGCAATTAGCAAGTTATCCATCAGCACTTTTAGATATTACTAAATGTTGTGGTTTAAGACACATACAACATACACAACTACTTTCATTTGACATTTCTTTCTTGCATTATCGAGATGTAAAGTGCAGGTATTTATCAATATTAGTGCTTAATTATTTCCAGTTTAATACAAGTGAAGCAAAAAGGTAATAATGAGAGGTAGTATTTTATTCCCAAAATACTTCAATAAAACAAACTACTAATGTTGGAAATCTAAAAAACAGAAAGGGCTAGATACAGTTTGTAATTTTCAGATATCTTGCTCCACCGACAATACCAATGGAGGACTTATTAGAAAATTGTGAGTACATAGAACACAACTTTCTATCTATTTAAATTAATGAATGGCAAATCAAAGACAATGTACTTGCATGTTTCTAATCATCTGCCCATTGCATGCAAGGCAAACTCTGTGCACAGAGTTTTATAAATACATTAACCCTGAAATTGTGGTCTCAACACCATCGTAATCCCTTTGAAAGACCCCGCCTGCACGAAATCCAGAACTTGCAATCTGTCAAGGTACACCTCGACAGATCATCCGAACCACATGGAAAATTATGCACATACACTTTAAATGAGTATATGCAAATATTGTCCCGGATTAAGATGTTTAAAATTATTTATCAAAAAAAATTACGTTTTTATTGAGGTTGGTGCAATGAAGGGAGTTATGAATAAAATTGCAGTTCAGTACATTTATATTTATTTGAATTCTGTACAAATGCATAATTATTTGGGGATTCCTTTTGTAAATGATTGCAATGGAATCCTCCTTTTTCATTGGAAAAGTGGACCCACATGATCCCAGGGACACTTATAGACCGTCTACTTCCTTGGGATCTGTGGGCCTTTGCACTGCCAAGACCACAACTTTGCAGCCTGGGCGCCTGGAGGTAGATTGGGATTTGTTTTGCGGGTCGGAGGCTTACTCCGGAGATATGTCTCCGACTGCAATTTCTCGGCCATTAAGTCAATTCAGCATCTGAAAGAATTTCACATGCCTCCTTCACCAATTCCTAAACACTGCAATATGTCAAAGACTGAGAAACTTGCACTACAAGATAACGAGCTATTAAAATAATGTAGTCCTACAATGGATCAAATTTCTCCATTTAATATCAATTAAATAGCCTGTATAACTCAGCACTTACATTCTAAAACCAAACCATAACAGACTGTACAAGGTGTAAGGATTCAGATACTCTTCCGATAATTTTCTCTTGGGTGCATTGCAAGAGTCTATTTCCTCAGGCAAAACCATGCTCCCCGTGAACAGGAATGTGACATTATGCACATTGTCTGTGATGTAACATATCCTGGATGAACATAAACTTGTTTTATCATCACTATGTGCATTGAAAGCAATATGGGGCCTCGGCATACACTTAACTCTATGGCAGGTCATGTATCTCAGTCTAATAACTACAAATCAAGTTTATTAAGAAGCAGGAATAAAGAAAACATGCCTGTTTCAAAACAAATTACTCAATACACCAGCAGTTCTTAGGACTAACACTTATAGTTTGGATCAGGTGACACTGAAGAAGTTTTACTTGAGGTTGAATCCTCGTGCAGTGCCTCTGAAACCTCCGCACTTACAAAGCAAGAGAGAGAGAGAGAATTGGAACGATATTGATACTCCATTTCAAGCAACTTCAGGATCCAGAATTGTTAAACAAAAAAGCAGTGCTGTTAAGTTGGTAAACAGGAGCTTCTGTTTAGAAACATCATAGTTCATGGCATTAAAGAGACAAAAGACAAATTAAATAGATTGCAAATAAGGAAAAATAATTGCCCAGTGATCGATATTCATGGTTATGATCACCCAGGTAGGCTGTAAAACTCTCTTACGTGTTGCATAGTAGAGCGAGAGAAATTAATAAAATAAATCAGGGAAGAGAAGGAGCCGAAAGTTAGACGATTCAAATAGTTGCGAGCCATTAATACTGGAAGCCTGGTCCAGTTTTACTACTTCATTTAAATAGGTTGCTCTGAGTAAAGTAGCCATAATATTAGAGCTCCCCTATCCAAAATTAAAAAATATGTAAAATAGCGATTCTGAAATTAAGTAGGAGTGATCTTTGATCTGTCACAAAAGGAGCAATATGTTTGAGTAAATGTGATCACTGATATTGCAAAATATTTCTTTGAGTGTCCAAATCCAAGAGGAGGAAATCTATTATCTGACTTTTTTCTGTCAGTTTACATAGCAGCAAAACTGAAGTTTTAAAGTCAATGGAAAAGCTAGTCTGACCTGCCAAAGCAGTTGGGAGGGTTTTGTGAACAAATGTTTTTCAGCTGCTCCATTATTCTTTCAGTTGATAATAGTATTAGCAATAACTCGCCTTGATAGAGCACTTTTAACATAGCAAAACACCAAGGAACTTCACAGAGGCACAAGGAACAAGTGTACGATGAGCCAAAGAAAGATTGATTAGGAGAGGTGACAAAAAGCTTGGTTGAAGCAGGGAGTTTTAAGGAGGCTCTTAAAGAAGCAGACAGAAGAGAGAGGCACTGGGCCTAAGGAAGTAATTCCAGAGCACAAGGCCTCAGGTCGCTGAAAAGATAGCCACAATAGTGGAACAAGGACATATGGGGTTGCAGAAGAGACTGGAGTCAGAGCAAAGACAAATTCAGGGTGGGGAGGGGCGAGGGAAGAGATGGGGTGGGGTGTTTGTCGCAAGAGTTAGAATAGGGTAAAAAAAAACAGCACAAGGGCATGGCAATTAAGGTATTTAAACACAATAATCAGAATTTTAAATTTGAGGCATTGGAGAACCAATAGCCACTGTAGTCAGTGAGGACAACAGTGATGGAATTGGAAATGCACAGCAGAGTTTTGGATGAATTCAGGTTTAAGACTGGAGGACGCTGCCCGGCAGCACAACATTCGAATAACCAAGTCTGGGATTCAAAGTCATGACTGAGAGTTGCAGCAAAAAATGAGTTGATAGAAGAATGGAGATAGGTGATTCTACAGAGGTAGAAGAAGGCGTTCTTTCTAATGGAGAGGATACAAGGCCAGAAACTCACTTCAGGATTGAACAGGTCAGAGAGACTGACACCAATCTGCTTTTGTCAGATAGTGGCAACAAATATGGTAGACTGTTAACTGCCCTCTGAAATGGTGTAACAAGCCATTCAGTTGTGTCAAACCATTATAAAAATTAAGAAGAATGAAATCAGATGTACCAATCCACTTTGGCCTGGGCATCGCATTCGGACACAACAACCAGCTGACCCTGCAATATCCTCCTCACTAATATCAGTGGACTGATACCAATGCTGACAGCTGTCCCACAGACTACTCAAGGCACAGCCTGACATAGTCACATTCACAGAATCATATTTATCAACCCATATCCCGACCCCCTCTATTACCATCCCTGGGTACGTCCTGTCCCACCAGGAAGACAGACTTACCAGAAGTGGGGGCACAGTGATATGCAGTTACGTGGGAGTGCCCCGAAGAGTCAGCAACATTGACTCTGGACCCCATGAAGTCTCATGGCTTCAAGTCAAACATGATTACCAACTGCCACCTTCCCCCAGCTGATAAATCAGCACTTCTCCATGTTGAGCACCACTTAAAGGAAGCACTGAGGGTAGCAAGGGCACAGAATATACTGTGGGTGGGGAACAGACCTGCCAACTCAAAACTGGGCATCCTCGATGCATTATGGGCCATCAGCAGCCATAGAATTTTTTCCCACCACATGGCTCGGCATATCGCTCACTCCTCGATCACCATCAAGCCAGACAACCAACCCTGGTTCAATGTGGACCGCAGAAGAGCATGCCAGGAGCAGCACTAATTGTACCTAAAAATGAGGTGCCAACCTGGTGAAGCGACAACACAGGACTACATGCATGCTGAACTGTGGAAGCAGCATGCTATAGACAGTACTAAGCGATCCCAGAATCAACGGATCAAATCAAAGCTCTGCTGTCCTGCCACATCCAGTTGCGAATGCTGGTAGACAATTAAGCAACTCATGGGAGGAGACGGCTTCATGAACATCCCCATCCTCAATGATGGTGGAGCCCAGTACGCGAGTGCAAAAGACAAGGCTCAAGCGTTTGCAATCATCTTCAGCCAGAAGTGCCGAGTGGATGATCCATCTCGGCCTCCTCGTGAGGTTCCCAGGATTATTGAAGCTAGTCTTTAGAGAATTCGATTCACTCCACTTGAAATCAAGAAACGGCTGAGCACACTGGATGCAGCAAAGGCTATGGATCCCAACATCTCGGCTGTAGTGCCGAAGACCTGTGTATCAGAAGTGATACACAGTCCAACCAGTTCTCGATCCACGTCAATACATTACCCCCAATACCATGTGCTTTAATTTTGCACACTAATCTCTTGTGTGGGACCTTGTCAAAAGCCTTTTGAAAGTCCAAATACATCACATCCACTGGTTCTCCCTTATCCACTCTACTAGTTACATCCTCAAAAAAACTCTAGAAAATTTGTCAAGCATGATTTCCCTTTAAAACTATGAATAGTATTCTAATGGCTCATACGGGGATCGAACCCACGACCTTGGTTGTATTAGCACCACACTCTAACCAACGCTTCTTTCTCCTCAGGTACTGTCCCCCTCTCCCTCAAATCTGCCATCATCACCCCTCTCCTCAGAAAACAATCCTCAACCCCTCCAGCCTTGCAAACTACCACCCCATTTCTCTCCAAAGTCCTTCAACGTGTTATCGCCTCCCAAATCCGTGCCCATCTTTCCCGCAATTCCATGTTTTAATCCCTCCAATCTGGTTTCCACGCCTGCCACAGCAGCTCTCAAAGTCACAAACGACATCCTTTGTGACTGCGACAAAGGCAAGCTAACCCACCTTGTCCTTCTTGACTTGTCTGCAGCCTTTGACATGGTTGACCACTCTATCCATCTGCAACGTCTCTCCACCGTCGTCCAGCTGGGTGGGACTGCACTCACCTGGTTCCATTCTTATCAATCTAATTGTAGCCAGAGAATCACCTGCAATGGCTTCTCTTCCCGCCCCGCATCATTACCTCTGGTGTCCCCACCCAAGGATTTATCCTTGGCCGCCCCTCCTATTTCCCATCTACATGTTGCCATTTGGCGACATCATCCAAAAACAGTGTCAGTTTCCACATCTACTCTGATGACACGCAGCTCCAGCTCACAACCACTTCTCTTGACACCTCCACAGTCTCTAAATTATCAGATTGCTTGTCCAACACCCCAGTTCTAGATGAGCAGAAATTTTCTCCAATTGAATATTAGGAAGACCGAAGCCATTGTTTTCGGCCCCCACCACAAACTCAATTCCTAGCCACTGACTCCATCCTTCTCCCCAACTTCCGTCTGAGGCTGAACCAGACCGTTCGCATAACTAAGACCAGCTATTTCCACCTCAGTAACCTTGCCCCAGCTCATCCGCTGCTGAAGCCCTCATCCATGCCTTTGTTACCTCTAGACTTGATTATTCCAACGCACTTCTGGCTGGCTTCCCACATTCTACCCTACATAAATTAGAAATGATCCAAAACGCGCTGCCCGTGTCTGAACTCGCACCAAGTCCCACTCATTCATCACCCTTGTGCTCGCTGACCTGCATTGGCTCCGGGTTAAGCAACGCCTTGATTTCAAAATTCTCATCCTTGTTTTCAAATCCCTCCATGGACTCGCCCCTCCCTATCACTGTATTCTCCTCCAGCCCCACAACCCCCTCCCACCCAGAGACGTCTGCGCTGCTCTAATTCTGCCCGCTTGAGCAGAACATTCCTGATTACAATCACTCAACCTTCTGTTGCCTAGGCCCTAAACTCTGGAATTACTTGCCTAGACCTTTACGCCACTCTATCTCTCTTTCCTCCTTCAAGATGCTCCTTAAAACCTGCCTCTTTGACCAAGTTGTTGGTCACCTACCCTGATTTCTCCTTATGTGGCTCGGTGTCAAATTATCTCATAATACTCCTGTGAAACGCTTTGGGACGTATCACTACGTTAACGATGCTATATAAATACAAGTTGTTGTTGTATTGATTGACAGCCTAGCCCCAGAAATGGAAAGAGAGAAGTCGAGAAAGGAAAAGGAAGAGACAGATAAGAACCATGTGAATGTGAGGGAGGGAGGGGCGGAAATTTGAAGCCAAGTTGATTAAATGTTTCAGTTCTGGGCGAGAGCAGGAAGCAGCACTGATAGTCATTAATGAACCGGAAAAAGAGGTGAGGCAGAGGACCCAGGTCAGATGAAACAAAGAATGTTTCACAAAAAGGCAGGTGACCCATACAGTTTCCCATAGCAACAACTTTTATTTGGAGTAAGTGAGATGAGTCCAAGGGGAAGTTATTCAATTTAAGAAAAGTTCAGACAGGCAGAGGAGGGTGGTGGTGGATAGGGACTGGCTGGCCTTCCAGATCTCCAGAGGAGATGAGGTCAGTAGCTGTCAGAGAAACGATGGCCTGATGTTCGGTGTTGGGGTTTTGTTCCAGGGGAGGGAGGAGCAGGTGTCAGAGTTGGCATCAATCTCCTCCAAAGGACAACAATGCCGCCCGTGTCAACGGGTTAAATGACAATGTCAAGGTTGGACATGAGAGAACAGAATGTTGCAAGATCAGAGGGAGGTAGTTTAGAGTGAATGAGGGGAGCAGAGAAATTGAGACGGGCAATGCCACACCAGCAGTTCCCAATGGAAAGAGCTAGAGTGGATAAGAGACCAGAGGGAGGGGTCCAGATGGAATGAGAATTCTGAAGACAGGAGATAAGGTGTGCTGTGCAAGGGGAACAGTCCTGGGGAAAGATGTGGGCATCGAGGCGATGAAAGAAGAGCTCAGCATTGTGCCAATTTCAAAATTCATTGAGGTGGGGGGGTAAGTGGATGAAACTGAGGCCTTTGCTGAGGACTGATCATTCAGGCTCAGAGAGGGGAAAATATGGCAACGGGTGAGATTGGAAGGAGGGATGGGGTCAGAGGAAAGTGAAGGGGAAGAAGGATATGGAGGGGTGTTGGTATCTAAGAGTAGTTGAAGCTTGTGGTCCTTCACACCAGAAAGTAAGAAAAAAAAGTATTTTGTTAAAGCACTGGATGAGGCAAAGGATGAAATGGAGCTGCGGACCAGAACAACTGTGAAAAGACAGTGAGTCAGTGCTCGTGAAGAGAGAGGTCAAGAGAGATTGTGCACGTAATGGAGCATAGCGTTAAGCATAAATCACAGGAAGTGGCGGCATCAGTGGTTTCAGTAATATCATGCAGATATCTGTAATCATGGGTGGATCAGAAATATGAAGGGTGAATTTCAGTTGGAATCCACGTGGAATAAGTCAGGAATAAAAACATTAAGGGCCCAAGTTTCGGCCTCAGTTACTCCTGATTTTTTGGTGTAGAACGGAGTATCTTAGAAATTCAAATTCTCGGCATTTAGTTTGCTCCAGTTCTAATCAGTTGGAACAGTTTCATTTTGGAACAGAATTTTTTTTTTCCAAAAGGGGGCGTGTCCGGCCACTTACGCCCGTTTTCAAAGTTTCGGCAGTGAAAACTTACTCCAAACTAACTTGGAATGGAGTAATTGAAGATTTTTGTACGCTCGAAAAAACCTTGTCTACACTTTAGAAAATCAGGTGTAGGTTACAAATCAGGCGTAGGGAATGGGGGGGGGGGGGCGGGGTTTAAAGGGAAGTTTACAAACATTAAACACTTCAGTTTTACAAATAAAGAGCCATCATCAATAATAAATGATAAAAACATCAATAAATCAATCAAAAAAATTAATAAGAAATAATGTTTTTTTTTAAAATCAATAAATAAAACATTTTCCACTTACCGACTGCAGCACCGGGAGCCCTCCAACAGCATGCTGGGATGACCCCCACAGTGTGTCTCTGTCAGTGTCTCTATCTCTCTGTCTGTCTGTGTGTGTCTCTCACTCTCTATCTGTCAGTGTCTGTGTTTCTGACAGTGAGGGGAGGGGGAGGAGGGGGGTAGAGGGAGAGAGGGGGGGGCAGGGGGAGGGGAGGCAGAGGGGGAGGGAGGGAAGAGGGAGGGATGGGGAAGGGGGGGAGAGAAGAGGGGGAGAAGGAGAAGGTGTGGAGGAGGGGGGAGGAAGGGGGAGAAGGGGTGGAGAAGGAGAAGGGGGGAAAGGAGAAGGGGAGGAGAAGGAGAAGGGGGGGAAGGAGAAGGAGGGTGGGGAAAGGAGAAGGAGGGGGGGAGGAAGGAGAAGGAGGAGGGGGAGGAAGGAGAAGGGGGAGGTGGGGGGGAGGATGAACTGGGGGGGCCCGGCGGCCGGGCCCAAGACTTCGGGCAGGGCCTGTCCCCAGCACCAGATTTACAGGTAGGTGGCGCTGGGTCAGGTCGGGGGGAGCGTGGGTCGGGGTCGGGGTCGGGAGCGCGGGTCGGATTGGGTTGGGAGCACGGGTCGGGTCGGGGGGGGGGGAGCGCGGGTTGGGTCCAGTCCGGGGGGTCGGGTCGGTCCGGTCCGGGGGGCGGGGGGAAGCGGGAGTCGGGTCGGTGTCGTGGTCGAGTCCGGTCCGGGGGCAGGGGAGCGGGAGTCGAGTCGGGTCGGGAGGAAGCAGGAGCTGGGCGTGGGAGGAGCCTTATTCACGCAGCCCCAGTGAGGCCATTCGGCCAGGGCTCGGGGCTGCGTGCTTCGGGCCCCTCCCACACAGTTTTGGGCGCCTGGAGCGACTGCACATGCGCGCCCACTGTAGCGCCATGTGCAGAGGTCCCGGCACTGTTATCAGCGCAGGGACCTAGCTCCGCCCCCCACAGCTCGTGCTGCGCCGCGCCTGGCTCAAGAGGAGCAGCAGGGAGCCGGAGAATCTGGAAGTTTTTTTTAGGCGCACTTTGTGGCGCGAAAAACGGGCGTCCAGGTTGGGGCTGCACCGTTCTAGGCGCGGCCTGAAACTTGGGCCCTAAATACTGGAAATACTCAGCAGGTCAGGCAGCATCCATGGAGAGAGAAAGAGAGTTAACATTTCAGGTCGATGACTATTCAACAACACTGGAAAAAAGTTGAACAAATAACAGGTTTTAAGCAAATGCAGAGGCAGGAAAATTGGGGGGAGGGGAGGAAAGAACAAAAGAGGAGGTCCGTGATAAGGTGGAAAGGAGAGATTTAATGACAAACGGTATGATTGTACAAAGCAAAAGGGGATGGTAATGGGACAAGTGAAGAAACAAAAGATGAGTTCAGAAGAGGTGTAACTGGGAATAGCAGAACCATCAACGGCTGCCGACTGAAAAAATGGAGGCAGAAGTTGTGATCTGAAATTGTTGAACTCTCAATACATTCCCATCACTCTGTCTTTCCAACCTTACTCCTCCACATCTTATTCACCCCAACATACCTTGCACGTCCACCCATCCCTCTCTCTCTCTCTACATTATCACATCCCCATCTGACTAGCCACTCCTCACACTCGGCCTCATTCTAATGCAATCATACCAACGAACAACACACAAGTGGGTGACTTGGTAATGGCACCCAACTCCATTGTAATCTCCCTCTAAAGATCTAACCCATCCATTGCTTACACTTCCCTTCCCTCCTTGCAGGAAGAGAGCACACAATAAGAGGGAGGGGGAGGAGAACTTCCATCATTTGCCACCCGAACAACAGCAGAAAAGGCTGCTTTGACTTATCTGGAGTCGCCGAGCAGGTGAAGGTGGGAGAGAGAGAGAGGGGAACATCTCAGCAACTTGGTGACAGAATTACATATCATACAACAACCATTCATATGGGGACCGATGTCAGCAGCCATTGTCATCATGTGCATAATGGTATCTATACCCATTCTTCATATGACATATCTAATTCATCTCTTTACTCCCCTCGCTCCCCATCACCCCCCCCCCAACTGTCCAGGAGGAAGAGCAAGACAACTCATCAGAGGAGCCTCAAGCCTCTGAGGGTGCACCATCACCAGTCACAACCGCACCCAGCACCACCACAGATAAGCACATCTCGGGGGGTGCCACGCACAATAGAGTAGTGTTGTCACCTGGTGTCTTACAACACGCAAGTGAGCAAGAGCAGATGGTAGACATAGGGACTGCAGTGGAGACTCCTCGCCAAAGGGCACAGGACATTTCCAGCTCTGCTCAGCTGCATGCAGATGCTGAGCCTCGGACGCCATCCAAAAAGAGAGTTTTCCTGGAGTTGCAGCAAGTACAGTAGGCTTTGACAGGTTTTGCGAGCGCGATGTCTGCAAATGTGCAGATATTGGAGGGGTCCATCTCCAACATCAGTACCGTGTCGCAGGCAATGGCAACTGTAGGTTCTTCCATGGATAGGACGACCATCTACAGGGAGCAGCTCATGCGCCATTCACAGGAGCACATAATATCCATGGAGAATAGATGGCATAGGCTCATAGACATTCTTTCTAGGAGGGATGTCAGCGTAGACATGGGTCCTCATGGACCCAGAGATGTGCAGCTTCAGGGCCCCACTGATGTGCAGCAAGATGCTCCCCAGTTCCTTGCGAGCAGGGAAGTGCGGGTGGCCCATGTGAGGGATGATGATGAGAGGGCACATGAAAGTGGGGTCTCCTTTCAAAGCGCTCACACTTCTCCCCCATTGCCACCCCCTCGGACAACAATGGCCGAGTCTGCCCCTGCACAGTCGCAGGAGGAGCAGACTTTGGCGGGCCCTCAGAGACTCCAGAACCAATTAGATGTCTGCCAAGAGTGTCTAAGCAGTTGCAGCAGGGAAGTAAGCAGGCTGCCTCTACCTCTGCTAAAGCCACAAGGATAGCACATCATAGAAGCACGCGGAAGAGACAAATGACACACAAGTAGATTCACAATGGTAGCCACTTGGGTGTTTTAGTCAATGTTAATGTAAGGTTTCCGTTAATGTGCTGTCAAACATAAATCTCTTTATTTTCACCACTTTCTGTTCTCGGACAAATTGGTGCCCACCTTTAGAAGTGGCTTAGTGAGTTTTGGTGAATAGCGAGACATAACGATACCTCCAGCAATGGTGGTCAGCGTCGGGATGCTTTATGGTGTTGCTGTGGGGTGGTGCCAACCTGGCGCAGCTTGTAGCAGTCATATGGGTGTACTGCGCAAAGTTAATTAATACTGGACATGATCAGCCCATCCCTGGCCAGCAATGTGCTCGGGTAATGGTGGGATCTGGTCCATCAGTTCCTCCAGTTCCTGCTCCTTCGCCTCTGAAAAGGCTGTGCACTCAGTGCCTTGTTCCTCATGCAGCACTAATCCTTGCTGCTGCACTACGTTGTGCAGGGCGCAGCAGCCCATGATGATTCTATAGACCCTGGCTGGTGCATACTGAAGGGCTCCTCCAGATCTGTCAGGGCATCATTAGCGCATTTTGAGCACACCAATTGTCTGCTCTATGGCACATCTGGCGGAAATGTGGCTTTCGTTATAACTCTCCTCGGCCTCAGTACTTGGCCTCCTCAAGGTTGTCATGAGCCACGTCTTCAGTGGATAGCCCTTGACTCCAACAAAGTCTGTTTGGAGGAGTGAAGAGCTGAGGGAGTGGCGAAGAATGAAAGAATCATGGCTGCTGCTAGGGAATTGGCATACCCCATCTTCCTATGGTTGTATACAAGCTGCACATTGAGGAAGTGGAAGCCTTTGCGGTTAACAAAGACTCCTGGGTTACAATGGGGTGCCCTGGTTACAACGTGTGCAGTCAATGACGCCCTGCACCCATGGGAAACCAGCCAGGGTGGCAAAGCCAAGTGCCCACTCAGTAGCACTGGCTTCATCAATGGCAAAGTTGATAGAATTGGCTGACTTGTCAAACAGGGCATCGGTGAGCGGTGGGATGCATCAGTGGGCAGCCGACTAGGAGATGCCTTAAATGCCTGCTGCAAATCCCTGAACGGAGCCTGAGGCGAAGTTGTTGAGGGCACTGGTGACTTCGATAGCCACTGGTAAGGCGTGTTCACCAGCTCCTCTGAGATTCAGGTCTTGCTCCAGCAATGTGCAAATGTCTGCGACGGCCTGGCACAATAGCCTGAGCCTCCTTTGACACTGCTGCTCAGTTATGTTGAGGAAGCTCGTCCTCTGCCTTTACACCCTGAGTTAGAGGTATTCTCTCCGGTGCGGTGCAATCCTGTGCTGATGCCCTCCATCCTGTGCAGTATCAGGTGGTTGAGGAGAAGGTTGGTGGTGTTCTTGTTGGCGCTGCTGATGTTGGGGCTCATCGCTGTCTGATTCTGAAAACCAAGGTGAAACAGTATAAACGGCACCCATGCTGATGGAATAGATGGTAGGTCAAGTAGAGATGACAGAAGCAATCTATCAATGGTGGGATAGGTCTGCCAATAAGGTGAGACTGGATGGCGACTTTGCTGGAAACACTTGCAGCAACTCGAGAGCTAATCTGTGCTGGGAATGCAGCCAGCAACAGCTACTGCCTGAGGAAAGTTATCAGCTGTGAGTTGGAAGCCTTTTCGTCCATTTCATGCTGTCAACTAATCAGCTGGTTCAATGGCCACTCAACTCTCGCCTCAGGTTAATAGACGTGGTTCCTGAGCTACGTGATCATCCAGGGAAATTTGATAGGTAGGCTGAAAAAAAAGCACTCAAGAGTCTGACAAGTACCTGTTAATGATTTAAATTAGGTCGCCCATCTCTGCCGTGGCGGCAAACACGCCCGAGAGAAAGGTGCATTAGGGCGGGATGACGGCGGTTTCCTGACCTGCTCCAACATATTTCAGATTTAGAATCATAGAAATTTACAGCACGGAAGGAGGCCATTTCGGCTCATCATGTCCATGCGGCCAACAAAGAGCTATCTAGCCTAATCCCACTTTAAAGCTCTTAGCCTGCAGCCCTGTAGGTTATGACACTTCAGGTGCAAATTTAAGCACTTTTTAAATGTGGCGAGGGTTTCTGCCTCTCCCGCCCTTTCAGGCAGTGAGTTCCTGACCTTCACCACCCTCTGGGTGAAAAAATTTCCCTTCAAATCTCCCCTAAACCTCCTACCAATTACTTTAAATCTATGCCCCCTGGTTGTTGACCCCTCTGCTAAGGGAAATAGGTCCTTCCTATCCACTCTATTGTAGTGTATAAAATTAGGAGGGGCCTAGATAAAGTCTCCCCTCAGCCTCCTCTGTTCCAAAGAAAGCAAACGCAGCCTACCCAATCTTTCCCCATAGCTAAAATTCTCCAGTCCAGGCAACATCCTCGTAAATCTCCTCTCTACTCTCCAGTGGAATCACATCTTTCCTATAATGTAGTGACCAGAACTGAATGCAGTACTCTGGCTGTGGCCTAACTAGTGTTTTATACAGTTCAATCATAACCTCCCTGCTCTTGTATTCTATGCTTTGGCGAATAAAGGCAAGTATTCGGCATGCCTTCTTAACCACCTTATCTATCTGGCCCGCTTCCTTCAGGGATCTGTGGACATGCACTCCAAGGTCCTCTACATTTCTCAGTGTCCTACCATTTAAGATGTATCCCATTGCCTTGTTAGTCCTCTCCAAATGCATTACCTCGCACTTCTCCAGATTGAATTCCATTTACCACTGTTCTGCCCACCTGACCAGTTCATTGATATCCTCCTGCAGTCTACAGCTTTCTTCTTCATAATTAACCACATAGCCGATTTTAGTATCATCTGCAAACTTCTTAATCATAGCCCCGACATTCAAGTCTAAATCATTGATATATACCACAAAAAGCAAGGGATCTAGTACTCAGCCCTGCAGAACCCCACTGGAAATAACCTTCCAATCACAAAAACACCCATCAACGATTACCCTTTGCTTCCTGCCTCAGCCAATTTTGGATCTGACTTGCCACTTTGCCCTGGATCCCAAGGGCTTTTACTTTCATGACCAGTCTGCCATGTCAGGACCTTATCAAAAGCTTTGCTAAAATCCATGTACACTACATCATTCGCACTGCCCTCATCAACCCTCATTGTTACCTCTACAAAAAATTCAATCAAGTTCGTCAGATACAATCTTCCCTTACAAATCCATGCTGACTGTCCTTGATTAATCCGTGTCTTTCGAAAAAAAGATTTATCCTGTCCCTCAGAATTTTTTCCAATAATTTTTCCACCACTGAGGTTAGGCTGACTGGTCTGTAAATACTCTGTCTATCCCTTTCTCCCTTTTTAAACAAAGCTACAATGTTAGCAGTCCTCCAATACCACACCTGTAGCCAGAGAGGATTGGAAAATGATGGTGAGAGCCTCTGCTATTTCCTTTTTTGCCTCTCAACAGCCTGGGATACATTTCATCCATGCCTGGGGATTTATCCACTTTCAAAGCTGCTAAGCCCCTTAATATTTCCCCTCTCACTATATTTATTTCTAATATTTCACACTTCTCCTCCCTGATTGCAATAACTGCATCACCCCTCTCTTTTGTGAAAACAGACGCATAGTATTCATTAAGAACCATACCCACGTCTTCCGCATCCACACAGAGATTACCTTTATGGTGCGGGTGATGCGGATGTCCTTGCGTTCCCTCGCTCCGACAATGACATAGTCCAGCAGATGCCAGTGCTTGGAGCAAGGGTGTTGCCATGAGGCCTTGTACTTGTCTCTCAGAGGGAACAAGGTGTTGGTTATGACAAGACCGTGTTCCAAGCATTTCATCAGGAGGAGGGTACCGTTGGAGTTGATTTTCCCTACCTCCTCTCTGCCGATCACACCTCCTCGGAGGTCTGTGTCCTTTCCAACTCTGGCGTTAAAGTCGCCAAGGAGGATCAGCTTGTCGCCCGTTGAGACCCGGGACACTGATTGTTCAAGACTGGAGTAGAATTCCTCTTTGGTCTCGTCTGTAGCTTCCAGTTTGGGGCGCACGCACTGGATGACCGTAGCGCACTGGTTCTGGGCTAGGGTGAGCCAAAGGGTCATGAGGCGTTCGTTTATCCTGTAAGGGGAGTCTCTGAGATACCCAACTAGCTCATTTTTTATGGCGAAGCCTACCCCA
Source organism: Pristiophorus japonicus (assembly GCF_044704955.1). Taxonomy (NCBI): domain Eukaryota; kingdom Metazoa; phylum Chordata; class Chondrichthyes; family Pristiophoridae; genus Pristiophorus; species Pristiophorus japonicus. The sequence goes on from NC_091986.1 coordinate 88,181,688, forward strand.
TGGAGGCGGAATTCTTCTTCTGGTTGACCTTTCCAGGAGAAGGTGTAACCACCACCTTGCTCCTTGAGCTAGCCTTCCCCTGCCTACCGAGACTCACTTAGGGCAGCGATGTCTCTGTTGAATCATATGAGTTCCCTGGCAACGATAGCAGTACGCCATTCCGGTCTGTCGTTATTGGGGTTGTCTATGAGGGTCCTGACGTTCCAGGCCCCGAACTTCATTTTGAAGGGTGGAAAATGCCAGTGCAGGAATTCTTTTAACGTGGGGTGGCCATTGCACACTAGCTACCACACAGGCTTGACAGAGCAAGGTCTTGGTCCAATGGCAAGGGGCTGCAAGACAATTGGAGACCAGGCTCCGCTCCATGGGCCAAGTACACACAGACATGAGTCATGACAGGAGCGGATGACAGCTGGTCTGACCACCGTCTAGTCCGTTCCATCATTTCCATCAATGTAGCCCCAAAACAGCTGCGGCAATAAAAACGCTGCTGCAGGAAAATCCACGCTGGAGCACTCAAAAGATCTTGCTAATAAAGCCCTATTCAGTCAGTGCCTCACAACCAACCTGACGACTTTCAATGAATCGGAGATGCAGAGTGTCCATAGTGTCTGGTCTGCCCTCAAGGCCTCCATAATTGGCACCTGTGAAGAGACGTTTGGTCACTCCATCAGGAAACATCAAGACTGGTTCAACGAGAACGACCAGGAAATCCAGGAGCTAATAAGCCGCAACGCAAGGCATTCTTGAACTGGAAACAGCAACACAACTCGAGTGCAAGTAAGTACCTCTTTCGACATCTGAAGGCCGAGGTCCAATATAAAACTTGCGACCTTAAGAACAGATGGTGAGTGGAAAAAGCGCAGGAGATCCAGCAACTTGCCGACAACCACGACGTGCGTGGACTCTTTAGCGCAGTCAAGACCACCTACGGCCCAAGCATCCAAGGTCCTACCCCACAGACGGCCAAGAACAGAGAGAGGTACTCATCAAGGACAGAGAAGCAGTCAGTGCCTGCTGGAAGGAGCGCTTTGAAGATCTCCTTGACCGAGACTCGGTCTTCGACTCCATCCGGCAGTATGCTACCCGCCACCACCTCAGCACAAGCCCAGCCCGGCATGAGGTTGAAAAGGCCATCCGACAAATAAAGAACAACAAGTCCTCAGGAGCAGATGAAATTCCCGCCGAAGCACTAAAGCATGGTGGAGAAGCATTATTGGCGTGAATCCATGAATTCATTTCTCTTATTTGGAAGGAGAGCATGCCAGGGGATCTCAGAGATGCTGTAATCGTGACCCTCGTCAACATCGGTGACAAGTCTGAATGCGGTAATTAGAGGAGTTTCCCTGCTGTCTGCCACAGGGAAAGTCATCGCAAGAAATCTCCTCAACGCCTTCTCCCAGTGGCTGAAGAGCTCCTCCCAGAGTCGCAATGCGGATTCCGCCCACAACGGGACACAATGGACGTGATCTTCACCGCGCATCAAATTCAAGAGATGTAGGGAACAGCACCAACCTCTGTACATGGCTTTCTTTGACCTCACAAAAGGCCTTCGATACTGTCAACCGTGAGGGATTATGGCATGTCCTCCTCAAATTCAGCTGCCGTCAAAAGCACCATCCTCCGTCTGCTTCATGATGACAGGCAAGCCGTGATCCTGACAAACGGATCCACCACAGACCCAATACACGTGCGGACCGGGGTCAAGCAAGGCACCAACACTCTCCTTGATCTTCCTTGCTGCAATGCTCCATCCCATCCTCAATAAGCTCCCCGAGGAGTGGAGCTAATCTACAGAACAAACGGGAAATTGTTCAACCTCCGTCGCCTTCAGTCCAAATCCAAGGTCGTCCCATCCTCTGTCATTGAATTACAGTATGCAGATGACGCATGCATTTGTGCACACTCGAAGGTCAAACTCCAAACCATCGTCAATACCTTCATCGAAGCATACGAGAGTATGTGCCATATACTAAACATCCATAAGACAAAGGTCCTCTACCAACCTTCCCCCGCCACGCAGTACTGTCCCCCAATGATCATGAACCATGACAAGACCTTGGACAAATTGGACCATTTTCCATACCTCGGGAGCCCACTGTCAACAAGAGCACACATCGATGACGAAGTCCAACATCGCCTTCAGTGTGCAGGTGCAGCCTTTGGTCGCCTGAGGAAGAGAGTGCTTGAGGACCAGGATCTCAAACCTGGCATCAAGCTCATGCTCTACAGAGCAGTAGTGATATCTGCCCTCCTATATGGCTCAGAGACATGGACTATGTACACCAGGCACCTCAACGCACTGGAGAAGTACCATGAATGCTGCCTCCGCAAGATCCTGCAAATCCATTGGCAGGATAGGTGCACCAACATCAGTGTTCTCGCTCAGACCAACATCTCCCAGCATCGAAGCATTGACCACGTTTGCTCAGCTCCGATGGATGGGCTATATCGTCCGCATGCCCAATACTAGACTCCCGAAACAAGCGCTATACTCAGAGCTCCGACACGGAAAGCGAGTCCCAGATGGACAGAGGAAACGCTTCAAGGACACCCTCAAAGCCTCCTTGAAAAAGTGCAACATCCACACTGACACATGGGAATCCCTGGCCCAAGACCACTCAAAGTGGAGGAGAAGCATCCGGGAAGGCGACAAACACCTCGAGTCTCTTCGCCAGGAGCATGCGGAAGCCAAGCACAAACAGCAGAAGGGGTGCATGACAACCCAAGCACCCCACCCACCCACCGTCTGCCCCATCTGTGACAGAGACTGTAGGTCCCGCCTTGGACTCATCAGTCACCTGAGAACCCATATTAGTCTGAAGCAAGTCATCCTCGACTCTGAGGGACTGCCTAAGAAGAAGACCTTTATGGTCTCTAATAGTCCCGACTCTTTAGTTATCCTCTTGCTTAAAAGCATTTTAAACGGCTTTCGATTTTCCTTGATTTTACTTACAAACATTTTTTCATGCTCTCTCTTTGCCTTCTTAATTTCCTTTTTAATTTCATGCTAGCACTTTATGGATTACAGGATTAATAAACAATCTGCTAGTACAGAATCTCCTTGGAATGAGTGACAATAGCATGGTTGAATTTCAAATTGAGATGGAGGGTGAAAAATGTGGATCTCAAACCAGCATACTAAGCTTAAATAAAGGAGACTACAAATGTATGAGGGCGGAGTTGGCTAAAGTGGACTGTGAAATTAGATTCAAGTGTAAGACGGTGGATGAACAGTGGCGTACATTTAAGGAGATATTTCACAACTCTCAAGAAAAATATATTCCAGTGAGGAGGAAAGGGTGTAAAAGAAAAGATAGCCATCCGTGGCTAACTAAAGAAATAAAGAATGGTATCCAATTAAAAACAAGGGCACACAAAGTGAGCAAAACTAGTGGGAGGACAGAAGATTGGGTAACTTTTAAAAGCCAGCAAAGAATGACTAAAAAATGAAGAAGAAAGGGAAGATAGACTATGAAAGTAAACTAGCACGAAATATAACAACAGATAGAAAGAGTTTCTACAGGTATATAAAAAGGAAAAGAGTGGCTAAAGTAAATGTTGGTCTCTTAGAGGACAAGACCAGGGAATTGGTGATGGGGAACATGGAAATGGCAGAAACTCTGAACAAATGTTTTGTACCAGTCTTTACGGTAGAGGACACTAAAAATATCCCAACAGTGGATAGTCAAGGGGCGATGGGGGGGGGAGGAACTTAACACAATCACTAAAGAGGTGGTACTCAGTAAGATAATGGGACTAAAGGCGGATAAATCCCCTGGACCTGATGGCTTGCATCTTAGGGTCTTGAGAAGTAGCGGCAGGGATAATGGATGCATTGGTTATAATTTAACAAAACTCCCTGGATTCTGGGGAGATCCCAGCAGATTGGAAAACTGCAAATATAACACCCCTTTTTAAAAAAGGAGACAGACAAAAAGCAGGAAACTATAGACCTAACATCTCTGGTTGGGAAAATGTTGAAATCCATTATTAAAGAGGCAGCAGCAGGACATTTGGAAAAGCATAATTCAGTCAGGCAGAGTTAGCATAGATTTATGAATGGGAAGTCATGTTTGACAAATTTGCTGGAATTCTTTGAGGATGTAACGAACAGGGTGGATAAAAGGGAACCAGTAGATGTGGTGTATCTGGATTTCCAGAAGACATTTGACAAGGTGCCACATAAAAGGTTACTGCACAAGATAAAAGTTCACGGAGTTGGGGGTATTATATTAGCATGGATAGAGGATTGTCGAACTAAGAAAATCGGGGTAAATGGTTCATTCTCGGGTTGGCAATCAGTAACTAGTAGGGTGCCGCAGAGATCAATGCTGGGACCCCAACTATTTATATTCTATATTAACAACTTGGATGAAGGGATCGAGTGTAACGTAGCCAAGTTTGCTGACGATACAAAGATGGGAGGAAAAGCAATGTGTGAAGAGGACACAAAAAACCTGCAAAAGGACATAGACAGGCTAAGTGAGTGGGAAAAAATTTGGCTCATGGAGTATAATGTTGGAAAATGTGAGGTCATGCAATTTGGCAGAAATAAAAAATCGAAGAGCAAGTTGTTATTTAAATGGGAAAAAATTGCAAACTGCTGCAGTACAGAGGGACCTGGGGGGTCCTGGTGCACGAAACACAAAAGGTTGGTATGCAGGTACAGCAAGTGACCAACAGAATCGTGGCCTTTATTGCAAAAGGGATGGAGTATAAAAGCAGGGAAGTCTTGCTACAGTTATACAATGTATTGATAAGGCCACACCTGGAATACTGCGTACAGTTTTGGTTTCCATATTTAAGAAAGGATATACTTGCTTTGGAGGCAGTGCAGAGAAGGTTCACAAGGTTGATTCTGGAGGCGAGAGGGTTGACTTATGAGGAAAGGTTGAGGAGGTTGGGCCTCTACTCATTGGAATGAAGAAAAATAAGAGGTTATCTTATCGAAACGTATAGGATTATGAGGGGGCTTGACAAGGTGGATGCAGAGAGGATGTTTCCACTGATAGGGGAGACTAGAACAAGGTGGCATAATCTTAGAATAAGGGGCCGCCCATTTAAAACTGAGATGAGGAGGAATTTCTTCTCTCAGAGGGTTGTAAATCTGTTGAATTTGCTGCCTCAGAGAGCTGTGGAAGCTGGGTCATTGAATAAATTTAAGACAGAGATAGACAGTTTTTTAACTGATAAGGGAATAAGGGGTTATGGGGAGCAGGCAGGAAAGTGGACCTGAGTCTATGATCGGATCAGCCATGATCGTATTAAATGGCGGAGCAGGCTCGTGGGGCCGTATGATCTACTCCTGTTCCTATTTCTTATGTTCTTATGTTCTATACTCCTCTTGAGTGTCGGCAGTTTTGAGCCCTCCGTGGCTATCATAACTCTCCCTTTTTTTCTTTATTCTACCCTGTATGTCCCTAGATTTGTTAGTCCCACCCTTTCTCTTGAAGGGAACATACTTGCACTGAACACTCAGGACCTCCTCCTTGAATGCCTCCCACTGCTCTGACACTGATTTACCTTCAAGGAGCTGTTTCCAGTCTACTTCTGCTAAATACCATCTCAGTTTAGCAAAATTGGCTTTTCCCCAATTGAGAACTTTTATTCCTGGCTTATCTTTGTCCTTTTCCATAACTACCCTAAATCTAACTGTATTATGATCACTAGCACCAAAATGCTCTCCCCACTGATGCCCCTTCGAGCTGTCCAGCATCATTCCCAAAAACTAAGTCCAGAACCGCCCCCTCCCTTGTTGGGCTTATTACATTCTGGCTAAAAAAGTTCCCCTGAATGCATCTTAGGAATTCCGCAACCTCTGTACCATTCACACTAATTTTATCCCAGTTAATATTGGAGTAGTTGAAATCCCTTACTATTACTGCCCTATAGTTTTTGCCACTTCTCAGAAATTTGCCTACATATTTGCTCTTCTATCTCCCTCTGACTGTTTGGTGGTCTATATTACGCATTGTGATCGCCCCTTTTTTGTTCTTCAATTCAACAATGGCCTCATTGCAGGGAGGAGCAGCGTCAGCGGCAGTCCGGGGTCAGTGGCCTACAAAGGCCCAGCGGCAGTCGGTGAGCAAGCAGTGCGGGGAGGAGGGACAAGAAATCAAAAAGTGACGTCACAGCCAAGCTGGTAAGTGGTTGGCTGATCGGCTGGTGAGTATATCTCTTTGATTTTGTGTTCTAATAGATAAGAGGATAAATTACTAAATAGCTGTTTAGTGTGTGTCGTGGGAGTCAGTGTTTTTGCTGGGTAATTTAAGGGTAACTAGTGGGATGGCGGGGCAGCTCGTTCAAACGGAATGCAACACCTGTGCCATGTGGGAATTCCTGGATGCTTCCCGCAATGGGGATGACCACATCTGCAGGAAGTGTCTCCAGCTCCTCCAACTCGAGCGCCGAATCTCGGAGCTTGGGCGAGGACTGGAGGCACTGAGGAGCATCCAAGAGAACGAGAGGTACGTGGATAGCACGTTTCAGGCATTGGTCACCCCACAGATTAAAAGGGTACAGGAGGATAGGGAATGGGTGACCATCGCACACAAGAGTATGGCGAGGCAGGTAGTGCAGGAGGCCCCTGAGGCTATCCCGCTCTCCAACCGGTACTCTATTCTGACTACTGGCGAGGGCGGTGATGCCTCTGGGGAGTGCAGCCAGGGCCAAGTCCACAGCACCGTGGGTGGCTCAGCTGCACAGGGGGGGGAGGAAGAAGACGGGAAGGGCTATACTGATAGGAGATTCAATAGTTAGGGGAGCAGATAGGCGCTTCTGCGGCAGCAAAAGTGACATCAGGATGGTGTGCTGCCTCCCTGGTGCAAGGGTCAATGATGTCACTGAGCAACTGCAGGGCATACTGGGAAGGGAAGGGGAACAGCCAGTGGTTGTGATCCAGATTGGTACCAACGACATACGTAGAAAGAGGGGCGAGGTCCTGAAAGTGGAGTTTAGAGAGCTAGGAGTAAGATTGAAAGCCAGGACCTCAAAGGTGGTAATCTCAGGATTACTGCCAGTGCCAAGTACTAGTGAGGGTAGAAATAGGAAGGCTAGTCAGATAAATACGTGGCTGGGGCATTGGTGTAGGAGGGATTTAGTTTCCTGAACAATTGGGACCGCTTCTGGGGTAGGTGGGACCTGCACAAGTCGGACAGATTACACCTCAACAGAGACGGGACCAATGTTCTCGCGGGTGGTTTTGATAGTGCGGAAGGCTTTAAACTAGCTTGGCAGGGGGATGGGAACCCAGGAGAGAGCTCTGAGCTAGTTAGAATGGAAGAGAGCTCAGATGAACAGAACTCCAAGAAAGAATGCAGAAGGCAGGAGGCAACAGAGCAGAGTAGCACTGGGGTAAGTGTATACCACAACATGATAGGAAGGGACAATATGTATGAATATAAAGGGGCTGCAGGAGGGGTCAAAACTAAAAATCATGGTTTAAAAACTAGTATTAAAACACTTTACCGAAACACACGCAGCATTCGAAACAAAGTAAATGAGTTGACGGCACAAATCATTACAAATGGGTATGATTTGGTGGCCATTACTGAAACGTGGTTCCAGGGTGGCCAAGACTGGGAATTAAACATACAGGGGTATCTGACAATTCGGAAAGATAGACAAGAAGGGAAAGGAGGTGGGGTAGCTCTGTTAATAAAGGATGATATCAGGGCAGTTGTGAGAGACGATATTGGCTCTAATGAACAAAATGTTGAATCATTGTGGGTGGAGATTAGAGATAGTAAGGGGAAAAAGTCGCGAGTGGGCGTTGTTTATAGGCCCCCAAATAATAACTTCACGGTGGGGCGGGCAATAATCAAGGGAATAATGGAGGCATGTGAAAAAGGAACGGCAGTAATCATGGGGGATTTTAACCTACATATCGATTGGTCAAATCAAATCGCACGGGGTAGCCTTGAGGAGGAATTCATAGAATGCATACGGGATTGTTTCTTAGAACAGTATGTTACAGACCCTACAAGGGAGCAAGCTATCTTAGATCTGGTCCTGTGCAATGAGACAGGAATAATAAACGATCTCCGAGTAAAAGATCCTCTCGGAATGAGTGATCACAGTATGGCTGAATTTGTAATACAGATTGAGCGTGAGGAAGTAGTGTCTCAAACGAGCGTACTATGCTTAAACAAAGGGGACTATAGTGGGATGAGGGCAGAGTTGGCTAAAGTAGACTGGGAACACAGACTAAACGGTGGCACAATTGAGGAACAGTGGAGGACTTTTAAGGAGCTCTTTCATAGTGCTCAACAAAAATATATTCCAGTGATAAAGGGCGGTAAGAGAAGGGATAACCAGCCGTGGATAACCAAGGAAATAAAGGAGAGTATCAAATTAAAAACCAATGTGTCTAAGGTGTCCACGGTTAGAGGGAAACTAGAAGATTGGGAAAATTTTAAACGACAAGAATGACTAAGAAAGCAATAAAGAAAGGAAAGATAGATTATGAAAGTAAACTTGCGCAAAACATAAAAACAGATAGTAAAAGCCTTTACCGATATATAAAATGGAAAAGAGTGACTAAAGTAAATGTTGGTCCCTTAGAAGATGAGAAGGGGGATTTAATAATGGGAAATGTGGAAATGGCTGAGACCTTAAACAATTATTTTGCTTCGGTCTTCACAGTGGACAACACAAAAACCATGCCAAAAATTGCTGGTCACGAGAATGTGGGAAGGGAGGACCTTGAGACAATCACTATCATTAGGGAGGTAGTGCTGGACAGCAATGGATCTCAAAGTAGACAAGTCCCCTGGTCCTGATGAAATGCATCCCAGGGTATTAAAAGAGATGGCAGATGCATTCGTTATAATCCACCAAAATTCTCTGGACTCTGGGGAGGTACCATCGGATTGGAGAGCAGCTAATGTAACGCCTCTGTTTAAAAAAAGGGGGCAGACAAAAGGCAGGTAACTATAGGCCGGTTAGTTTAACATCTGTAGTGGGGAAAATGCTTGAAGCTATCATTAAGGAAGAAATAGCGGGACATCTAGATAGGAATTGTGCAATCAAGCAGACGCAACATGGATTCATGAAGGAGAAATCATGTTTAACTAATTTACTGGAATTCTTTGAGGATATAACGAGCATGGTGGATAGGTGTACCGATGGATGTGGTGTATTTGGATTTCCAAAAGGCATTCGATAAGGGGCCACACAAAAGGTTACTGCAGAAGATAAAGGTATGCGGAGTCAGAGGAAATATATTAGCATGGATAGAGAATTGGCTAGCTTACAGAAAGCAGAGAGTCGGGATAAATGAGTCCTTTTCAGGTTGCAATCGGTGGTTAGTGGTGTGCCACAGGGATCGGTGCTGGGACCACAACTGTTTATAGATGACCTGGAAGAGGGGAGAGAGGTGTAGTGTAACAACATTTTCAGATGACACAAAGATTAGTGGGAAAGCGGGTTGTGTAGAGGACACAGAGAAGCTGCAAAGAGATTTAGATAGGTTAAGCGAATGGGCTAAGGTTTGGCAGATGGAATACAATGTCGGAAAATGTGAGGTCATCCACCTTGGAATAAAAAACTGTAAAAGGGATTATTATTTGAATGGGGAGAAATTACAATATGCTGCGGTGCAGAGGGACCTGGGGTCCTTGTGCATGAAACTCTTTTTGGATCCTTGTGCATGAATCCCAAAAAGTTAGTTTGCAGGTGCAGCAGGTAATCAGGAAGGCGAATGGAATGTTGGCTTTCATTGCGAGAGGGATGGAGTACAAAAGCAGGGAGGTCCTGCTGCAACTGTACAGGGTATTGGTGAGGCCGCACCTGGAGTACTGCGTGCAGTTTTGGTCACCTTACTTAAGGAAGGATATACTAGCTTTGGAGGGGGTACAGAGACGATTCACTCGGCTGATTCCGGAGATGAGGGGGTTACCTTATGATGATAGATTGAGTAGATTGGGTCTTTACTCGTTGGAGTTCAGAAGGATGAGAGGTGATCTTATCGAAACATTTAAAATAATGAAAGGGATAGACAAGATAGAGGCAGAGAGGTTGTTTCCACTGGTCGGGGAGACTAAAACTAGGGGGGCTCAGCCTCAAAATACGGGGGAGCCAATTTAAAACCGAGTTGAGAAGGAATTTCTTCTCCCAGAGGGTTGTGAATCTGTGGAATTCTCTGCCCAAGGAAGCAGTTGAGGCTAGCTCATTGAATGTATTCAAATCACAGATAGATAGATTTTAACCAATAAGGAAATTAAGGGTTATGGGGAGCAGGCGGGTAAGTGGAGCTGAGTCCACGGCCAGATCAGCCATGATCTTGTTGAATGGCGTAGCAGGCTCGAGGGGCTAGATGACCTACTCCTGTTCCTAATTCTTATGTTCTTATTATGTTCTTATGCTCTTATGTTCATTTGGTGATCCTTCTAACATATCATCCCTCCTGACAACTGTAATTGTTTCTTTAATCAATACTCTGTCCCCCCTCCTTTTTTACCCCCCTCTCTATCCCATCTGAAAACCCTGTAACTAGGAATATTGAGTTGCTATACCTGCCCTTCTTTGAGCCATGTCTCAGTAATAGCTAAATCATTCTCCCAAGTGTCTATCTGTGCTCTCAGCTCACCCGTCTTATTCCCTGTAGTCCTTGCATGAAGAAAGTACCATTTAGCCCTGCCATACTCCGTTGTCTATTTTCTAGTCCTGGTTTCCTCTGTCTTCGAAATTCACTTTCTCCTTTTTAGCTTTAAAATTTCAGCTTTGCTTCTCTCCATTCTGAATCTATTCTCAGATTCCCATCCCCCTGCCAAGCTAATTTAAACCCTCTCAAACAGCACTAGCAACCTCCCCCGGCCGCGAGAATATTGGTCCTGTCTCTGTTGAGGTGCAACCCGTCCGGCTTGTACAGGTCCCATCTCCCCCAGAAGCGGCCTCAATGCCACAGGAATCTAAAGCCCTTTCACCTGCACCATGTCTCCAGCCACGCATTCATTTGCTCTATCCTCCTATTTTTGTACTCACTAGCAAGTAGCACCGGGAGTAATCCGGAGATATTACCTTTGAGGTCCTGCTTTTTAATCTCTCTCCTAGCTCCCTAAACTCTGCCTGCAGGACCTCATCCCTCTTTCTACTTCTGTCATTGGCAACATACCATCCTGGAATCACGGCTGCGTCCACACAAACGCCTGTCTGCTCCCCTAACTATCGAATCCCCTACCACTATTGCTCTTCCACGCTTCTTCCTCCCCCCCCTCTGTGCAGCTGAGCCACCTGTGGTGCCATAGACTTGGCTCTGGCTGCACTCCCCAGAGGAACCCTTACCCCCACCAGTACTCAGAACAGAATACTGGTTGGAGAGCGAGATGCACTCAGGGGACTCCTGCATTACTTGCCATGTCCTCCTCTTCTGTCTGGCAGTCACCATTCCCTCTCTGCCTGCACACTCTTAAGTTGTGGGGTGGCCACCTCTGGAAACATGCTATCCACGAAGTTCTCAGGCTCGGGAATGTACGGCAGTGACTCCAACTTTCGCTCAAGCTCCTAACCCGACTCCGATCGCATCCTAACGGACCCCAGAAAATTTTGGTTGTTAACTCTGTTTCTATCTCCACAGATGCTGCTTGGTCTACTCAGTGTTTCTGGCATTTCTGTTTGTATACCGACATAAACCTGTCAGTCTGATCATTCAATCTGGTTGCCAGGTTACCTAATCTGCCAACTGGGTTCTCCCAAATCGCAACAATTTTTCCCCTTTTCTCCCTCAGTCACTGAAATTTCCAGGATCATAAACAAAGGTTAAACAACAGTAAAACATTTTACAATTACACATTTCATGAGTAATGTCTTTAACAATGTAGCAGGAGATAAAGATTCAACTAAGAGAGCCCAGGAAAACTGTGTCTTTTAAATTGCGCACCACCGACATCAGTGCTGCCTCCCCACCTTGGCACAGAGAACTGCCCCCTGGATGACAGGAAAAGCAAGCTAAGGTGCAGGGCAGAGCTGGAAGGGTGAACAGACTAGGGAGCAGGAGACTGGATTCAGGAGATCGTGACTCGAGGGGTGGGAGTCAGGACTTGCGGGCAGGGAAGGGAAGAGAGTTACAGGGAATTGGGGGTCAGGAAGATTGGAACTTGAGGGGGAGAGGAAAATTAAGGAATGGGGGTTGGGAGATTGATGCTCAGGATAGAGGACTGTGGACTGGGGTTCAGGAGGGGGGCGACAGTGGATTGGAGCTAGGTTGTGGCTGGGGAGTCGGGTGGTGGCAGGGAAAGGGGAGAAAGAGGACTGGTTTTGGTGGGGTACGCCAAAGGCCCAGCAGTTCCCAGAGCTGGGTGCAGCAGCCGCAACAAAGTAACTGGGAGAGTGCCAAGAAAATATGAGCATGTGAAGCGGCAAGTGAAATCAGTCTGGTGAACCTTCGTTGCACTCCCTCCTCTATGGCAAGTATTTCCTTCCTTAGGTCAGGAGACCAAAACTGTACACAATACTCCAGGTGTGGTGTCACCGTTGCCCGATAATAATTGCAGTAAGTCATCTTTACTTTTATACTCAAATCCTCTTGAAATAAAGGCCAACATATAATTTGCTTTCTTAATTGCTTGCTGTACAGACCGGAACGCCGCACCGCCATAGTTGCCCGGAAACTTAGATGCTTCGATGTCAACATCGCCGCCCGAAGCGAGACCCGGCGGGCAGGGGAAGGCCAGCTCAAGGAATAAGGTGGAGGTTACACCTTCTTCTGGAAAGGCAAACCAGAGAAAGAACGCCGCCTCCACGGAGTCAGTTTCGCCATCAAGAACGAGCTGGTCAACCACCTCAGAGACTACCCCCTGCGGGATTAGCGAACATCTCATGACTCTCCGACTCACCTTATCCCGGAAACAGTGCGCCACAATTATCAGCGCATATACCCCAACACTCCACGCAACAGATGAGGCCAAAGAGGGATTTTACTCCAGCCTCGAACAATCCCTGCCCCGCGTCCCTACAGACGACAAACTGATCCTCCTCGGCGAATTTAATGCCAGGGTCGGTAAGGACACAGACCTCTGGGGAGGCGTGATCGGCAGAGAGGGGGTAGGGAAAATCAACTCCAGTGGTACGCTGCTCCTGACAAAATGCCGAGAATGCGACCTTGTCATGACTAACACCTTGTTCCGCCAGAGGGACAAGTACAAGGCATCGTGGCAACACCCTCGCCCCAAGCCAGGGATCGCAAGGATGTGCGCATCACCCGTGCCATGACAGGAGCTGACGACTGCTGGATGGACCAATGCCCAATATGTTCCGTCATCAACATCAATATGGCCTCAAAGTGGCGACGGCAGCAGAAGCAGTGCAGCAGAAAAATAAACACTCAAAGACCCAGCTAAGAGAGCCCTATACAGCCAGCGCCTCACTGATAACCTGGCGACCCTTGATGACCCCGAGACGCAGAATGCCCACAGAGCTTGATCTGCCCTCCAGGCCACCATAACCAGTGCCTGCGAAGAGACGCTCGATCACTCAACCAGGAAACGCCAGGACTGGTTTGATGAGAACGACCAGGAGATCGAAGAGCTTATAAATTGCAAATGCAGGGCATTTCTGAACCTAAAACAACCACCCAACTTGGGAGCACCAAAGCAGCTTTACAGACGGCTTACGGCCGAGATCCAACAAAAAACCCGTGACCTAAAGAATAGATGATGGCTGGAGAAAGCACAGGAGATTCAGCAGCTGCCGACAGCCATGATGTGCGAGGATTCATCATCGCAGTCAAGTCCACCTACGGCCCAAGCACCCAAGGCCCCATCCCACTGCTGGCCAAGAATGGGGAGACACTCATCAAGGACACCGAGGCAGTCAGGGCCCGCTGGAAGGAGCACTTCGAAGATCTCCTTAACCGAGACTCTGCCTTTGACACGCGTGTCCTCGACTCCATCCCGCAGCATGCTACCCGCCACCATCTCAGCAAAACTGCAGCCCTGCACGAGGTAGAAAAGGTCATCCATCAGCTCAAGAACAAGGCATCAGGTGCGGAAGGAATCCCCGCTGAGGCACTAAAGTATGGCAGAGAGGCACTGTTGGCACGAATGCATGACCTCATCTGGAAGGAGGAGAGCATGCCGGGAGATCTCAGAGATGCAGTAATCATGACCATCTTTAAAAAAGGGGACAAGTCTGACTGTGGCAACTACAGAGGAATCTCCCTGTTATCAGCCACTGGGAAGGTCATCGCTAGAATCCTCCTCAACCGTCTTCTTCCTGTGGCTGAGGAGCTCCTCCCAGAGTCACAGTGCGGATTCCGTCCACTACGGGGCAAAACGGACATGATCTTTACGGCGCGACAACTAGAAGAGAAATGCAGGGAATAGCACTTACCCTTGTATATGGCCTTCTTTGACCTTACAAAGGCCTTTGACACTGTTAACCGTGAGGGACTATGGAGCGTCCTCCTCCGTTTCGGCTGCCCCCAAAAGTTCGTCATCATCCTCCGCCTGCTCCACGACGACATGCAAGCCGTGATCCTGACCAATGGATCCACCACAGACCCAATCCACATCCGGGTCAAACAGGGCTGCGTCATCACGCCAACCCTCTCCTCAATCTTCCTCGCCGCAATGCTCCACCTCACACTCAAACAAGCTCCCCGCTGGACTGGAACTAAACTACAGAACCAGTGGGAACCTGTTCAACATTCGTCACCTGTAGGCCAGATCCAAGACCGTCCCATCCTCAGTCGTTGAGCTACAGTACGTGGACGACGCTTGCGCTGCGCACATTCAGAGGCTGAACTCTCAAGTCAACATCTTCATCGAGGCGTACAAAAGCATGGGCCTTACACTAAAAATCCCTAAGACAAAGGTCCTCCACCAACCTGACCCCGCCACACAGCACTGCCCCCACAGACATCAAGATCCAAGGTGCAGCCCTGGACAACGTGGACCACTTTCCATACCTCGCGAGCCTATTATCAGCAAGGGCAGACATCGACAATGAGATTCAACACCGCCTCCAGCCGCCCGAGGAAGAGTGTGTTCGAAGATCAGGCCCTCAAATCTGCCACCAAGCTCATGGTCTACAGGGCTGTCGTGATACCCGTCCTCCTGTATGGCTCAGAGACATGGCTGGAGAAATACCACCAACGATGTCTCTGCAAGATCCTGAAAATCCCCTGGGAGGACAGACGCACCAACGTTAGTGTCCTTGATCAGGCCAACATCCCCAGCATCGAAGCACTGACCACACTTGACCAGCTCCCGTTGGATGGGCCACATTGTTCGCATGCTTGACACAAGACTCCCAAAGCAAGCGGTCTACTCGGAACTCCTACACGGCAAGCGGGCCCCTGGTGGGCAGAGGAAACATTTCAAGGACGCCCTCAAAGTCTCCTTGATAAAATGCAACATCCCCAA
This sequence comes from Pristiophorus japonicus, assembly GCF_044704955.1. NCBI lineage: Eukaryota > Metazoa > Chordata > Chondrichthyes > Pristiophoridae > Pristiophorus > Pristiophorus japonicus. The sequence continues at coordinate 88,197,053 of NC_091986.1, forward strand.
CGACACCTGGGAGTCCTTGGCCAAAGTGGATGAAGAGCATCCAGGAGGGAGCAGAGCACCTCGAGTCTCGTCGTCGAGAGCATGCAGAAAGCAAGCGCAGACAGCGAAAGGAGCGTGCAGCAAACCAGACTCCCCACTCACCCTTTCCTTCAATGACTGTCTGTCCCACCTGTGACAGAGACTGTAATTCCCGAATTGGACTGTTCAGTCACCTAAGAACTCACTTTTAGACTGGAAGCAAGTCTTCCTCGATTTTGAGAGACTGCCTATGATGATGATGTACCTGCCTGTTAACTTTCAGTGATTTATGTACAAGGACACCCAGGTCCCTCTGAACACCAACATTTCCCAATATCAAACCATTTAAAAAATACTCTACTTTTCTATTTTTCCTACCAAAGTGGATAACTTCATATTTCTCCACATTATATTCCATTTGCCATGTTCTTGCCCAATCACTTAGCTTGTCTACATGCACTTGAAGAATGAACTTAACCACAGAATCAACTGAGATTATTTAAATGCTCCTTTAAAGTTCTGAATTGATAAATTCATCACGGCATGATACTTCAAAGCAGTATACTGAAGCATTATTTAGTAAACAACTAGCACTCATGACTAATGTATGCCATATCTAATAGTGTGTTTTACATGATTGGCTCAGGCCCCAGAAAGCTACCAGTAACTCGCAAGTTTTTATTATATTACAGCGAATGGAAGTGTTATTTATGATGCATAGCAAACCCGAACAGTTTCTAACAATGTAAACACATTTAAATTAAATTACTTAATTATCCACAATAAAGTTCTGACTAAATATTGAACTTATGCCACTGTGTGTTCATGATTCTTAACAAACCTGTAATTGAACAGGGGTGTCATGTAGACCTTCTACAATGGGGTAGAATCGCCCCCACTTCCTCAGTTCTCCTGCTGTAGTTATGGCTTCTAAAACTTTTTCAAGGCTAAAAGAAAATTCAAAATCAGTCAGCATCATATGGACAAAAAAAATAAATTGAATGCAACAGCATATCTATTGTAAATGATAATTTAATGAACTTTTCATCCTGCACATCCAATTTGCAACCTCAGACATAACAAGTACATTTTTATTATACTACAGCAAATGGAAGTGCTGTTTATTATACTTGCTCTAATTTTTAGATGGTGCCCCTTGGTCCTAAACTCACCAACCAGCAAAAATAGTTTCTCTCCATCTACCCTATCTGCTCCCCTTAATATCTTGAAAACTTCGATTAAATCACCCCGTAACCTTCTAAATTCCAAGGAATACAACCTGAATTTGTGTAATCGGTCCTCGTAATTTAAACCTTGAAGTCCAGGGATCATTCTGGTAAACCTACGCTGTACTCCCTCCAAGGCCAATATATCCTTCCTAAGGTGTGGTGCCCAGAACTGCTTACAGTATTCCAGGTATGGTCTAACCAGGGCTTTGTATAGCTGCAGCATAACATCTACCCATCCCCCCAACCGCCGCCCCCCCCGACCTGCCCCACCTGCTTGTATTCTCATCCTCTAGATATAAAGGCCAGCATTCCATAAGCCATTTTCATTATTTCTCTACTTGTTCATGACATGTTAATGATCTCTGTACATGGACCTCCACATCTCTTTGGACTTCCATTGTTTTTAGCTTTTCACCTTTTAGAAAGTACCCAGTTGTATCCTTTTTCGGTTCAAAGTGGATGACCTCACATTTGACCATATTGAAATCTATTAGCCACAGTTTTGCCCATTCGCTTATTCTATCAATATCTCTTTGTAATTTTATGCTTCCAACCACACTGTTTACAATGCCACCTATCTTTGTGTCATAGGAAAATTTGGATATGAGGCTTTATATCGCATCATCTCAGCTGTTATTCAATACTGTGAATAGTTGACGCCCCAAACAGATCCTTGACAGACACTGCTCGTCGCATCCTGCCAATTAGAATATCAGCCCATTATCCCTACTATGTCTCCTGTCGCCCAGCCAATTTCCTAACCAGGTTAATAATTTGCCTTCAGTTCCATGGGTTTCAACTTAAGCTAACAGTCTCTCATGTGGGACTTTATCAAATTCCTTCTATAAGTCCATATAAATAACATCCACAGACATTCCCCTATTCACAACTTTAGTCACCTCTTCAAAAAATTCAATCAGGTTCTTCAGGCATGACCTACTCTTTGCAAATCCATGCTGGTTTTCTCTGATCTGCCGAAATCTTTCAAGGTGTTCAGTCATGCTATCCTTAATTTATAAACTCTAGTAATTTCCTGCCAACAGATGTTAGGCTAACTGGTCTATAATTCCCTGGTTTCCCTTGCTCACCATTTTGAAACAGCGGCGTGACATGCACAATTGTCCAATCTAAAGGAGCGGTTCCTGAATCGAGAGAACTTTGGAAGATTATAGTTAGGGCATGTGCAATGTTCTCACCTACTTACTTTAAAACCCTGGGATGGAAATGATCTAGTCCTGGGGATTTGTCACTCTTTAGTGCCTTTATTTGCTTCATTACTGTTATTTTACGAACATTAATTTTACTGAGTCCTTGTCACTGATTTAAAATTAATTTCCTTGGTATTTCCGGCATACTGACCTCTCTCTCTCCTGTAAATACTGCCGCAAAGTAATTAACATGTCCGCCATTTCCTTATTTTCATTACCAATATGCCAGTTTTCAAGGGGCCAACATTGCTTTAGACCACCCTCTTTTTCTGAATATAATTGAAAATACATAGCAAACCCCCAGCAGCTCTTTTTGTGGCAATGTAAAAAAAATCATGTAAAACACATTTGAATTTCATCAACGAATTATCCCGAATAAAGTTCTGACAAAATATAAAACTTGTATCATCATATTGAAGGAAATAAACTGACAAAACATCTCATTAAATGTATCATCCTATTAATTTTCAGTTACCAAATTTTAAAAAAGCGGAAAACATAGAGGAAGCATTCAAATATAAAGTTCAAGATATTCCTCATTTTGATCTTCATGTTCTTCTTCCAACTGTCTTCCATTCTGCAGGGTGGAAATTCACTAGATAGGCAATAGAGTGTGCCACTTGGAATCCAGTTTCTTGCCATCCATAAGAAATAGGAACAGGAGTAGGCCATTTAGCCCCTTGAGCCTGCTCCACCATTCAATAAGATCATGGCTGATCTGATCATGGACTCAGTTCCACATCCCTGTTCGCTCCTCATAATCCTTTACTCCCTTATTGCTAAAAAATCTGTCGATCTCCGCCGTAAATATATTCAATGACCCAGCCTCCACAGCTCTCTGGGGCAGAGAATTCAATAGATTTACAACCCTCAGAGAAGAAATTTCTCCTCATCTCAGTTTTAAATGGGCGGCCCCTTATTCTGAGACGATGTCCCCTAGTTTTAGTTTCCCCTATGAGTGGAAATATCCTCTCCACATCCACCTTGTCGAGCCCCCTCATTATCATAAGTTTCAATAAGATCACCTCTCATTCTTCTGAACTCCAATGTGTATAGGCCCAACCTACTCAACCTATCTCCAAAGTCAACCCCCTCATTTCCGGAATCAACCTAGTGAACCTTCTCTGAACAGCCCCCAATGCAAATATATCCTTCCTTAAATACGGAGACCAAAACTGTATGCAGTATTCCAGGTGTGGCCTGACCAATACTCCATACAGTTGTAGCAGGACTTCGCTGCTTTTATACTCCAACCCCCTTGCAATAAAAGCCAACCTTCCTTTTGCCTTCCTGATTATTTGCTGTATCTGCATACTAACATTTTCCAATCTGCTGGGACCACCCCAGAATCCAGGGAATTTTGGTAGATTACACTGTAGATTATTCTGCAGTCACTTCCTTTAAGACCCGAGGATGCAAGTCATCAGGTCCAGGGGATTTGTCCGCCTTTAGTCCCATTATTATCCCAGATTGCTTCTAGATTTTGCTTGCTCAAACGCCTTTCAATTTGCACCCAAGACAGGCCTGGAAGCAATTTGCAGTATTTTCGGGGGAATCTACTCACTGATAACTGTGACTGCAGAGAAGTTGTGTGAATGGGTGATGAAGCAGAGCACGGAATGTTTATTTTGTTTTAGGCAGTGCCCATTAATCACTGGTAGGGACAGAAATCAACTGAGGACATTTCCTTTCTTTAGCAGTCAGTTACAATTCTTAAAGTCAGCCAGTCTCAAGTCCTAAAAACACCATCCTGTCACTCACCTATTTCCTTCCTCAAAAGGAAACGATAGGAGCTTAATGCCTTGTGGATTTAAGCTCTGGGACCTGGGAGATGCCCAAGTTCTGGCAGCAGATAAACATTGTAGAATTGCCAGTGTGGTTTATGAGAGTGCAGGGGTGGGGGGGGGGGTGGGGGCGGGGGACAGGAGTCTGGAGACTGGGAAGCACTTAGATGGGTCAGCACTGCAGGCTGGGAAACATCTGAGACAAGCCTCGAAGTGAATTCGGGAGCAGCATCGTCGGATTCTGGTTAGGAGGAGCTTTGTTTTTTTACAATGAATCTCTTGTGGCATTGCTCATAGAAACATAGAAAATAGATGGAGGAATAGGCCATTCGGCCCTTCGAGCCTGCACCACCATTCAATAAGATCATGGCTGATCATTCACCTCAGTACCCCTTTCCTGCTTTCTCTCCATACCCCTTGATCCCTTTAGCCTTAAGGGCCATATCTAACTCCGTCTTGAATATATCTAACGAACTGGCATCAACAACTCTCTGCGGGAGAGAATGCCAAAGGTTAACAACTCAGTGAAGAAGTTTCTCCTCCTGTTGGTCCTAAATGGCTTACCCCTTATCCTTAGACTGTGACCTCTGATTCTGGACTTCCCCAACATCGGGAACATTCTTCCTGCATCTAACCTGTCCAGTCCCGTCAGAATTTTATATGTTTCTATGAGATCCCCTCTCATTCTTCTAAACTCCAGTGAATACAGACCAAGTCGATCCAGTCTCTCCTCACATGTCAGTCCTGCCATCCCGGGAATCAGTCTGGCGAACCTTCGCTGCACTCCCTCAACAGCAAGAACGTCCTTCCTCAGATTAGGAGACCAAAACTGAACACAATATTCCAGGTAAGGCCTCACCAAGGCTCTGTACAACTGCAGTAAGACCTCCCTGCTCCTATACTCAAATCCTCTAGCTATGAAGGCCAACATACCATTTGCCTTCTTCACCGCCTGCTGTACCTGCATGCCAACTTTCAATGATTGATGAACCATGACACCCAGGTCTCGTTGCACCTCCCCTTTTCCTAATCTGCTGCCATTCAGATAATATTCTGCCTTCATGTTTTTGCCACCAAAGTGGATAACCTCACATTTAGCCACATTATACTGCATCTGCCATGCATTTGCCCACTCACCGAACCTGTCCAAATCACCCTGCGGCCTCTTAGCATCCTCCTCACAGCTCACACCACCACCCAGCTTAGTGTCATCTGCAAACTTGGGAGACATTACACTCAATTCCTTCATCGAAGTCATTGATGTATATTGTAAATAACTGGGGTCCCAGCACTGAGCCCTGTGGCACCCCACTAGTCACTGCCTGCCATTCTGAAAAGGACCTGTTTATCCCGACTCTCTGCTTCCTGTCTGCCAACCAGTTCTCTATCCACGCCAATACCATGTGCTTTAATTTTGCACACCAATCTCTTGTGTGGGACCTTGTCAAAAGCCTTTTGAAAGTCCAAATACACCACATTCACTGGTTCTCCCTTGTCCACTCAACTAGTTACATCCTCAAAAAATTCTAAAAGATTTGTCAAGCATGATTTCCCTTTTATAAATCCATGCTGACTTGGACCGATCCTGTCACTGCTTTCCAAATGCGCTGCTATTTTATCTTTAATAATTGATTCCAACATTTTCCCCACTCCTGATGTCAGGCTAACCGGTCTATAATTATCCGTTTTCTCTCTCCCTCCTTTTTTAAAAAGTGGTGTTACATTAGCTACCCTCCAGTCCATAGGAATTGATCCAGAGTCGATAGACTGTTGGAAAATGATCACCAATGCATCCACTATTTCGAGGGCCACTTCCTTAAGTACTCTGGGATGCAGACTATCAGGCCCTGGGGATTTATTGGTTTTCAATCCCATCAATTTCCCTCACACAATTTCCTGACGAATAAGGATTTCCTTCAGTTCCTCCTTCTCCCTAGACCCTCGGTCCCCTAGTATTTCCGGAAGGTTATTTGTGTCTTTCTTCGTGAAGCCAGAACCAAAGTATTTGTTCAATTGGTCTGCCATTTCTTTGTTCCCCATTATAAATTCACCTGATTCTGACTGCAAGGGACCTATGTTTGTTTTCATTAATCTTTTTCTCTTCACATATCTATAGAAGCTTTTGCAGTCAGTTTTTATGTTCCCAGCAAGCTTCCTCTCATACTCTATTTTCCCCATCCTAATTAAACCCTTTGTCCTTCTCTGCTGTATTACAAAATTCTCCCAGTCCTCAGGTTTGCTGCTTTTTCTGGCCAATTTATATGCCTCTTTCTTGGATTTAACACTATCCCTAATTTCCCTTGTTAGCCACGGTTGAGCCACCTGCCCCGTTTTATTTTTACTCCAGACAGGGATGTACAATTGTTGAAGTTCATCCATGTGATCTTTAAATGTTTCCCATTGCCTATCCATCGTCAACTCTTTAAGTATCATGCGCCAGTCTAATCTAGACAATTCACGTCTCATACCATCGAAGTTACCTTTCCTTAAGTTCAGAACCCTTGTCTCTGAATTAACTGGTTCCTGGTGTAATGAATACATATTATCTCTTCAACTGTTGTATGTAATAATGCTGACTGCTGTGAACCTTACTGAGAAAAGGCAAAATACCACACACACACATTAACTTACATATTTTCTTCTCCAACAATACAAATTGCTGATAGAAGCTTGACTGCATCTGTCATCATGTTAGGTTGCCTGGGATCAATAGCTCTGGCCAGCAAGGATATACTTCGTTCTTCTCCCAAGATTCTTTCCAATCCATACTAAAATTAGTGAGTTGGCACGTTTATTGCATATTAGTCACAAAACTACTTTTTCAGCCTTACTGAGTAATTTCTAATCAATATTAAATAAATATACATTTGCTTTTATTTTCTTAAGCCACTAAAAGAGTTTATTGCATTCCATTAATTGCAGCTCAATTTATCTGCTGCTTTTGCATGTGCATTGTCTTCATTTTCACAATTGGACAAAAGGATAAATACATTGCAAACATTAGAGCATCTATTTACTATCATATTTTCATTAGTCACCGTTAGCCATGTAAAAATCAAGTTATTTTATAAAAAATGTATACACCAATAATTTCAAGTCAAACTTGACAGTCTTTGTTGCACTTCATCAAAAGCTACACTCCATTTTTCAGGAACAATAAACTTATCTCAAGAAGTTCCTTACATTGGCCTTTAAACAACAGTCAGCATTAGAATGTTACACATCAAGCTTGTAAGGGAAGATCAGAAAATTATAACTTTAAAAGGCAAAAATTCTTGCAATACATTAAAGATGTGAAAAAATAAGTCACTAAACAGCACCATTAAATAATTAAGTTACCTTGTTGTTCATGAATGCCCTCAAACATTGAATCACTTTATGTTGACTCTTGCGGTCATTTTTTTCTTGACTATCAAAAGGATAAAACACAACTCCATTATAGTTCAAAAAGCAAATGTGATTTCAATATGCACATGATTGGCGAACTTAAAATGTAGCATTAAAAACTGTACTTACTGCTTCTTATTGAGTAATCTCTCCAGGACATCCAACAGCTGCCCCAAGCCTTCATTTCCAAAGCTTCCGACCCAACTAGAAAAAAAAATCAAATAAATTCAACCACCCTGTTAAAATATTGGAAGATGGAAAACAGCGACAGAAATTAAACACTGCACACTTTTGAATAATTCTCAAAAGAAAATCATAATTCTATTCAATATTTAAGAATTTTCAGCAGATATTAATTTCCACTTTATCAGACATCACTGATATAAACAGAATGTACACTAAAATAATTTGCATCGTCTTTTTATTTTTAATAACAGAAACTATGGCCCAGAAATTCCCTATCTTAACGCCGCGTGTTTGCACCATATTTTCAATCAAAAAAAAAAGCAGCTGTCTCGTTTCTGCCCACTTCTGGCATGGGACACAGTGGCCACCATTTTGATGGCGGCAATAGTGCTGCATGTGCCAGCCCTGGTCTCTCAAATTTAAATGAGCAGATCGTGACATCAATCGGTGTGCAACGCTTGATTTGGCACAAGAGGTATTTTCAAAGTCGCCGCACACCACACGCTCTCTCCAAATCACACACGGAAGAATGTGCATGTAGCAGCCCTGCAGAGACACTGTCAGCACTTCTTAAAGGGACACACAAATCTTCCAGGTAAGTTTCTGTTGTGTTCCTAACACAGATGAGACTGCACACAGGGAGGTTAAAGTAACAGTGACCTCAGTCTTTATTAAGACATTCCAGAGTGAAGAACAGGCCTTAGGGGCCGGCTTATATACAGTACTTCCAAGGGATGCTGGGATTCCTTGGGACTTCAGGGGATGCACTCCCTGGTGGCGGAACATGGGAGTGCATGCTTTACAGATACAAAACAGTTTCCATTTCAGATTTTTGACTTTTAAAAAATATTTTATTGAAGTAGTTGAACATTTCAATATATTTAAAAAGTTGTGAAAATGTGCAGGGAGTGCTGCTGGACATTTGCAAAGCTTTGGGCGGTAAAGGAATGCCTTTGAGAAAATAGAAATACTCAGGTCAGTTAGCATCTGTGGAGAGAGAAACGGAGTTAACGTTTCAGGTCAAGATGCTGCCTGGCCTGCTGAGTAATTCTAGCATTTTCTACTTTTATTTCAGTTTGCCATCAACTGCACTATTTTACCTGCGAAAAGACCACTTGCTCACAGGCCTGGGTGGCGGGGAGGGGGGGCATATGGAGTTTTAGCGGAGGCAGCAAAGGGGACAAGTTGCTCGAAAAGGGATGAAAAAGTTGAAGAGGAGGAAGCAGAAGGAAGGTTGCAACTCAGACAGCCCCTTTCTGGGCGGGATAAGGATATGGTACCAGTGACCCCACAACCCCAATTCCCCTTTCAACATTTGTCCCACACCAAACGTTCTCTCTGTTGCAGACTATCTTGGCCACAATGCAAAAATAAAAGCCACCAGCACAGAAAACTTTCCAATCCAACTTTATACATCTAACCATCCAGTATGACGTCAAAAAATAAAATCATGCTTAGTGACTGCCTTGTGTGTGTCTTTGCCTATCGTACTGATGTCACACAGTGCTACCCCAGTGGCTGCAGCATTGCTGGTGGAAGGCTGCTGACTTTCAGTGCCGACACTGCAGATGGCTTAGCAGGATGACCTCTTGGAGCTGGTGGCTGGGAGTATGAAATCAAGTGATGGGGTTTCTTCTTTTTTACTCTCCTCTCCCTCTTCTAAGTCAACCACTGGCTGGGCATACTGGATGTTTTTTGAAATGAGGAAGGCACACAGGTCGAGCTGTAGAAAGTGGAGGGCGGAAAAGCAAGATATGCATGCTTACATCATGCGCAGTTTATATATAAGAGATGGTAAGATGAGGGGGAGGTGGGAGGTGAGAAGGATGATAACGCATGAGGATGTCAGCATCATATTCTTTCAGACCCACTGCTGGCCAAGGGCTCAGTCATGCCCCTTCCAGGAACGGTCAGCACCGTCTCCTCCAAGGGGTGAGGTGAAGCTAGGAATCGGAGGTGTGCCTCGTGTTTAGTAGAGATAGTTGGTAGGTGATCTACATAAGTTAAGTTCCTCTTTAGTAGTGATAATGGGGGACTTAAATTATCTGAATATAGACTGGGAAAGTAATAGTGTTAAAGGGCTCAGAGGGGAAAGAATTTCTGAAGTGTGTTCAGGAGAACTTTCTGGATCAGTACATTTCCAGCCCAACGAGGAACGAGGCATTGCTGGATCTGATTCCGAGGAATGAGGCGGGTCAAGTGGAGCAAATGTCAGTAGGGGAACATTCAGGGAAGTGATCATAGTATCATAAGGTTTAGATTAGCGATGGAAAAGGACAGGCAGCAATCTGGAGTAAAAATGCTTAATTTGAAGGTGGTCAATTTCAGTGAATTGAGAATGGATCTGGCCTGGGTAAATTGGAATCAAAGATTGGCCAGCAAAACTGTAATCGAACAAAGGGCAGCCATTAAAGCGGAGATAGTTCAGGTACATTCCCATGAGGGGGAAAAGGTAGGGCAATCACAGCTGCCTGGAAGACTAAAGAGATAGAGTAAGATGAAGCAGAAAAAGGGGGTGCATGACAGATGTCAGGTTGAGAATACAAGTGAGAACCAGGCTGAATATAGAAAGTTCAGAGGGGAAGTGAAAAAGGAAATAAGAGGGGCAAAGGGAGAGTATGGGAATAGATTGGCAGCTAATATAAAAGGGAATCCAAGTCTTCTATAGGCATATAAATAGTAAACGGATAGTAAGAGGATGGGTGGAGTGGATTAGGGACCAAAAAGGAGACTTACGCATGGTTGAGGTACTAAATGAGTACTCTGCATCCATCTTTACCAAGGAAGAAGATGCTGCCAAAGTCATAGTGAAAGAGGAGGTACTAGAAGGCTACTGGATGGGCCATAAATTGATAAAGAGGAGGTACTAGAAAGGCTGGCTGTACCTGAAGTAGATAAGTCACCAGGACCAGATGGGATGCATCCTCGGATACTGAGGGAAGTAAAGGTGAAAATTGCGGCGGTACTGACTATAATCTTCCAATCCTCTTTACATACGGGGGTGCTGCCAGAGGACTGCAGAATTGCAAATGTTGCACCCTTGTTCAAAAAAGGGTGCAAGGATAAACCAGCAACCAAAGGCCAGTCAGTTTAACCTCATTAGTGGGGAAGCTTTCCGAAATGCTAATCCGAGACAAAATTAACAGTTACTTAGACAAGTGTGGATTAATTAAGGAAAGCCAGCACGGATTTGTTAAAGGCAAATCGTGGTTAATCAACTTGATTGAGTTTTTTGATGAGACAACAAAGAGGGTTGATGAGGGCAATGTTGTTGATACGGTGTACATGGACATCCAAAAGGCGTTTGATAAATTGCCACGTAATAGGCTTGCAAGCCAAGTTGAAGCCCATGGAATAAAAGGGACAGTGGTAGCATGGATAACAAATTGGCTAAATGACAGGAAACAGAGAGTTGTGGTGACCAGTTGTTTTTCGGACTGAAGGGAAGTTCACAGTGATGTTTCTCAGGGGTCGGTACTCAAACCACTGCTTTTCTTGATATATATTAATGACTTGCACTTGGGTGTACATGGTACAATTTCATAAATCTGCAGATGACAAAACTTGGAAGTATAGTGAACAGTGAGGAGGATAGTAATAGACTTCAAGAGGACACAGACAGACTGGTGGAATGGATGGACACGTGATAGATGAAATTTAACGCAGAAAAGTGAGAAGTGATACATTTTGGTAAGAAGAATGAGGAGAGGCAATATAAACTAAAGGGTACAATTCTAAAGTGCATGAACAGAGAGACCAGGGGGAATATGTGCACAAATTGTTGTAGGTGGCAAGGCAGGCTGAGAAAGCGGTTAAAAAAAAAACATATGGCATCCTTGGTTTCATAAAAAGAGGCATCGAGGACAAAAGCAAAGAAGTTATAAAACACTGGTTCGGCCTCAACTGGAGTAGTGTGTCCAATTCTGGGCACCGCACTTTAGGAAGGATGTGAAGGTCTCAGAGAGGGTGCAGAAAAAGATTTACAAGATTGATTCTAAGGATGAGGTACTTCAGTTAAATGAATTGACCGGAGAAATTGGGGTTACTCCCCTTAAAGCAGAGAAGGTTGAGAGGAGATTTGATAGAGGTGTTCAAGATCATGAGAGGTCTAGATAGAGTAGATATAAACTGTTTCCATTGAATGAAGGGTTTAGAACCAGAGGACACAGATTTAAGGTGATTGCCAGAAGAACCAAAGGCGACACGAGGGAAAAAAAATAGTTTTACGCGGCGAGTGGTTAGGATCTGGAATGCACTGCCTGAAAAGGTGGTGGAGGCAGATTCAATTGTGGCTTTTGAAAGAGAATTGGTTAAGTACCTGAAGGAAAAAATTTTGCAGGGATACAGGGCAAGGGTGGGGGAGTCGGACTAGCTTAAGTGCTCTTGCAAAGAGCCGGCATGGGCTCGACAGGCTGAATGGCCTCCTTCTGTGCTGTAACCATTCTATAATTCCAAAAGCTTGAGACTGCTTTCGAAAATGACAGCCAAGCTTTAAGAAAATGCTGCCTTGCTCAAGGGACACTATGGCCACGCTACATTGGGCCTGCTGCTGAGCTCAAATCCTGAAGCAGTGCACTGCAGCCTCGGCTGTGTGCTGCAATCATTCAAATCAGCGGGTAGCACCAAAATAACAGTGCTGCTTGCGCTCTTTTTACGAGCGCGCGTTAACTTCAGTCCATGGTGGCACCGACTGTTTTCGGGCTTTAATCGAATTTCTAGGCCTGTATGTTAAACTGGCAATTATCTTTGCCAACCACTGTGATGGCAAACATTTAAGTAATTTAACTTCAACACTTCAATGCAAAACAAAGATCTTCTCTATCATATGATCTTTTCAATCAATATAGAAGTATTGTAATACAGGCTGTGTTTCTTTAAAAAAAAGTCTTATATGTAGTTTCCCCACTTAGAATGAAGTTGCACTTCTGTGTTATAACTAAGGTCACATACAAGTAAAATGTTGTCGAGACAAATGTTCAGCAACCCAAATCCATCTTTGGCTTCTGATATAAAATTTAACAGATCACACAGGATTTCATATTGAGACAGTGTCGCGCACTTAGGAAAATTATAGAGCATGAACATGTAGTCTATATCAACCAAAAATGAAAGCAGAATCATTCAATACTGTCGGTGACAATTGCTCAGATATTACTTTAGTTTCACACATGGATTCATTAAAATCTATTTTTAATGATTCTTCCAGATGACAATCTAATTTCATTATGAAAAATGTTTGACCAAACCCTCAGGGACACAGAAGAGTTGCTGTTGTTAGCAGCAGCTATTACATTTGCTGCGCTCAAAATTCTGAAATTAATTTGTGCAATACTGTACATTGATACAATAAAGCTGCTCACATCACTGCAGTGAAGATAAAATAAATCTATTAAAATTGTGCTGGTTATTCTTAATGAAATTAGAGGTTTTAAAAGCAATTATTCTTCAAGGAATAACATTAGGCCAAAAACAACCAAATGTTTCTAACGTGGTGCATTAGCTTTACCCAGCTATAATAATAAAATGGTATGAAAATAAATTCTCACCTACTGAGAGCTTACAGATTGAACTACCTTCCAAGACATCAATTTGTTGTGTAGTCCATTACTGGCATATAGCTTGCATATCAGTAACCATATAATCAACAGATTTCATGCCCGCCAGCATACTCAATCAAATTCCAGCAGTCAGTCAATTATAAAGTCCATCAAAAACCTATCTTACTTTAACTGAGTTTCTGAGAAAGTGTTGCAATGATCAATTAATGACCTAAACACTTGGCTTACCTGAAAGATTGTCTATGTTCATGTGAATTTGTTTTGCTATAAACGTAACTTGAGTCAACTTTATACTTGACATCACCTTAAAAGGAGCTGTGCCAGTGTTTTAATATTGTTTTTTTTTTAAAACTAAAGCTACACGATGTTTGTCCTTTATCTTGTAGTAGTAGAATACATATTTCCCTCTAGGAACTTTATTTTTTTTTGTTACCAGTGTGCATCATTTTAGCTGGGAAATCTGCTTCAAAAGGTACAATTATGAGTCTGTTAAACGGAGCTCTGGTCATTAACCAAAACTACTGCAATTTTTTTTTACATTTGGATTTCCATAAATATAAACTCATTATAACATGAGAAAATGTGTCAAACTGTGTGTCTTTAACATTACAACTAACACATGAACCAATGACATAACAGTTTTACAGATCATCCAATTACTCAAGCTATCCAAGAGAGAAGACAACTCAGAATATCCAATCCAGGTGAACCGAAAAGTCAATAAAGACATAACTAGATCAAAGTCTTATGAATGTGGTAGACTTAACCAGAATGGTTAATAGACTGAGAGAAGGTCCAAATAGTTGAGACTACAACAGTTCAGACACTGGAAAGGAATGAGCAATTCTGCATAATACTAATGAGGGAGTGGGAAAGAAGATCTGGAACAGGCAAAGTGGCACCCAGAGTGATCATGAAGAGTGAGAAACGCATGTGCTAAAATGGGGTGGAGAATAAGTGCAGGCAGAGCTCACGGGGGAAGGTGGGGGAAGAGGAAGGTAAAATTAGAACAAAGAGCACAGGCATGTAACAGCCATACCCATACACAAATTTCACTCTCTGTGAGAGTAAAGTTCTCATCATTGTGTTGAAATTGCTCGCTCGGCTCGTCCCCTCCCTATCTCTGCAACCTCTGAGATCTCTACTCCAATTCTGGCTTTGTGCGCCTGTCCAATTTTCTGCGCTCCACCATTGGTGGCCGTGCCTTCAGCTGCCTATGCCCCAAGCTCTGTAATCCCCTCCCAAAACCTCTCCGGTCCTCTACCTCTAACTCCTCCTTTAATTCGTTCCTTAAACCCTACCTAATTGACCAAGCTTTTCGTACCTGTCTCAGTATCTCTTTATGCGGCTCGGTCAAATTTTGTCTGATAATGCTCCTGCGTCATACCTTGGGACATTTTTACTATGTTAAAGGTGCAATATAAATGCATGTTGTTGTTATTGAGACACAAAACCTTCAACATCTGACCAGATGCCACCAAAATTCCACCAGAGGAAAATGGAGGAATACCTTCAACAATTCCAAATTATGGGCCTACAATTCCAGAGCCAACACTTCCACTTCTCTTCTTCGGCAGTCCCCCGGAGTCAAGGATGACTTGCTTCCACACTAAAATGAAGGTGACTGATGAAAATAATGCGGGATCTGCAGTCTCGTTCACAGGTGGGGCAGATGGTGGTTGGAGGGACAGGTGGGTGGGGTGCTTGATTTGTCGTACGCTCCTTCCAATGTTTATACTTGACTTCTGCGTGCTCCTGGCGAAGAGACTCGAAGTGTTCGGCGCCTTCTCAGATGCTTCTCCTCTACTTTGAGCGGTCTTGGGCCAGGGATTCACAAGAGTCGGTGGGGATGTTACGTTTTTTCAAGGATATTTTGAGGGTGTCCTTGAAGCGTTTTCTCTGCCCTCCTGGGGTTCGCCTGGGTGACATAGCTCAGAGTAGAGCGCTTGTTTTGGGAGTCCAGTATCGTCATGGAACTTGATAATCTGGGAGCAGTATTGTCTAACAGGGGCAGATTGGTAGAGAACCCTGGTCTTACTGATGTTTAATGCAAAGCACAGACTATCGTACGCTTCAGTCAACGATGGTTTGGAGTTCGGATTCTGAGTACACAAATGCAAATGTCATCTGCATATTGTAATTCAATGACAGAGGTTGGAGCAACCTTGGATTTGGACTGGAAGGGTTGGAGGTTGAACAAGTTCCCGGTTGTCCTGAAGATTAACTCCACTCCAGCGGAGAGCTTGTTAAGGGTAAGATGAAGCATTGCAGCGAGGAAGATTGAGAAGAGCATTGCTGCGATGACACAGCCTTGCTTGACCCCTGCACTTGCATTGGGTCTGTGGTGGATCCGTTGGTAAGAATCACAGCTTGCATGTCATCGTGATGCAGGCAGAAGATTATCTCTGAAAACCAAGGAGGGAGGACCTGAGGGAGGGGGTGTGTGGTGTGTGTGTGGGTGTGTGTGTGGTGTGTGCATGGGGTGTGTGTGTGTGTGTGTGTGTGTGTGTGTGTGTGTGTGGGGGGTGGGGGGCGGGGGTGTGGGTGTGGGTGTGGGTGTGTGTGTGGTGGGTGTGTGTGGGGTTTGGGGGGGGCGGCGTGTGTGTGTGTGGGGATGGGGAGTGGCGTGTGGGGTAGTGTGTGTGCAGTGGTGTGTGTGTGCGCGTGTGAAGGGGTAGTGTGTATGTGCGTGTGTGGGGTTGAGGGGGGGGTGGGGTGGTGGGGTGCGCATCTGTGTGGTCCATGCAGCAGAGCCTGATCTCCAATTGTCCTGGATCCCCTTGCCATTGGACCAAGACCTTGCTCTGTAGGGTTCGTGTGGTAGCTGGTGTGCAATGGCCACCCCATGTTAAAATAATTCACGCACAGGCATCTTCCACCCTTAAAATTAGGTTCGGGACCTGGACCATCAAGACCCTCGTGGACAAACCCAACAGCGACAGAACGGAATGTCATACTGCTATCATTGCCCGGGAACTCAGGCGCTTCGACATCAACATCCCCGCCCTGAGTGAGACACGACAGGTCGGAAAAGCTCAGCTCAAGGAAAGCCAGAAGAACGCCATCTCCTTGGGGTTGGCTTCACCATCAAAAATGAGCTAATTTGGCATTTTAGAGATTCCACCTACGGGATAAAAGAACTCCTCACGATCCTTCGGCTCATTCTAACCTGGAACCAGTATGCTACGATCATCAGTGCGTACGCCTGAACCGTGGAAGCTACGGTCATCAGCTGTATGCTCCAACCCTGGAAGCTACGGATGAGGTCAAAGAGGAATTCTATGCTAGCCTTGAACAATTCCTTTCCTGAGTCCCAACGGGCGACAAGCTGATTCTCCTTGGTGACTTTAATGCCAGAGTTGGAAGGTACACAGATCTCTGAAGAGGAGTGACTGGCACTGAAGGGGTAGGGTAAACCAACTCTAATGGTACCCTCCTCCTGACAAAATGCTCAGAACATGGACTTGTCATAACCAACACCCTTGTTTCATCAGAAAGACAAGTACAAGACCTCCTGGCAACTCACTCACTCCAGGCACTGGCACCTGTTAGACTATGTCATTGTCCAAGTGAGGGACCACAAGGACGTCCGCATCACTTCGCGCCATGACAGGAGCTGATGATTGCTGGACTGACCGCCACCTAATCCACTCTACTATCTCCATCAACGTAGCCTCAAAAAAGTGGGGCAACAGAAATACTGCCGCAAAAAAATCACCACTGAAGCACACAAAAGCACCTATTCAGCCAACGCCTCCCAGCCAACCTGACGACTTCCAATGAACCGGAGCCGCAGGGTGTCCATAGTACCTGGTCTGCTCTCAAGTCTATTATAATTAGCACCTGCAAAGAGACTCTTGGTTACTCGACCAGTAACCATCAAGACTGGTTCGATGAGAACAACCAGGAGAACCAAGAGCTAATAAACCGCAAATGCAGGGCATTTTTAAACTGGAAACAACACCACAACTCGACTGAAAGAAAGGTGATCTACAGACAACTGAAGGCTGAGGTTCAACAAAAAACTCGGGACCTAAAGAACAGATGGTCTGTGGAAAAAGCACAGGAGATGCAGCAACTAGCCAACAATCACGATGTGCGTCGATTTTTTAGCGCAGTCAATTCCACCTACGGTCCAAGCACTCAAGGTCCTATTCCACTGAGAGCCAAGAACGGAGAGATGCTCATCAAGGACAGATAAGCAGTCAGTGCCCGCTGGAAGGAGCACTTCGAGAATCTCCTCAACCAAGACAATGGGCTTAATTTTCCCCAAGCCAGCTTTCTGGTGTTTTGCCAGAGTTACACCCGTTTTTCTAGGCCAGAAATGCACCAGAAATATTTTGGCAAAGTTTCCCCAATGTATAATTCGAATTTGGCGAGGCGCAGCATGCCCAGTCAGCTCGGGGGATGGAGCCTGCTGTCTGCGCCGAAAAACGAAGCCGCACCTTCTGCGCAAGCGCAGAAAAAAACTTACGTTTTTGACGTAGTTCCAATGGACGCGCACTCTCAGTACAGCTCGGATTTGGAAATCGGCCATTTTTAAAGAGCCCATTGTGTGTGTAAGAAGTAGTGCTGAGTGAGAGCATTGGCAAAAATCGCAGCTCAAGCAATAAATGATGCAATGCAGTGCAAGGACCTAGAATTTCTTACAGGAAGAAGTGGAGACTCGAGTTACTGTGATTGAGAACAGATGGCAGGAGCTGGATACCAGCACAGGTCACATAAAAGTTCCACCCAAAGAAATGAAGAAATACTGGAACCAAGTTGGAGAAGATTAATGCGCAATGGTGACCACCACAAGATCTGGAGGCCGGTGTAAAAAGTGCCATACTTTGGTCAATGCGCAATTGTAAATGTGACCAGCTGTATATGTCCCACCCAGCAGTAAGAGAACCCCTCTAAAAATTTATGTTTTCATCTTTGCAGAGGAAAGGGGCACACAACAAATAAGAAAGAACCCGAACAGGAGGCGGCCCAGCAAATCTGCAGCCACAGACACCCCTGGAAGAGAGGGTCGCTGCTTTGATGGGTCCTGCCTGGAAAAAAGCAGTCAGTATTGCACAAGCCGGGCCCACACTCGAGGGAGAGTGCAAGTCCTGCAAATTCATCATGGTCCTTCAAATCAGCTTGCTGCCTGGCCTACGATGTGAGAGCCTACTCATGCCACCCACCCTGCCCCCTCCTCTGTTGCTAACCATTTGACTGTTCGATGAAACTTTTGCAGAACTTGAGGCCATCCCTGACAATGCAGAAGATTCAAACAAGGATGAGCCTGAAGAGGAGAACATCTTCCAATCCAACCCTCCAGACCAAGAACATGGGGGTGAGGGGGACAGGGAGGAGATGGAGCTGGATGAAGCTCCCACTGTTGTACTGACATTGGAGGAGGTGTCGCTGATGGAGGTGACAGCTCCTTCCGTGATTAATGGTTTGAGTGCTGGTGGGACATTCCATAGTTTCACACCTTGCGAAGCTGCGGGTCCCAATGGTGGGGTGCAGCAAGGCGCACCCAGGGCCCACCGTCGCAGGCTTTAGGTCCCACTGTTCGGGTGCAAGCCGCACCCGTGGGGAGGAGCGGGAAGGAGAACTCGACCGCATCTTGGGGTGTAGGATCGAACAGATGTGGTTCAGATGATGTCATTGAGTGCGGAGAGCATTGACCTTACCCGATCAGTCCTAGACGCCATCAGTGGGGTGAGTGATGAGGTAACGGGACTGTCGGGAGAAGTAATAGCAATGACACGAGAAATGGGAATGATATCTGGGACCATCAGTGAGGGAATAGTGGCCATGAGGGAGGGAATGTCAGAGGTCGTACAAACCATATCATTGACCATGAGGGAGGGAATGTTGCAGGTCATTGAGACACTGTCAGGGCACATGAGGGACGGCATGTTGGAGTTAGCTGCTGCAATAAGGGAACACGCCCAGACCCTGCGTGCATTGACAGAATCAACTGTCACTCCCACTCCAATCGTCACACCAGCCTCTGAAGTGCCCTAAGCCGGGCCCTCCAACTTGCCCCCTGACGCCGACGCCTCCCACCCTCAAGAGGTGCACAGTACTCGAGATGTTAGAAAGAATAAGCTTGGTATCAAGCCCAGAAACACAGTGCCACTGCCTGCAGGCAGAGGTGGTGGCGTGTCCAAGGCCAAGCGCAGCGGGCGGTCTTAGAATAAGGGGGATAAGAGATGAGTGCAGCCTTTCTTTGCTGCTGCTGTTATCATTATTGTTACTGTTTTAACTGTTCTCAAATTAAGTTTTTTGTAACTTATGTAAATTTACAAGTTTTTAAGTGATATTAAAGAGTGATATTAAAGTAAAGTTTGATGCAAGAATAATTTTATTAAAGTTAAGTACATTGTAAACTTTTGAATAAAATATATTTTACATTAAAACTGAATCATGTCCCATTAACACAACATTACGGAACAGCTCCAAACAATAAACATGGTCCATGTGGAATAGTTGTCGCTGAGCCCTCAGGCATCAGTAAAGCGTTCATGAATGAGCTGCTGACGCAAGGCTCGAGCAATCGTTAAAGGGGCACGATGGCCCACCCTCCTCCGCCGTCATGCTCTGGCCTCAGACGCTTGCATAGCTTCCTCATCCTCCTCCTCCTTGTCCCCTACCTCCTGCTCATCACCTGCATCTTTCCACATCATTATCATCAACCACTCTCACCGCGAGTGGGTCTTCCACTATCAGGTGCTGCTGCCTCATGATGGCTAAGTTATGCAGCATGCAGCACACAACAGTGAACTGACTGACAATCTCAGGAAAGTACAGAAAGTAGCCTCCGTAATGGTCCAGGCATCGGAAACGCCGTTTCAATATGCCAATGGTCCTCTCAATGATGCTGCACATCGCAATGTGCGACATGTTGTCTTGACGGTCAGCTTCCATCCAGGTTACGCGTAGGGGAGCCATGAGCCAGGTGGCGAGGCCGTACCCTTTGTCTCCCAGTAGCCAACTCTGCCCTTCTGGCTGCTGCTGCTGAAACATGGCAGATATAACGCTGTCGCGTAGGATGAACGCATCATGGGTGCTGCCAGGGTATCTTGCATCGACTGAGATGATATGATACATATCGTCACACACGAGCTGCACATTAATGGAATGGAAGCCTTTTCTGTTCCTGTACGACTTTGAATCCTTCAAAGGTGAGGTGGGTACAATCAATGTACCTTTTGGGAAGCCACCAATCCCGGAGAAGCCCACAGCCCTGTCATGGATTGCTTGGGCGGTCATGGGGAACTTTAGAAAATTATTTCTCCGCGCATACAGTGCAGCCATGACCTGGCGAATAGAGACATGTGTTGCATGTTGAGAGATGGCGCACACATCTCCAGTTGTAGCTTGAAACGATCCGGAAGCATAGAATGAAAGTCCACTGTAACCTTCACTTCAACTGACAAAGCAGTCCTCCTAATGCTTCTAGGTTGCAGGTCTGTTTTGACCAAATCACAGATCTCACTTACAACTTCTTTGCGGAAACGCAGCCTTCTGACACAGTCTGCATCACTCAGATGAAGGTACAAACGCTTTTCTCAAGATACCCGAGGTGGGTAAGGCCTCCTGCCCAGCACCCGATGGGCTCTGATGTTCCTGATGTGGTGAAGTCGAATCAATTGTCTCCTACGATGCACCCTGATGCAGAAGGCTCGCACAATTGTCAATATTGCCCCCATACTTAAATTTTACCTTTGAAAGAAGCTCAAAATGGCAGGAAAGCAGACAGCACAGGTTCGCAGGTGTATCTCTCCAGGTCTGTATGGATGGACCACACCCAAAATGCTTGTGATTTCTCCTCTCCCCCTCCCCTTTACTAATTGGAGTCTTGAGACTTCTCTCTCTCTCTCCCTCCCGGGCTCGAAGCCTCCTCCCTCCCCACTTACCCCCCTCTCCTCCCCCATCTACCCCCCTGGATTGTTTTGTAGTTGAACCCCAAGCCCCTGTCCGGGCGCAAGGCCGATTCTGCCGGCCAAACCTACGACCCCCCCAGCCCTGCTTCAAGACGTTTACTGGTGGCATGTGAGTGAGTTAAAAAATGAGAGAACTTCTAAGATCCAACAAATTTACACTTCTACGTTGACAGGTTAAAAAAAAAGTTGAACTTTATTATTGATTTTGACAGTGTTCTTGACTCCCTCCAAAATCTTTGATTTAAAAACAATGGCGTCTTTCAGCGCAGATTTGTGAATATGTGCTGGTTTTCTTAACTCACCAGATGGTTGTTTGGGAGTGGCCAGATACACCAACCTAAGAGAAAAAAATGTTGGCCAAACTGCGAATAATTAAAAAAAGCGACGCAGACATGACGTAAAAAAAAAATTGGCCTAGAAAATTCGAAACTAAATTAGTTACACCGGCGCAGATCACAGACAGAAACTTTGAAAAAAAAATACGCCCCAAAAAAACGGCGGACACGGGGACAATTGAGCCCTCTGTCTGTTCATGAAATTATGGAAAACAATGTTTAGTTTAGTCGAGAAAAATAGTTGGCTGTCATAAACTGAATCATCAAAAGTCAAACAGTGGCTGAAAAGCTCTGAGAATGGCCTCTGCCAAAATGGTAAAAATGGAAACATTAGAAGTCACCTCCTTTTAGGGGAAATTTAGCTTGTTGTGCTCCAAAGAATCAAACAAAACCCCCTCCAACATAAAAAAAAATACAACAATCCCATCGACCACCAATAGAACCCAATGGGAGCTAATGTGGGGAAATCTCAGGATTATTCCTGCAAGCACTGCTCCTCACCAGATGCAGCTGATCACAGAATCAGTCTTCTAAAGTATTCCTTTGGTTCGAAAGCACTTTGGAATGTGATATGGTGCTATAGAAATGCATGGTCTCAGAAAGTGAAACAATGGCTGAGTAAATTGGATCTAGTGATCTAGGAGCTAACATATGAAGCATACCATATATTGATAACATTTAAGATTAATGCCAAACTGTTCCTGAAAAAAACTTCATAAAATATATTACAGCAGAACTTTCAAAATCTTCTGGAGTGCGTCATGATGAACTCTCAACATTATCACCCTTGGAATAGAGGACCATGGTGGCCTCTGCGAGCATTTGATTCACTTTCAACAGATTACAAATATGAATCATCATGAAGACCGTTCTCCATCTGAGATCACCATTCCTCTGCGCCTTGCATAGATTCTTCAATGGAGTTAAAGTCAGACGGCACTGAATTCTTCACAACAATTTAGTCAATTTTCAAACATATTTCTCTTATTTCTTTCAACATAACTGCCTATAGTTCAGCACCAAAAGGGATGTGGATTTAGGAATCCAACAAAGCAGAAGGAAAATGGGAAGGCTAAGGATTGGGGGAAACATGGAAGAAATATGTGTATCAAACAATATCCAATCCCACTAATAATATGAATGAAAAATCAACTGAATTCAAGTCAAGATGTTGGAGCAAGTTAATATTAAGAGCATTAAGAAAATTAAACGACTGAATCAAAAAAGATTTTAAATAACTAGGAGCAATGACCTGGGGTACCTGAATTGCCAATCACATCACCAATTTTTTTTTTTAAATTGGAAGATTCTACAGGCAGAGTCCAGACACTGATTGACTGAAGTTTTTGTGATTTCAATTATGGCACATAGTTGATGTGACATTCATATGACATTACCAAGATATCCATGAAAAATTATTTAAAACATAGAAATGTTCACAAAAACCTCTCGTACGCAAAGTGTTGATAAATGCACAATATAATCCAAACATGATAAAAGGACACTTTGATTTTTTTTTTAATTTATACAAATTCTTAGTGTCTGATGTTAATTATATATTTCCCAAATATAAATGTGTGCCACAGAAATAAGCAGATGTACCAATGCTCGAGTCATTAAATATATGCCACACAGAATGACAGCTGTATGAAATATTTTTGTACTTTAGTACTTTGTTAGGATAACCTAATAATTGACAGATGATGAAAATACTGAAAAGTGACATCACAGCAACAACCTCAGAATTTGTGCAACAAAGTAAATTTACGCCCAAGGTCAAATGACCAGAATTCGTTTATGACTTGGTCACGTGTCATTATAAATCATATGTATTGACTCATCAATGAGCCTTTATGTATGTACATGTGTGTATAATAAGACATTTAAAAAAGTATGAAGCAAGTAGGGTGACCTTTCAGTGCTCATCAAAATGTCAATGCCAAGGAATGGAATCTAATGATAACTTTACTCACAGGTCCATGTATAACATCAGAAAAGCACTTTCACTTAATACACCAATATGAATTTTCCAGTTCCTCTATCAGCCAACCTTATGGCCTTTCTCAGGGAGGCTACCAAATATGTGATGAGTTACCTCAGCTGTTACAAATAGTCTTGCGCTGCAAGCGAATTCTATTGCAGCAAAAATAGGTTAATTCCGTATGTGATTTTAGTAGACAAATGGATGTTCATCATATTTAGAAGCAGGTGATGTCGACCAAAGAAGGATTCTTTTCATATAAAAACAGAAAATGCTGGAAATACTCAGCAGGGCAGGCAGCATCTGTGGAGAGAGAAAGAATTAATGTTTCAGGTCGATGATCTTTCATCAGAACCTGAAACATTAACTTTTCTTCTCTCCACAGATTCAGCGTGGCCTGCTGACTATCTCTAGCATTTTCTGTTTTTATGTTAGATTTCCAGCATCCGCAGTATTTTGCTTTTATATAAGGATTCTCTTCTTTGAGCCTTGGATTAAAAACTCAAAGTCTTAAAATTGAAGGCATGGTTTAATGATACTCAATGATGCTCTAGTTTAATAGCATGGTTTAATGAATTTTCTTGACTTTGTCATCAGTATAATCTATTATCTTGCTCACGTACCCAGAGATGAACAGATACAACCTCCTAAGATATGATTGTCTACTTGAATGACACCATAGAAATGTTAGCACTATTGGCCTTTGATTGGATAAATCACCTGAGCTTGGATTATTTACGATAGACAATGGTATTGAAGATTGGAACCTGTACATTAGCTAGGCTTAACATGTTAAAGATGAAGGAGGTTTAGGAAAACATCCAAAGCAATTTAGGGTTAATCGTTCTGGAAATTTTGGATGGTCTGCAGAAGTTGAGGGAGAGCACTTACAAATGTGAAGTATTACCAGCATAAGTTTCTAAGCACTAATAAAATAGAGCATAACAGTACATACTGTCGCTCCCTCTTTGCCTAAGATAAAAAGACTTGCATTTCTATAGCGGCTTTCACGACCTCAGGATGTTCCAAAGTGCTTTACAGCCAATGAAGTACTTTTGAAGTGCAGTCACTGTTGTAATGTAGGTAAGGTACCTTCATTGGTTTTCTGTCTGCCGCTGATGGTTTCTCGCAGGTCAAGGCCTCACGCCGCTCACTGGAAACAATGTGAGCAGTGACCATGAGCAGCGTGGGGGCCCCGACCTGCGAGGGGCATATTACTACAAGGTACAGCGCGAGCTGAAGCAGGAGGGCAATGGCAGAAAAGCGTGACGTCAGCAAGGTCCAGGTCGGTGATTGGAGCGTGGGCAGATGCAGCAGGAGCGACGAGAGGAGCGAAGGAGCTGTAAGAGATTGTGAAGGGATGTGATCGGGGCTCAGGGGAGGCGTGAGTTCGGGGCCAGGAGCAGCACGGGCCAGCCCACACTGCGATATATGTGCGCACTAGGTCTGTGCAGGTCTCCAATTGTCTTGGGTAATCCTTGCCAATGGATCAAGAACTAGCTCTGTCAAGACCGTGTGGTGGCTGGTGTGCAATGGCCACCACTCGTTAAAAAAATCCACGCACAGGCATCTTCCACTCTTGAGGATGTAGTTCGGGTTCTTTATTTGAAACACCTGTGAACTCATCCTTTTTTTCTTGCGTGGAAGCAAGTCATCCTCGTTTCGAGGGATTGCCTATGATGAGGTAAGGTACAGGCAAATTGGGAAGAAAGAAGCCATCATTGGCAACTCAATTTGCATTATTGAGCAGAGTAGCGATGTCAGATACTGATTGCGTTTTTATTTTCATGTCACCAAGATGCAGCCTAAATGCTTTTGTCACCTCAAGTTTTAATTTCTCCAATGCACTTCTCAACAGCCTCCATCCTCCATAAAGTTCTACTGATTCAAAAGACAGTTGCCCTCATCCTGTCTGTTCTAATTCCTGTTCACCCATCACCCACTCCTGGCTAGGGTACATTGGTATGCATTCCCCAACACACTAAATTTAAAATCCTTGCCCTCGACTTCAGATCTCTCCAGAGTTCGCTCGCCTTGTCACTACCCCCAAGTCACTTATCCCTCTTGCAACCTCAGGCCTCTAACTGATCTTTTGTAAGCTGACCTACCATTGGTGGATTAGCCTTCAGTCACATTGTCCCTACCATCGCAAACTCCTTCCCTAAATCCTTCTGCCTCTTTTCCTTTCCAACTTCATAAATACTCATAGCCCATCTTTCCAGTAACTCTGCCTAATCTCTCCCCTAATCTATTGCTAAAGACCTTCCCTGACACGCGACCCCTGAAAAGGGCCTTGAAACTTTTTACGACCTTAAAAGTAATGTGGTAAATGCAAGTTGTTATTAATTCTAGAGATCTACCAATGACACACAGAATACACTTGGAGTTGAAACTCACCCCCACAGTGTAATCTTAGACATTGAAGTATCTGTTATACAGTTAATAAGCAAAATATCGTGATTTCGTGAAACTTATTAAGTTAGTGTTACAGTTGTGATTGTTATGTATGTAAAACATTACCAATATCTGAGACTTGCCATCAGTGGGTGCACCTGTGGAAGACCCAAGAGTCACCTGCAGACCCTGGGCAAGCAGGTATAAAAGGCAGTCTACTATGCTGCTTCATCACTCTGGAGTTACGTTAAAAAGAGGCCACGGTCATAACAGTTTGAGCTAACAATATGCAGTCTTGTGCAGTTATTCTGAACATAACAATTGGTGGCGACAAGTAACAGATCACGAACTTTCACACGGTTATGGTTGTCATTGGTATTCTTGAGAGATTTGTTGAGGGTGATGATTTGGAAGCCTTCGTCGAGCGTTTTGACCTGTACTTTGTGGCCAACGAGCTGGAAAAGGAAGAAACCGCGGTCAAGCGCAGGACGATTCTTCTCACCTTTTGCGCGTCCACGATATATGGCCTCATCAAAAATCTGCGAGCACCGCCGAAACCAACGGAGAACACACATGAAGAGTTGTGCACGCTGGTTCGGGAACACCTCAAGCCGAAGGACAGGTATCGCTTTTATAAGCACCACCACTCCAAGGGTCAGGACGTGGCGAGCTATGTCGGCAACATAAGACCGTGCGAATTTGCTGGATTTTTGGGGGAAGTGTTGCGGGACATTTTCGTGCTTCGAATCGGCCACGAGGTCATTCTTCGCAAAATGTCTGCCGGCTCCCGAGATCTGAGTCAGGCCATCATGATAGCCGAGGCTTTTATGCCCACGAACGATAACACTAAATAGATATCATTGCAGCATCGAAACTCACTAGCAAGTACTGTGCATAAAATAACGCTTTCAGCAGGCAGAACTGTACATGGCAGGGCCTGCATGCCCATAGAGGCCAGGCCTAGGATGACTCAGAGTTCGCTGTGCGGCGTGAATGCGAATCCATTAGCACCATGTTGACGCTGCGGGGGTAATCATCGAGCCCGTCAATGTCGATTCAAGCACTACGTCTGCAAGGACGGTGGAACAATGGAGCACCTCCAGCGAATGTGCAGACGTGCTGCGACTCACCACGTGGAAGAGTCGGCAGAAGATGAACGAGTGAGAGGGGCAACTCAACCCGAGGCTGAAGAGGAAGTGTATGGGAAACACACCACCACCAAAAAGCTCTCCAATAATGTTAAAAGTCAAATTAAACGGCATTTTAGTTTCCATGGAATTGGACATGGGGGTGAGTCAGTCAATTATGAGCCAGAAGAAACTGTGGGGCAACAAGGTACAAAGGCCAAAACTAAGCCCGATCCACACCAAGCTGCGCACTTACACCAAAGAGCTCATATCAGTCATTGGCAGTGCGACAGTGAAGGTATCGTATGATGGAACTGTGCATGATTTACCACTATGGATTGTACCAGGCGATGGCCCAACGCTGTTCGATAGAAACTGGCTAGGAAAAATCCGATGGAACTGGGACGACATCAAAGCACTGTCTTCGGTGGATGACGCCTCGTGTGCCCAAGTGCTAAACAAATAAATTCCCGTCGTTATTCGAGCCAGGCAGCGGCAACTTCACAGGTGCTCAAGTGCAGATCCATCTAGTCCCTGATGCACAACCCGTTCATCACAAGGCCCGAGCGGTTCCATACACGATGCGAGAGAAAGTCGAGATCGAGCTGGACAGACTTTAACGAGAGGAAATCATATCACCAGTCGAGTTCAATGAGTGGGCCAGTCCAATTGTTCTGGTGTTGAAAAGCGACGGGACGGTCAGAATCTGCAGGGACTACAAGGTAACGATCAACCAAGTCTCGTTACAGGGCCAGCTCGAAACTGACCACAAGCCACTCATTGCTGTTCTCAGAAAGCAAAGGTATTAACACCAATGCTTCGTCCTGCATCCAAAGATGGGCACTAATGTTATCTGCGCATGATTATGTCATTCGCCACAGACCAGGCATTGAGAACTATGCAGATGCCCTCAGTTGGCTACCATTGCCCATCACCGGGGTGGAAATGGTACAACCCGCAGACTTACTTCTTGTAATGGATGCTTTTGAGAGAGAGAGGGGTCACCCGTCACGGCTCGCCAGATCAGGACCTGGACTAGCCAGGACCCTGTGCTATCACTCGTTAAAAGCTGCGTCCTCAATGGGAGCTGGTCGGCGGTTCCAGGGGAAATGCAAGAGGAAATTAAGCAATTCCACCGACGCAAGGATGAAATGTCCATTCAGTCGGACTGTCTCCTATCCCGGAATCGTGTAATTTTGCCAAAAAAAGGCAGGGAAACATTTATACGTGACCTTCACAGTACCCACCCAGGCATAGTCATGATGAAGGCTATCGCCAGGTCGCACGTTTGATGGCCAGGCATTGACTCGGAATTGGTGTCATGCGTACACCAATGCAACACTTGTTCACAGTTGTGCAATACACCAAGGGAGGCCCCACTGAGTCTGCGGTCATGGCCCTCCAAACCGTTGGTCCAGGGTCCACGTAGATTTCGCTGGCCCCTTTCTAGGAAAGATATTCTTAGTAGCAGTGGACAGATTGAATGTATAATGGTGTTGTCATGTACGTCTACTGCCACCATTGAAAGCCTCCGGGCCATGTTCGCCATCCATCGTTTGCCCGACGTCCTCGTTAGTGACAATGGACCATGCTTCACAAGCTCGGAATTCAACGAGTTCATGATCCGCAATCGCATCAAGCATGTCAGGTCTGCGCCGTTCAAGCCCGCATCCAATGGTCAAGCGGAACGGGCAGTCCAAACCATCAAGCAGAGCTTGAAACGCATGACGGACGGCTCCCTGCAGACCCAGCTATCTCAGATTCTGCTCAGCTACCGCACACAACCCCACTCGCTTACTGGGGTTCCCGCTGCAGAATTGCTAATGAAGAGAGCACTCAAAACCAGGCTCTCCTTAGTCCACCCGGATCTTAATGATCATGTAGAAACCCGGCGTCACCAGCATAACGTGTACCACGATCGCATGGCTGTATCGCGTGACATTGAGGTGAATGACCCTGTGTATGTTCTTAATTACGGTCATGGTCCCAAATGGGTTGCTGGCACCGTGGTAGCCAAGGAGGGGAATAGATTGTTTGTTGTCAAACTTTTGAATGGACAAACGTGCAGAAAGCACTTGGATCAGACCAAACTGCGGTTCACTGACAACCAAGAACAGTCTGAAGAGGACATTACCATCAATGATCCACCCACACACACCCAACCAGCAATCGACCTCGCGGTCAACCACAAGGATGAGCCCACCATGCCAGACAGTCCGATCAGACCAGCCACACCGCAGGGCAGCAATGATCCGACCGACTCACCCATGCCAGGACTTCAACTCAGGCGATCAACCCAGGAACCTCAACTTGTAAATAACTTGTATCTAAGACTTTGGGGGGGGGCGTGAATGATGTTATGTATGTCAAACATTACCAATATCTAAGACTTGCCACCAGAGAGCGCACCTGTGGAAGACCCAAGGGTCACCTGCACACTCTGGGCAAGCAGGTATAAAAAGCAGTTTACCATGCTGCTTCCTCACTCTGGAGTTACATTAAAGAGGCCAAGGTCACAACAGTTTGAGCTAACAATATGCAGTCTTGTGGAGTTATTCTGAACATAACAGTGATGACTTAGATTCTAGCAATTAATGTTAAGGATTAACTTACCTTTGCAGTTATCAACAGCACTTAATTGTGCGATGACACTGACCATATAGAATAGAATCGTAGAAATTTACAACACGGAAGGAGGCCATTTCAACACATCGTGTCTGCGCCAGCTGACCAAGAGCAATCCAGCCTAATCCTACTTTCCAGCTCTTGGTCCGTCGCCCTTTAAGTTACGGCACTTTAAGTGCACATCCAAGTATTTTTTAAATGTAGTGAGGGTTTCTGCCTCTACCAACCTTTCAGGCAGTGGGTTACAGCCCCCACTACCATCTGGATGAAGAAATTTTGCCACATATCTCCTCTAAACCTCCCCCCAATTACTTTAAATCTATGTCCCCTGGTTGTTGACCCCTCTGCCAAGGGAAAGCCTGATTCAATCAAGCAGAGTCAGCATGGCTTGATGAAAGGGAAATCATGTTTGACAAATTTGCTGGAGTTCTTTGAGGATGTAATGAGCAGGGTGATAAGGGGGAACCAGTGGATGTGGTGTATTTGGATTTCCAGAAAGCATTTGTTACTGCACAAGATAAAAGCTCATGGGGTTGGGGGTAATATGTTAGCATGCATAGCAGACTGGCTAAGTAACAGAAAACAGAGAGTCGGGATAAATGGGTCATTTCCCGGTTGGCAAACACTGATGAGTGGTCAACTATTTACAATCTATATTAATGACTTGGATGAAGGAACCGAGTTTAATGTAGCCAAGTTTGCTGATGATACAAAGTTGGGTGGAAAAAATCTGCAAAGGGATATAGACAGACTAAGTGAGTGGGCAAAAATTTGGAAGATGGGAGTATAATGTGAGGAAATCTGAGGTTATCCACTTTGGCAGAAATAATAGAAAAGCAAATTATAATTTAAATGGAGAACAATTGCAAAGTGCTGCAGTAGAGAGAGACCTGGGGGTCCTTGTGCATGAATCACAAAAAGTTAGTATGCAGGTACAGCAAGTAATCAGGAAGGCAAATAGAATGTTGGCCTTTGTTGCAAGGGGGATAGAGTATAAAAGCAGAGAAGTCCTGCTACAACTGTATGGGGTATTAGTGAGGCCACACCTGGAATACTGCATGCAGTTTTGGTTTCTGTATTTCAGTAAGGATATACTTGCATTAGAGACTGTTCAGAGAAGGTTTACTAGGTTGATTCTGGAGATTAGGGGGTTGACTTATGAGGATAGGTTGAGTAGGTTGGGCCTATACACATTGGAGTTCAGAAGAATGAGAGGTGATCTTATCGAAACTTAAGATAATGAGGGGGCTCGACAAGGTGGATGCAGAGAGAATATTTCTACTCATAGGGGGAACTAAAAGTAGGGGACATAGTCTTAGAATAAGGGGCCGCCCATTTAAAACTGAGATGAGGAGAAATTACTTCTCTCAGAGGGTCGTAAATCTATGGAATTCTCTGCCCCAGAGAGCTGTGGAGGCTGGATCATTGAATATATTTAAAGCGGAGATAGACAGATTTTTGAGCAATAAAGGAATAAAGGGTTATGGGGTGCGGGCAGGGAAGTGGAGCAGAGTCCATGATCGGATCAGCCATGATCGTATTGAATGGTGGAGCAGGCTCGAGGGGCCAAATGGCCTACTCCTGCTCCTATTTCTTATGTTATGTTCTTATAAAACAGGTCCTTCCTATCCACTCCCCACATAATTTTATACACCTCAATCAGGTCTCCCCTCAGCCTCCTCTGTTCCCAAGAAAACAGACCCAGCATCGCCAATCTTTCCTCATAGCCAAAATTCTCCAATCCAGGCAACAATCTTGTAAATCTCCTCTGCACCCTTTCCAGTGCAATCACATCTTTCCTGTCATGTGGTGACCAGAACTGCACACAGTACTCCACCTGCAGCCTAACCAGAATTTTTTACCGTTCAAGCATAACCTCCTTGCTCTTGTATTCCATGCCTCAACAAATAAAGGCAAGCATTCCATATACTTTCTTATCTACCTGTGCTGCTACCTTTAGGGATCTGTGGACCTGCACTCCAAGGTTCCTTTGTTCTTCTACACTTTTCAGTGTCATACCATTAAATGTGTATCCATCATCTACAAAGCACAAGTCAGGAGTATGATGGAATACTCTGCACGTGCCTGGATGAGTGCAACTCCAACAACACTCAAGAAGCTCGACACCATCCACGACAAAGCAGACCGCTTGATTGGCATCCAATTCACCACCGTAAACATTCACTCCCTTCACCACCAGCGCACCTTGCAACTATATCGTGAATAATACATCTTTGTGTCTGCCTCAGTCTTTTATATCTCTGACAACTAAGAGCTAAGTTCTACATCACTCAGTGTTCGACTGTAATCCTGCTGCTGATTTCGACAACAGTTAATATCTTACAGACTGGGTTATGTAAGGCATTCTGGAACAAGCCAATCTAGGCATCATATATTAAACTCTGGACATGAAACGGTAAATCTCAATCTAACCATCTGATGTGTGCAATTTAGCAAAGGAGGAATATTCATTGAAAATCATTCCAGTAAAATAGGCTACATATTGGATTTTTTCCAACACAATATGATACATTGGGGACATGGTGAGAAATTTAGCATTCAGAGTGTTCCAGATGTGCTTTCATCAGGAACTGGGTTCAGACCACCCAAAGTCATTTGCAGCCTTACAGCTGCCAGACATAAATGTTTATGCTATTCGTCGAAGCTGAATTGAAATCAATGTCCCACACAGGTGGATGATACTTTTTCTTTAGTTCCACTGATCGTTCATTTCCTTTCCCCCAATAATTTTAATTAGTAATGTATTACACAATGAAGTAGTAATCTGCTCATCAAACCTGTCGAAGAGCACAATAGATATTTTGTTGAAGAGCAGATCTCAAGACAAGCACATATGATCAGTAATTGCCATACTAGATATGGAGTTACAATGTAAAACAACTTGTTTTTCCTGTAAGTACAGTCCATGATGTATTGATGCTGGTTCAATGAATTTCTGATGCATTCCTTTCGATAAATAAGATAATCCTTAAAAATGCATATGAAATGAACAAAAAGAACTTGGAAAAGGTCAGACAGGATACATTTTGTCTCTTTTGCGGTTATTAAAAGAATGCATTTTCTATTCGATTTTCCCTTAAATTTTCACAATTCTTTAAAAAAATAGTAATCTGTGATGGATAGTTTACATTCCCAGCATATTCATGCAACATTGCTCCCTCTATTTCTTTACCAATTATTCATGTTAAAATTCCGTCAAGGGAATTATAGGACATAGAACACAGCCATTGGCACTGCTTATAATGTAGTGGCAATTTGTGTGAAGCAGTTTTCTCAGAAAGTGAAGTATCCACAAATTACAAGTCCACAATTGTTCAGAGAACTAAACAAGGTACATTACATTTATATAATAGATTAATTGCACAACAAAATAAATATCTTCTGACTGAGTCATTGTTCACCTGTTAGCTGAGCTTTGATTGGAAGCTTTATCCATTAAAAGGAATCAATGTCAGCTGTCAGATTGTCAAGGTCAATTACAAGTGAGAGTTTTTCCTACCATACACTGTACTTTCACAGTCACTTTAAAATAAGTTTGTGTTCTTCCCAGATTTCATGTTATTCCTGCATGAAAGCATGTCTATTTGATCTAATTTTGCAGTCAATTCGGCCAATCACATCACAGAACAAGAGATTTTTGTTTCTTGAACCAATCACAGCATGTTGAGCACCTTCTAGCCGCACATTAACAGTTTCTTCGAGCCAGTTTTCGCCAAGATCAGAGCCACTGAAACTGTTTATTTCATACTTTACATAGGCATAGTCTTTCCGATGGTGAGCCAGGCTGAGATTTTGCTCACCTCGGTGGGTGTGGTGCAGCTGGTTTTGGGTCTCATTTTCTCCAATGTTTTGTTTCCTCAACATGTAATACAAGAAGTGGTTCTATTTAAAATATGTTTAGTAAGTCTTCTGGTTTATTTCTACAATTTCAAAAACAAACATTGAGAAGTTGCAAATATGATTACACCATGCAATCATATTTGTACTAATGATTTAGGAATATGGATTACATGTAAAATGAAATAAATATTTACATTATACAGCAGCAATTGCCACAGCAAGCAAAATGTTATGATACGCAAGTAGATCCAAAGATGACAGCTTCAGCTTTCTGGCGTATCCTGCCACTTTCCTGGCAGATCTGGAGTCAACATATCAACAACTTGGGAAACACACACATGAACATGCTCTGCTGTTCTTCACCTTCGCCTCGCCCTTCCCTCCACACCGCCCCCCCCCGCATTTCACGATGCAGTGTTGACTTTCTAAATCTTTGCCAATTAATCCTTTCACTCCTCAGTTCCAAAAGATTTGACTTGACCCGTTTTGGTGACAGTGATTATATTTTATTCAGTGCAAGTAAGATTTAATACATTACAGCATCTGAGCAATAGATAAACAAGGTGCAATCAAGATTTTAATTACCAGTTCTGCCCCGAGGAAAAGTTACGATCTCCATCAGTCCATCCCCGAGGGCTCTCGTCTCTCAGCTCCCTCCTCCACCCAGTGTGACAGGTGTGCATCCTATTGCCAACCGGAATCCATCCTTGGCTCATCTGGTTCCCAAGCTCTCTTCTGCTGAATGCCTCTAAAACCAAGTGTCTGAGAGACCTCTTCTTATAGCCTTACTTTCATTCAAAACCTATGGAATCCTCCTGAACCAATCACTGGCCTACAACTCAAACCCAGAATCCAATCATAAAGATGCCACGTCCGCAGCACCATGGCCTACGCTGGTTCTAGTCTTCTGACACCTTTAAATCATCGTTTTTTTTTAAACCAGCAAGTATCATATCTGGGGTAGTCATGGCAACACAAATGAAACATGTCTCCAGTGTAGAGATATGGGCCTTGCTGTTTGCTGCAAAAGGCCTAGGCTTTTAATAATACTTCTCCGTCTTAGGCAGTCCCTCTGAATCGAGAAAGATTTGCTTCCACTCTTAGCATGAGTTCTTAGGTGGCTGAACAGTCCAATACGAGAACCACAGTCTCTGTCACAGGTGGGACAGATAGTCGTTGAGGGAAGGTGTGGGTGGGACTGGTTTGCCGCAAGCTCTTTCCGCTGCCTCCGGTTGATTTCTGCATGCTCTCGACGACGAGACTCGAGGTGCTCAGTGCCCTCCTGGATGCACGTCCTCCACTTCGGGCGCTCTTTGGCCAGGGACTCCCAGGTGTCAGTGGGGATGTTGCAGTTTATCAGGGAGGCTTTGAGGGTGTCCTAATACGAGTTCTCAGGCAACTGATGAGTCCAATGCGGGACCTACAGTCTCTGTCACAGGTGGGGCAGATAGTGGTTGGAGGGACGGATGGGCGGGGTGCTTAGGTTGTCGTGCGTTCCTTCCGCTGTTTGCACTTGGCTTCCGTGTGTCCCGACGAAGAGACTCAAGGTGTTCGGCGCCTTCCCGGACGCTTCCCCTCCACTTTGAGCGGTCTTGGGCCAGGGATTCCCAGGTGTCGGTGAGGATGTTGCACTTTTTCAAGGAGGCTTTGAGTGCGTCCTTGAAGCATTTCCTCTGGGGCTCCCTTGCCATGTCGGAGCTCTGAGTGGAGCGCTTGTTTTGGGAGTCTAGTATCGGGCATGCGGACGATGTTTTTAATACATTGCAGATATCACAACATTACATGATAATTTTAATCCCTTTGCCTCTTACCTCAGTCCCTGAAATTCCATTATTTCTTCTTGTTCTATTCGCACAGACAAGCTGTCTGTTTTGTTCGGCTAGGAAAGCAGAGTAGTGGTGAACGGGTGTTTTTCGGACTGGAGGAAGGTATACAGTGGTTCCCCAGGGCTCGTTACTAGGACCACTGCTTTTCTTGATATATATTAATGACTTAGACTTGGGTGTACAGGGCACAATTTCAAAATGTGTAGATGACACAAAACTTGGAAGTATACTGAACAGTGAGGAAGATAGTGATAGACTTGGAGAGGCTGATGGAATGGGCGGACACATGGTAGATGAAATTTAACATTGAGATTAAATTTAAGTGACAGGGCAGGTTGAGAAAGCGGTTATAAAAAGCATACGGGATCCTGGCCTATGGGGAAAGGGCAGGGGAGTGGGATTAGCTGAAGAGCTCTTGCAGAGAGCCGGCACAGACTTGACGAGCTGAATGGCCTCCTTCTAGGAACATGGGAAATAGGAGCAGGATAAGGCCATTCGGCCCCTCGAGCCATCTCCGCCATTCTATATCATCATGGTTGATCCGATCTTGGACTCAGCTCCACTTCCCTGCCTGCTCCCTATAACCCTTCACATGCTTATCATTCAAAAATCTGTCGATCTCCATCTTAAAAATATTCAATGACCCAGCCTCCACAGCTCTCTGGGGCAGAGAATTCCACAGGTTTACGACCCTCAGAAGAAATTCCTCCTCATCTCAGTTCTAAATGGGTGACCCCTTATTCTGAAACTATGCTCCCTAGTTCAAGATTCCCCCACGAGTGGAAACATGTTCTCTGCATCTACCTTGTCGAGCTCCCTCAGTATCTTATATGTTTCAATAAGATCACCTCTCATTCTTCTAAACTCCAATGTGTATAGGCCCAACTTACTCAACTTTTCTTCATAAGTCAACCCCCTCATCTCCAGAATCAACCTAGTAAACCTTCTCTGAACAGCCTCCAATGCAAGTATATCGTGCCTTAAATAAGGAGACCAAAACTGTACACAGTACTCTAGGTATGGTCTCATCAATACCCTGTACAGTTGCAGCAGGACTTCCCTGCTTTTATACTCCAGCCCCCTTGCAATAAAGGCCAACATTCCATTTGCCTTCCTGATTACTTGCTGTACCTGCATACTAACTTTTTGTGTTCCATGCACAAGGACCCCCAGGTCCCTCTGTATTGCAGCATTTTGTAATCTCTCTCCATTTAAATAATAATTTGTTTTTTTATTTTTCCTGTCAAAGTGGATAACCTCACACTTTCCCACATTATACTCCAAATGTTTGACCACTCACTTAGCCTGTCTGTATTCCTTTGCAGATCTTTTGTGTCCTCCTCGCAACTTGCTTTCCCACCCATCTTTCTGGCATCAGCAAACTTGGCTACATTACACTCGGTCCCTTCATCCAAGTCATTAATACAGATTGTAAATAGTTGAGGCCCCAGCACTGATCCCTATGGCACCCCACTAGTTAACATTTGCCAACAGGAAAATTACCCATTTATCCCGACTCTCTGTTTTCTGTTACTTAGCCAGACTGTTATGCATGCTAATATATTACCCCCAACCCTGTGAACTTTTATCTCGTGCAGTAACCTTTTATGTGGCACCTTATCGAATGCCTTCTGGAAATCCAAATACACCACATCCACTGGTTCCCTTTATCCACCCTGCTCATTACATCCTTAAAGAACTCCAGCAAATTTGTGAAACATTATTTCCCTTTCTGTGCTGTAACCATTCTATGATTCAATGAATTTGGCCAAGCCAAGCCCAGCAACTGGTTTTCTTCCATTTTAAATCTAATTACACTAGTTTAAAACCATGATTATTCAAGAATCGCCTTACCTCGCAGTTACATAATATAAACTGAACATAAAATTAACATGTATTTCATTTAGTCCACGTTTGTTAGTAGTGAGAATCCAAAATGGAGGCTTCCCCAGGATTCTCACAAAAGGTGCATGCAAATCAGATTGAAATGAGGGAATCACAGTCTCTAAGTGTGCCCCACCATTTGCCCTGTTTGAACATTGGACACCAGGGCCTTCTGTTGAGCTCGAAGCAACCAGAATTCAAAAATCGACGGTGAGGGCATAGAAAGGTTTAATTCTAGAGTGAACAATGCAATGATTATCAGGCTGTTGTCATTCAGAGGCTCGAAGGCAAAAAAATATATATTTTTTTTACTTTTCAGATAGCTTCAAGGCTGACCTCTTCCTCCCTCTGAGGCCTGCCGCAGCAAGGTTCAATGCCTAGTGTGACACTCTCCAGCTTGTAAATGGGCTTGATTGCGCATCCAATTCAATGCACTAATCTGCGCAGACTTTGATATTAGTCCACATTTATTTAATCTTTTAACTCCACAGTAAAAGGTACATGGTTATTAACAGTTAGGAAGGATAGACAGAGAGGAAAAGGAGGTGGGGTGGCGATGCTGGTTAAAGAGGAAATGAATGCAATAGTAAGGAGGGACATTAGCCTGGATGATATGGAATCAGTATGGGTGGAGCTGCGGAATACCAAAGGGCAGAAAACGCAAGTGGGAGTTGTGTACAGACCACCGTCGTGAGGTTGGGGACAGCATCAAACAAGAAATAAAGGTACAGCAGTTATCATGGGCGACTTTAATCTACATATTGATTGGGCTAACCAGATTGGTAGCAATGCGGTGGAGGAGGATTTCCTGGAGTGTATTAGGGATGGTTTTCTAGACCAATATGTCGAGGAACCAACAAGAGAGCTGGCCATCCTAGACTGGGTGATGTGTAATGAAAAGGGACTAATTAGCAATCTTGTTGTGCGAGGCCCCTTGGGGAAGAGTGACCATAATATAGTAGAATTCTTCATTAAGATGTAGAGTGACACAGTGCATTCGGAACTTAAGGAAAGGTAACTTTGACGGTATGAGGCGTGAATTGGCTAGAATAGAATGGCAAAGGATACTTAAAGGGTTGCCGGTGGATAAGCAATGGCAAACATTTAAAGATCACATGGATGAACTTCAGCAATTGTACATCCCTGTCTGGAGTAAAAATAAAACGGGGAAGGTGGCTCAACCATGGCTAACAAGGGAAATTAAGGATAGTGTTAAAACCAAGGAAGAGGCATATAAATTGGCTAGAAAAAGCAACAAACCTGACGTCTGGGAGAAAGTTAGAATTCAACAGAGGAGGACTAAGGGTTTAATTAAGAGGGAGAAAATAGAGTACAAGAAGAAGCTTGCAGGGAACATAAAAACTGACTGCAAAAGCTTCTATAAATATGTAAAGAGAAAAAGATTAGTGAAGATAAACATAGGTCCCTTGCAGTCAGATTCAGGTGAATTTATAATGGGGAACAAAGAAATGGCAGACCAATTGAACAAATACTTCGGTTCTGTCTTCACGAAGGAAGACACAAATAACCTTCTGAATTTACTAGGGGACCAAGGGTCTAGTGAGAAGGAGGAACTGAAGGATATCCTTATTAGGCGGGAAATTGAGTTAGGGAAATTGATGGGATTGAATACCGATAAATCCCTGGGGCCTGATAGTCTGCACCCCAGAGTACTTAAGGAAGTGGCCCTAGAAATAGTGGATGCATTGGTGATCATTTTCCAACAGTCTATCGACTCTGGATCAGTTCCTATGGACTGGAGGGTAGCTAATGTAACACCACTTTTAAAAAAAGGAGAGAGAGAGAAAACGAGTAATTATAGACTGGTTAGCTTGTCATCAGTAGTGGGAAAAATGTTGGAATCAATCATTAAGAATGAAATAGCAGCGCATTTGGAAAGCAGTGACAGGATCGGTCCAAGTCAGCATGGATTTATGAAAGGGAAATCATGCTCGACGAATCTTCTGGAATTTTTTGAGGATGTAACTAGCAGAGTAGACAAGGGAGAACCAGTGGATGTGGTGTATTTGGACTTTCAAAAGGCTTTTGACAAGGTCCCGCACAAGAGATTGGTGTGCAAAATCAAAGCACAGGGTATTGGGGGTAATGTACTGACGTGGACAGAGAACTGGTTGGCAGACAGGAAGCAGAGAGTCGGGATAAACGGATCCTTTTCAGAATGGCAGGCAATGGAGTGTCGCAGGGCTTAGTGCTGGGACCCCAGCTCTTTACAATATACATTAACGATTTAGATGAAGGAATTGAGTGTAATATCTCCAAGTTTGCAGATGACACTAAACTGGGTGGCGGTGTGAGCTGTGAGGAGGACGCAAAGAGGCTGCAGGGTGACCTGGACAGGTTAGGTGAATGGGTAAATGCATGGCAGATGCAGTATAATGTGGATAAACGTGAGGTTATCCATTTTGGGGGCAAAAACATGAAGGCAGAATATTATCTGAATGGCGGCAGATTAGGAAAAGGGGAGGTGCAACGAGACCTGGGCGTCATGCTTCATCAGTCACTGAAAGCTGGCATGCAGGTACAGCAGGCGGCGGAGAAGGCAAATGGTATGTTGGCCTTCATAGCTGGGGGATTTGAGTATAGGAGCATGGAGGTCTTACTGCAGCTGTACAGGGCCTTGGTGAGGCCTCACCTGGAATATTGTGTTCAGTTTTGGTCTCCTAATCTGAGGAAGGACTTTCTTGCTATTGAGGGAGTGCAGCAAAGGTTCACCTGACTGATTCCAGGGATGGCTGGACTGACATATGAGGAGAGACTGGATCAACTGGGCCTCTATTTACTGGAGTTTAGAAGGATGACAGGGGATCTCATAGAAACGTATAAGATTCTGACGGGACTGGACAGGTTAGATGCGGGAACAATGTTCCCGATGTTGGGGAAGTCCAAAACCAGGGGACATAGTCTTAGGATAAGGGGTAGGCCATTTAGGACTGAGATGAGCAGAAACTTCTTCACTCAGAGAGTTGTTAACCTGTGGAATTCCCTGCCGCAGAGAGTTGTTGATGCCAGGATATATTCAAGAGGGAGTTAGATATGGCCCTTACGGGTAAAGAGATCAAGGGGTATGGAGAGAAAGCATGAAAGGGGTACTGAGGGAATGATCAGCCATGATCTTATTGAATGGCGGTGCAGGCTCGAAGGGCCGAATGGCCTACTCCTGCACCTATTTTCTATGTTTCTATGTAATGCTTCAGTGATACTGCATCATAGCATCTTGAGTGTTGCCCCAAGTGGTGCAAGTGGACAGCTGTAATAATTCACTGTGATATCAAATCAGTAAGAACAAGCCTCCTCTCAATCATACATATATTCATGCACTGAATACTGCTGCTCACTATTGACTGTACATTAAATTACTAATAATAAAGACAGCGTTGAGAAAATGCCCAGGTTTACAAAGTACTGTCAATGCTTGCCACGACTGGTGTGAGACCATCAATTTCTAAGAATTTACAACAGTTACGCTGCACATTTGATGCAAAATGCTGTGCAAAACATCAGGCACCGTAAAAATTGACTCATTACAGCTCATGTAGCAGGGCCAAAAGCAGAGGGGAAATCCAAATGTGTAATATTTTTCCCATTATATAAAAAGAAAAAAAGAAACAAGTGCATTTATATAGCGCTTTTCACGACCACCGTACGTCTCAAAGCACTTTACAGCCAATGAAGTACTTTTGGAAACGCGGCAGTCAATTTGTACACAGCAAGCTCCCACAAACAGCAGTGTGATAATGACCAGATAAACTGTTTTTGTTATGTTGATTTAGGGATAAATATTGGCCAGGACACCCTGCTCTTCTTCTAAATACGTTCACCTGAGAGGGCAGACGGGACCTCAGTTTAACGTCTCATCCGAAAGACGACACCTCCGACAATGCAACACTCCCTCAGCACTGCACTGGAGTGGAATTTGTTCAAGTCCCTGGAGTGGAATTTGAATCCACAACCTTCTGACAAAGAGGTGAGTGTGCTACCCACTGAGCCACAACTGACACTGTAAGACAGTACTCTGGGGATAGGAGTACGGAGGAGTTAAAGTAACTTTTTAATCATTGTATTTTGAAACAGAGCATGCAAAAATATACTCCTGCAAAATAAAAATGCCAATTCTGGATAGTTTTAAAACAAACCACTTTTGAGTCATTTTGATTCACAGCCTGTTTAAAACTTCGAGCAGGATATACAAATGTACATGTTTTACATAGTTCATTCCAAGTGAATGTAATTTACAACTTTGCAATAAAATGAGTAAAATATTACAGAAATACAAGGTGTGAAATTCTGTTGCAACATTAATAGGAAATACATGAAAAATTGTCACAATTCACAAAAATGTATCAATTTTGTAAAGTAATGTCAAAATTTTGAAATGCTCCAGTGCATTTATATACACAATAGGCAGTATGCATATTTGATTCCTTGTAAACAAACACAATTACAATATTTTAATACAAATATGATTACTTGTGCTATGCAAGTTTACAGATTAAATAATCCAATACAAATCTCTATGATTTTCTTATCATTTTGACTATTGTTTTTCTGAATACTATACTAGTGCTAGCTAAGTACCTTTTATTTATATACCATATTAGATACAATTATTTTAAACTAGAGAAAATATATACTACAGTATATATGACAAAATAACAAATTTGGCACCTTCAACTTGAAGGTCAGCTTCAAACATAATATCAGAAACCAATTTCCACTCCTCTGTCACAGTCATTTATCACCCAAGCCTAATACAATTATAGAGTAGTTCTAGCTTTCAGTTGCACTTTCTCTTTGAACTACTAGATGGTTGAACATTCGTGGATATGTTTGGAGACTTTTTGAGAAGCAACACTGATGCACAGTAAATCAGAATGTAGAGATATCCTCACATTCATAAGTGACATAGCTAAAATGAGAACAACAGTAATGACACTCAAACGCCAAAAAAAACACTTCAGGATTAGCAATATGCAAATGTTATGTGCAAAGATGAACAGTGACAACCAAATAAACGAAGAATTTTTAAAACTCTCAACTCACTTCCTCCAACCCCACTCCCCAAATAGAAAAACTGTCCAATTGCTTAGAATCTGAAGGAAAGGACAGCCCACACAATATTCTTTTCCACAGGTGAACCAGCAGGAGATTTTAATTTGAGATTAGTTCTTTTCTTATATCGAGCCTTTTATGATAGAACAGAAGATCACTGACAGAACTGGATCAACTGGCTTTAGTGAATACCACAGGTATAGTTGTTACAGCACCAACATTTGGCGAGAGGGATTTTAAACAATATTCTTTTTGCAGCTTAGTAATCAAACAACAATGTCTTAATACTTGTTTAATAATCAAGATTCATTATTAGATAATAATGAGGCAATATTGATAAC
Organism: Pristiophorus japonicus; assembly: GCF_044704955.1. Lineage (NCBI taxonomy): Eukaryota > Metazoa > Chordata > Chondrichthyes > Pristiophoridae > Pristiophorus > Pristiophorus japonicus. The sequence goes on from NC_091986.1 coordinate 88,239,792, forward strand.
TTTGCAGGCAACCATCCTTGAAGTAGTCTGCCTTGGAAACACTCGGAGGATTGAGCTGGGAATGGGATGGGTCGAGAAGGACCTTGGGTCGCATCCAGGCCAAGAATCACTTGGTGCCAGGTGAGGCAGGGAAATGCTAAGAGTCAAGTGAGGCAAGGGGGGGAAAAAAATATTTCCGGTCTTGAATGCAAGCAAACAGCAAGTGAGCAAGAAGCATGCAAGCACACATGTCAAGAAGCACTCTGGGAAGGTGGATAAGCAGGTAGGCGAGTGAGCATTAAAGCTAGATTAAGTAAGCGACAAGCAAGCAGGCTGGGAAACACTTATGGGTGAGCAAAGAGGTTGGCTAGAGGTAGTCAAAGAAGCAAGCTCGCAATTGAGGTTTGGCAGCTCATGGACAGGTTGGGTGAGGAGTTGGAAAGTACTTATGATGATGGGTGGGCAGGTGTTGGGGTAACCTGGGAAGTTGAAAATCATTGAACTTTCTGACTGTACTTTTAATGCTGTGTTCATCCATGGAAAGTAAAGAGCAGAAGCCGAACACAGCAAATAGCTGTGAACAAGTAGACCAGTGGGCTGATAAAGACTCAAATCCAGGTACAACACTTGGTTGGATGGGCGAAAAAAATCTAATGAAAAATCTTGGGACGGGCAGGGTCAGATTGCACAGGCCATATCAGATAGCAGCAGGGTAGGCGGGGACAGACTTTAAAAACATATAGCGCATCTTCCATGGCATTGCTCAGGACAATATCAGCTTTAGAGTCAAAGCCCTATGCCAGAGCAAAGTTAGGCCAGAGGATGCAAAACTTAGATTACACATTTCCAACAGCAATTAGACAATTTTTATGGATAAGCTGCATTTTTTAAAGAAAGTTATTTGACCTTATAGTTACATTATTGTTGAATTAAAGTGCGAGTCTTGGAGGCCAGTTTACTTGTTTGGCCTTTAAGCTCAGCGTGAAGAGAAGTTACACAATCAAGTGTCGTCACTTTAGATTCGGATACCCTTCAGGTATTACATCAGGCACCTCTTCGGGTATCGTACTACAGTGTACTATAAACATCACATCGCAGCCTATTTACACATTAATGAGTTCTGTCCAAGTGCCTTTTTTTCCCTCTATTGGTTCCCTTTTGCCAAATGACCACATATGGTGCATCCCCTTGAGTAAGTTTTCACCATGCTTTGACTTGCTTTCCATCATGAGCGACTTCCCATCTTTGTATCACAATTGATCAAATCAACTGTTGCTAAACTTCCCATCTTTGTACCGCAATTAATCCAGTCAACTGTTGCTCGGCTCGGCACATATATTTTGCATACATTTGTATATTTTTTAAATTTCCTTGTTGCTGGGCTAACTCTCTCTCTCTCGAGCCTTCTTCCTACCTTCCATGTTTCAATAAATATAAAATTATGTTTATTAGCTGTATGATATCAACTTACTAAAGAAAGTGACAGCTGAAAGGATTTTGCAATAATACTTGGTGATTTCATTGATTCCCATTTCCTTTTATTTTATTGGTAGAAGCTTGTTGCCAATTGATAGCTTTCATATATCCTTAACAGAATTTGATTGGTAGGTTTCTTTGACATTTGCTAGTTGCTGATTGTTCAGTTTGTTTGTGATTTGTTGGTTTTCAAATTGTATTTGAACTTATCAGGTGCAAGTGTGACACAAACTTTGAAATATGACAATTCAAGGTGTGACCAATGGTCTGGATGCAAAACTTTTACATATTTTTGTAACCCCTGACATTACCATTCCAATTCGGCCCATCATCCCTTTTGTCTCTCTAATCTCTCCTGCCTTCCACCCTATCTCAGACCTCCCTTTTGTTCTTTCTTTCCCTCCCGCTTTCAGTGCTTGTTAAGAATCTGTTCTTTCTGAACACACTCCAGTTCTGACGAAGGGTCGTCGACCCGAAACGTTAAACTCTGCTTTCTCTCCACATATGCAGCCTGACCTGCTGAGATTTCCAACAGTTTCTGATTTTATTCCAGATTCCAGCATCCGCAGTATTTTGCTTTTGTTTTACATATTTCGATGGACACAAGGGAACCTCCAAAACACAGCCTAGCTTTATAAAGGGAAAGCATTAATTAAGTGTTGCAAAAATCTGGGTATCTTTTTTAATACAGTTTGTTGCTAAACAAACATCAGCATTAGGAAAGATCCCCTGCTATTATTGCCTTTCCAAACAGATGGAATGAGGATAGGATTTCAAAGCGGGAGGGGGAATTGGAGTCAACTGGGAGGCTTGAAACTTGAATTATACAATACTGAAATTTAGATAATTCATGTCTTGAAATCGCAAAAATAAAGGGAGTCTGACTGCTACTTTCACAATTATACATTTGTTCTGCCAAAAAAAAGGTTCACTTTGACTGGAATCATGCTTTATTAACAACCGCTTACTAACATATTCCTACCCAAAACTCTAAATTCACTATAGCTGCTTCAAAGTAAAATGGTCTAGAGCAGTATTGCAAGCAACAGCAGGTTTCTATTAACTATTAATGCCTTTCCGGATAGCAGTGCTAAATGCATGCAAATGTTACATCTAAATTAATTTCCACATCTGGATGGAACACCTATGGATAGAAAAAGAGAAACAACATCTACAGAAGGATAAATTCAGTCAGCAAGAGAGAATTGATTTTTTTTTTAAATCACGTGAGTATGTTACTGTGTGTAAGCATGGATCCTTTCCCTGCCCAATCCTCCCACTCCTCCTTCACAGGACTACAAACCACTTGTCTCAGTGCGAGGGAGCAGATAGCCTTTTCCCAAGAATCTACCAATGCCATGTATCCACCAGAAGGACTACAAACAATGATCTAGAGATGACTCTGAATTGAACTTTGCATCCTCCTTACATTATACCCTCACATTCTCCTCACAATTCTCCAGCAATAAGTGGGAAGAGATGAAACCCAAGTTGCACCAGTCCTTCTTGTCATGGTTGCTGCACACTTAAAATTATGGAGCACTATATTTTTAGACGTAGCAGAAGTTATTGATAGAGCTTCCTGATGACTCACTTTATCCTGTGATTAGCTGAGCTGCAATTACCAAAAAGGCCCCAGATTTAATCTCTGCACTGTGCAAGCTGATCCTGGCTAGGCCAGTGGTGATGCATTATGATTGAATTCCATCCCACAGCATGCTATCCGTCACCACCTCGGCACATCAAAGGACAGAGAGGCAGTCAGTGCCAGCTGCAATGAGCACTGTGAAGATCGCATTTACCAAAATTCTGCTTTGATGTGAGTGTCCTTGACTCCATCCCATAGCATGCTACCCATCATCACCTCGACACAATCCCAGCTCGGCATGAGGTTGAAAAGGCCATCTGATAACTGAAAAACAACAAGGCCTCAGGAGCAGATGGAATCCCCGCCAAAGTACGAAAGCATGGCAGAGAAGTACTCGGCACGAATCCATGACCTCATCTCGCTTATCTGGAAGGAGGAGCATGCCAGGGGATCTCAGAGACACCATAATCGTGATCATCTTCACAAAAGAGGACAAGTCCAACTGTGGTAATTACAGAAGAGTTTCCCTGCTGTCTGCGGCAGGGAAAATCATCGCAAGAATCCTCCTCAATCGTCTCTTCCCATTGGCTGAAGAGCTCCTCCCAGAGACGCAATGCGGATTCCGCCCAATAAGGGGCGCAACAGACATGATCTTCACCGCGCGACAAATCCAAGAAAAATGTAGGGAGCAGCATCAACCTCTGTACATGGCTTTCTTAGACCTCACAAAGACTTTCGGCTTTGTATACCACGAGGGAATATGGAGTGTCCTTCTGAAATTCGTCTGTCCTCAAAAATTCATCACCATCCTCCGCCTGCTTCATGATGACATGCAAGTCGTGATTCTTACCAACGGATCCACCACAAACCCAATACAAGCGGAGACCGGGGTCAAGCAAGGCTGTGTCATCGCACCAATGCTCTTCTCAATTTGCAATGCTTCATCTCACCCTTAACAAGCTCCCCCGCTGGAGTGGAGTTAATCTACAAGACAAGCGGGAAATTGTTCAACCTCAGACGCCTCCAGTCCAGATCCAAGGTTGTTGCAACCTCCGTCATTGAATTACAATATATAGAGGACGCTTGCGTTTGTGCACAATCGGAGTCCGAACTCCAAACCATCAGTGGCACGTTCACTGAAGCGTACGAGATTCTGGGCCTCACATTTAACATCAGTAAGACATAGGTCCTCTAGCAACCAACCCCCGCCACACTGTACTGCTCCCTGGTTATCAAGATCCACGATGAGACTTTAGACAATGTGGACCACCTCCCATACCTTGGGAGCCTACTATCAGCAAGGGCAGACATCAATGATGAAGTCCAACACCGCCGTCAGTATGCCAGTGCAGTCTTCGGCTGCCTGAGGAAGAGTGTGTTTGAAGACCAGGATCTCAAACCTGGCACCAAGCTCATAGTCTACAGAGCAGTAGTGATACCCGCCCTCATATATGCTTCAGGGACATAGGCTATGTATAGTAGGCACCTCAAAGCACTGGAGAAGTACCACCAATGCCTCCGCAAAATCCTTCAAATTCATTGGCTAGATAGGTGCACCAATATCAGCGTTCTCTCTCAGGCCAACATCCCCAGCATCGAGGCATTGACCACACTCAACCAGCTCTGGTGGGCAGGCCACATTGTCCGCATACCCGATGCTGGACTCCCGAAATAAGCACTCTACTCCGAGCTACGTCACGGCAGGCGAGCTCCAGGAGAGCAGCAAAAACACTTCAAGGACACCCTCAAAGCCTCCTTAAAAAAGTGCATCATCACCACCGACTCTTGGGAATCCTTGGCCCAAGACTGCTCAAAGTGGAGGAGGAGGAGCATCCAAGAAGGCACCGAACACTTTAGAGTTTCTTCACTGGGAGCAGGCGGTAGTCAAGGACAAATAGCGGAAGGAGCGTACGACAAATCAAGCACCCCATCCACCCATCCCCCCAACCACCGTCTTCCCCACCTTGACAGAGACTGTAGATCCTGCATTGGTCTCATCAGTCACCTTAGAACTAATTTTAGTGTGGAAGCAAGTCATCCTCAACTCCAGGGGACTGCTTAAGAGGAGACACCAGTGGGTCTCCTGTAGCATTGCTTATGAGTCAAGGGTAACACACTGCTGCACAAGGGTGTTTGCTGGGCATGTAAGTGCCGGGGTAGGGAAGAAGGTGTTCACCTTCCCTGAAAGAATTTGGAAATAACTTTTTAAGATCTTCACAGAGACAGTGAAGTAAATGGTCCTGGAACATAATTATTGTTTTTCTTACCCGCTCAAGTAGGTAAATAAATGATCTATCGGTTCAATGATGAATCTATTTATATGACCAATATAACTTTTAGAGCAGATCATAAAATCTAAACATTCCACTTTGAAATTTAGCAGTTTAAAATTTAATTTGTCAAGTATGAAACATGTTAGAAACAACTGTTGAATATAGCAGCCTCCCCACTCCACCACCAAAGCTAAGAAAAAGTACAATTACAGCAAAAGAGGGGGATTTGGTTTAATATCACTTGATTGATTTCTTCCACTTGGTGCTGCAAGTATGATTCATGAATGACTTACATACACTACAGTCAATAAGTGCACCTTTGTCTCAAAATTATCCACTCTCAGTCAGGCCATCAACCTAATGCTGGGTGGATTTGCACTTTATTTGTTCTGACAGTTGAGAGCAAATATCTCATCTCAAGATAGTGAAATCTGCTAGACACTGTTTAAATCATTTTCTGGGCTGTATTTACAGACAGAGATAGAAACACAAACAGAAAGGTAGAGACAGTGAGAAAGACAATCAATGGCACCATGTGCACCCCCACAAAACTAGGCCACGGTTATTTTCATCATGTTTATTTTACTTCTGACATTTTTACCATTATTAATGAAAGATTTTCCCAAAAATGTCATGACAAATTTACAGGCCCATTAATACCACTTGATTTTCTTGCTTATTAATTTCACATCATGTCTGATAAGACCAGAATAATCGTAGCCCCAAGAGATTTTGTAATGAATCTTTTTAATTAAATTTGATTTCGACCAACACTTCGAAAAATGGTGTCAAGAAGTCTGAACACAAACACAAGACGTTCTGCAACTAAACACAATACAAAACAATCGAGAATACTCCAGCATGTAAAACACAAAGCATGATGATCACCGTTCAACCAATCCAGAAGTCTGCATAGCTATTCCAGAATTTCTGAAATAAGCCTCTGCCAATGTATTAAAAAAAATTAGACTGCAAGGCTGTAAATGCAACTTTAAATTCAGTACCTTTACTGTACCTACACCACCTTTTCACGTCAAATAAATGTAGAAGCAAATTAATTTCTAACAAGCCTTGGCATCAGCTCAAGGAATACAAGTGATGATTTGAGAAGTCTCCTTTGAGTAAGGATGAATAGAAGAAACTGTAATCTACATAGAAGGGCAAGTAAAGAAATAACATTTATATAAGCGCCTTTGATAGGACCTCAATTCAACATCTCCTCCAAAAGACGCACCACCAACAGGGCAGCACTACCTCAGCACTGAATCGGTGTTAGTCTCTCGAGTGGATTTGAATTCACAGCGTCCTGAATCAGAGGCCGAAGTGACAACACTGAACCAAAGCGGACCACTTTTAGGACGCAAAATTTGGCTCCTTCGCACCCATTTTTCAGTGCTACATGTGCAGTATTGGCTCCAAAAGAGCTTCCGCATACACTTCTGGTGCGAGCTGCACCGGACGCCATATAAGTGGGGGAGTTAGCACGTGCGCAGGGAGCATTCGCCAGAAGTACGTAGAGGAGGCAGATTGCGAAATCGCTGATTTGACACCAGCGCTGCCATTTTGGAGTTCAATGCTCCAGCGAATGATGGAATTTCCCTTGGCCTCCACCATGACGGAGAATGAGCAAAGGCAACAAAGAGCAGGTCAAGCTGCTGGCAGAGGGGAGGAGAAAGGGAGATGGGCTCTCAGCAGGAGGTTATATCCACCAAGGGTGTTCAGGGAACAATTCACCTATCTTAACCTCAGCGAGGAACAGTGTGTTAGAGGTCTATGCTTCAAGTAAGGACGTCCTCATTGCCACCTGTTGCAGCCAGAACTGCAACCTCAGAGCAGGGAGGGGACCACGCTGTCATTCGCTGCAAAGGTAAACTTGGCTATGACATTTTATGCGTCGGGTTCCTTCCAGGCTGCAGTAGGCAATATTGCAACATCTCCCTGTTTGCTGTCTACTGTTGCATAAAGGAAATCACTGAGGCTCCATATTCTGAAAGCTGAATACATTTAATTCTCTTTTGTCAGAGAGCAGTAGGCGGAGCGAGTAGGCAGCTTCGCAAGGATTGCAGACTTCCTCATGGTACAGAGTGCCATTGACTACACGCAGTTCGCTTTGCGGGCACAGCATGTCAACCGTGAAATGTACCGCTACCAAAAGGAATTCCACTCCCTCAGCATCCAGCTGATGTGCAACTATACACAGCGTATCATCATGGTCAATGCCCGGTCACCTGGCAGTCATGACACCTTCATTCTGCAGCAATCCACTTTGCCATCTGCATCTGAACCACCAAAACAAATCAGAGGGTGGCTACTGAAAGGATATCCATTAACAACATGGCTCCAACATTCCCCATAAACCGTGCAACTCCCTGCCAGTCCCATGCAGCTTTTTCAATGTTTAAGTGCACACATGCGTGGAACTGTGAATGGGCCCCCCAGCCCCCTAAAGCGGCCGCGCAATTAAAAAAAAAATTAAGAACACTGCGTAAATACATGCACACATGGGCAGTATGCATTAAGCAAAAGCTGTGCTGCTAGACAAAATGTCAGAGCATACCATTGATGTGCTGGAACAGCACTCCCGCTGCCTGGACTGCTCTCAAGGAGCGCTGCAGTACAAGCTGCAAGTCAACGACTCTTCTGACTGCAGTAAGTGCAGGCCCATTTCCTCATTCACCAACATTCCCACTCCTCACCTTCCCTCTGTTACTGACCATCACAGCATTCACTTGTCCCTAATGCAAGAATAAATGCCAACACAAAATAAACATTCAAAACCAAATTTATGAATCAAATGCATACAAACGTCAACTAATCACACTTGTACATTTCCTTAGTGCCTATGCTGTACTAGTGCTCCTATGCAACATGGCTGGTGGAAGGCTGCTGAGTTTCAGTAGGGGTGACTGCAGATGGCCTTGGAGGATGACCTCGAGCATCTCTGGAACTACAAGATCCGGCTTCGGATTGCAACATCTCAGTATGGGCAGCAGCAGCAGGGGTGGGAGGATGAATGCTGTCATCCTGAGAGAGGATAGCAGGTTCATGCACAATAGAGCCATTGCCACTCCCCCGGGAATCCTAATAATCTGTTGGAGAACAGATTGCGCAAAGTCCTGTGCCAAGTTGGTGCCAGACTGCTCTGTGCTCCTTGACATTGCACTTTCTGGCAGGCCTACTAATGCACCAAGCATTTCATTGTGCACGCCCATCAGTCTTCTTCTGTAGCGCACCCTATCGAAGTGCTCATCAGAGTCCTCTGCAATAGAACTCATTGGCGACCTCGTCCTCTGGCGAGTTGGCACCTGCCCTGGCTACAGACCACTCATGCCCGGTGTCTCACCACGTGCAGATCCCACCTCTAAACCTCCTCCACCAATGCCTCCAGTGCAGCATCCAAGAACCTTGGAGCATGCTCTCTCCCCTGTTGCACCATAATTCACTCTTCTTTCTGTTCAGACTCGATTCCACAGTTTCAGCACCTGCTCCAGCCAGAATGCACCTCCCCTTTAAGAAGTGCCAGTTGGCTTTAAGTAGTGCAGACTTGTGCTAGCCTTGCACTAACTTGGGCCCCCTGCTGAGGCATGCAGCCACTTAAAAGCACATTCAGCGCTGACTGCATACAATCGTACAAATTAGCAGGCAGCATGAAGTTGGTGTATCGGAAGCAATGAGCACAGGTTAATTGCGCATCGTGATCGCTGCACTCATTTTTAGGGGCGATCGAATTTTGCCCTCTTAGACTTCAGCTATCCATAAGAACATAAGAATTAGGAACAGGAGTAGGCCATCTAGCCCCTCGAGCCTGCTCCGCCATTCAACAGGATCATGGCTGATCTGGCCGTGGACTCAGCTCCACTTACCCGCCCGCTCCCCATAACCCTTCATTCCCTTATTGGTTAAAAATCTATCTATCTGTGACTTGAATACATTCAATGAGCTAGCCTCAACTGCTTCCTTGGGCAGAAAATTCCAGATTCACAACCCTCTGGGAGAAGAAATTCCTTCTCAACTCGGTTTTAAATTGGCTCCCCCGTATTTTGAGGCTGTGCCCCCTAGTTCTAGTCTCCCCGACCAGTGGAAACAACCTCTCTGCCTCTATCTTGTCTATCCCTTTCATTATTTTAAATGTTTCTATAAGATCACCCCTCATCCTTCTGAACTCCAACGAGTAAAGACCCAGTCTACTCAATCTATCATCATAAGGTAACCCCCTCATCTCCGGGATCAGCCTAGTGAATCGTCTCTGTACTCCCTCCAAAGCTAGTATATCCTTCCTTAAGTAAGGTGACCAAAACTACATGCAGTACTCCAGGTGCGGCCTCACCAACACCCTATACAGTGGCAGAAGGACCTCCCTGCTTTTGTACTCCATCCCTCTCGCAATGTTCAATCAGAGAAAAGTAGGGCAATTGTTATTCTACAGACAAACAGGTTAGCATATATTAGATTTCCCATGTAATACTGTTTTCCCTTTGAGGAAGATAGATAAAATTCACATTGTTGCATATTTGCTTACTCATTAATAAATTTGCTGAATCACCTGCTATCACTGCAAGTCAGAAGGTTGTGAGTTTGAGCACCATTTTAAAATTCAAGAACTTAATCTCGGATGACACTTCAGTGCAGTACTGAAGGAATGCTGGATTGTCAGAGATGCCATCTTTCAGAAGAGATATTAAAGATCTCATGGCATTATTTGAAGATGAGCAGGGAGTTCCCCCGGTGTCCTGTCAGTTTTCAAGCAGCACCAGCAACATAGATTAACTGTTCATTTAAATTGATGTTTCTGAGACCCTCTTGTGCAATGTTCCCTTTTAGTTTTTTTTCAGTGTATGGGTCCTTTAACTGGCTGCGCGGTCCATTTAAATTTTCACACGTGAGTGTTTTCCCATATAAAAGCCAGTGAGCAGCCTGTGCGGGACTTCCTGACCGCTGCGCAGCCTCACGGGAACGTTGCTCCTGTGTGTAAACTGGCTGCCATGCTTGCCTGAAAACAAAAGTAATTCTTTGGTGGTGAGGCGCTTTGGGATACCGAGGAAGTGAAAGACACAACATAATGACAACAAGAACTTCTTACACCATACTCATGCCACATTACTTAATTTATCCTTCATCATTTCTCATTATTAGAACAGTCCCATATTTTGGAATGATACAGCATTGCATGCATGCACGCTTTCCTTCATTTGTTTCTGTCAGGTGCTGGAAGTTTAAACTCGTGTGGAATTTAATCAAATGTCTTTTGGAAGTCCATATAGCCAACATCCATCAACACTTCCCTGCACTTTCTTAGTGACCTCGGAAAATTCAATTAGATAAGCCAGACCATCACAAATCCCTGCTGACTCTCTATGATCACCTCATACCTGTAAGCGCTCAGTCTGAGAGAATAGAAACCAGTCACTTCCCACAATTGATGATAAACTGACAGGTCTGTTGTCTGTCTCTCTCCCTCCATTCCTGCATAATGGCGTAACATTTGATAATTTTCCAGTTCAAAGGCATAATTTCTAAATCTAGAGAACTTTGGAAAATTATGAAATAATCTGCAATTTCCTCACCTATTTCTTTTAATATCCTAGAAAGGAAACTAGCAGGTCCTGGAGATCTGTCAATTTTAAGTCCCATTATTTTCTCCATTCACATTTTTTTTAATGCATGAATTAATTAAATCCAAGAATTTCCATCCCAAGACTAATTTTTAGGGTCGCTTGTACCACTGACTTTCCCTTTTCGTCCACTGTGAAAATGGATGGAAAGTATTAATTTAACAACTCTGCCATTTCCTTATTATTGATTGTAAGTCTCGCCATCATTTGTCTTGAATGGACCCACATTCCCCTTAACTATTCGTTGTCTGGCAGTACATTAAGGAAAACGTTTGCTGTTAACTTTGATATGCCTTGCAAGTATTTTTTCATGCTCCTGTTAATACTTTCTTTATATCCCTTTGTTGTTTCTTTTTAATAGCTCTCCCAATCAACTGCATTCCCACTTTTCCTTGCATTTGTGTAAGCTTTTTCATTTTACTTGATACCATCTCTTACCTCATTTGTTGACTATCGTTGCTTAACTACACAAGTGGAGCCTTTGCCATTTTGTGGTACATATTGGTATGATTTCTTTGAATACTTCCCACTGTTAATCTGCAGTCTTACCCATCAACAGTTCAGCGTAGTTGACTGTGGTCAATTCATTTCTCATCTCTTCAAAGTTTAACTTACTTAAATGTACTTATTTTTTGACTCCCTGCTCCCTCTTAAGCTTAATTTCAAATTCAAACATATTTTCTCACACTATTCGCAAGATGTTCCCTTACCACCAGATTGTTAATTAATGCTGGTTCGTTCCTCTCATCAATAAATTTAGTAGAACCTGTTCCTTTGTCACTGCTAATACATATTGTTCGAGAAAACTGACCTGAATATATTCTAGAAATTCATTCCCTTCACCACTTGAGCTGTTCAGTTTCTCCCAATCTGTGTGAAAATTTAAGGGGAAGAAATTCCCTAACTTAGCACCAGTGATGATGTAGAGGTTTAAGCGGCTGTGCAATCGAGTACTATTTTGGCAGTTCTTCAGGGACTCATTGAGAAGGGATCAAGGGTGCTCAAGTCTTTCTCAAGTTTTAAATAACAGGAAAATCCCAATGCATGATTCACTTGTGACAAGTAAAACATGTATCTCAACAGTTCTCCTCGACATGCAACGGAGGAGCCTCATGACTTGGCCCATGTGTGGATTCAAATTATGAAGTGACTTTATGGTAAAAAAGAGGAAACCGTTGCAGTGAAGCATACATCAACATGTCACTGGGGACTCTACACATGGACAAAAAGAAAAGTGCAACTCCAAAATAAAATAGAAAATGTTGAAAATACACAAGGTCGTCAGCTTGTGAAAAATGAAGTGTAAGTTTTGGGTAGAGAATTCTGTCAGTAGTGATCCTGAAAGAGAAAACATGGAGACCATAACTTTTGCCAGAACCGCTTACTTGAGCATCTGGATTAAACAAGTAAATCTGGTGTGTAGCACTGGACTTAGATGTTTGGAACATCAAGGTGATTGGCATATTGCAAGTTGTCTTCCATTGGTCCCTCCATCATACAGAAGGCAAATGTCCATCAAAAAGCTGATGGGGAAACCGAGGCTTGAGACCACTGCTCCTGAAAAGTGTTCGCTAGTGGCCAGGTATAAAGAAAGAAAGACTTGGATTTATATAGAGCCTTTCATGACTACCGGACATCTCAACGCACTTTACAGCAATGAAGTACTTTTGGAGTGTAATCACTGTTGTAATGTAGGAAACGTGGCAGCCAATTTGCACACAAGCAAGCTCCCACAAGCAGCAATGTGATAATGATCAGATAATCTGTTTTTTTGTTATGTTGATTGAGGGATACATATTGGTCAGGACACCGGGGATAACTCTTCTTCGAAATAGTGCCATGGGATCTTTTACATCCGAGAAAGCAGACGGGGTGAGGTGAGGCTAGAAATGGGTGATGTGCCTTGAGATTGGTACAGATTGTTGGTAAGTAAGTGATTGTGGGTGGAGTCATGCATTGAGCAAGTTTGAGGCTCGTGGCACAGTTGGTAGGAGACGGCACTTGTAGATGCAATCACTGACCTTGACCACTCGTCTGAGGTCATGAAGCTATTTTGGGCACTGGAGCCAAGTCGTGGAGGCAACACTGCTGGCGGTGACGGCTCAGTGATCTGGTCCTTCTTTCTTTCTGGAGGCTTCCAAGCTCCTGTGGGTAGAGGACCTCTCTTGCTATGCTGACCCCCCCTTCACAAAGCTGGAGTGCTGCGAGCGAGACCCTGGGTGCCACTTCATTGGCTTGCTGAACTGTGTGTTGTGCTGAAGCACTTTTACCGTTTTTTAAACATTCGGAAGACGATTCAGCTGAAGACTGCCATTTGGGACTTATTTTAATGTTTTATTTTGAAAACGCAGTATTAAAAAATGCATCTTTTCCACGATTTTAATTTTTATTAATTTTGAACACATTGCCCTATAATGCCCACAATTCATTGTAAACTCCACAGTTGGCTGCAAGAAGCTGCAAAGCCGCTCCTGGATGGGAACTTCAGGTCGGATGCCTCCACTAATGCCACCAGGAGGACGTCACATGGCAAGTTAGCGCTGCGCTACAAATTTTCAGCCCCCAGTACGAATTATAGACCAGTAGTGCTGCGGGCATTTTTAACGGCCATAAACCCAAGGCTGCAGTGACATCACAGCTTTCTATGTCCAATTTTCCTCCCAAAATCTCCTATTATAACTAATTTGTTTTTGCTACGTTTCCCTGATCTTTGGTATTTATACATCCCCCACTATATCAACTATTGTCAGGAGATTTGCAGACAACTCCTTCCAGAGTCTTGTATCCTTTGCTGTTCCTTAACTCAAAGGAATATAGGAACATAGGAACAGGAATAGGCTATTCAGCCCCTTCAAGTCTGCTCTACCATTCAGTGAGATCATGGCTAATCTAACCCCATGTATCTCCCTTTGGCCCATATGCCTTAATACCTTTGGTTAACAGAAAGCTATCAATCCCCGATTTAAAATTAATTGATCCAGCATCAATTACCGTTTGCGGAAAAGAGTTCCAAACTTCTACCACCCTTTGTGTGTAGAAGTGTTTCCTAATTTCACTCACGAAAGGTCTGGCTCTAATGTTTAGACTATGCCGCCTTGTCCTAGAACCTCCAACCAGCGGAAATAGTTTCTCTGGGGCCAAGTTTCGGCCTGAGTTGCTCCTGTTTTTTTGGAGCAACTGGTTTAGAATGGAGTATCTCAGAAATTGCAATTCTCGGCATTTAGTTTGCTCCAGTTCTAGTCAGTTAGAACAGTTTCAGTTTGGAACGGATTTTTTTTTCAAAAGGGGGCGTGTCCAGCCACTTACGCCCGTTTTGAAAGTTTAGGCAGTGAAAACATACTCCAAACTAACTTAGAATGGAGTAAGTGTAGATTTTTGTATGCTCAGAAAAACCTTGTCTACACTTAGAAAATCAGGCGTAGGTTACAAATCAGGCGTAGGGAATGGGAAGGGGGGGGGTTTAAAGGAAAGTTTACAAACATTAAACACTTCAGTTTTACAAATAAAGAGCCATCATCAATAATAAATGATAAATACATCAATAAATCAATCAAAAAAAATTATACAATCAATAAATAAAACATTTTCTACTGTGGGGAGAGGAAGGGGGGAGGTAGAGGGGGGTGGGGGAAGGTGGGAGGAGGGGGAAGAGGACAGGGGAGGAAGGAGGAGGAGGGAGGAGAAGGGGGGGGGGAAGAGGGAAGTAGGGGAGGGGAGAGGGAAGAAGGGGGGGAAGAGGGTAGAAAGGGGGAGGGGGAGAGGGGGAAGGAGAGGGGAGGGGAGGGGAAGGAGAAGGATGGGGGGAAGGAGAGGGGAGGGAGGGGAGGGGAGGGGAGGGGAGGGGAGGAGAGGGGAGGGGGAGAAGGAGGCTGAACGGCCGGGCCCAAGACTTGGGCTGGATTTACAGGTAGGTGGCATCAGGTCTCGGGTCCCAGGGTGTGGGGGTCGCGGAGATCGGGGGGCGGAGTCGCGGAGGTCGTGGGGGGTGTGGGTCGCGGAGGTTGGGGGATCGCGGAGGTTGGGGGGTCGCGGAGATCGTTGGGGGGGGGTGGGTGTCGCGGAGAGCGGAGGTCGGGTTGTGGGGGAGGAGCGGGGGTCGGGGGGGAGTGGAGGTCGGGTTGGGTCCGGGGAGCGGGAGTCAAGTCGGGTCGGGTGGGGTGGGAGGTGAGCCTTAAGCACGCAACCCCAGTGAGGCCATTCGGCCAGGGCTAGGGGCTGCGTGCTTCGGGCCCTTCCCACAGTTTTGGGCGCCTGGAGCTACTACACATGCGCGCCCAATGTAGGGCACATGTGCAGAGGTCCCAGCACTGTTTTCAGCGCAGGGACCTGGCTCCGCCCCCCCCCCCCCACAGCTCATGTTGCACCGCGCCCAGCTCCAGAGGACCTGCAGGGAGCCGGAGAATAGGTGAGTCTTTTTTAGGCACACTTTGTGGCGCGAAAAATGGGGGTCTAGTTCCGCGCTGCGCCGTTTTAGGCGCGGCCCAAAACTTGGGCCCACTGTATCTATCCTATCCGTTCCCCTTAATGTTTTGACAGGAGTTGCTCCTATTTTTTTGGAGCAATTAGTTTTTTTTGGAGTATCTTAAAAAAAATCGCAATTCTCCACATTTAGTTTGCTCCAGTTTCAGTGAGTTAGTTCAGTTTCTTTTTAGTTCACTTTTTTTTCCAAAAGGGGGCGTTACCAGCCACTTACGCCTGTTTTGGTTGTTTAAGCAAGTTTAGATAGCGAAAACTTACTCCGAACTAACTTCAGACAGCGTATGTGTCCGCTCAGAAAAACTTGCAGACACTTTAGAAATTAGGCGCAGGTAGCCAGAGATGGGGGGGGGGGTCGGGGGGAAGGGAAGTTTGAGGACCTTGCAAAGCACCATTCACCTTCACAACACCTAATACAGATCTTGTACTGTAACTTTTGCATAATTTACACATTCCACTATATAAAGCATCATAAAATATGCACTTTTTAATATCATTTATAGCAGAAGTTGAATTTTGATGGTGCTCACTACCTTTCTTGCTGCTCTTATCAGCAGACAGTACAGGGACAACTTTTCTAATTCGAGCAGCTTGCTCTTTTCCTAAATCATTTAAAGAAACTCTCCTCCTCCGCCCGCCCCTCCTCCCCCCCCCCGCCCCATCAAAACTCTTTCCCCCCACCCCCATCAAAAGTCTCCCCGCACCAACCTGTTTCTTGCAGCCCTCAGAGTGGATTGAGTCTTGAACTCGATTTATAAAGTCCAAAAGGGATATTGTCTTTAGGCATTAATGCGTTGAAATTTCTTGACATAGATGAGATCAGTGACACAAACCAGTAGCTTCATCCCCCCAGTATCGTGCCTCGAAGAATTCCACCGCAAACGTGCTGTATGACTCCTGGTGCTGATCTGGTGGCCCAGACTCGAGCCGCGTCCCATCGGGCTCCTCCAGATCCTGCTCCCCCGGGCTCCCCGGCAAGCTTCTCTCGGCACACACACTCTGCCAACTGAACGGAGGGGTAGCATTGGCAGCAGAGGATGCAGGTGATGGGGGTGCGAGAGGTTACAACAATGAACTGGTGTGAGCGCGGGAAGGCAGCGGCCAGCCGGCCTGTGCGGCAGGTCACTCAGCCCGGGATAGGGGCGGTGAACATCGTCCCTTCAGCCAGGGATAGGGTCGCCCAGAGCCAGGATGCGCTGGGAGGGCCAGGAGCTACTGCGCACGCGTGCAGACTCCACTGCGCATGCGCGCAGTTGCCAGCACTCTTTTCGGCGCAGGGCTGTAGTTCCGCCCCCCGCTGGTTCTGCTGCACTGCGCCGAGTCCCACGGAGGCCTGATCAGCATGGAGAACACCACGGTAAGGATTAGGCACGTTTTTTGTTCGAGAAAATTGGCGGACCTCACGGAGGTGCACCATTCTAAGGGTCGATGGAAACTTGGGCCCAATATCTTGAAACTTCAATCTGATCACCCCGTAAACTTCTAAATTCCAGGGAATACAACCCTAATTTACGTAATAACTCCTCGTAACATAACCCTTGAGGTCCGGGTATCATTCTGATAAACCTATGCTGCACTCCCTCCAAAGCCAAAATATCCTTCCCACGGTGTGGTGCCCAGAACTGCTCATAATACTCCAGGTGTGGTATAATCAGGGTTTGGTATAGCTGAACAATAACTTCTACCCCCTTGTATTTTACACCTCTAGATATAAAGGCCAGCATTCCATTAGTCTTTTTTATTATTTTCTGTACCTGTTCATGACATTTTCATGATCTACATAGCTGAACCCCCAAGCTTCTTTGAACATCCACTTTTCACCATTTAGAAAGTACCCTGTTGCATCCGTTTTAGGTCCAAAATGGATGACTTCACATTTGCCCACATTGAAATCCATTTGCCAGTTTTACCCATTCACTTAATCTGTTAATATACCTTTGTAATTTTATCCTTCCATCTACACTGCCTACAATACCACCTATCTTTGTGTCATCGGCAAACTTGGATCTATGACTTTCCATCATCTAAGTCGGTAACAAATACTGTGAATAGTCAACGCCCCAACACACATCCCTGCAGGACACCACTAGTCACATCCTGCCAATTTGAGTACCTATCCATTACCCCTACTGCTCAGCCAATTCCTTAACCAGGTCAATAATTTGCCTTCAATTCTGTGGACTTCTACCTTAGCTAACAGTTTCTTATATGGAACTTTATCAAATGCCTTTTGCCACAATGATTCCACTGACTGAAATCCATTTTTTCTACTGTGGTCATGGCATATTTTATCAATATTGCTACTCTCCCAATATACTACTTTCTCTGTCCTTCCTTAAGATCTAATAGCCTGGAACATTTAGCTCTAAATCATGCTCAGGGTGTAGCCAAATCTCTATAATGGCTACAACATCATACCTTTGAAGCTTAATTTGCGCTTCTAACTCGTTTGCTATATTTTTAATGCTACGTGCATTAGTGTGAAGAACTCTTATCAAAGCAACAGTCCTCACCAACATCCCCTCTAAGCTGCGCAGCTGTCTGCCCTTCCCGCACAACTGGAACTGTCTTTTCCAATGTGAAATTTCGCACAAGCGCGAAACTTTGATTGAGCCACGTAGCCCCTTAAAGGGACAGCGTGCCCACGCAGAGGAGAGAGGCTGAGAGAACATGTGGCTGTGCTTCTTGGAGAACAGAGATTCAAGGAGTCTCAATGAATGGGTACCGGACTACATGATTAAAACACAAATCTTTTTGAAAAAGAAAGCTGAAATAAAAATTGTAGAATACAAAAAAAAGTGCATTATATAATTTAAATGCTAAGAAAATAACCGAAGTTTAAATTATAACCAGAAAAATGGCAACTATGGGCAGAAAGCAAGGAAAAATAAAATAGGAGCAGTGTGTGTATTAGTGGAGTTTTCCGCTACGGTGGAATTGGTGCACACACCGACTTCACAACCATGTGGTGAGCAGAAATTAATCAGCAACAATGGATGGCCTAGATGTTGCAGACAAGGAAATGTGGTAGTGAGGACTGGAAATCATATCAGTTAGTTCAACTTCAGAATAGTCAGAATGAGTATTAGAAATTGTAAAATGTGATTAAAAAGGGAAACTGAGAATATCAGCAAGAGGAATGCAAAGGATGGGTTTTAAATCTTTAAGTCGCAGATGGAGTGTCCAGATCTTACAAGAGATACAAGGTAGAAATATTATAGGAGAAATCAGGAAAAATAATTCTTCATAAATGAAAAGCATGGGCAAATTAAAATGCTGCTAGTTTGGTTCAGAAATCAAAACTTTATGTAGAGGTCAGTAAAGCTTTTGGTATAATTAAGTTCAAATATTAAGGATAGCTAGCCCCTACTAGATATACCATTAAATCCTCAAGGAAAGAGGTGATGGTTTGTTCGGTGAAAAGGAAGAAAGACTTGGATTTATATAGCATCTTACATGACCACCGGACGTCTCAAAGCACTTCACAGCCAATTTCGTGCTTTTGGAGTGTAGTCACCGTTGTAATGTAGGAAACATGGGGCCCAGGAGAGGTGAGGGCCCAGGGGCAGCACGGGCCAGCCCACACTGCAATATGTGTGCGCACTAGGTCCATGCAGCAGAGCTGCTCTCCAGTCGTCTTGGTTAATCCTTGCCACTGGACCAAGACCGAGCTCTGTCAAGCCCGTGTGGTGGCTGGTGTCCAATGGCCACCACACGTTAAAAAAATCCATGCATCTTCCACCCTCCAACATATAACTCGGGACCGAGAACATTAGATCCTTCATTGAAACACCTGTGAACTCATCCCTTTTTGCCGTGGAAGCAAGTCATCCTCGACACGAGGGACCGTCTATGATGATGATGATGTAGGAAATACAGCAGCCAATTTGCTCCCACAAACAGCAATGTGATAATGACCAGATAATGTTTTTTTTTGGAATGTTGATTAAGGGATAAATATTGGCCAAGACACTGAGGATAACTCCCCCGGTCTTCTTCGAAAGTGTGCCATGGGATCTTTTGCATTTACCTGAGCGAGCAGATGGAGCCTCAGTTTAACATCTCATCCGAGCCTTAGGTTTATGGCTGACAGTGCAGAGCTCCCTCAGCCTAGATTTTTGTGCTCAAGTCTCTGCAGTGGAACTTGAACACACAATCTTCTGACTCGGAGGCGAAAGTGCTACCCACTAAGTTACAACTGACACATATTTGTATTTGTAATACTTTTAGGAGCACCATCAAAACAGGAGTTGCAATCATCATCAATCATACGCAGTCCCTCGGAATCGAGGAAGACTTGCTTCCAATCTTAAAATGAGTCCTTAGGTGGCTCAACAGTTCAATACGAGAGCCACAGTCCCTGTCACAAGTGGGACAGATAGTCGTTGAGGCTAAGGGAGGGCGGGACAGATTTTCCGCACGCTCTTTCCGCTGCTTGTGCTTGATTTCTGCATGCTCTCGGCGATGAGACTCGAGGTGCTCAGCACCCTCCTGGATGCACTTCCTCCGCTTAGGGCGGTCTTTGGCCAGGGACTCCCAGGTGTCGGTGGGGATGTTGCACTTTATCAGAGAGGCTTTGAGGGTGTCCTTGTAATGTTTCCTCTGCCCACCTTTGGCTTGCTTGCCGTAAAGGAGTTCCGAGTTGAGCGCTTGCTTTGACAGCCTCGTGTCTGGCATGCGGACAAGTGTCCTGCCCAGCGGAGCTGATTAAGTGTGGTCAATGCTTCAATGTTGCGGATGTTGACCTAGTCGAGGACGCTAACGTTGGTGCGTCTGTCCTCCCTGGGGATTTGTAGGATCTTGCGGAGACGTCGTTGGTGGTATTTCTCCACTGATTTGAGGTGTCTACTGTACATGGTCCATGTCTCCGAGCCATACAGGAGGACGGGTATTACTGCAGCCCTGTAGACCATGAGCTTGGTGGCAGATTTGAGAGCCTGGTCTTCGAACACTCTTTTCTCAGGCAGCCAAAGGCTGCACTGGCGCACTGGAGACGGTGTTGAATCTCGTCACCAATGTCTGCTCTTGTTGATAAGAGGCTCCCGAGGTATGGGAAATGGTCCATGTTGTCCAGGGCCGCGCTGTGGATCTTGATGACTGGGGGACAGTGGTGTGCAGCAAGGACATGCTGGTGGAGAATATTTGTCTTACAGATGTTTAGTGTAACGCCTATGCTTTCGTACACCTCAGTAAATACGGCGACTATATCCTGGAGTTCAACCTCTGCATGTGCGCAGACGCAGGCATCGTCCGGGTACTATAACTCGACGGCAGAGGTTGGGTCGTCTTGGACCTGGCCTGCAGACGGCAAAGGTTGAACAGGTTCCCACTGTTCTGTAGTTTAGCTCCACTCCAGCAGGGAGATTGTTGACTGTGAGGTGGAGCATGGCAGCGAGGAAGATTGAGAAGGTGGTTGGGGCGATGACGCAGCCCTGTTTGACCCCGGTCCGGACGTGGATTGGGTCGGTAATGGATCCGTTGGTAAGGATCACGGCCTGCATGTTGTTGTGGAGCAGGCGGAGGGTGTTGACAAACTTTTGGGGGCATCGGAAACGGAGGACGCTCCCTCGCGGTTGACAGTGTCAAAAGTCTTTGTACGGTCGAAGGCGGCCATGTATAAGAGCTGGTGCTGCTCCCTGCATTTTTCCTGCAGCTGTCGCGCTGCAAAAATCATGCCCGTTGTGCCCCGTAGGGGACGAAATCCGCACTGTGATTCCAGGAGAAGACGGGGAAAAGACGGTTGAGGATGACTCCACCCGACAACTTTCCCAGTGGTTGATAGCAGGGAGATTCCTCTGTAGTTGCCGCAGTTGGACTTGTCCCCTTTTTTAAAAAGATGGTCACGTTCACTACATCTCTGCGATCTCCCGGCATGCTCTCCTCCCTCCAGATGAGATCATGTATTCACGCCAACAGTGCCTCTCCGCCATACTTTATAGTGCCTCAGCAGGGATTCCAACCTCTCCCATAGCCTTGTTGTTCTTAAGCTGTCTTATGGCTTTTTCTACCTCGTGCAGTGTTGGTGTTTTACTGTGGTGGCGGGTAGCATGCTGTGGGATGAAGTCGAAAACACTCGTGTCAGAGGCAGAGTCTCGATTGAGGAGATCTTCGAAGTGCTCCTTCCAGCGGGCCGCGACTGCCTCCGGGTCCTTGATGAGTGTTTCCCCATTCTTGGCCAGCAGTGCAGTGGGACCTTGGGTGTTTAGACCGTAGTTGACCTTGACTGCGATGAAGGAGCCTCGCACATCATGGCCGTCAGCCAGCTGCTGTATCTCCTGTGCTTTCTCCATCCACCACCTGTTCTTTAGTTCCCAGGTTTTTTGTTGGACCTCAGCCTTGAGCTATCTGTAATGCTGCTTTGCTGCTCCCGAGTTGGGTTGTTGCTCAAGGCTCAGAAATGCTCTGCGTTTGTGATCTATTTGCTCTTGGATCTCCTGATCATTCTCATCAAACCAGTCCTGGTGTTTCCTGGTTGAGTGACCGAGCGTCTCTTCGCAGGCACTAGTTATGGAGGCCTGGAGGGCAGACCAAGCGCTGTGGGCATTCTGCGTCTCAGGGTCATCAAGGCACGCCAGGTTAGCTGTATAGGGCTCTCTTAGCTGGGTCTCTAAGTGCCCCGGCATTGACTTTTTTGCAGCACTGCTTCTGCTGCCCCGTCCGCTTTGGGGCTATGTTGATGTCAATGGTGGATCGTATTAGGCGGTGGTCCGTCCAGCGGTCATCAGCTCCTGTCATGGCGCGGGTGATGCGCACATCCGATCCATCATTGACATCAACAGGAGTTGCACTTGAGCGCTGGATAAGTAATGGTAATCCTGCTACTGAAAATTAAGAAGTGATACATGAATCAGGAAATAATAGATTGACATCTAAAGCTGGAAAATGACAAAGTATTTTATGGGTGCTATCAATGTGTATCCACTGCCTTTTTTCAGCAGGAAACTAAGGGCTCAAGTTTCCCGCGTCATTTGCGCCATTGTTTTGGCGCAAGTCGTTTTTTATTTAATTCAAAGTTTCCCCCTGGAATCCGCGCCAGCAGAACTAGGTTAGGTTTTTTTGACATCACGTCTGCGCCAGTTTTTAAGCTTTTTTCGCAGTTTGCCCAAAATTTGCCCCAATTTTTTTAAATCTTAGGTCGGCCACTCCCGAACAATTTTCCGGTGAATTAACAGAAAGCAGCGCACATTGAAAAATTGGCGCTGAAAGACGCCATTGTTTTTCATCGAAGTTTTTGGAGGGAGTCTCCAACACTTGAAATATCCATAATAAAGTTCAACTTTTTTTTAACCTTTCAACGGAGTACATGGAAGTTTCTTGGATTTCTGAAGTTTTCTTTTTTTTTTACTTGCACGTCTTCAAGCAGGGTTGGAGGGGGGTCGTAGCATCAGCCGTCAGAATCAGCCCCACGCCTGGACACAGGGGCTCGGCTGGAAAACAAGCCCGGGGTTGTGGGGGGGGGGGGGGGGGGGGGAAAGTGACGATCGGAAGGCTTCTGCGCTGAGTCCGGGGAGGGAAATAGCGATCGGAAGGTTTCTGCACTGAGCCCATGGAGGGAGGTGGCGATCGGAAGACTGCTGCACTTGGCACAAGACTGCAATTAGTTTGGGGGTGTGGGGGGAGAAGGGGAGAAGTCACAAGACTGGCTCTTTAAAAATGGCTAATTGCCAACCCGGAGCTGTATGCGCACGCAGTTCCATTGAAATAACGTCAAAAACGTCACTCTTTTTTGTCGCACATGCGCAGATGGTGTGGCATCCTTTTTTCAGCACAGACAGCAGGCTCCACCACCCCCCCCCCACAGCCCCCGCCCCGCCCGCCCCCCCCCAACCCCCAAGGCGACTGGACACGCTGCGCGATACCAAATTTGAATTAAACATCGGGGAAACTAATGCAAAGTATTTCTGGCCTAGAAAAACGAGCGTAATGCTGGCAACATGCCAGAAAACGGGCTTGAGCAAAATTGAGCCCATAATTTGTGGATGAAAGTTTCAGGTTGGTTTAATTTAATTGGATTTTCAGTTCTGCAGTTCTGCAGTTTACATACTAAATGTGGAGATGGCTTTAAGTTATATGGCAAAGTGACTAGTGCAAGGAACATTGAGATCATTCAAAGGGCAAATACAATTCAATATTGATAAATGTGACATGATGCACATTGATGTAGAAAACACATCTGGTCACAAAGAATGGATGTCCTTGCAAAGATAAACATTTAGAAACCTTTTGACAAGTTACCGACATGGATATCTTGCAAATGAGAGGGCCAACATAAAAAGCCACTATCAGCTGATTTAGTACCAGCAGCAATACAAAACTATTCTTCAGAGTGGAGACATATTTAGCCTGTTTCTCGAACAGGGTTATTAATGGAGGATTACTTTACATTAAACAGAATTCACCCTGCAAATAATTCCTGAGTTCATTTCAGAGGTGTTACCTAAATCCATTAGTAACGGCGAATGTTTTGGGAAAACAGCTATTCATACAATTACTAGTTTGCATCAGGTACATGTCTAACTTTTGCATAAAGTAATGATAGCCAACTGCTTGATGTGGATTGAGAAAACAACTTAAAAACTGATACACCACATTGCATTTCATGATCATTCAAAAGAATTCTGAGTCATAAAAAAAGGGAACAAGCAAGTCCCCTCGCTATTTTCCAAATCCGTTCAACAAATATCTAAGTTTCCCACTCACCACACGAAATACATCTAAAAATTATTTTATAATGCAACACAAAAAAAAAACAGTTTTGGGGAATTTTATCTTCCACCGCTCCAACAACTTCCCTCTCTCAGGATTACTTTCTGCTCCGTTCCAGGTCTATAATTCTTCAGCTTGGACTTGGGTTTCCATATTTCCTATGCTTCCCCAAAAATCAAAGTTAGAAAATGAGTGAAGAATAGAGAAAGGGAGATAAAAGTCAAAAAAACAAGAGAGGAAATACAAAAGGAGTGAAAAAGGCTGAAATATAAAGAGAAAGAAGAAAATAAATTTAAATATTTAATGAGTATGTACTACACACGAGCAAGGCAGCAGAAGCTTACTCCAGTATCCTCAGAGCCCGCAGCCTCTTTTTGCCCAGTCTCCGCATTATCACAGTATGGATCCTGCCCTTCCAGTTCCCTCTCATAAGTACCCCATGAGCACTGCAAGAGACATGGCATCCAGCCTGGCATGTCAGAGCCAGCACTGAGCAGTCAAACATATTCAAATCATAGTTCTGAATTCAGAGCTAAGGGCAAGCAGGACATACGGGATTTTCAATCGTCCAGCTAGCCAAAGACAAATACTTCTCCTCAGTATCAGTGAAGACCCTCAAATCCCTTTTTGAAACAGGAACATAGCCTCTGGTGCAGCTCGCAAGTAAACTTTAAACATTATTTGATCAAATTTAATGCCCAATATAATTGAATATATGTAGATACGGTTAGATATATTTATAAATTATAGGTACAGGTACAACGTCTCAAATCCGGCTGTCCAAAAATCGAAATTGTCTGAAAACCGGATATTTTTGAGAAATTCCCATTTGATATTCAGTAAAATAAAATCCGGAATTATTTTCCAAAAACTGATGGACCGGATGAGTTATCAGCTTTGCCGCTATGTTTTAAATGCCGTGCGATTGGTCCGAGCCTTGCCAAATGACCCTCGATACTGCCCAACCCAACCTGACCCACGCCATTAGTACTTTGTCTGTCTCAGTAGCATATGTGCGCTCTTGGTTTTCTTGTCCGAAATCCAGAAAAATCCAAAAATCGTCACGGTCTCTGTCTGAGATTGCCGGATTTGAGACGTTGTACCTGTATATACATTTAATGTTCATCTACTCTATTCCTAATTATTATATACTGAACAGAATAAGACTCAGATTTCTTCAACTGCAACGAGTGGTTGACACCCATGCAATGGGTGAGGAGCACATTATTTATGTACGAAACTTTTAAAAAGTCTATGGGATCCAGTTTGCAGAGTAAATAAAGATAATATTGAGTAAGAACAGCTTTAAGAACCATAGATAACATTTTATTTGTTAGACCTTCGTCCAACGTACACAAAAAAAACCTTGTATTTAATTTACAGTTACGGGGATTGTCAGAGAGCTCAACATAAATCATGCTCGCAATATCATTTGACAACAAGGGAAACATCAGACAATGACATTAAAAAGGAAATTAAATGTCCAGACAAAGGTTATCGGACTTTTAAGGATTTAAAAACCCTTCAGCAATGGAAAAAAAAAAATAATTGTCCATTAAACAATATCTTGATCCAGTACTGTACAGTAGCTAGATTAAAGCCTTAATCTTTATCTCCTACCATCAAAAAAGACGCTTTCTTTTGTCTATTAAATATTCTAAAGACTCCATGTTTTGAAAAGGATTAATTTTATAATCCTAATCTTCTTTACAGAGAATAAAAGATAAAGGGTGCAAAATTAACTTCTTACAAAAATAGTGCTGTGCCTTTCTCGTTGGGACTCTAATCATAGAAAGAAAATACTAATACCATGAACACAATCTGCCTATGACCAATGCAAGGCTACCTAATTTAGCTTTAATACCAAGCTAAAATCCTTACAGATTCGAAGTTATTAGTGCTCATCATGATTCATGTCTCTATGCAAGCTCTCTAACTAATTCTTCAAATTCAGACACTTTAATTACAGTTGCATCATGGTACGCAGGATTTTAGCCATTTCAGAAGAACTGCAGCGGAGATTCTTGTGAGCAGACATGACGGCAATCAAGCTTTTTTCTGGATGAAAAACATCAGAGACAAGAGCATTCCGTATATTCTCTAAACCTGATGAGGTTGTAGTCTTAAAGAATCTGCATGATTATCCAAGTTCAGACTTTATAAAGCACCTGCAATTTCACTTACTAGTGATAAGCAAAATGGGTAAGAAAACTGGGAGGGAGGGAGCGAAGGAAGAGCAAATCTGAACACCAACTCCAAATTCAGATCTCTAAATTTTAAGCTTGGATTCAGACTTCCAAAAAGCACAATTCCAGGTTTTATGTATCTTCTGTTGGAATACTTAACTGGTATGGCAAGGCAAGTATCCCAACGGATCTGTATGGGCAATTCAGTAAATTCAGATTCCAAAATTTCTTCGCAGCAACAAAGCACAAGAAGCTTGTATGACAAAAAGAAACAAAGACTTGCATTTATATAGCACCTTTCATAACAACATGACATCCCAAAGTGCTTTACAGCAGGACGTGGTGAGGGGGTGGTTGAAAAGCCAGAGGTCATGGCCCATATTGGTATCGACAACATAGTGAGAAAGAGGGATGAGTTACTGCAAGCAGATTTTGAAAGCTAGGAGAGAGATTAAAAACCAGCGGCTAAAAATTGAACAGCTTCGCGCCACCCGCGAGGGGAGTAAGAGGGTTAGCACCAGCGAGCAGCAATATTAGCGCCACTCGCCAACTTGATTGCGGTTGAGCAGTGGCACTAATAATTCACGGCAGGGAATGTTGCGCCGGTGTGGAACTCCCCGGTAGTGCCATGGAAGCCTTAGCGCCCGGCCCTAATCTCGCCAGTGAAAGCTGGTGTGCAGAGCTGTCCCGTGGCACGAATGAAAGGGATTAGTGAAGCAGGTAAGTTTTAGTGCTTTTAATTCATTTTATTTCCTGTGATATAACTTTATTTGGGGCGCTTGATGTTTAAAATAGGAGATTTGTCCTCGAAAAGAATGATGGTTATGCACCGGGGAAAGGTGCCATAAGAGGGGGAACGACCTGAAGGTAGCAAGAGTAAGTAATTATTTTATTTATGCACGTCCTCCCCATCCCCCGTCCATGTGTTATGTACCATGTAAATGTAGGTTCAGTGTCACATGGATGATGTTATTTATCTTAAGGATACGGCGATGTATTCGTGCTTTTCAGGCAATGACCAGAGGATCGGTGTGTTGGGTATGTGGTGTGGTGGGGCTGCGGCGGGTTCATGGCAGGGGGCGGGGGCAGGAAATGCGATGCGATGTTAAATGGATTGAAGACTTTTACTTTGATTTACTTTACTTTCTGCTGAAGACGACATCTGCAATAACAGCCGATCAGCGTCGCACAGGGGGGAGGACCCACAACCCAGGAGCCTCTTACTGATAGTGCGATCCGTGCCCTGTCCCTGGTTGAGGATAGTAACCATGCCACCACCGGCATTGGAGCTGACCCACTCACACAAGACGACAGTAAGTTGAATAAAATGCAGTCTGTGTTGCGGTCCTCTCATGTCATGTAATGTAACTGTAACTGTAATGTTGGCCTGATGTAATGTAATGCAAGTTTATTGCAATGTAATGTTGGGCCCATGTGATGCACTGCAATGTTGGGGGCATGTAACGCAATGCATAGATGTATTCTGTCTGCAATATGTAATGCAGTACTGCAGCAGTGGTGGACATTTAAGTAAGACTGTGATAAGTCACTGTACTACATACTAATGCAACCCTGAACCCTCCCCTGGTACCAAGCTTTTTAAAATGTTGTTTTGTACTTCCAGACTCGGATGATTCAGACCATACCAATACAGATGACAGACAACTGCCTCCACGTCTGGCATCACCCAGCCCTCTCATGACGAGGAAGAGGAAGAGGAAGAGGAACAGCCGCCGATCCGGCAGCCAGTGGAGGTGGAGCTGGGGTTGGAGACGGAGGAGGATACACCAGCTCCATGTGTGACAACTGGAACATGCTCCACCACGGACTCTGTATTCAGGGGATTCCCTCATGGCTCCTCTGGTTCTGCCGGACCAAGCCATGCATAGCAAGGCACCCCGCAGTGTTGCAGTACCTTTGCCGCAGCGAAGGAGATTGGTGCAGCAAAGTTTGATTGCTGTAGGCGTGTACCAGGATATGGTGCATCTGTCACGGGCCAGCGTCAACATAGGTCGAGAGCTGCTCAAGGCCATGACTACGATAGCCACAAACATCGCAGCTCTATCAGGGCGGCAGTCGGAGGATATGTTGCGTATGATCATTGTGATGGAGCGGAACGCCGACGCCATCAAAGCCATGCGGCAATCGACGGAATTGGGACATGGCGTGGAACCCCACATGCCACAATAGTCAGGTCGACAGTACCCGAGGGCGGGGAGCTAACAGCATCTCCCAGCCCTGAAGCCTCGTCTTCCACATCGCGAGCTTCTCCTGAGGCCCCAGTTTTTGCGCCTGCAATGTCTGACCCCCCGGCCATCGACAGCAACGGCACTTGGGGTGCGGTGCTGCACGCCGACTTGGTATCAACACGGAGAGGTCCATGTCCACGGGCACTGGGAAAGGGAAGGGCAGGAATAAGAAAGAGGGGGGGGGGGGAATAGTCCCAAGCACATCGGCATGGAAGGGGCAGAGGGCATGGATGGGGAAAGTAAAGGATCTTTTTGCTGTAATTGACATTTTCTTTGTAAAAGTAGTTACTAAAGTTGTTACAATTGTTTTATAGTTGTAAGTTTTACAAAGTTTTTAAATTGTTGTATATTTTTTACATAAAGGCCGCGAGGTCGGACGGTGCGTCGCTGAGTGTGTTCGGCGACAGGCGAGCTTGTGCAGCTACAGGGAGAAGGCAAAAAAAGAAGTAGAAAGAAATAGAAAAGTGACATCACAGCCAAGGGGGTAAGTGATTGGTAAGTAGTTTTTTTCTTTTTTCTCTTCTATATTGGTGAGTAACTTTTAACACTGTTGTTGCCAATTTAAGTTAATCTAAGGGTTAAGTCATGGCAGGAGAGCTCGGACATGCGTTATGTTCCTCCTGTACCACGTGGGAAATCAGGGACGCCTCTGGTGTCCCTGAAGACTACGTGTGCAGGAAGTGTATCCGCCTCCAGCTCCTGACGGACTGCGTTGCGGAATTGGAGCTGAAGGTGGATTCACTCTGGAGCATCCAAGATGCTGAGAATGACGTGAATAACACGTTTAGTGAGTTGGTCTTACCGCAGGTAAAGTGGCCACAGCCAGATAGGGAATAGAAGACCAACAGGAAGAGCAGTGCAAGCAAGGTAGTGCAGGGATCCCCTGCGGTCATCCCCCTGCAAAACAGATACACCGCTTTGAGTACTGTTGAGGGGGATGACTCATCAGGTGGGAGCAGCAGCAGCCAAGTTCATGGCACTGTGGCTGGCTCTGCTGCACAGGAGGGCAGGAAAAAGAGTGGGAGAGCGATAGTGATAGGGGATTCAATTGTAAGGGGAATAGATAGACGATTCTGCGGCCGCAACCGAGACTCCAGGATGGTATGTTGCCTCCCTGGTGCAAGGGTCATGGATGTCTCGGAGCGGGTGCAGGACATTCTGAAAAGGGAGGGTGAACAGCCAGTTGTTGTGGTGCACATTGGTACCAAAAAACGGGATGAGGTCCTACGAGGCGAATTTCAGGAGCTAGGAGCTAAATTAAAAAGTAGGACCTCAAAAGTAGTAATCTCGGGATTGCTACCAGTGCCACGTGCTAGTCAGAGTAGGAATCGCAGGATAACTCATAGCTCAGATGAATACGTGGCATGAGCAGTGGTGCAGCAGGGAGGGATTCAAATTCCTGGGGCATTGGAACCGGTTCTGGGGGAGGTGGAACCAGTACAAACCGGACAGTCTGCACCTAGGCAGGACCAGAACCAATGTCCTAGGAGGAGTGTTTGCTAGTGCTGTTGGGGAGGAGTTAAACTAATATGGCAGGGGGATGGGAACCTATCCAGGAAGACAGAGGGAAGTAGAATGGGGGTAGAAGCAAAAGACAGAAAGGAGATGAGTAAAAGTGGAGGGCAGAGAAACCCAAGGCAAAAAGGGCCACTTTGCAGCAAAATTCTAAAGGGTCTGTGTGTGTTAAAAAGGCAAGCCTGAAGGCTCTGTGCCTCAATGCGAGGAGTATTTGGAATAAGGTGGACGAATTAACTGTGCAGATAGCAGTTAATGGATACAATGTGGTTGGCATCACGGAGACATGGCTCCAGGGTGACCAAGGCTGGGAACTCAACATCCAAGGGTATTCAACATTTAGGAAGGATAGACAGAAAGGAAAAGGAGACGGGGTGGCGTTGCTGGTTAAAGAGGAAATTAATGCAATTGTCAGGAAAGACATTAGCTTGGATGGTGTGCAATCGGTATGGGTGGAGCTACAGAATACCAAGGGGCAGAAAACGCTAGTGGGAGTTATGTACAGACTTCCAAACAGTAGTAGTGATGTTGGGGAGTGCATCAAACAGGAAATTAGGGGTGCATGCAATAAAGGTGCACAGTTATCATGGGTGACTTTAATATGCATATAGAGATTGGGCTAACCAACCTGGAAACAATACAGTGGAGGAGGATTTCCTGGAGTGCATAAGGGATGGTTTTCTAGACCAATATGTCGAGGAACCAACTAGGGGGAAGGCCATCTTAGACTGGGTGTTGTGTAATGAGAGAGGATTAATTAGAAATCTCGTTGTGCGAGGCCCCTTGGGGAAGAGTGACCATAATATGGTGGAATTCTACATTAGGATGGAGGATGAAACAGTTAATTCAGAGACCATGGTCCAGAACTTAAAGAAGGGTAACTTTGAAGGTATGAGGCGTGAATTGGCTAGGATAGATTGGCGAATGATACTTATGGGGTTGACAGTGGATGGGCAATGGCAGACTTTTAGAGACCGCATGGATGAACTACAACAATTGTACATCCCTGTCTGACGTAAAAATAAAAAAGGGAAGGTGGCTCAACCGTGGCTATCAAGGGAAATCAGGGATAGTATTAAAGCCAAGGAAGTGGCATACAAATTGGCCAGAAATAGCAGCAAACCAGGGGACTGGGAGAAATTTAGAACCCAGCAGAGGAAGACAAAGGGTTTGATTAGGGCAGGGAAAATAGAGTACGCGAGGAAGCTTGCAGGGAACATTAAAATGGACTGCAAAAGTTTCTATAGATATGTAAAGAGAAAAAGGTTAGTAAAGACAAACGTAGGTCCCCTGCAGTCAGAATCAGGGGAAGTCATAACTGGGAACAAAGAAATGGCAGACCAATTGAACAAGTACTCTGGTTCGGTGTTCAGTCAGGAGGACACAAACAACCTTCCGGATATAAAAGGGATCAGAGTGTCTAGTAAGAAGGAGGAACTGAGGGAAATCCTTATTAGTCGGGAAATTGTGTTGGGGAAATTGATGGGATTGAAGGCCGATAAATCCCCAGGGCCTGATGGACTGCATCCCAGAGTACTTAAGGAGGTGTCCTTGGAAATAGCGGATGCATTGACAGTCATTTTCCAACATTCCATAAACTCTGGATCAGTTCCTATGGAGTGGAGGGTAGCCAATGTAACCCCACTTTTTAAAAAAGGAGGGAGAGAGAAAACAGGGAATTATAGACCGGTCAGACTGACATCGGTAGTGGGTAAAATGATGGAATCAATTATTAAGGATGTCATAGCAGCGCATTTGGAAAGAGGTGACATGATAGGTCAAAGTCAGCATGGATTTGTGAAAGGGAAATCATGCTTGACAAATCTTCTGGAATTTTTTGAGGCTGTTTCCAGCAGAGTGGACAAGGGAGGTGTATTTGGACTTTCAGAAGGCTTTCAACAAGGTCCCACACAAGTGATTAATGTGCAAAGTTAAAGCACATGGGATTGGGGGTAGTGTGCTGACATGGATTGAGAACTGGTTGGCAGACAGGAAGCAAAGAGTAGGAGTAAATGGATACTTTTCAGAATGGCAGGCAGTGACTAGTGGGGTGTCGCATGGTTCTGTGCTGGGGCCCCAGCTGTTTACATTGTACATTAATGATTTAGACGAGGGGATTAAATGTAGTATCTCCAAATTTGCGGATGACACTAAGTTGGGTGGCAGTGTGAGCTGCGAGGAGGATGCTGTGAGGCTGCAGAGTGACTTGGATAGGTTAGGTGAGTGGGCAAATTCATGGCAGATGAAGTATAATGTGGATAAATGTGAGGTTATCCACTTTGGTGGTAAAAACAGAGAGACAGACTATTATCTGAATGGTGATAGATTAGGAAAAGGGGAGGTGCAACGAGACCTGGGTGTCATGGTACATCAGTCATTGAAGGTTGGCATGCAGGTACAGCAGGCGGTTAAGAAAGCAAATGGCATGTTGACCTTCATAGCAAGGGGATTTGAGTACAGGGGCCGGGAGGTGTTACTACAGAGAGGTGTTACTACAGTTGTACAGGCCCTTGGTGAGGTCACACCTGGAGTATTGTGTACAGTTTTGGTCTCCTAACCTGAGGAAGGACATTCTTGCTATTGAGGGAGTGCAGCGAAGGTTCACCAGACTGATTCCCAGGATAGCGGGACTGACCCATCAAAAAAGACTGGATCAACTGGGCTTGTATTCACTGGAGTTCAGAAGAATGAGAGGGGATCTCATAGAAACGTTTAAAATTCTGACGGGTTTAGACAGGTTAGATGCAGGAAGAATGTTCCCAATGTTGGGGAAGTCCAGAACCAGGGGTCACAGTCTAAGGATAAGGAGTAAGCCATTTAGGACTGAGATGAGGAGAAACTTCTTCACCCAGAGAGTGGAACCTGTGGAATTCTCTACCACAGAAAGTTGTTGAGGCCAATTCACTAAATATATTCAAAAAGGAGTTAGATGTAGTCCTTACTACTAGGGGGATCAAGGGGTACGGCGAGAAGGCAGGAATGGGGTACTGAAGTTGCATGTTCAGTCATGAACTCATTGAATGGTGGTGCAGGCTTGAAGGGCCTACTCCTGCACCTATTTTCTATGTTTCTAAACGTTTTTGAATTTACGCACTCTTGTACAGTGTCAAATTTATCCCTGAAGATCCTTTGCGGGTAAGGCTTCCTCCTCATCATCATTCTGTGACCTCTTCCATTACCCTCATAACTCTGCTCAATAAAATTCCTCACATCTGGTTCCTCCATTCGACAGGTTGTCAGCAACACAGGCTGAGATAATACTGGCCATTCTTTTTAAATCTCCACAATATTTTTCGATGAAAAAAATATAACTAAAATGCCTTTCTATCTTAATAAGTTACTCAGTAATAGTAAATATACCTTGTCCAATCAAAATCGCACTGTAAAATCACTGTTCACCTCAGAGATACAGAGATGCTGCTTTTGCTGACAGTTCCTGATTTCCAAAATGGCAGATCCGTGCACTCGGCCCATTCTCGCCCACTTCCCATCGCGCAAAACCACCTTTTCCAGGACGGTATGCAGCTCCAGTGGTATCGGACTTTTTGGGCGGTCCTGCACGACGGATGGTGTGCATACCACTTGGCGGCATGTCAATGATGAATATTCTGCCGAGCGGTATGACCAAAATTGCATTTTTGGGCGCTATGTCGACCAATTGCGGCCCCCTTAGAGCGCTATGTTGCTGGGTTTTTATAGCAGCAGAACTTGAGTCGTGCTACCGGCTCAGCGCCCTAAGAGAATTGTAGAATGCTTCCCTTAGCGCTCCACTCCATTCGGAGGGCGCTAACAATCAATTTTTCTACCACCGGCGATATAATACTTCCGCCGCTAAAATTAGCGCCCCGGTAAAATTAGCACCTTAACAGCACATTTATTCAATTTCCTCCCCGCCCCAACCCCGACCTCAAAAGGTAGTAATCTCCTGATTACTCCCGGTGCCATGAGCTAGTGAGTATAGAAATAGGAGAGAGCAGATCAATGCGTGGCTGGAGAGATGGTACGGGAGAGAAGGTTTTACATTCCTGGGACATGGCAACCGGTTCTGGAGGAGGTGGGACCTGTACAGGGTGGACGGGTTGCCCCTCAACAGAGCTGGGACCAATAGCCTCACAGGCGGGGGCTTTGCTAATCCTGTAGGGAAGGGTTTAAACTCACTAATTTGGCAGGGCAATGGGCCCCAGGTTGTAGCATTAGAAAGGTGCAACATGGTGCACAAAGGATTGGGAGAACAGATAACACTAGATTGATAAATATTAAGGTATTAGGTGGAGTCAGATTATGAGAATACAAGGTCTAAGATAGGTTCAGAGTGCATCTGTGTGAATGCATGAAGTATGGTAAATAAGGTTGGTGAGCTGCAGGCTCAAATAGCCACATGCAAATAGGATGTCGTGGCGGGAATGGAGACCTGGCTCAAAAAGGGCCAATATTGGGTACTAAACATTCCTGGATACAAGGTGTTCAGGAAAGATAGGGAAGGAAAGAAGGGAGGTCGGTGGCAGTATTGGTTCAGGAGAAGATTACAGTGCTAGAAGGGTCAAGCAGAGAATCTATTTGGTTAGAGTTAAGAAACAATAGAGGTGCCATTACTCTACTAGGTGTATTCTATAGATCACCAACAAGTGGGAAGGCTGTCGAGGAGCAAATTTGCAGGGGAATGAGAGGTGTAAGAACTGTAGAATAGTGATAATGGGGGACTTCAGCTATCCTAATAAAGACTGGGATAGTAATAGTGTGAAGGGCAGAGAGGGGGAAGAATTTCTAAAGTATGTTCTGGAGAACTTTCTTGATTTCCGGCCCAACGAGGAATGAGGCATTTCTGGATCTGGTTCTGGGGAATGAGGTGGGTCAAGTGGAGCAGTTGTCAGTCGGGAAACATTTCGGGAACAGTGAGCATAGTATCATAAAGTTTAGATTAGCTATGGTAAAGGACAAGAAGCAATCTAGTGTACAAATACTTAATTGGAGAGAGGCCAATTTCAGTGGGTTCAGAACAGAGCTGGCCGAGGTAAATTGGAATCAAAGATTGGCAGGCAAAACTGTAATCGAACAATGGGCAGCCTTTAAAGCAGAGATGGTTCAGGTAAAATCGCACAACGGAGAAAGACAGGGCAACCAAAGTCAAATTCAGAGCTCCCTGGATGACGAAAGAGACAAAGAGTAAGATGAAGCAGAAAAAGGAGACGTATGACATATGTTCGGTTGAGAATGCAAGTGAGAATCAGGCTGAACATAGAAAGTTCAGGGGGGAAAAGGAAATAAGAGGGGCAAAGGGAGAGTACAAGAATAGACTGGCAGCTAACATAAAAGGGAATCCAAAAGTCTTCTATAGGCATATAAATAGTAAACAGGTAGCAAAAGGAGGGATGGGGCCGATTAGGAACCAAAAAGGAGACCTACGCATGGAGGCAGGGGGCATGGCTGAGGTACTAAATGAGAACTTTGCATCGATCTTTATCAAGGAAGAAAATGCTGCCAAAGATATAGTGAAAGAGGAAGTAGTAGTTGAGATACTGGATGGGATAAAAATTGATAAAGTGAAGGTACTAGAAAGGTTGGCTGGACTTAAAGTAGATAAGCCACCAGGACAGGACAGGATGGGATGGGATGCATCCTAGGATGCTGCAGGAGGCAAGAGTGGAAATTGCGGAGGTACTGGCCATAATATTCCAATCCTCCTTAGATATGGGGCTGGTGCCGGAGGACAGGAGAATGGCAAATGTTACACCCTTGTTTAAAAAAGGGTTTAAGGATAAACGCAGCAATTACAGACCAGTCAGTTTAACCTCAGTAGTGGGGAAGCTTTTAGAAATGATAATCCAGGACAAAATTATCACTTGGACAAGTGTGGATTCATTAAGGAAAGGCAGCAACAGATTTGTGAAAGGCAAATCATGTTTAAACAACTTGATTGATTTTTTTGATGAGCTAACCGAGGGTTGATGAGGACAATGTGATGTACATGGGCTTCCAAGAGGCATTTGATAAAGTACCATATAATAAGCTTGCCAGCAAAGTTGAAGCACATGGAATAAAAAGGGACAGTGGCAGCATGGACACGAAATTGGCTTAGTGACAGAAAACAGAGAGTAGCGATGAACGGTTGTTTTTCGGACTGGAGGAAGGTACACAGTGGTGTTCTCCAAGGCTTGGTACTCGGACCGCCGCTTTTCTTTCTGTACATTGGGTGTGAAATCCTGGCCTCGCCGGGTCTGTACAGATTGTGTACAGACCCAGCGAGGCCTCACAAAAGTCGGTTTTCGGCATGCAATGCACATGTGCCGAAAAACGGCTTTGCCGATCTGTCAAGTTTTGGCTCGACAGATCCTCCGCATCAAGGACATCCGCGTGGGTGAGATTGGGCTATTTGCCCATCTCTTGCCCAGCGAATGTCCTTGAAACTTTTACGCCTGGTAAAAGCAGATGCAAAGCCTACTTTTACCAGCGTAAGAGTTTTAAAACACATAAAAATTCAATTTAAACACACATTTTTAGAGTAAAAACCCTGTCCATTAAGGTAAGTGTATTTTCAACCCTAGTAAAACATATTAAAAAAAAACCCAAAATATTTTTTTTTCTAAACTTAAATTTCAATTAATTTTAAATATATGAGGTGTTTTTTTAATTTATTTATGATGTTGTGTTTGGGTGTTTCAGGGGGTTATTCTCATTGATGGTAATGGAAAGTCGTAAAAATCAGAGTTCCCATTACTCATCATCATAGGCGGTCCCTCGAAATGAGGATGACTTGTTTCCACGCCAAAAAAGGATGAGTTCACAGGTGTTTTGAATGAAAGACCCAAACTACATCCTCAAGTGTGGAAGATGCCTGTGCGTGGATTTTTTTAACGTGTGGTGGCCGTTGCACACCAGTCACTAGTCGCTGAAATGGACACGCATGCACAGTGCAGCTCCGAGTGAGTGCCTTCCCGGTCCGCTGTGGTCCCGAGTGAGTGCCCCTTCCGATCCGGTGTGGCCCCGATTGAGTGCCCCTTCCGATCCGCTGTGGCCCCGAGTGAGTGCCTTCCCGGTCCGCTGTGGCCCCGAGCGAGTGCCCCTTCCGATCCGCTGTGGCCTCGAGTGAGTGTTGGTCAGTGTGCTCCCTGCTCCATCGACCCTCTCCGGTCCCCGAGTGAGTGCCTTCCCGGTCCGTTCTGCTTCTCTCCCCTAGACCAGGCCGAATGGCCTCCGATTTACTTACCTGCATCGATTTCTTTAACTCTCCGCAAGGGTTTTCTCGAGAGGCCACATACGCTGGCCTAAGCAGAAATGGAGTAACTATCAGCTGGCCAAAGTTCCTTAAATGGCCAGAATTGGCATAGGTGGCTGGTTACGCCCCCTTTGGATGAAAAAAAAACTAAAAACAAAACGTAACTAAATGAGTGACACTAGTGCAAATTGATTGGGGAAACTGTAGATTTTTTTAATTCGGCCAGAAAAAGCAGCCTGCTCCAAAAAAATGCCGCAAATCACTGGGGAAAATTGAGTCCGTTGAGAGAAAGGTGGTACAGGGGGAAAAAAAGATGGTGGGGAGGAAGAGAAGAGATAAGGAGAGAGATGAGGGGGAAGGAGAGAGGATGAAGAGGGGTATAGGGAAAGGGGAATGGGAATAAGAGATCATGGAAAAGGACAGCGGGAGGTGAGAGCGAGCATGGAAGAGGAAGGAGAGATTGAGGAGGGATTGCAGGAGGGAGAGGGAGCAAAGGAAGGAAATTTTAACCACAAAATGCCCCTTCTCAATGTCACCTATCAATTTAACAGGTACTACATGGAATATTGTGACCCAGCTTTCATTATTATATAATCAATTTTTACATATACGTTGCTTGTGGAAAAATAATGTTTAGGAATCATTAACAGATCTAGTTGATCTTCAATGGCATTGTAATGCTGTTGCTTGCAGCTTTTTAAACTTAAGATCCTGTGCCATGAAAATAAAGTATTATTTTTCATCAGATTACTCGAACAATTCTTACCAGAAGGGTTTTCCACAAAAGAGTATTCTAAAGTCTGACACTTGCTATCATGCTCATGATTGTAAATCAGTCTCATCTTGTTCCACGATAGTGAAGACCATTAAAAATAACCACCACATATAGACACACACATAATTCCGCATTTAACAGCATCTGTTAAGATGACCAAGGCAAAAAATTACTGGTCAATAACCACAGCAGCCCAGTCCAAAAAGAGAATGTCACTGGCAACTCCTGCAAATAGCAACAATTCCTAAGTTTGTTCCACACCGAGTCATTCGGAATAGCTATGTTCGTTAAGCACTTCAACAAGGAAAATCTACGATATAAATAAAGAACCACAGGCTCTCTCTTGTAAAATTCATGAAGTACAATTCCATGAACATAGACATTGCTTCAGCTTACAGCTGTATCAAAATGCCTAACATAGCATGAAAGTCAGACATAGCAAAAGAAACCTTTCAAAGACCCTTCTACTAACTTCTTCATTTTTAATGCAGTTTATAGTTCAAATAGACTAAAATGCTCATCTTCAAGTGATGCAAACAATTCTGCATATTGTTTTAATAGCTTAGGGCAACTCTGATAAAAGCAGAGCTCTCTGCACATATATGCAGTGTAACAAGTGCACCATATTTCTGGTAGGTGTGAATACAGAGGATAGTTGTAAAATTTCAAGATTACTTCAGGGTGAAATAACAGACCTGGACAAAGTGCACGGTCTTTAAAGATCTGACAGAGTGAAAGATCATTTACCCAGGTCATTAATTCTCCATTTCCTTCAGCTGAAACAAGCATTTTGAGTATCAGTTTCCAATTCAGGACAAAACCATCAAGTGACGTTTACATGCTCTAAAATGAGAGAATGTGTCGGTTTTAGCAACTCAAGCGTTATATTCATTGAGGGATGTAGCTTTCGTCTAGTGAGAGATATACCAGACGCTTTTCAGATTTTATGAAAACTGAAACTTCAGAATATATGCCTATAAATACATCATAGAAACTATAACGGCTTGGAAATTGATCATATTTGATCTTGGATTTCATTTCAACATCGCCCCAGAATAATCCAAGCACCAAAGGGATTTTTGATATGGTTTGTAAGCAATTGGACACCAGAACTATCCTGTCCCAGTGCCCAAAATGCCTAGGGCAACTACTTAATCATCTGTCCAACGTACCTACATTTGGCCACACACAATTCCTACCGATAGAAGCAATTTGTACAGTAGCTAAGTATATTTTGATAGCAAGTCTACAAACCAATTTCAGCCACTTGAACCGAAAGAGATCGTATACATCTATGTTGTCTCTTGAACCCATTTTTTCCCCCTTTGTACAACCAACTATGGAAATATTTGAGCTTTTCCCCGAATGAAAGACATATCATATTTTGTATTTGAAATATGATGGGTAAATTTACATTTCGCGGATAAATAAAAATGTGATCAGGGGATTTTATAGAGCTCATCAAGCCAAGACGTTACTATTCTGGTTTAGCAGGTTCTGCAAAATAATCCTCGCGGCAGAGATGCCAACTAAATCATAAATACAACCGTTATGGCCATCATTCACTTCTACTTTCTTCAATCTTGGTAGTGTCTTGCACGATGGGCTTTGGACACTCGTCTTGGTTTCATAACAATAAAAAAACAGATCCATTGTTGCAATTTCCCAGGAATTTGTACTTTCACAATGTCTTTATGATTCAGGTTGTATGTTTTTCACCTCCAATTTGTTGCATGGAATCTGTAAAAGTTGAGTGGGGACCCCGACATTTATCACTGTTTCCAAAGATCAATGTAAATTACACTGATAAATAAATTTAACTCATGAAAATTGTACTGCCCGACTATTCATTTACCGGTTCACCTTCTTCCTCCCTTATCCAGTGGCTTCGACAAAATTGTAGCAGCCTCTCAAGAAGTGTTAAAACTATGGGCTCAACTTTGCCCAACCGACGCACCGACTTTGCGTGCTGGAAACGGCGCCGGAAAAATGTCACTCCATCCTGGCCGCTCTTCGAGTCCCCAGAGTCCCAGTGTGGGGGGCGGAGCAACAGGCCAGCGCCAAAAATAGTGCCGGCACCTGCGCGCATGCGCAGTGAAGTCTGCGCGCATGCTCCTGCCCTCCCAGCTTGTCCTGCGGGCTGTGAGCAGGACCATATGCTCGTAGCCCCTATCCCCGGCCGAGTGGCCTCCCGCACCGGCTGGCCCGCTGAGTTCCCGGGCCGAGGTAGGACTTCAGTTTTATTTTTTATTCATTGATGGTTGTGCTCCAGAGTTTTGATTGTGGGGGGGGGGGGGGGGGGGGGGGAAGAGGAGGAGGAGAGTTTTGTGGTGGGGGGGGGGAGAGAAAGTGTGTTTTGGAGGGGGGGGGGTGAAGGGGTGAAGAGAAAGAGTGTTTTGTTTCTCAGCATCTCACGCTCTCTGGCTGCCCCCCACCCCACCCTCTCCCTAAACATCGTGACCAGAATTTCTCTCTCTCTCGCTACCCCACCCGTTTCTCCCCCTCTAACCCTAGCCCCCCCCCCAGTGATATCGCAGCCAGCAGCTCGCATTTTTCCAGTCACTCTGGACTCCCGGTGCACGTCTTCCCTCCCCTATCGCAAGCCGAATAGCCTCACGCACAGGCCGGCCCGCTGCCTTCCCGGCCGACTTCAAAGATTAAGGTTGGATTTACTTCATTTTTATTAATATTTTTAATTGTTTGAGTTGTTCTTTGCAATGTTTGGTGCTTGGTTGTTGAGGTCCTCTCCAATTCCCTTCCCTCCCCGATCTCTGCCCTAATGTCTGCCAAATGTGCGCTGCTTTTTCTTCACTGCCTACTGCCCGCAAGGTTTTTCAGAGCTGGCCACATATGCTGACCTAAGTCGATTTGGAGTAAGTTTTTGCTGGCCAAAGTGGCATAAATGGCCAAAACTGGCGCAAGTGTCTGGGAACGCCCTTTTGAAAACAAAACTGACCTAAAAAAAATCGTACCGAACTGACTTACTCTGAAGAAAATTTTGGGGAAATGGCATTTTTTAAACTTACACCCAAAAAAACTTACTCCAAAAAAAATTGATGCAAGTCATGGCCAAAGTTGAGCCCTTTGTCTCTTTTATTTTGCATCTCATGGCACCAATAACTTTACTTTTGCAGCTTAGAATGTTCTCAATTTTTTTTATATACATGAAAACATATTATCCAAAAAATCTTATGTTCTTTTTGCCCATTCGTATGTCATTTCTCTGCAGCACTAGTTTTCATCAAATAATTCAATCCCTAGAGCTCTATTTAATTGCCTATTCATACCACTAAGAAACAGCTACAATGATCAAGTTGAGAATTTCAAACTCCCAACTGAACCCTTTGGCCTTCCGTTCACCAAAATACTTCTGCAGCTATCAATCTGCTCAAATACTCTCTCACCTCTGCCTTTGATGCCCTGTTCCCCAGTAAAACACTAAGGGCTAGATTTTCCGGTCTTTTGCCCTCGGGATTTCGCCCCAGAGTGGCGTGAAAGGCAGCAGTGAAGTCTCCAGTGCTCTGCAGTGATCCTCCAGTAGGGTTTTGCGGTGGCGCTGAGCAGCACCACCCAGAAGAGCTGCGCTGAGTACGCAACGCCCCAGGTTGCGACACCAGCGCGAGTTTTGAGTCTTGCCTGACCCATTCATCTGGAATTGCGCCCACAATGACCGCCTGGGAAATCAGAGCAGTTCAACGATCCCATCGGCGGCGAAGAAGGTAATGAACTCCAAAAGTAAGCGCGAGCGTTTTTTGTTTTAATTTTTTGTACGATTTGTGTTGCAGTGACATGGGCAATGTTTTAGGAATGTTTTTGTGCAGGATTTTTTTAGGTTCACCCCGTCTCTCTGAGCGCGCCCTGGCTGGCTATTTAGCTCGGGAGTGTGCCTTCTTTGCGCCAAGAGAGGTGTACAACGTCTCCCTTAATGCTGCGTCCCGACACAGCGCCCAGATGCTCAAACTTAAATATTAAAGCGCAAACTATTCCCGGCCACCAACTTTCCCGTCCCGCCGCCATTATCGCCCCGAAAATAGAAAAGCCTAAAATGCAGCACATACTCTCACCCACCCTAGTTGTTCCTCCAAGTGGTGCAGACTTGAAGATACATGGTGAACAACTGGCTTAGCCATTCATTGCCTAATCTGGCTGCAACACCTCAAGCACTATCGGGCCCTGCTCTCCTCTGCCAACACTACTCACTGCTCCAGGAACATCCTGAAATGGTATCCCAGCTTCTTTTCTCTACTACCAAACATCTCCCTGAAACCACTCTCCGCTACCCCTTCAACCTTGACCTCCAATGAGTACGAGGAACTCATGGACTTCTTTGTGACTAAGATGAAGACCAACCATTCAGCTGCCTCTGTCACATCCCTCCCTTCCCCTTGCCGACCAAGCTTAGCTTCCCCCAAGGTTCCCACCTTCCATAGCCATGAACCTGCATCCTTCTCTCCCATTCCCTCTTGCGCCTTCTCCAAGATCATCTTGTGCCCATCCCCAATCTCTTGACCCGATTCCCACCGAAGTGACCACCCACTTCGCTTTTTGGTCCCCATGCCAGCTGATATTATAAATGGTGCCCCCTCTGCTCAGAAGCTGTTCCAATCCATATTAAATCTGTCATTATTACTCCTCTGTCCTTGAAACTACTACCCCATTTCCTTTCTTCTCCAAATTCCTGAAATGTGTTATCGCTTTCTAAGTGACGTCTCTTACCACCCTATTGAGTCCCCCAAGAATCTATCCTTGGCCTCTTATTTTTCTCATCTGCATGTTGTGTCACTGCAACATCATAACATGACATGACAGCAAATAAAATAGAAAAAGAGAAACTTGCAATTTATATTGCACCTTTCACAACCACTGGACGTCTCAAAGCGTTTACAGTCAATAAATTACTTTTGAAGTGTAGTCACTGTTGTAATGTAGAAAACATGGCAGCCAATTTGCACACAAGCTCCCACAGATAATCTGTTTTTGTTACGTTGATTGCGGGATAAATATTGGCCAGGACACCGGGGATAGCTCCCCTGCACTTCTTTCAAATAATGTCATGGGATCTTTTACATCCACCCGAGAACACCTCAGTTTAACTTTGCATCTGAATGACGGCACCTCCAACAGTGCAGCACTCCCTCATTACTGCACTGAAGTGTCAGCCTAGATTTTTGTGCTTACGTCTCTGGATTGGGCATCTGACTCAGAGGCAAGAGTGCCACCCACTGAGCCACAGCTGACTAAATAAGAATGAAACATCTGTTCCCTGACTGGCAAAGTTTCTAAGTCAGTGAGAACGCCGAATCCCAATCACGAGACCACCAAGTTCCACGTGGGTGACAGCCAGCTCTATCTAATCGCCACCTCTCTCGACCCGTTCAATAAATTTGTGCTGTCAAACAGCTTCTCCAACATGCAGTCCTGGATAACCGAAATTTACTCTATTAAATATCAGAAAGCCCAAAGACATCGTCTTCAGCCTTGAAAAACTCCATTCCCTCGCTGATTCCATCCCCCTCTATGGCCACTGTCTCAAGCTGAATCAGACTGTTTGCGATCTCAGCGTCCTATTTGACCCCCCCGAGTTGAGCTTCCAACCCTATATCCTGTACATCACATATACCATCTACTTCCAACTCCGTCTCATCTATCTCATCCCCTGCCTGAGCTTATCTGCTGCAAAATCTTCATCCATGCGCCAGACTAAAGCATTCCAATGCTCTTCTCACCAGCCTCCCATCTTCCGCCTTCCATAAACTTGAGCTCATCCAAAACACTGCAAAGCGTATGCTAACCCACACCAAGTCCCATTCACCCATCACCCCTATGCTTGCTAACCTACATTGGCCAAGGGTCCAATACTTCAATTTTAAAATTCTCATGCTCAAGTTCAAATCCCTCTCAGGCCTCATCCCTCCCTTTCTCTGTCACCTCCGGCAGCTCTACAACCCGCCAATAAATCTGCACTGCTTTGTTTTTCCTTTCAAAGTGGATAACTTCACACTTCCCCACATTGTATTCCATTTGCGATGTTACTGCCCACTCAATCAACCGGTCTATATCTCTCTGCAGTCTCTTTGCGTCCTCCTCACAGCTTAACTTATCAGCAAACTTGGATATGTTACTCAGTCCCTTAATCTAAGGTCATTAATATAGATTGTAAATAGCTGAGGCCCAAGCACCGATCCTTACAGTACCCCACTAGTTACAGCCTGCCAACCTGAAAAGTCCTGTTTAAACATAGAAACATAGAAAATAGGTGCAGGAGCAGGCCATTCAGCCCTTCTAGCCTGCACCGCCATTCAATGAGTTCATGGCTGAACATGAAACTTCAGTACCCCCTTCCTGCTGTCACGCCATACCCCTTGATCCCCCGAGTAGTAAGGACTTCATCTAACCCCCTTTTGAATATATTTAGTGAATTGGCCTCAACTACTTTCTGTGGTAGAGAATTCCACAGGTTCACCACTCTCTGGGTGAAGAAGTTTCTCCTTATCTCGGTCCTAAATGGCTTACCCCTTATCCTTAGACTGTGACCCCTGGTTCTGGACTTCCCCAACATTGGGAACATTCTTCCTGCATCCAACCTGTCCAAACCCGTCAGAATTTTAAACGTTTCTATGAGGTCCCCTCTCACTCTTCTGAACTCCAGTGAATACAAGCCCAGTTGATCCAGTCTTTCTTGATAGGTCAGTCCCACCATCCCGGGAATCAGTCTGGTGAATCTTCGCTGCAC
This sequence comes from Pristiophorus japonicus, assembly GCF_044704955.1. Taxonomy (NCBI): domain Eukaryota; kingdom Metazoa; phylum Chordata; class Chondrichthyes; family Pristiophoridae; genus Pristiophorus; species Pristiophorus japonicus. The sequence goes on from NC_091986.1 coordinate 88,284,573, forward strand.
TCCCTCAATAGCAAGAATGTCCTTCCTCAAGTTAGGAGACCAAAACTGGACACAATACTCCAGGTGTGGCCTCACCAAGGCCCTGTACAACTGTAGCAACACCTCCCTGCCCCTGTACTCAAATCCCCTCGCTATGAAGGCCAACATGCCATTTGCTTTCTTAACCGCCTGCTGTACCTGCATGCCAACCTTCAATGACTAATGTACCATGACACCCAGGTCTCTTTGCACCTCCCCTTTTCCTAATCTGTCACCATTCAGATAATAGTCTGTCGCTCTGTTTTTACCACCAAAGTGGATAACCTCACATTTATCCACATTATACTTCATCTGCCACGCATTTGCCCACTCACCTAACCTATCCAAGTCACTCTGCAGCCTCATAGCATCCTCCTCGCAGCTCACACTGCCACCCAACTTAGTGTCATCCGCAAATTTGGAGATACTACATTTAATCCCCTCGTCTAAATCATTAATGTACAATGTAAACAGCTGGGGCCCCAGCACAGAACCCTGCGGTACCCCACTAGTCACTGCCTGCCATTCCGAAAAGTACCCATTTACTCCTACTCTTTGCTTCCTGTCTGACAACCAGTTCTCAATCCACGTCAGCACACTACCCCCAATCCCATGTGCTTTAACTTTGCACATTAATCTCCTGTGTGGGACCTTGTCGAAAGCCTTCTGAAAGTCCAAATATACCACATCAACTGGTACTCCTTTGTCCACTTTATTGGAAACATCCTCAAAAAATTTCAGAAGATTTGTCAAGCACGATCTCCCTTTCACAAATCCATGCTGACTTGGACCTATCATGTCACCATTTTCCAAATGCGCTGCTATGACATCCTTAATAATTGATTCCATCATTTTACCCACTACTGAGGTCAGGCTGACCGGTCTATAATTCCCTGCTTTCTCTCTCCCTCCTTTTTTAAAAAGTGGGGTTACATTGGCTACCCTCCACTCGATAGGAACTGATCCAGAGTCAATGGAATGTTGGAAAATGACTGTCAATGCATCCGCTATTTCCAAGGCCACCTCCTTAAGTACTCTGGGATGCAGTCCATCAGGCCCTGGGGATTTATCGGCTTTCAATCCCATCAATTTCCCCAACACAATTTCCCGACTAATAAAGATTTCCCTCAGTTCCTCCTCCTTACTAGACCCTCTGACCCCTTTTATATCTGGAAGGTTGTTTGTGTCCTCCTTAGTGAATACTGAACCAAAGTACTTGTTCAATTGGTCTGCCATTTCTTTGTTCCCCGTTATGACTTCCCCTGATTCTGACTGCAGGGGACCTACGTTTGTCTTTACTAACCTTTTTCTCTTTACATACCTATAGAAACTTTTGCAATCCGCCTTAATGTTCCCTGCAAGCTTCTTCTCGTACTCCATTTTTCCTGCCCTAATCAAACCCTTTGTCCTCCTCTGCTGAGTTCTAAATTTCTCCCAGTCCCCAGGTTCGCTGCTATTTCTGGCCAATTTGTATGCCATTTCCTTGGCTTTAATACTATCCCTGATTTCCCTTGATAGCCACGGTTGAGCCACCTTCCCTTTTTTATTTTTACGCCAGACAGGAATGTACAATTGTTGTAATTCATCCATGCAGTCTCTAAATGTCTGCCATTGCCCATCCACAGTCAACCCCTTAAGTATCATTAGCCAATCTATCTTAGCCAATTCATGCCTCATACCTTCAAAGTTACCCTTCTTTAAGTTCTGGACCATGGTCTCTGAATTAACTGTTTCATTCTCCATCCTAATGCAGAATTCCACCATATTATGGTCACTCTTCCCCAAGGGGCCTCGCACAATGAGATTGCTAATTAATCCTCTCTCATTACACAACACCCAGTCTAAGATGGCCTCCCCCATAGTTGGTTCCTCGACATATTGGTCTAGAAAACCATCCCTTATGCACTCCAGGAAATCCTCCTCCTACTCTTGGTTTCGTATCCATTAACCAATCCTCAATCCATGCTAATATGTTACCACCAATCCCATGAGCCCTAATTTTGTGCAATAAACTGTTACATGACACATTATCGAATGCTTTCTGAAAATCCAAATACATGACATCCACTGGTTTCCCCATTATCCATCCTACTAGTTACATTTTCAAAAAATGAACAGATTTGTCAAACACTATTTCCCTTTCATAAAACCATGTTGACTCTGCCTAAACATATTACAATTTTCTAAGTGCCCTGTTACCACGTCTCGAATAATAGATTCTAGCATTTTGCCTAATACTGATGTCAGGCTAACTGGTCTAAAGTTTCCTGTTTTTCTCTCCATCCTTTTTTAAATAGCAGGGTTATGTTTGCTACCTTCCAATCCTTGGGGACTGATCTAGAATTTAGGAAATTCTGGAAGATGAATACCATCCATTATCTCTGTAGCTACCTCTTAAAACCCAAGGATGCAGGTCATCAGGTACAGGGGATTTGTCACCATATAGTCCCATTAATTTCTCCAGTACTATGGCTTTATTTATACAGGTTGAACCTCCCTTATCCAGAACTCCCTTATCTGGAACCGCCCCTCGTCCAGAACCATTCCAGGCCACCAGGTGGCACGTGCAGAACTCCGACATAAACAAATTGACGTCCTTCCTCGCTGCTGACTCCTGCAATCGCTGGCCTAAGCCCGCGATCCACCGCCACCACCAGCCCCCCACCCATCCCATGATATCTCTGCCGCATTCCCAACCCCAAGCCAGCCAGTCCTGATATCCCCTTGCTCAGTACCTGTACCATCCAATTTAACATGACCACCCCTCGTCTGGAAAAATCCCTTATCCAACACCTGAGGGTTCCCGATAAGGGAGGTTCAACCTGTACTGATTTCTTCAAGTTCCTCATTCTTTCTAGACCCTTGGTTCCCCATTATTTCCAGAATGTTTTTTGTGTCTTCTACCATGAAGACAGATACAAAATATTTGTTTACTGTTTCTACCATTTCCTTATTGCCCATTATAGTTTCTCCTGTCTCTGCCTCTCATGGGCCCATGTTTATTTTCACGAATCTCTTCCTATTCACATACTTATAGAAACGTTGGCGATCTGTTTTTATGCCTTTCGCTAATTTACTCTCATGTTCTTTTTTCTCTTTCCTTATCAATTTCGAGTCCTCCTTTGCTAAATTCTATATTCCTCCCAATCCTCAGGCTAACTACTCTTTTTGGCAATATTATAAACCTCTTCCTGTTGTCTAATATTATCTTTAACTTCTTTTGTTAGCCACGGTTGGACTACTTTTCCCGAGAGGTTTTTGTGCCTTAAGGTAATGTATATTTGTTGTAAATTTTGTATTAATTCTTTAAATGCTAGCCATATACCTTTTAATGTAGTTTCCCAACCAACCTTATCCAACTCACCACTCATACCTACTGAGTTTGCTTTGTTTAGATTTAAGATTCTAGTTTTAGACTTAACTGTATCACTTTCAAACTCAATATAAAATTCTATCATATTATGGTCACTCTTCCCTAAAGGCCCCATTATTAAAAGGTTATTCATTAATTTGTTCTCATTGCACAATACTAGATCTACAATAGCCTGTTCCTTGGTTGTTTCCTCAACATACTGATCTCCAGAAAACTATCTTGTATACATTCCATGAGCACGTCCGCCACACTATTACTGCAAGTTTGGTTTGCCCAGCCTATATGTAGATTAAAGTCCCCTACGATTACTGTTGTTACATGCACCTCTAATTTCCTTATTTATACGCCGCCCTACATTGCAACTACCGTTTGGGGGCCTATAAACAACTACCCCCACAATGTTTTCTGCCCCTTGCTGTTTCTTAGTTCCACCCAAACTGATTCTACTTCTTGATTTTCCGAGCTAAGATTCTTTCTCTCCACTGCCTTAATCCCATCCTTTGTTATGAGGGCTACCCTTTCTCCTTTTCCAATCTGCTTATTTCTTCTAAACGTTAAGTGTCCAGCAATATTTCGTTCCCAACCTTGATCACTTTGCACACACGTCTCCGTAATGGCTATTAGATCAAATCTATTCATTTCTATCTGCACTATTAATTAATCTATTTTATTGCGAAAGCTTTGCGCATTCAGATATAGTGCCTCTAGCTTGGACATTTATCTATTTTTCCCTTATGTCCCCTTAGTTACTGATACCTTTTGTTACTCTCTTTGTCCCTTCCTCTGCTTATTTTTATTCCAAACTATACACTACTCTCGAGCCTTGACATTTCATCTTGCTGCTTTTAAATTTACTATTTCCTGCATCCTCCCACCCCCGCTTCACTAGTTTAAAGCTCTGTCTACTACCCTAGTTATTCGATTCACCAGGACACTTGCTCCAGCCCGGTTTAAGTGGTGCCCGTCCCAACGGAACAGCTCCTCTTTCCCCAGTACTGGTGCAAGCAAACCCAATGCCTCTCACACTACACTTTCAGTCATGTATTTAGCCCTCTAATCTGCTTATCCCCATGCCAACTGAGATTATTATCTTTGATTTTCTGCTTTTTAATTTGGATACCAACTCCTCAAATTCTCTCAGCAGAACCTCATTACATAGAAACATAGAAAATAGGTGCAGGAGTAGGCCATTCGGCCCTTCGAGCCTGCACCACCATTCATTAAGATTATGGCTGATCATTCACCTCAGTACCCCTTTCCTGCTTTCCCTCTATACCCCTTGATCCCTTTCGCCGTAAAGGCCATATCTAACTCCCTCTTGAATATATCCAATGAACTGGCATCAACAACTTTCTGCGGTAGGGAATACCACAGGTTAACAAAACTCTGAGTGAAGAAGTTTCTCCTCATCTCAGTCCTAAATGGCTTACTCCTTATCCTTCGACTATGTCCCCTAGTTCTGGACTTCCCCATTCTTCCTGCATCTAACCTGTCCAGTCCCGTCAGAATTGTATATGTTTCTGTGAGATCCCCTCTCATCCTTCTAAACTCCAGTGAATACAGGCCCAGTCAATCCAGTCTCTCCTCATGTCAGTCCTACCATCCCGGGAGTCAGTCTGGTGAATCTTCGCTGCATTCCCTCAATAGCAAGAACGTCCTTCCTCAGATTCGGAGACCAAAACTGAACACAATATTCCAGGTGAGGCCTCACTAAGGCTAGTTCTACCGATGTCGTGATTCCTACGTGGACCACGACAACTGGATCTTCCCCATCCCACTCCAAGTTTTTCTCCAGCCACGAAAAGATGTCTTTAATCCAGGCACTGGGGCAGCAACACAACCTTTGGAACTCCCGGTCATGGCTGTAGGGAAGAGTACCTATCCCTCTGACTATACTGTCCCCAATCACGACTACATTCTCTTTCACTCCCTCCACTTGAATGGTGTCCTGGACCATGGTGCCATGGTCAGCTTGCTCATCCACACAGGCAACAAGAACCTCATGCCCATTAGATATGGGCAAATGCTGAGGCTCCTCCAGCACTGCACTTGGGGTCCTCTTATCTGTCTGAGTTGCTGTCACAGCTCCGACATCTGACCACTGAGCAGACCTGTACCACTACCTAACCTAACGGGTGTGACTGCCTCCTGGTGGCAGGTACTGGTGCAAAGTTTCCAGGTAACACTCCCCCTCCCTGATGCCCCACAATGCCTGCACTCAGACTCCAGCTCAACAACTCGGAGCTGAAGTTCAAGATGTAGGCACTTACTGCAAATGCGGTTGCCCGGGATCACAATGCTCTCCCATAAACTCCCACATGCTGCAGTTGCGGCACACCACCTGCACTGCCATCCTATATGACCTTGTTTTATTTAATTAACTTTCATTAATTTTCTATTTAAGTAACTTAGTTTAGTTTCGTTTCTTGACTGCTTACTTGATCTAGATTAAATTATGGGTAATGAAATTAAATATCTACCGGTAACACAAGTAGTGGAGGCAAAAAGCAGCAGCTCCTACCCCCTCTTCTCCGAATTCCCACTCTCTCCAAATTCCCAAATAAAACACTCTGTTTAACTGCACTCCATTTAATACCGCTCTGTACACCTCCCAAGCCCGCAAAGGGCCTCTACTACCGAAAAGGACAAAGGCAGCAGCACATGGGAACATCACCATCTGAAAATTCTCCCCCAAGTCACACAACATCCTGACTTGGAAATGTATCGCCGTTCCTTCATTGTCACCAAGTCAAATCCTGGAACTCCCTTGCAAACAGCACTGAGGGAGTGCCTTGCTAAATGCTAGCTGTTACGTCTGTAAACCTGTAATTACCATGTCTAACCACCAGAGGGCTTATCCCCTGGAGTCCCAAGGGATCCCACAATCCCTTGGGAGCACCTGTATATAAGGAGGCCTCACAGTCTGGAGAGGCACTCTGAGATCTGTAATAAAGGACTATGGTCACACTTACTTCGAGCTTGCAGTATCCAGTCTGACTCCTTATTCAAGACATAACAAGTGGCGACGAGATACAGATGACAAATCCCAACGCAACAATGCAGAGAACTGTGGGCAGCCTGAAGAAATTTTCGGAGGGAAATGATTGGGAAACCTTTGTGGAGCGACTTGACCAATACTTCGTGGACAACGAGCTGGAAGGAGAAGCCAACGCTGCCAAACGAAGGACGATCCTCTTCACCATTTGCGGGGCATCAACATATGGCCTCATGAAAAACCTGCTCGCTCCAGCGAAACCCACAGACAAGCCGTACGATGAGTTGTGCACACTGGCCCGGGAGCATCTAAATCCGAAGGAAAGCGTTCTGATGGTAAGGTATCGGTTCGACACGTATAAGAGGTCTGAAGGCCAGGAAGTGGCGAGCTACGTCGCCGAGCTAAGGCGCCTTGCAGGACATTGTGAATTTGAAGGACACTTGGAGCATATGCTCAGGGACTTGTTTGTACTTGGCAAACTTTTGACTGTAGAGACCCCAATCTTGAGTGAAACCATAGCAATAGCCCAGGCGTTTATCTCCACCAGTGACAAAACCAAACAAATTTCCCAGCACACTAGTGCTGCTGCAAGTACTGTGAACAAAGTAACGTTGTTTTCAAATCGAAATGTATCTGGCAGGACTTACACGCCTGTAGCTGCACGTCCGCAGATGACTCAGAGTCCGCCATCAAGAGTGGTGAATACAAGGCCATTAACACCTTGCTGGCGCTGCGGGGCTGATTATCGATTCCATTCATGCTACCTCAAAGGAAACGTTTGCAAAGGCTGTGGAACAATGGGACACCTCCAACGTATGTGCAGGCGAGCTGCAAACCCTGCTAATCCTACAAACCACCATGTTGCAAAGAAGGACAGATCCACAGTGGATCATGATGAACCAGAGCCTCAGACCGAGGAGGCAGATATATATGGGGTGCACACACGTACCACAAAGTGTCCCCCGATAATGCTGAAGGTTTAATTAAATAGACTCCCGGTGTCCATGGAGCTGGACACGAGCACAAGCCAGTCCATAATGAGCAAAAAGACACTCGATAGGTTGTGGTGCAACAAGGCTTCAAGGCCAGTCCTGACTCCCATTCATACCAAACTTAGAACGTACACAAAGGAACTGATTCCCATAATTGGCAGTGCTACCGTAAAGGTCTCCTACGATGGAGCGGTGCACGAGTTACCACTCTGAGTGGTACCAGGTGACGGCCCCACGCTATTCGGCAGGAGCTGGCTGGGAAAGATACGCTGGAACTGGGACGACGTCCGAGCGCTTTCGTCCGTCGACGACATCTCATGCGCCCAGGTCCTAAGCAAGTTCTCCTCGCTGTTTAAACCAGGCATCGGGAAGTTCCAAGGAGCAACAGTGCAGATCCATTTGATTCCGGGGGCACGACCCATCCATCACAAGGCGAGAGCGGTACCTTACATGATGAGAGAGAGGGTGGAGATCGAACTGGACAGGCTGCAACGAGATGGCATCATTTCGCCGATTGAATTCAACGAGTCCGATTGTTCCAGTCCTCAAGGGAGACGGCACCGTCAGAATCTGTGGTGATTACAAAGTAACTATCAATCGTTTCTCGCTGCAGGATCAATACCCGCTACCAAAGACAGATGATCTATTTGCGATGCTGGCGGGAGGGAAAACTTTCACGAAGCTGGACTTGATCTCGGTCGACATGACGCAGGAGCTGGAGGAATCTTCACAAGGCCTTACCTGCATCAACACGCACAAAGGTCTCTTTGTTTGCAACAGATGCCCGTTTGGGATTCGATCAGCCATGGCGATATTCCAGAGGAACATGAAAAGCTTGCTGAAGTCGGTCCCGCGCACCGTGGTCTTCCAGGACATCTTGGTTACAGGTCGGGACACAGTCGAGCATCTGCAGAATCTGGAGGGAGGTTCTTAGTCGACTCAACCGCGTGGGGTCAGGTTAAAACGCTCGAAGTGCGTTTTCCTGGGGAGAAGAATCGCGGCGGACGGCATCAGGCCCACTAATTCGAAGACGGAGGCAATCAAGAACGCACAGAGACCACAGAACGTGACGGAGCTGCAGTCATTTCTAGGACTCCGGAACTACTTTAGTAACTTCTTACCGGGTCTTAGTACATTGTTAGAACCCCTGCACTCTTTACTGCATAAAGGAGATGAATGGGTATGGGGTAAAGGCCAAGAAAATGCCTTTGAGAAAGCGAGAAAGCTGTTATGTTCAAAAAAATTGCGTGTGTTGTATGATCCATGTAAACATTTGGGACTAGCATATGATGCGTCACGTAACAGGTTCGGGTGTGTATTGCAACAAGCTAATGAATTTGGGAAATTGCAACAGGTTGCTTTTGCATCCAGAAGTCTGTCTAAGGCCAAGAGGGCCTATGGTATGATCGAAAAAGAAGCGTTAGCGTAAAGAAAATATCTGTTCGGGCTCAAATTTGAATTGGAAACCGACCATAAGCCGCTTATATCCCTCTTTTCTGAAAGGGGATAAATACGAATGCATCGGCCCGCATCCAGAGATGGGCACTCATGTTGTCCGTATACAACTATGCCATCCGCCACAGAAAACTGTGACGATGCTCTCAGTAGGCTGCCATTGCCCACCACTGGGGTGGAGATGGCACAGCCTGCAGATTTAGTTAAGGTAATGGAAGCATTCGAAAGTGAGCAATCACCTGTTACCGCTCGACAGATTAGAACCTGGACAAGCCAGGACCCCTTACTGTCCTTAGTTAAAAACTGTGTGCTCCACGCGAGTTGGTCTAGTGTCCCGTTCGAGATGCAGAAAGAAATAAAGTCGTACCAGCAACGCAAAGATGAAATGTCTATACAGGCAGACTGCTTCCTATGGGCTAATCGGGTAGTTGTGCCAAAAAAGGGCAGGGACACTTTCATGAGTGATCTCCACAGTACCCACCCAGGCATTGTAATGATGAAAGCGATAGCCAGATCCCACGTGTGGTGGCCCGATCCCACGTGTGGTGGCCCGGTATTGATGCAGACTCAAGAGTCCTGTGTGCACAGATGTAATGCATGTTCCCAGTTAAGCAATGCACCGAGAGAGGTGCCACTAAGTTTATGGTCCCGGCCCTCCAAACCGTGGTCTAAGGTCCATGTCAACTATGCAGGCCCATTCTTGGGAAAAATGTTTTTAGTGGTTGTAGATATGTACTCCAAATGGATTGAATGTGTGATAATGCCGGCAAGCACGTCCGCTGCCACCATTGAAAGCCTACGGGTCATGTTTGCCATGCACGGCCTGCCTGATGTCCTTGTAAGTGACAATGGGACATGCTTTACCACTGCCGAATTCGAGGAGTTCATGACCCGCAATGGAATCAAACATGTCACGTCTGCCCCGTTTAAGCCCGCGTCCAACGGTGAGGCAGAACGAGCAGTTCAAACAATCAAGCAGAGCTTGAAAAGAGTAATTGAAGGCTCACTGCAGACTTACTTATCCCGAGGCCTGCTTAATTACCGCACAAGACCCCACTCACTCACTGGGCTCCCGCTGAGCTGCTCATGAAAAGGGCACTTAAGACAAGGCTCTCGTTAGTCCACCCTGACCTACACGAACAGGTAGTGAGCAGGCGGCTTCAACAGAATACATATGATCGCGCAAATGCGTCACGCGAAATTGAAGTAAATGATCCTGTATTTGTGTTTAACTATGGACAAGGTCCCAAGTCGATTGCTGGCACTGTTTTGGCCAAAGAGGGGAGTAGGGTGTTTGTGGTCAAACTCGCAAATGGACTCACCTGCAGAAAACACTTGGACCAAACCAAACTCAGATTTACGGACCATCCAGAACAACCCATAACAGACCCAGTGGTTGACCATGAAGCAGAACCTATCACCCGCAGCAGCCCAGAAAGGCTCACCACCCCCAGCAGTCCAGCAAGGCCAGTTGCACAGCGTCCCAGCGAAGGCCCAACAAACAACTCACCAACACCAACATTTGCACCCAGACGATCAACCAGGGAAAGGAAGGCCCCAGATCGACTCACATAGTCACACTATTGACTTTGGGGGGGGGTGGAGTGTTATGTATATAAATCTGTAATTACCATGTCTAACCACCAGGGGGCTCATCCCCTGGAGTCTCAAGGGATCCCACAATTCCTTGGGCACACCTGTGTCGAAGGAAGCCTCACAGGCTGCATAGGCACTCTGACATCTGTAATAAAGGACTACTGTCACATTTACTTTGAGCTTGCAGTATCTCATCTGACTCCTTATTCAAGACATAACACTAGCCTTGCCAGCGTTGCCCACATCCCATGAACGAATAAAAACTCTTGCCTCTTGCTCACCCCCGCACTGCCTTAACCTCACCATTGCTGGCTGTGTCTTCAATTGTCTGGGCTCTACACTCTGGAATTCCCTGCCTAAAACACACTGCCTCTCCGCCTCTCCCTACCACTTTTATACACTCCTTAAAACCTACCTCTTCATTAAAGTTTTTAGTCACATCGCCTAACATTGCCTTCTTTGGCTTTTTGTGAATTCTTTGTCTTTAAAAATTACACTCCTGTGAAGTGCTTTTGGATGTTTTCTTACAGTCAAGTCACCATACATATATGCAAGTTGCTGTTGTAAGTGCATGATGGATACCCCAGATGTTTAGAATACTGATTTCAAAATGATCGGCTTAACAATGTATGGCTTCAGTCAAATTAAAAGCAAAAATAATCTGAGTAAGGAGTGGAGTTCAACAACTTCTATTTGGAGATCATAGCGGTAGTGTTTCCTTTAAGCTGCATGGCCATGTGGCGTTCCAGGGATCCCACGCAGTCGGATAGCTGGCTTTTAAATAGAAAAAAAAACGCGTATGAGCGGTATTTTGAATGGGCCGTGCATCCCGTTAAAGGGGTCATGCGGCCCCCAAATAAATGATAGGAAACATTGCATGGCAGTTGCATGAATAAGCAATTGCAGTTAGCAGACTGGGGAGAAAATACTAGGTCAGAGTAAACAAGTTGAAGGAGAGAACTTTGGGACTATAAAGCGAGAGCTCAAAAAACCAAGTGGTCTGAAGGGTGATGTCTAAGTACATATTCTGCACCAGTGAGAAATGTGTGCCAATATTATTCTTCAAAGATAAAATAATAGCTCCTTTGCTTATTAAATTCAGTAACTGTTAGGTTGAGGTATCTATTAGATACACAGGAACAGTTCATTACCTGATCCAGTCACAATTTATCAACCCTGCTATTTTTGTAACAAAAATCAACTAAGTTAATTATTTAAACATCTATTCCCATAAAAATGGAAAAATTCGTCAAGAAAATGTACTGAAGAAATTAATGGGACTAAAAGCCGATAAATCCCCTGGACTTGATGGCCGACATCCTGGGATTTTAAAAGAGGTGGCTGTAGAGCTAGTGGATGCATTGGTTTTGATCTTCCCGAATTCTCTAAATAGAACGGTCCTATGGATTAGAAGGTAGTAAAATGGAATCCCGCTGTTCGAGCAAGGAGGGAGAAAAAACAGGGAACTACAGGCTAATTAGCCTGACGTAGGTAGTAGGGAACATGCTAGAATCTATAATTAAAGACATGGGACCCAAATTTCCCCAACCCCTTTTTTCGGCGCACTCTTCCGAGATGCGCTGACTTTATGCGCTGGAAACGGTGCCGAAAAACTTACTCACGATTCTGGCCGCTCTGCTGTGTGTCCCAGGTCCTGGCGTGGCGCTCCTCATGGAGTGGCGGGGGTGGGGGTGCGGAGCTACAGCCCTGCGCCGAAAACAGTGCCTGCAGCTGCGCACATGCGCAGTAGAGCGGTCGCACATATGCAGTAGCTCCGTCCCATGATTGTGATGATGATGCCTGCAGAATGCGCCGAACCACTATCCCAGGCCAAATGGCCTGCCGCACAGGCCGGCTGCTGAGGGCTGAAAGAAACATGTTGGTGCGACTCAGTTTTTAATCGGGGTAAGAGAGACGGGGGAGAGGTTAGTCGTCTTTGGCTGCAGTCTAGTGGTTTGGACCGAGGATAGCTTGTCGTATAGCGACGTCGCTTGCCATGCTGGGCTGGCTTTGCGTTCGTTTGGTTGGGTGGTGGTCTTGTCATGTTAATGAAGCACATATACAGTGACAGCCATGTGCTTAACCTACATCCCATCCTGTGTATCAATAAATAACCAGCAACATGCAGTTAGGTTGAATGACAAATAATTTGTGTGTGAAGCTCTTTGAAGATGTCAATGCACAAAGATGCTTAGAATCATAGGGCCCAAGTTTCAAGCCGCGCCGAGAATGGCGCAGTCCCGACCTGGACGCCCGTTTTTCGCACCACAAAGTGCGCCTAAAAAAAACCTCCGTATTCTCCACCTCCCTGCAGGTCCTCTGGCCCTCGGCGCAGCGCAGCAGGAGCTGTAGGGGGCGGAGCCAGGTCCCTGCGCTGAAAACAGTGCCGGGACCTCTGCACATGCGCGCTACAGTGGGCACGCAAGTGCAGTAGCTCCAGGCGCCCGAAACTGTGTGGGAGGGGCCGAAGCACGCAGCCCCTAGCCCTGGCTGAAAGGCTCCTCCCACGGCCAGCTCCTGCTTCCTCCCGACCTGACTCCCGCTTCCTGCCTCCGGACCGGACCCGACCCCCCCCCACCGACTGGACCCGACCCGACTCCCGCTCCCGGACTGGATCCGACCTGACCTCCCTCTCCCTCCCACCCACCACCCCCCCGACCCGACCCAACGCCACCGACCTGTAAATCTGGTGCTGGGGACGGGCCCTGCCCGAAGTCTCGAGCCCGGCCCGTTCAGCCTACCCCCCCCATCTCCCCTTTATCCCCTTCTCCCCTCCTTCCCCCTTCTCCCCCATCCCTCCCCCCCTCCCCCATCCCTCCCCCGCTACTCGCTGTCAGAAACACAGACACTGACAGACAGAGAATGAGAGACACACACAGACAGAGAGATAGAGACACTGACAGAGACACACTTGGGGGGGGGCGGGGGGGGGAGCATCCCAGCATGCTGTTGGAGGGCTCCCGGTGCTGCAGTCGGCAAGTAGAAAATGTTTTATTTATTGATTTAAAAAAAAAAATTATTTCTTATTAATTTGTTTTGATTGATTTATTGGTTGATTTATTGATGTATTTATCATTTATTATTGATGATGGCTCTTTATTTGTAAAACTGAAGTGTTTAATGTTTGTAAACTTCCCTTTAAACCCCCCCCACCTCCACCATTCCCTACGCCTGATTTGTCACCGACGCCTGATTTTCTAAAGTGTAGACAAGGTTTTTTCGAGCGTACAAAAATCTTCACTTACTCCATTCTAAGTTAGTTTGGAGTAAGTTTTCACTGATGAAACTTTGAAAACAGGCGCAAGTGGCCGGACACGCCCCCTTTTGAAAAAAAAATTCTGTTCCAAAGTGAAACTGTTCTAACTGACTCGAACTGGAGCAAACTAAATGACGAGAATTCCGATTTCTAAGATCCTCCGTTCTACACCAGTTGCTCCTAAAAATCAGGAGCAAATCATGTGGAAACTTATTGCGCTGGACCTCGGTGTCCTTCCACATGTGGCCCGCCTGGCTCTAGCACACTTGCCGACCATTGAGCGGTGCCCAAGTCAGTCCGATCTCCTAACTCCTTTCAGGGCTAAATGGAGTCGTCTGCGGTCCCTCAAGAGAGGGAGCTGAAGCCCAATGCCTCTGCTAGGTTTCAGGCTACCGTTTTTAAAGTCTGACCAAAAACCTGAAAAATGGGCAAAAAGGGAAAAAATTCCTGCCCGAAAAGGGTTGAAAGTCGGCGGGGGGCAGCCACATTCTCCCTCCCCTATCCCAGGCTGAAGGGACTCCCGCACGGCCAGCTGTGCCGAGTTTAGTTGAAGGTAGGATTTATTTCAGCTCTTTATTTGTTAATTTAATTATTTACTTCAGTGCTTTAGTTTTTATTGAATGATTATTACTGCTTGTGCTTTGTTTGGTGCTTGGTGGTGTTTGAAATGCTGTTACTTGCGCCAATTCCTTAACTGTAAGAAAGGTCAAAAAGGACAAAAGTGAACATATACGCTGCCCTAAGTTAGTTTAGTACAACTTTTTTCTGGCCAAATTGACATAAATGGTGTAAGTGGCTGGGAATGCCCCCTTTTGAAAAAAAAACTGACCTAACAAAAAACCTAACTAACTCACTTACACTGGCGCAAATTAAGTGGCTATATTTGCAACTAAAAAGATACAGCAGAAAAATCAAGTTACACCAAAAAAAAAACAGTGCAACTCATGGGGACATTTGGGTGGGCCCATGGTAACAGAGCATATGGAAAAATCACAATATGATTAGGTTGGGACAGCACGGTTTGATAAAAGATAAATCATGTTTGACAAATGTATTAGAGGTTTTTGAGAGTATAGCAAGCCGGGTAGATAAGGGAGAACGAGTGGCTGTAGTATACTTCGATTTTCAGAAGGCATTCGATAAGGTGCCATACAATAGGTTGTTACGTAAGATTAAGGTTCATGAGATTGGGTATAATATATTGACATGAACTGAGGATTGGTTACCAGTCAGAAAAGAGAGAGTAGGAATAAACAGGTCAGTTTCATGATGGCCGGGGTGTAACTAGCAGAGTACTGCAAGGATCAGTGCTTGGGCCTCATGTATTTACAATCTATATCAATGACTTAATGACGGGATCGAGTGTAATGTGTCCAGGTTCTCTAGGCTGTAGATAGGGCTTTAAATTAAATAGTGGGGGGCGGGGGGGGATTAGGTGAGTGGAAATTTAAAAAGTCAAAAAGAAAGGAGAAGGGTAGCGATAGGGAGAATGATAACCAGAGTGTGACAGGAAGGGACAGAGCGTCTAAACATAAGAATGTATCAGAAAGTGGGGTCAGAGTAGGGAAAATGATAAAAAGACAAAATTAAAAGCTCTTTATCTGAATGCACGCAGCATTCGTAACAAGTAGTTGACAGCACAAATAGAAATAAATGGGTATAATCTGATAGCCATTAGAGAGACGTGGTTGTAAGGTGACCAAGCCTACGAACAGAATATTGAGAGGTTTTTGACATTTCGGAAGGAAAAGGTGGGGTAGCTCTGTTAATAAAGGACGAGATCACTGCAATGATGAAAAATTATATTGGCTCAGAAGATCAAGATGTCGAATCAGTTTGGGTGAGGATAAGAAATAATAAGGGAAATAAGTCACTGGTGGGAGTAGTCTCATCATCATCAACATCATAGGCAGTCCCTCGTATCAAGGATGACTTGCTTCCACACCAAAAAGGGATGAGTTCACAGATGTTTCAATGAAAGACCTAATATTCCAAGTCCGGAACTACATGTTGAAGATTGGAAGATGCCTGTGTGTGGATTTTCTTTTAACATGCGGTGGCCGTTGCACACCAGCCACCACATGGGTTTGACAGAGCTCGGTCTTGGTGCAGTGGCAAGATTAACCAAGGAGTAGTCTATAGGCCCCCTGACAGTAGCTACACTGTAGAAACCGAGTATTCATCAAGAAATAATGGAGGCTTATAAGAAAGATACAGCAATAACCATGGGTGATTTTAATCTTCATATTGATTGGACAAATCAAATTGGCAACAGTAACCTGGAGGAAGAGTTCATCGAGTGTATCCAGGATGGTTTCCTTGAACAGTACATTGCAGAACCAACTAGGGAGCAGGCTAGATCTGGTACTGTGCAATAAGACAGGATTTATAATGATTTCATAATAAAGGATCCTCCAGGAAAGAGTGATCATGGCATGATTGAATTTCAAATTCAGTTGGAGGGTGATAAAGTTGGATCGCAAACCAGTGTCCTCAGCTTAAATTAAGGAGACTACAAAGGTATGAAGGCAGAGTTGGCTAAAGTGGACTGGGAAAATAGATTAAATGGTAAGACGGTAGACGAGCAGCGGCAAACATTTAAGGAGATATTGCATAACTCTCAGCAAAGATATATTCCAGTGAGAAACAAAAGGGCTCAATTTTCCCCAAAGTATTTTTTTGGCATACTTGAAGAGTTACGCCCGATTTTTTGGGGGCCCAAGTACACCAAAAAAATATATTCTAAGTTTCCCCGTTGGATTTCTTCATTTTGGCCTGGCGTAACCCGACCTTCAGATTTGGGGGTGGAGCCTTGATCTGCGCCAAAAAGATCGGGCTGCCATGGTAACCAGGGACACAATGCGAGCTGAGGCTGCAAAGTGAAGCATACATCCAGCTCCCAATCTCTCTCCCTCTCTCTGAGAATGGGACCGGACAGCCTCTCTTGTGCCTTCAGCCTGATTTCGAGGTAATTGCTGCTATGTATTTTTCAATTCTTTTAGTGTGTCCAGGCATCTGCTGCAGGCCAAACTTCCCTAAATGGCCAGAATTGGTGTAGGAGGCTGGTTATGCCCCCTTTGGCTGAAAAAAAAACTGACCTAAAAAAATCGTAACTAACTGAGTTACGCTCGTGCAAATTGATTGGGGAAAACTGTGGTTTTTCAACTTAGGCCAAAAAGAGCAGCCTGCTCCAAAAAAACTGCACAAATCACTGGGGAAAATTGAGCCCAAAGACTCCAAGAGAAGAATGAACCATCCGTGGCTAACTAAAGGAAGCAAAAGATGGTAGTAAAATGAAAACAAAGGCAAACAATGTTACAAAGAATAGTGGAAGGTCAGAGGATTGGGACATTTTGAGAGACCAGCAAAGAATGACTGGAAAAATAATAAAGAGAGAGAAGATAGATTATGAGAGTAAGTGAGCAAGAAATATAAAAACAGACAGGAAGAGCTTCTACAGGTATATAAAAAGGAAGAGAGTAGCTAAAGTAAACGCTAGGCCCCTGGAGGATGAGACTAGGGAATTAATAATAGGAAACTGGGAAATGGCAGAGACTTTGAACAAATATTTTCTGTCAGTCTTCACGGGAGAAGACTCTAAAAGCATCCCAATAATTGATAATCAAGGGGCTATTGGGAGGGGGAACTTAAAACAAGCACGATCACTGGAGAAAAAGTACTAGGCAAACTAATGGGTCAAAAGGTGGACAAGTTCCCTGAACCTGATGGCCTGAATCCAAGGGTCTTAAAAGAAGTGGCTGCAGAGATAGTGGATGCATTGGTTGTAATCTACCAAATGTCCCTGGATTCTGGAAAGGGCCCAGCGAATTGGAAAACCTCAAATGTAACACCCACATTTAAGAAAGGAGGGAGACAGAAAGCAGGAAACTATAGACCAGTCAGCCTAACATGTGTCATTGGGAAAATGCTGGTGTTCATTATGAAGGAAGTGGTAGCAGGACATTTAGAAAATCATAATACAGTCAAGCAGAATCAGCATGGTTTTATGAAAGGGAAATCGTATTTGATCAATTTACTGGAGTTATTTGAGGATGTAACGTGCAGGATGGATAAAGGGGAACCAGTAGATGTCATGTACTTGGATTTCCAGAAGGCATTCGATAAAGTGCCACATAAAAAGTTACTGCACAAGATAAGAGCTCACGGGGTTGGGAGTAATATATTAACATGGATAGATGATTGTTTTCTGTTAGTTAGCCAGAGAATCGGGATAAATGGGTCATTTGGAGGTTGACAAACTGTAACTAGTGGGGTACCACAGGGATCAGTACTGGGGCCTCAACTATTTACAATCTATACTAATGACTTGGATGAAGGGACTGAGTGTAATGTAGCCAAAATTTGATGATAATACAAAGATAGCGGGGAAAGCAAGTCGAGTTGAGGACACAAACAATCTTCAAAGGGATATAGATAGGCTAAGTGAGTGGGCAAAAATTTGGCAGATGGCGTATAACGTGGTAAAATGTGAGGTTATCCACGTTGGTAGAAAAAATAAAAAAAATAATTATTTTTTAAATGGGGAGAGATTACAAAATGCTGAGGTACAGAGGGATCTGGGTGTCTTTGTACATGAAACACAAAAAGTCAGTATGCAGGTACAGCAAGTAATTAGGAAGGCAAATGGAATGTTGGCCTTTATTGCCAGAGGTTGGAGTCAAAAAGCAGGGAAATCCTGCTACAACTGTGGTGCGACCACACCTGGAGTACTGCGTACAGTTTTGGTCTCTGTATTTAAGCAAGGATATACTTGCATTGATTGCAGGCAGTTCAGAGAAGGTTCACGAGGTTGATTTCTGAGATGAAGGGGTTGTCTTATGAAGAAAGGTTGAGCCTATACTCATTGGCGTTCAGAAGAATGAGAGGTGATCTTATTGAAACGTATAAGATTCTGAGGGGGCTTGACAGGATAGATGCTGACATGTTTCCCCTCATGGGGGACTCTAGAACTAGGGGGCATAGTTTCAGAATAAAGGGTCGCCGATTTAAAACAGAAATGAGGAGGAATTTCTTCTCTGAGGGTTGTGAATCTTTGGAATTCTCTACCCCAGAGAGCTGTGGAGGCTGGGTCATTGAATATATTTAAGGTGGAGATAGGCAGATTTTTGAATGATAAGGGAGCCAAGGGTTATGGGAATGTGCAGGTAAATGAAGTTGAGGCCAAGATCCGATCAGCCCTGATCTTATTGCAAGGGGGACCAGGCTCGAGGGACCAAATGGCCTACTCCTGCTCCTATTTCTTATGTTCTTGGGCTCAATTTTTCTCGGTCATTTGCAAAGTTTTTTTTGGCGCACGCCATTTTTTGGGGCGTATTTATTTTTTTCCAAGTTTTCCCCTGCGATCTGCACCGGCGTAACTGACATATTTACGATTTTTCGAGGCCATTTTTTTTTTGACATCATAGTCTGTGCTGGTTTTTATAATTTTTCGCAGTATGGCCAACATTTTTTCCTCCTAGGTCGGCGTATCTGGCCACTCCCGAAAAACCTTCTGGGCACTTAAGAAAACCAGCGCACATTGAGACAAATCGAGTGCTTAAAGACGCCATTGCTTTTAAATCGAAGATTTTGGAGGGAGTCAAAACACTGGAAAAATCAATAATAAAGTTCAACTTTATTACCCGTCAACGAAGTAAATCTAAATTTGTTGGATTTCAGAAGTTTTCTCATTTTTTTTTTTTACTCACTCAAATGCCACCACCGAACGTCTTGAAACAGGGCTGGAGGGTCGTGACTTTGGCCGGCAGAATCGGCCCCGCGACTGAACACATGGGCTTAGCTAGAAAACAAGCTGTGGGCAGGGGTGGGGAAGAGAGAGAGAGCGAGGTGCCGATCGGAAGGCTTTGAGCCCGGGGAGTGAGGTGTCGGTCGGTAGACTTCTGAAGACTGCAATGAGTGGGGGTGGGGGTGGGGGCGGGCAAGAGAAGGGGAGATGTCACAAGACTGCAATTAGCTATTGGGGGGGGGGGGGGGGGAGGAAAGAGAGAGAAGTCACAAGATTGCAGTTAGTTGGGGGGGGGGGAGGAGAGAGAGAGAGAGAGAGAGAGAGAGAGAGAGAGAAGTCACAAGACCTTGGGTGTGGTCCATCCATACAGACCTTGGGGAGAGAGAGAGAGAACTGCGAACCTGTCCTGCCTGCTTTCCTGCCATTTTGAGCTTCTTAAATTTAAATATGGGGGCAATACTGACAATGTCATACCTTGTGCAAGCCTTCTGCATCATGGTGCTACATAGGAGACAATAGATTCAACATCATCGCTTCAGGAACATCAGAGCCTGTCGGGTGTTGGGCAGGAGGCCTTCCCCACCTCGGGTATATCGAGACAGGAGTGATGCAGACTGTGTCAGAAGGCTGCATTTCCGCAAAGAAGTTGTAACTGAGATCTGAGAGTTGGTCAATGCAGACCTGCTACCGAGAAGCATCAGGAGGACTGCTTTGTCAGTTGAAGTGAAGGTTACAGCTGCACTTTCATTCTATGCCTCCGGCTCGCTTCAAGCTACAACTGGGGATGGGATGTGTGCGCCATCTCTCAATATGCAACACATGTCTGCATTTGCCAGGTGACGGCTGCACTGTATGCGCGGAGGAATTACTTCATAAAGTTCCCCATGACCACCCAAGCAATCAATGACAAGGGCTGTGGGTTTCTTCAGGTTTGCTGGCTTTTCAAAGGAACAGGGCTTCATTGATTGTACCCACATCGCCTTGCGAGCACCTTTGGAGGATTCTGAGATGTACAGGAACAGAAAAGGCTTCCACTCCGTTAATGTACAGCTCATGTGTGACGACATGCATCATTTGATGTCAGTCGATGTAAGATACCCTGGGAGCACCCATGATGTGTTCATCCTACGCGACAGCGTTATATCTGCCATGTTTCAGCAGCAGCATCCAGAAGGGCAGAGCTGACTACTGGGAGACAAAGAGTATGGCCTCGCCACCTGGCTCATGACGCCTCTACGCGTAACCCGGACGGAAGCTGACCATCAATACATGTTGCACATTGTAACACGCAGCATCATAGGGCTAAAGTTTCGGGTGGAGTTGCTCCTATTTTAGTGGAGCAATTAGTTTAGTTTGGAGTATCTTAGAAATCGCAATTTTCGGCATTTAGTTTGCTCCAGTTCTAGTGAGTTAGTTCAGTTTCATTTTAGTTCAGTTTTTTTTTTCCAAATAGAGGGCGTTACCAGCCACTTACACCTGTTTTGCAAGTTTAGGCACCAAAAAGTTACTCCAAACTAACTTAGAACGGAATGTCAACTTTTGAACGCTCAGAAAAATCTTGCGTACACTTTAGAATTAGGCGCAGGTAAGCCAGAGATAGTGGGGGAAGGGAAGTTAGAGGAAAGTTAGGAGATTTTCCAAAGCATTAAGCACTTCACTTTTAAAAATAAAGAACCATCATCAATAATAAATGATAAATACATCAATAAATAAAAAAATAAAAAGTTCCTACCTCACCTACCCGTTCAGGAGCACCGGGAGCCCGGCCAGGGCTAGGGCTGTGTGCTGCAGGCTGGAAACCGGCACTCGGCCAGGGCTAGGGAATGCGTGCTTCGGGTCCCTCCCACACGCACACAGAATCTGGGGACCAGGAGCTACTGCGCACACGCGCAGCTGCCAGCACTCTCTTACTCTCTTTTGCCTAGGGCTGTAGCTCCGGCCTCCCCCCCACCCCGCTCTTATGCTGCGTCGCGCTGACTGACCAGGCCTGCTGTATTCGGAGAATCGCGGGATAAGTTTTTGGCGCGCTTTTCATTCCACAAAATAGGCGGGCCTCTCGGAGGTGCGCCGTTCTAGCGGAAATCGGAAACTTGGGCCCATAAGAGAGGTACATTGGCATCTTGAAACAGCGTTTCCGATGCCTGGACCATTCCAATTGCTGTATTCCCCTGAGATTGTCGGTCAGTTCACTGTTGTGTGCAGCATGCTGCATAACTTAGCCATCATGAGGCAGCAGCACCTGATAGTGGAAGACCCATATGCAGTGAGAGTGGCTGATGATAATGATGTGGAAGATGCAGATGACGAGCAGGAGGAGGGTGATGATGAGGATGAGGAAGCCATGCAGGTGCCTGAGGCTGGAGCACGATGGCGGAGGAGGGTGGGCCATCGTGCTCCTTTAACGATTCCTCGAGCCTTGTGTCAGAAGCTCATCCTTTACTCAACGCTTTACTGACGCCTGAGGGCTCAGCGACAACTATTCCACATGGACCATGTTTACTGTTTGGAGCTGTTCCATAATATTGTGTTAATGGGACATGATTCAGTGTTGACGTAAAATATGTTTTATTCAAAAGTTTAACAGTTCTTTTGTACTTAACTTAAATAAAAATTATTCTTGTATCAAACTTTACTTTATCACTTAAAAACTTTTAAACTTGTAAATTTACATAACTTACAAAAAACTTTTAATTTGATAAGTTACAACAGTAACAACAATAAAAATAAAAACAACAGCAAAGAAAGGCTGCACCCACCCATCTCTCCTCCACCTCATTCGAAGACTGCCCACGGCACTTGGTCTTGGACGCTCCACCACCCCTGCCCGCAGAATGTGGCCCGGTGTTTTTGGGCTTGGTACCAAGCTTATTCTTTCTAAGATCTCTGGTACTGCGCACCTGTTGAGGGGGGGGGGGGGGGGGGCATCGGCAGCAAGTGGCAAGTTGGAGGGCACAGGCAGCAAATTGGAGGGCCCGGCTTTGGGCTCTTCAGAGGGATTGGAGTGGGAGTGACAGTTGATTCTGTCAATGGGCCCGGGGTCTGGGCGTGTTCCCTTATTGCAGCAGCTAACTCCAACATGCCGTCCCTCACGTGCCCCGACAGTGTCTCAACGACCTGCAACATTCCCTCCCTCATGGTCAGTGACGTGGTTTGTACTACCTCTGACATTCCCTCCCTCATGGCCACTATTCCCTCACTGATGGTCCGAGATATCATTTCCATTTCTTGTGTCATTGCTGTTACTTCTCCCGACAGTCCCGCTACCTCATCACTCACCCCACTGATGGTGTCCAGGCCCCAGGAGTGATCGGGTAAGGTCAATGCTCTACGCACTCAATGACATCATCTGAATCACATCTGTTCAATCCTGCACTTCAAGAGCGCGGTCGAGCTCTCCTTTCCCTCCTCCCCACGGCTGTGCCTCGCTGCACCCCACCACTGGGACCCGCAGCGTGGGACGGTGGGGCCCAGGGTGTGCCTCGCTGCACAACACCACTGGGACCCGAAGCCTGGGACGGTGGGGCCCTGGGTGTGCCTCGCTGCACAACACCACTGGGACCCGCAACCTCGGAAGGTGTGAAACCATGGAATGTCCCACCAGCACTCAAACCACTAGTCACGGAAGGGGTTGTCACTGCAATGAGCGGCACCTCCTCCAAAGTCAGAACAACAATGAGCGCTTCATCCAGCTCCATCCCCTCCCCCTCCCGCTCACCCCCCATGTTCTTGGGCTGAAGGGTCGAATTGGAAGATGTTCTCCTCTTCAGGCTCGTCCACATCTGAATCTTCTTCTGCATCGTCAGGGTCAGCCTCAAATTTTGCAAAATATAACAGAACAGTCCAACGCTTAGCAGCAGAGGAGGGGGTAGGGTGGGTGGCATGAGTCGGCTCACACATCGCAGGCCACGCAGCAAACTGATTTGAAGGACCATGAAGAATTTGCAGGACTTACCCTCTCCCTCGAGTGTGGGCCCAGCTTGTGCAGTGGTGATTGCTTTTCTCCAGGCAAGGCCCATCAAAGCAGCGACCCTCTCTTCCAAGAGTGTCAGTGGGTGCAGATTTGCCAGACCTTCTCCTGTTAGAGTTCTTTTATTATGTGCCACCTTCCTCTGCTAAGATGAAAACCTAACTTTTTAAAGAGGGCGTTCTTCTGCTGTGTGGGACATACAGCTGGCCACATTTACCATTGCAATTCCATTGAATAAATAAATATTACTACTTACATTAACTTCTTGACCAAGGTCCTGTCACTTCTTTTTACACTGGCCTCCAGATCTCGTGGTGGTCACCATTGCACAGTAATCTTCTGCAACTTGGTTCCAGCGTTTCTTCATTTCTTTAGGTGGAACTTTTATGTGACGTCTGCTGATGTCCAGCTCCTGCCATCTGTTCTCAATCACAGTAACTGGTGCCTCCACTTCTTCCTGTAAGAAATTCTTGGTCCTTGTACCGCATTGCATCTTGTATTGCTGCAGATCCGATTTTTCGAATGCTCTCACACAGCACTCCTTCTCACACACACAAGTGGCTCTTTAAAAATGGCCGATTGCCAAATCGGAGCTGTACTGCGCATGCGTGTCCATTGCAACAACGTCATAAACTGCTGGACTGGGTAGACGCAGAGATGCTGTTTCCCCTGGATGAGAGTCTAGAACTAGGGGTCATAACCTCAGGATCAGAGGTCGGTCATTTAGGACTGAGATGCAGAAAAATGTCTTCACCCAGAGGGTTGTGAATCTTTGGAATACTCAACCCCAGAGGGCTGTGGATGGTCAGTTTTTGAATATATTGAAGACTGAGGTTAATTTTTTTTAACACTTGCAGCACAGGAGGCTGCCATTCGGCCCATCGAGCCCTTGTTGGCTCTTTGCAAAGGGATTCTCTGGTTGTCAGGGTTGCAGGAGGTTATAGATACTGGGATGGGCACGACTACGGAGCAATTTGAAAACTAGCACCAGCAACAAGTCTCACATTAAGTAAATAAAACAAAAATAATAAATATATATGTTTAAATGTATAACTCAATACTTTTATGTTACAGAGGAGCCATGGAATATCTTTCAACATGGGAGGGGAGCCTCAAAAGCAAAAAGGTTGAGAAGCGCTGCTCTATTGCAAAATAATTTTGTGAAAGCCACACTACTTTTGAACACCAGTGGCTGATCCATGGCTGTGTCTTTCCTTCTTGCCTTGTGAAAACTTAATGTACAGGAATGAAATCAGAGTGGAGCCATATCAAAAAAAAGTTCAGAGCTTTCGTGAGCAGACATTCAGTTTCCTGTCCCTAATTAACACATGCATTTGTGGGCCATTTGTGTACAATCAGAAATTAAGTAATTATGACTTCCAAAATATGTGTCACATTTCTGCCTAGCCTGACAGATGGACATAAAAGATTCAGTGGCAGTATTTAAAAAGAAAGGGCATTCTCTCCAGTATCCTGGCCAACATCTATCCCTCAAACACCACCACATAAAATGGGTTATCTGGTCATTTATCTCCTGGCTGCTTGTGGGGGCCATTTTATCAGCAAATTGGCTGTCGTGTTTCCCGACATTACAACAGTAACTATACTTCAAAAGTAATTCATTGGCTGCGAGTTACTTTGGGGTATTCCCGAGGATGTGAAAGGTGCTAGAATGCAAGTTTCTTCTTTTTTAAAAGAAAGCCTGGTGGCAAGACACTTCCTGTAAAAAAAACCTTGGTTCTGAAACAATTGATTAACAAAATATACAAAACTGATCTATCTAAACAACTGTAAATCAAAGAAAAAAGTTACCTCTGATAAATTGTTAATTGTCTGATTAGTTGAATCTCGTTCCCTTACAAAACATTAAAAAAATGACAAATACAATGTCAGCCTTTTACAGTTTGGATTATTTCCTTTCAGATGTGTGCTTTAATGAAGCATACTTATTCCAAGTGTCATATAATATTGTAAATACAGGAAATGAGGATGCATACATATAAATTTTATGCAAATATTAAAGCTTTCTGTGGATCCCTTACATTCCAATTAAAAAGGACACACTTCTTACCTAAATACAGTCTTTGGTATAGCTGATCTTTAAACACTGTCTGGCTCACTAAAAATTGATCCCTCACTAGCAGTTTGTGCATTCTCCCAGTGGTTATCCTCAAGTTTCAAGTAAACACATTGACGGTTCAGAAAAGGTGCCGATACATAGAAAACATAGAAAATAGGTGCAGGAGAAGGCCATTCGGCCCTTCGAGCCTGCACCTCCATTCAATATGATCATGGTTGATCATACAACTTCAGTACACCACTCCTGCCTTCTCTCCATACCCCCTGATCCTTTAGCCACATCCAACTCCCTTTTGAATATATCCAACAAACTGTTTCTTAAACATTAGGGAGGAAATGTGTTTTTATTTGAAGTGTCAAATAAAATTGTGCTTCATCAGTCAAGAAATAATTATTTAGTGCAGTATCACGAACCATAAAATTCTTATCATACTCATTTGGTACTGTAACTACTGACAGTATTTTACAATATCGCAAATTTACATTGATGCTCTCTCCTTCCCCTTTGCTGTCACAACATAAAACAATATAAAAGGCATCACTTAGAAATAATTGCCCATCAGCATTAATATCTATTTCTCAACTAAGAGGGTAAAGATTACGGAGGGAATGCTACATATTATTCATTGGTAAAGCATGATTAATAACAAAAAGCAAAATACAGAATGGATAGTTCGAAATTATTAAAACTTACATCAATTCTCAAACTGGCAATGGATTCAACTCAAAAACAGAAAATGCTGGAAACACTCAGCAGGCCAGGCAGCATCCTTGGAGAGAAACAGCTAACATTTCAGGTCTGAGACCCTTCGTCAGAACTGGAAAAGTTAGACTTTGCGTTGAGCTTCATTGGAACAGTGGAGGAGGCTGAGGGTGGAGAGATCAGAGTGGGAGTGGAGCAGAGAATTAAGATGACAAGCGACCAGAAGCTCGGGGTCACCCTTACGGACTGAATGGAGGTGTTCCGCAAAGCAGTCATCCAATCTGTGGTTGGTCTCCCCAATGCATTCTGTATTTGCTGCTCACGATGCGGCCTCGAGGAACAGCACCTCATCGCCTTCTGGAATTAATACCAAGTTCAACAATTTCAGAACGTAACTTCTGCCCCTATTTTTT
The DNA here is from genome assembly GCF_044704955.1 of Pristiophorus japonicus. NCBI lineage: Eukaryota > Metazoa > Chordata > Chondrichthyes > Pristiophoridae > Pristiophorus > Pristiophorus japonicus. The sequence goes on from NC_091986.1 coordinate 88,311,166, forward strand.
CCGACGGCAGCTGTTTATGATTCTGCCATCCCCATTTGCAACATTTAATCACTCCTGTCTTCCACCCCATCACAATCCATCCATTTTGTTCTTTCCTCTCCTCCTCTTACTCTTTCTCTGCCTCTGCACCTGCTTAAAATCTGTTACATCTCTAACTTTTCCAGTTCTGATGAAGGGTCTAAGATCTGAAACATTAACCATTTCTCTCTCCACGGATGTTGCCTGGCCTGCTGAGTGTTTCCAGCATGTTCTGTTTTTGTTTCGGATTCCAGCATGGCAGAATTTTGCTACAATTGTATGATGGATACAATTCATTCAGCACAAATTCATTTTACTATGCTGGTACATCCTAATAAAATGTTTATTTTACAAATATGATACTTATCCAAACAATGATAGCACCAGAGGTTAACGTGTAACCAACAAATCATATGCAAATTTTCTCTGTCATAACAGGAAACGTTTTTCACATGTAGATCATATAACCTCTAGAATATCTGCAGCATAGCTTTTCTCTTCATGATCGAGGACAATTTGTATCAAGCTGGCCTGTTAAGCATAATCTATGTCCTGCTTTGGTCTCCTGCACAGCTTGCATATTGCATATCCAAACACTCCATTTTAACACACAAATTCCCAATCCTTAGGTTGGTTTGATGATTTCAACATTTCTGTGTTTATCAATTATATTTATTGATACAATCTATCTGCATGCTGATGTTCATCCTCATTGGAAATGAAAATCGGGTGAATTCAAAAACAGGCAGGTTATATAGCAGAGGTGAAGATTATCCCTAATATTTCTAAGATAACATTAGAGGGGATTGGATGGAGGGTCTCCAAGAACAAACCACTAAATCAGCACAATACAGGATTGTAAAACACTTACAATGTCTTCTTAATTGGTCAAACTTTGAAAAAAATCTCTCCTCATATAGGGCTCTATTTTCCACGTGGATGATTTTTGGCGCAGTTGTCGAGGTACGTCTGATTTTTTTTAGTGGCCGACTGCGCCAAAAAAAAGTTCGAAGTTGCGCCGGACTAAACTTTGAATTTGGAGCGGTGCACATTGTCCTCTATGGATGGAGCTTAAGGTCTGCACTGAAATCTGAGGTTGCCAGGGTAACTAGGGATGCACTGAAGGGCTGAGGCTAGAAAGTGAAACATACAAGATGCAGCAAGACATAAGCAATTGTAGGGCCCCGGATGCTGATATCCCAGGCCGAAAGGCCACCTGCGCCGCTGAATTTATCCTCTTGTGTCATTGCTGATTTTTCTCTCCCCAAGAACTTCTATTTTCATTACAGGTGTAAGCATTCCAAGAGCCTAATTTTTTTTAATTGATTTGTCTCTTTGTAAGCTCAACCATGACCCTGTGATGTGAATATATGGAGGATGTAACGGGCCAGAAATATATGGCAGAAAGACTGGTTGTGACATCTCAAAAGCATCCCAGAGGTTCTCCTAGTTACACCTTTAGAGCACCAATGTACCCAATAGTTTTCCTCAGTGGCTTATATGAATTTACAGTCCGAGCCATCTGTACTGCTACTATCCCAGGCCGAATGCCTTCCCCACTCCCCCTGCCCCCTGCCCCCCGCCCCCCCGGCCGGCTGGCCACTATCCCAGGCTAAATGCCCTGCCCTCGCTGCTATCCCGAGCAGAAAGGCTCCCCGCTCTCCGTGCCGCTGCGATCCCAGGCCGAAAGGACCCCCGTCCCAGTGTCTTCACCTCAGCTGAAACAATGGCGTCTTCTCTGCACGATTTTCTCTTCTCTGCGCTGATTTTCTTAAGTGCAGGTAAGGTTTTTCAGAAGGGTGCGTGTGCTGTTTTTGAAAAAAATCGTACTTGGCCAAACTTGTTTCAATGGGCAGAAATGGCGCACCCAGCAGGTTCCGCCCCCAATTACATCAAAAATCGGGAACTAAAAAAAAATCGGAAGTACTTTAGGATGGCGCAGAAACTTTGGTGAAACTTGCAGATTTTAGTCTTCTCCAAAAAAAAACAGCATACGCCAAAAGAACGGCACAGAATGTGGTGAAAATTCAGTCCAAAGATCCTTAATTCTTCTTCAACAACACAGCAGCCAATTCTAATCAACATACTGTGCCAAGCAGATAGATTAATAGAACCGAGTTTTATTTTCAAACATGAACAGGGGAGTTTATTCCTGTGTTCTGTCAATATTTATCACTTAAACAATGTGACCTAAATAAAAACACATTATCTCATGGCTGTTTGTGTGACCGTACAAAATTGGCTGCCATGTTTCCCTATGTTATAACAGTCACTGCACTTCAAAAGCTGTAAAATGCTTTGGGATGTCCTGCAGGTGTGAAAGGTAAGATATAAATGCAAGCTCTTTTTTTCCCATCAGCCTGTAAAAACAGGTTTTTCTGAAACTAAATAGACACCATCGCCAATTTTGGCATTCACAAGACCATTGTGGCCATAATACATGTCATCAATGTGTTCTAGTGATAGGATTTCTAGGCTTGTGTCCACCTGCCAAATTTTGCTGACAAGTAGCAACATCGGATTGAAACTTCCCAGACTGCCTGGGCACTTTCCCAAAGTTATCCCAATTCCTTCTGTGCATGGCTTCCATACTGGGTTCTGACTTTAGCCCCCAGCAGCAGGTAAGCAAACCAAAATGTGTGCGCTTTACATGCTATTACACACTGATTAATCTACAACTGAGAGGTTGTAAATAATAAAGATGCGCTGATTGGTAAAATGAAGTCAGATGCTGTTGCATCAATTGATGAGATTCTGTGATGCATTTCTTCTGGGTGATTCTAAGGTTTGGCATTTTGCAAGACAACTAATTTCAATTTAGTTGTTGGCTTAATAAATACTGAATTTAGTACAAACCTTGCAATATTTTCAGAATGTTTGAACAATGCATTTTATATAAATAGTTACTCTGGAAATCCAAGCTCAAATTGTTGCAGTTTGTTGACAATTAGTCCTTCCAAATGTTGTCTGTTAAATCCCAATTGTAACCATGCTATGAAAGAAAGCTGTGTTGGACATCTTGCAGAGATGTATGTTGGACATCTTGGGGATTTAATGGTTAACAGTCGAACTTCTTCGCGTCATGGAGCAATAAACTTTCCAATATGAAGAGGATGATTTTGAAGTGCCCTGAGAGGAATGCATTGCTTATCTTCTCATTTGTAAAGTGCTTGTGTAAAGAAATACATGATAGTAATGACGTAAACCATGAGTGATTGAAGTTTAACTTTAAGGAAATAAACATACAGGTTGAACACCTCTTATCCAAAACTCCCTTATCCGGCACCAACCCTCGTCCGGAATCTTTCCCGGCCGCCGAGTGGCGCATGTGCAGAACACGACCCGTCAAAATCCTACTCACCAATATAATCTTTCTTCTCGATCGGCTGCCTCCTCCTCGTCGCCCTGCTGGAATTCCTGCAGCCACAGCCCTCGGGTCGGCCGTTCCTCCCCACAGCGCTCGGGCCAACTCTTGTGGGCCCGCCGACTCTTCGGGGCCCCCTGCACATTGATTGGCTGACTGACTGTTGTTCCAACCAATCGGTGCACACACACTGACTGCACCCCAGCCCATCCCAGCACTTAAAGGCGCAGTCTACCCAAACACGTGACTTCCCCTCATCTGGCAAAATCCCTCATTCAGAACTGGCCAGGTCCCGAGAGTGCTGGAAAAGGGAAGTTCAACTTGTATAAGCTATAACATACAAAGATAACAATTGATAAAACCTATTGTTCAAAGATATTAATAACTGTTCCATCAGGAACTATTGTTGAGGGGAGGTAACTTTGAACTAAACAACGACAATTGTTTGCTTGAATAGTCTGACTTTGAAGGATTCAGGAATAGAAATGTCATGAATTAGAAACATCGAAAACATAGAAAATAGGTGCAGGAGTAGGCCATTCGGCCCTTCAAGCCTGCACCACCATTCAATATCATGGCTGATCATGCAACTTCAGTACCCCATTCCTGCTTTCTCTCCATACCCCTTGATCCCTTTAGCCACAAGGGTCACATCTAACTCCCTTTTGAATGTATCTTACAAACCAGCCTCAACAACTTTTTGTGGTAGAGAATTCCACAGGTTCACAATTCTCTGACAATTCTTATCTATGACATTTACCTTTGTTGTAGGCAAATTATGGTGTATAATGGAGCATGGTTTTCAGCATTTCTTTGGAGGGCTCTAAAGATACAGGAACCGAAAAGCCACTCTCTGCATACAGTTAAGCTGATCACCTGTACTGTGTATCAATAAAGTCTGTTCCATATACTAAACAACGCAGTGTCTCGTGTTTACTAGGAACTTGCCATTGTGAACCAGAGATGGAAGGAGGTTGAAAGCTAACAAGCTGCAGATCCTTTGTGCGACAGAAATAGGCTTCAGAAGTATAAACATTCAACATCAACAACTTTTATTTATATAGCACCTTTAACGTAGTGAAATGCCTCAAGGTGCTTCACAGGAGCATTATGCGCTAAAAATTTGACACCGAGCCACATAATTTGGCCAAAAGCTTGGTCAAAGAGGTATGTTTTAAGGAGTGTCTTGAAGGAGGAAAGAGAAGTAGAGAGGCAGAGAGGTTTAGGCAGGGAGTTCCAGAGCTTGGGGCCTCGGCAACAGAAGGCACAGCCACCAATGGTTGAGCGATGCTCAGGAGAGCAGAATTACAAGAGAGCAGACATCGCTGGGGGTTGTGGGGCTGGAGGAGATTAGAGAGATAGGGAGGGACGAGGCCATGAAGGGATTTGAAAATAATTTGATAAATAGTTCATAGCAAACCAAGGTGAATTGATTATTTCCATATATGACATCCATCAACATGAGGGGAGGCAAATGGGAATTATCTTGAAGAACAATGACAAAAACCACTAACACGGGAGCTGCCTCTTCGGAGACTGATGAATATGATTTGGCTTAAGGCATGGACACCCTCAGCATTCTCAAACTCAGATGTGATTTTGATCCGCAAGAAGGAAGGTTCTAGTAATCTGAAAATTGCAGTGGAATCTCACTTACGGTTGTTCTTTGGCTTTTCGCACATACATAATCAAACATTTTGGAGGCCCCTGGAGCAATCAGAAAAAGTAAGAGCTGGCGGGTTTACATGAGTTGCAGAGCACTGTGAAGCTCAGAAAAGACCCATTTGCACTCCTTTCATCCAATTTCATTAAGCTTACGACCCAATACCTATTGCGGTCCTCGTGAATAAAATGGAAATTATGGGGTTACATGGCAATATCTTAAATTTTATCCATTGATGTGTACTCAAATTCAAAGATCAATGTCGGTATTCATGGCAGAACGTGCTGGAGAAAATGAAAATTGCTATGTTCTTCATATGAATGTGTTACTTGTGTTAAAAACTACAAATATTTACTAATGTATTTAAATATTTTACATTATTATAAAGTAAGCCTAATGACATGGGTAGGGAATTGGTTAGGAGGTAGGAGACAGAAAGTAGGAATCATGGGCATTAATTCCAATTGGCACAATGTAACCAGTGGTGTCCCTCGGGGATCTGTACTGGGGCATTTCACTATATTTATAAATGACTCAGATGAAGGAAGAGAGATGTTTATCCAAGTTTGCTGAGGACACCAAATAAGGTGACACAGTAAATACTGTAGATGGGAGCAGAAAATTCCAAAGGGACATTAAGTGAGTCAGCAAAACTGCGACAGATGGATTTCAATGTGGGGAAATGCGAGGTCATCAACTTTGGACCCAAGAAATATAGACCAGAGTATTTCCTAAATGATGAGCAGTTGGTAACTGTGGAGGAAGAGAGAGATTTAGGGGTCCAAGTACAGAAACCATTAAAAGCGAGTGGACAGGTACAAAAAATAATTTTAACTGCGAACAGGATAAGAATTTACCTCAAGGGAGCTGAAATACAAAGGGGTGAAAGTTATTTTTGTTATATACACTCTGGTTGGAGACCATTTGGAGCACTGAATTCAGTTCTGGGCACCACACCTGAAGAAGGATATACTGGCCTTGGAAAGGATGCATCACAAATACCCGGGCTGAAAGGATTCAATCATGAGGCCAGATTGCATAGACGAGACTTGCATTCCCTAGAGTATAGAAGAATTAGGGATGATATAATTGAGGTGTTTAAGATGGTTAAACGATTTGATAGGGTGGATGGAGATAAACTATTTCCTCTAGTGCGGTATCCAGAACAAAGGGACACTTCCTTAAAATTAAAGATAGACTGTTTTAGAAGTGATGTCAGGAGGCACTTCACACAAAGGGTAGCGAAAATCTGGAACTCTCTAACCCCAAAAAGCTGTTGAGCGAAGACGATTGAAGATTTCAAAACTGAGGTTGATAGATCTTTGGTAGGCAAGGACTACGGAACAAAGGCAGGTATAGGGAGTTAAGGCAGGATGTAATTGAACGACAGAACAAGCTGGAGAGGCTGACTGGCCTACTCCTGTCCTAAAATCCATATGACATCAATTGAACTGCGGTGCCCGCAGAAATGTAGGCCTGCTGTGTTGTGTGTATTACTTTCTGATGACATAAGAATAGTAACTTGTAACAACTACATAATGTTAATATTTAAAATATATTCAAGCATTCCAAGATGAATAATTTTGGCTTGAAGCACAGAATCACAGTAGACTTCAAATGCTGTAAAATTTGCAAAAATTGTGAAGTATCACAATTTCCTGTACAGTTGAGAGGCATGCACCTTCAGTGCACACATTGCCCTTCATGAATTTCCAAACCAACGACTGAAACAGAAGCACTTTTGGGTATTTCACTTTCACTGTAGTTCAAGTTACAAGATATTCAGCATACCTGATACTGAAGCAATACCAAGCCCCACAGCACTCTCACAGTAATTACTGGTCCGAGACAGATTAATTTTTTTCAAAATATGGACAAAAGTGCAAAAAAATCTCCCAAATACTGGTAAAAATCCTAGAATTCCATGCAACAAAATTAAATTTAGCTCAGTCACAAGTAAAACAATGATCCTGGTCACAGGCCTATAATTCAGGACCGTTTCTGAAATGGGTGTTTTTGGCAGCCAGTTTCATTGAAGCCATATGGCAGCATTTGGAAGTTTTCTCAACTGACATTTGTTATTTTCTCCAAACAAGGGTGGTGGTTTTGAGGGAAATTGTGCTAGGTCAGAGGGCATCCCAAATATAAACTGGCACCATAAAAAAGCTGAAAGAATCTGTAAGGTTCACCTCTCGTACATCTGAAAAAGGCAACGGTAGAAATAGCAGAGACATTGGCCACAATCTTTCAATACACACTGGATACAGGAGCAGTGCCTGAGGACTGGAGGATTGCTGATGTTATACCACTCTACAAGAAAGGGGAGAAACCAGGAAACTACAGGCCAGTCGGCCGAACATCAGGGGTGGGGAAGTTATTGGAAACCATTATCATAATTTCAGTCTGTTTCACAATTCTACAGTTCTGTGTTAAGAGAAATTGTAAACTAGCATCTAAAATTGGTGAATAATGGTTATTAGAAATTATCATTTGAAAGGCATGGGTTGATCAAGGAAAGCCAGCATGGATTTGTTTTAGATAAATCATGTCTGACTAATTTGATTGAATTTGATGAGGTAACAGAGAAGGTTGATCAAAGCAATGCAGTAGCTGTTGTATATATGGTCACGATTTTAAAAAGGGGACAAGTCCGACTGCGACAGCTACAGAGGAATCTCTCTGTTATCAGCCACTGGGAAGGTCAGTGCTAGAATCCTCCTCAACAGTCTTCGCCCTGTGGCTGAGGAGCTTCTCCCGGAGTCACAGTGCGGATTCCGTCCACTACGGGGCACAACAGATATGATCTTTACGGCGCGACAACTGCAAGAGAAATGCGGGGAACAGCACCAACCCAGTATTGAAGCACCGACCACACTCGATCAGCTTTGCTGGGCAGGCCACATAGTTCGCATGCCAGACACAAGGCTCCCTAAGCAATTGCTCTCTGTGGAGCTCCTTCACAGCAAACGAGCCAAAGATGGGCAGCGGAAACGTTAAAAAGGACACCCTCAAAGCCTCGCTGATAAAGTGCGATTTCACCACCGACACCTGGGAGTCCCTGGCTGCAGGCCGCCCTAGGTGGAGAAAGTGCATCCGGGAGGGCGTTGAGCTCTTCGAATCTCAACACCGCGAGCATGAAGAGGTCAGGTGCAGGCAACGGAAGGAGCATGCGGCAAATCAGTCCCAACCCCCCTTCCCCCGACGAATGTCTGTCCCACCTGTGACATGATCTCTGGCTCTCACATTTGACTGTTCAGCCACCAAAGGACTCACTTTAGGAGTGGAAGCAAGTCTTCCTCGATTCCGAGGGACTGCTTATGATGATGATGATGATGACGACTTTTGAAACGTAGTCACTGTTGTAATGCAAAAAACGTGGCAGCGCATTTGAACACAGCAAGATCCCATAAACAGCAATGAATTAAATGATTCGATCAGATGTTTATGGGCAAAAGCCACTAAATATGATCTACAAGTATAAAGCTTAACAATTGGTAAATACTAAAAGCATAACTTGTGTTGAACAAGCTCAATGGCCTTAGTTCAATGTCTCTCTCCATTTGACGAACAAAGTTCTTGATATTTTACTACAAAATTCTGCTCATCTTCAATGCATTGCTTGTAGAAATGTAAATTAATGATCTGTTCAGACCACCAGCGTCCAGAACAACTTCTCATTTTCTGTCTCAAAGTTTCGGCTTTTTAACCACTTAGACCTCCAAAATGAACACCATTAGAATTTTTCAAAAATACTGGTTCTCAAAGTCAACTATTTATCGCAACCTTCCAATTAACACTAGATATTGCAGTGACTAATTAAACGATATGCCATGCATTAATCCAATCAAACACGGTATGTAATGATGGAGTTTTCCATGAATCAACTGAGAAGAATCCACACAAAAGAAAAGTTACACGTCTCTGGTGACCCAAATTCACAATCCAAGTCAACTGTTAAGTGATACAATGTCTTCACAATAGAACAAACCAGTTATTCATATCATTAGAAAACCCTACTTTGTTTGCATCAATGAGAACGATCTGCAAAATAAACGAACAGGCCAAATCTGATTAAAGATCAGATACACCCTCTTTGAAGTTAAAAGACGAGAGACAAACTATTCAGACACCATTATAGGCAAGCTCAAGTGAGTAAGTACACAGTAATGCAAAGACAAGCATTCAAAGATGAGCCATTTATCACAGCTAGATTGAAGCACAGCTCGACTGCCACAACCTAAAGCAACAGGTTACATTCAACTGGGTCCCTTTGGTGTTTTAGAAAGCAGAATGTCTGCAATAAAGGGCACATATGCATTCACTCTGAAAAAAAGTGGATACCAGAATTTCTATTAGCCCGGTATCTCTGAAAATCACACATAATTCTTGGCTACACTTTTCCGTGATTTGAAGACTGCATAAAATTAGGTCAAGTAAATTAAAAATAAGCAAATTAAATGATCACAAGCACAAATTAATTTATGAGGAGACATTCCACATAATTTTGCAATCCTATTGTAAAATACTGGTTCTGTTGCGTGAGTGAATAGCTCTGTCAAAATTTCAAGTTATAAGAAAACAAGTTTAACTGTTTATGACTATACAAATACCTGTAGTCATTTGAACACGCAACAAAATTGTATTCTATACAATGTCAGTCTTCTAATGTGAACAATGTATGTTGGACATCAAAACTGCACATAAATTATCTTGACCTGCTTTAGCGGAGTTAATAAATATTTATGAGGACTAGCATGTGGTTAATGTTAGTTTTACGCATTGGGACTAGAAATTTATTATAAAATTAACTAAATGTATGGCTGCAGGTCAGTACATCTGTTAGGTTTACTGCGTGTGCCTGATTCTTGGGATGTCTTCATTACCTGACAGGATTGCTGGTCAAAGATACCCGAAGGGATTCCAGAGAACTGAAAAGCCTTTCATCCGAAACACCTGATTTTAGCTCATGGATGAACTCCTGGGGTAAGGTAGCAGTGTATTGTCTATTCTTCAAAACGCCCTGCAAAGTAACAGAAATGACACTGAGAAATATTGTTTGATTAGGGTACAGAAGCACAAGTAATGGATTATCCTTCACAGCTGCAAAAAATGAAAAAATGCATTCTTGTTACTGCACACGAAGAAAGGACATGCAATAATCAAGTACAAAACGAGTCTCAACATTTTAGGTCACGTCACAAGATTTATGTTCATTGCAACAAATATTTATGGCATGCATCAACTGTGCTGCATTCTGCTGAGAGTTCTGTATTGTTAAATTTATTCAAATCTAATTCTAAACAAAGAAGGATCAGCCATAATAACTATTTTAGACTGACAATTGGAAGACATAAACTCAAATTTCCATCTTCCCTTTGAAATTAGGTTTTCCAGCTTCAACTGGATTTTCTCATTAATTAAATAAACCAATCAAGACAGTCTCCTGATGATACCAAGAGGTTGGATAAAAATAAACAATTCTTCGAAGCCAAAGAGAAAATCCAAAAACACTTTGGGGAGCACAACATTCATTAACCAGCAATGCTTTAACAGCAGCAAACAAGAAAAAATAATCATACAAAATAAACCATCCCCTTCTACCCTTCTGTACTGTAGTCAATGCTTTGGAGACCCATCCGGTTGATCAACTGTTGATGTTAACCCTTTGTTTTCATTGATAACTTGGTAATGCTATCTGGAAGAGAGATAGGCAAGCAAATGGTCTTCATCAGCTCATCTTGTTCTGCAGCATTAGCTACATGAATGAAGAGCACCCTTAGTAACAAGGAGCATCTCTGGCAACATTATCGAAAAATTCAGATAGCAATACAGTTGACCTTGAATGGTACTGACTCAAAAGCAGAAATAGTAATCAATGCCATTTGTTGGCCGTTCTTGGCCTTATCTGATGCTCCCCAACATTGCAAGCTGGTGGAGCAACAACATTCGAAACATCACCCAAACAGCCTTTGTTGTACAGTGGCAAATTAGCAGTCAGCCTCCATACAGTGGATGCCTGAGCAAGCAGTTCCGTGGCAGACAGCGTTAGATCAATCTTGCAGCACTACTTCGAAATCCTTTTATGGGTTTGCCTATCTGAAACATAGACAATGGGCTCAAGTTTCCACAAGAAAAAAAACGGGCGCCTAAAAAAATCCTCGGTATTCTCCACCTACTTACAGGTCCTGTGGCCCTCGGCGCAGCCAGCACGAGCTGTTGGGGGGGGCGGAGCCAAGTCCCGGTGCTGAAAACAGTGCCAGGACCTCTCCACATGCGCGCTACAGTGGGCACGCAAGTGCAGTGGCTCCAGGCGCCGAACTGTGTGGGAGGAGCCCGAAGCATGCAGCCCCTAGCCCTGGCTGAATGGCCTCACTGAGGCTGCGTGAATGAGGCTCCTCCCACGGCCAGCACCTGCTCTCCCCCACCCCCCCGACCCGACACCTGCAACCACCCCCCGCCCCGCCCCGACACCTGCTTCCCCCCCCACCCCCCGACCCGAGACCCACTCCCCCCCCTCCCCCCGACTGACCCCCCCCGCTCTCTCTCCCCGACCCCCCCCGCTCTCTCCCCCCCCCGCTCTCTCCCCCCCCCCCGCTCTCTTCCCCTCCCCCCCCCCGCTCTCTCTCGCTCTCCCCCCCCCGCTCTCTCTCTTCCCCCCCCCCCCCGCTCTCTCTCTTCCCCCCCCCCCGCTCTCTCTCTCTTCCCCCCCCCCAGGCTTTCTCTCTTTCCCCCCCCCCCGCTCTCTCTTTTCCTCCCCTCTTCCTCCCCCCCCCCCCGCTCTCTCTCTCTCTCCCTCCCCCCCCCTCTTTCTCTCGCTCTCTCTCTGCGACACGAACGGCTTTCTCCCCCCCCCCCCCCTCCCGCTCAGCGGCACGAACGGCTGCAGAATTCTCCCTGGCTGAAGCACTTTCACACAGGTCGGAAGATGGTTTATTTAATCTTTTCTTGGCTTATAAATGTTTATTCAGGTTGGATTTATTTGTATAATATTTGTAGAAGTATAAATGATTTATTGTCGAATTTAATGAGTTCCCTTCCCTCCCCCTCCCCCCCACCTCGTTCTGGATGCCTAATTTATAACCTGCGCCTGATTTTTTAATGTGTAGAACAGGTTTTTTCAGTTCTACAAAAATCTTCACTGGCTCCATTCTACTTTAGTTTGGAGTACATTTTCACTGTGGAAACTTTCAAATTAGGCGTCAGTGGCCGGACACGCCCCCTTTTGAAGAAAAAATTCTGTTCTAAACTAGAACTGTTCTACCTGACTAGAACTGCAGAAAAAAAAATGTGGAGAATTGCGATTTCTAAAATAGTCCGTTCTCCACCAGTTGCTCCTAAAAATCAGGCGCGAATCATGTGGAAACTTGGGCCCAATACTGCTATGAAATGTGACAGCACTGATTGAAGCCAGCCTTCTCCCTGATTGGTGAGCAGCCTGTCCATGTTCCAAATGCAGCTCACAAACAGCAAGTTTCCTCTTCTCCCCCTCCCCTCTCCTCCTCTCTCTCTCTCCCCCTCCCTCCCCCCCTCTCCTCTTCCCTCCCCCTCCTCCTACTCAATAAAGGACTTCAACTGCAAATCTGTCAAGGAGTTTCATAAATCCAAACCTCCCATTACTATGAATGAGAAACACTCCCAAACACCCAGAAACTTCGTACGAACCCAGGGAGGCCGCGATTTCTGGGCCATTAACTCAGCAGGTATTTAAGTTATTTGTTCAATTTGTTCACACTGGTGCTCAGAAGAAATTCTGTTGCTGACATCAATAATGTGCATATTGTTTTCAACAGCAGTATGCCAACCCCACCGCCTCACAAATCAGGAGACAAACTTTGAAAAATCAAGAGATTTGGTATAGAAATCATGAGTTGATACTTTTTTCCCCACCCGACCCTTCGCTTTGCTCCCAGACAGGAAGCGCATTCCACAACCCTTGCTCCTGGGCAGAAAGCACATTCGGCCATCACAAACTGATTACTGACATAAAAACATGAGAATTAGGAGTAGGAGTAGGAGGATCGGTGATCCCGCTGTCATAGCACTCGGAGGACTGCCTTGCTTAGTTTTTGACCATTACTCTTCTCGGAGTAAAACCCCCTCAGGCCCTACAACCAACTGAGATCTCGTGACCCATTCAGGCCTCTTGTGCATTATCAATTTTAATCATGCCACCATCGATGGCCGTGCTTTCAGCTTCCTGGGCCCGAAGCTTTGGAATTCCTTCCTTAAACCTCAGTCTCTCCCTCCTCCTTTAAGACGCTCCTTAAAACCTACCCTTTGACCTACATGATTTTTGGCATTGCACTGTTAATTAAGTAGAACAGCAGCAAATCAAAACTGAAGAACAGAGAGTATACAAATCAAAAAAGACCAAGGTGGCTATAAAAGTACCGATATTAATAGCCTCTTAACGATCTATAAATTGCTTTAATTAGGGCACCGGCATCTCCCGAGGGGGGTCTCTCGCGTGCGTAATGCGCCCGATTTAAAAGCAGAAGCCGGCGGGATGAAGCCAGCTTCCCAACACGGTCAATTTCAGCGTTTTTAACTACCCACTCACTCACAAACCCACTCACTCTTCAAAATAAAAATTCAGCCCATTGTTTCAGAAAACTATCCTGGATGCACTCTCGCAATTCACTGCCTTCATGATTTGAGCTGTTTTGTATCTCCTAGTATAAGTGAAAATTAAAATGTCCCTTTATAACTAGTGCTACACACTTCTCTGACCTCAGAATTTATGCATCCCGTAACTGCATCACATCTGTTAGGAGGTCTCTAGAAACCTCCCATCCGTCTTTGTTGTTGCTTAATTCGACACAGAGTGTTTGCACTATCTGCTCACCCTTCCTGATATTCTTTCCTTCAACTGCTGTAATATTGTCTTTTAACTTTTTGCTATTCCTCCTCCTTTCCCTATCCTTTCGAAAGATTTTATAATCTGGAATATTGCACTCCCATTCATGCCCAGCTTGTAGCCTGGTCTCTGTAATGGCTATTACGTTGTACCCTTTGAGCTGAATTAGTGCTTCTAATACGCTGGTTTTATTCCTTACGCTATGTGCATTTATGTAGAGTACTCAGATTTGGTTAACTGCTCCCATCTGGCCTATATGCATGGATGGTGCTTTTCTAGTCACCATTAATAGCTTTTATTTTAAGTATTAAGTTTCATCAACAATTGATAATAGTGTAAAGATAAATATATCTACATGGTTGGTCAAGGGTTCATGATTGTAAAGATACAGTAATTAATTATAATTGCTGATCGTAAAATACTATGGGCCCAAGTTAGAACTTGTCATTAGAACAGCGCACCTCCGAGCCTTGCGCCTATTTAGAAGTAAAAGTGCGCGTAAAAAGTACCTCGCTATTCTGAAGTGTCTGCAGGCCTCCATTCCAGTCGGCGCAGCGCAGCTTGAGTTGCGGGGGACGGAGCTATCAACATGCTGTGTCTACACAGCCGACATGGGGGCAGGGCTAGGGCCCAACGCGTCTGAGTGCCAGCAGCGTTGCGCATGCACGTTGGAGCGTGCGCGCATGCGCAATGGCACAGAAACATTGGCTGGGTGAACGATTTCCAGCCCCTGGCCGAACGATTAGGTGCTGCACGCTGCAGTAGGTGAGGTAGAGACTTTTATTTTTATTTATTGATTTATTGATTGATTTTTTTTTAATTTTGTATTTTTGATTGATTGATTGATGATGGTTCTTTTTTTTTTTTAAAAAGTGAAGGTGTTTAGTGCTCTCTCTTCCCTTCACCCCCATCCCATCTCTGGCTAGCTGCGCTGACTTCTTAACTCTACGCAAGGTTTTTCCTGGCGTACAAAAGTGGACACTTACTCCATTCTAATTTAGTTTGGAGTAACTTTTCGCAGTTCAAACTTGCAAATAGGCATAAGTGGCTGTACACGCATTTGAAAAAAAACTGAACTAAAACAAAACTAAATTAACTCACGAGAACTGGAGCAAACTAAATGTGGAGAAATGCAATTTTTAGGATACTCCAAAAAAAAACTCGTTGCTCCAAAAAAAATAGAAGCAAATCCAGTTGAAACTTCGGCACTGTATACCTGCAGGTTTTGAACTGAAACTGGTAGATGCTCATATTAGCAAAATTAAGCAGTACGGGTCATTACATTAATTAGTGAATGAGCAGAATTCAAACTGCAAAGGATACTACAAACGGGGCACAAAGAAAATGATCTGCATCACTGTTACAAACAGTAACAGTCTTCTTTAATCAGTCATCATCTATCATTTCAGGCTTTTCAAAGATGAATGTTCTGAAAAGTCAAGGCTAGTATTGAATTGGCTTTCTTAATAATCTAACCGAGGGTCACTCGGGATTTAGAATGCTGAAGCTTTCAGAAATGATTTGCAGTAACCTTCTGCCTACACAATAAGTCTTCCCCAAAAAGGAGTTCTAATTACGTTCCTTTAAATGTAAGTGCTTGAACCAGAGCATCAAATTTCTGAATTTAACTACATTGAAGGGATATTTGTTCACTGGTAGATTCAACTCTCGTGTGCTTTTCAAATAAACGGTCAACTCATTTTATATTATAATAAAAATTGGCTGGATTAAATACACACATTGTTAAAGGGAGGTGCATTTTATGGGGACCGAATTGAATACACAATTCACTGCCTTGCAAATATTCCAATAGTTTTTGAAATATTACAATGGGCCTGAAATCACGGTCTCTCTGGGTGTGAAATATTACAATGGGCCTGAAATCACGGTCTCTCCGGGTGTGTACAATGTGCACACGCGCCCGTAGACGCCCCAAAAGTTCCGGGTTTAGGCGAACACTGCACATGCGCCTAAACCCGGAACTTACAATCTGTCAAAATTTCTTTTGGCAGATTGCATGCATCCCCGGGAGAAGATATGCCCAACTCCTGCCCAGCAAATGTCTTTAAAACTCTAACGCCTGGTAAACACATGCGTACAGCCTGCCTTTACCAGTGTAACGGTTTTTTTTTTAAATAGAAAAATAACATTTTATCAATAATTTTTATATTAAAAACCCTGTCCATTAAGGCAAGTTTATTTTTACCCCATTAAAACATTAAAAAAAAATTTGTCTAAAACATTTAAATATATTTAAAATTAATTGAAATTAAATTTGTGTTTTTCTTATTTATTTAACATGTTTGTGTTTTTGCAGATATCCCCATTCATAGAAATATTGATCTCTGAGGTCACCTACAGTGAATGGGGATACGCCACGCATACACTCCTGGAATAGGTGGGTCTCTGCTCTGGACTGCGCATCGAGGCCTCGGAGCAGAAGTATTTGTTCCTCCGGGACCACCAGGTACATTCGTAAATATTTTTATGGTCAGAGGCATCCGCCCACAGGAATCCTCCGACTACAATTTCAGAGTAGATTAACAGTACAGTGTGCAGGACAGCAACCTTGACTGTATGCAACAAGGAAAAGTAAACAACAAAGTCAAACCTTAAAAAGAAAATATAAAATTCATCCTGCAATAAGCAAGCTGAAACTAAGGCACCAGAAATTGATAATCTCAATGACAGACTTATAAACCACGATAAGAACACAAAAATCAGTAACATATATATTCTACACCAAAAAGTTGAGACAATTAACAAATTGGACTCTTGTTCATGAGAAAAATTATTTTTAAAAGTATTGTGAAATTACGCAACGTTGAGGCCTGAAAACCAGTGATGAGCAAACTATATTTGTGTGTGAATCTAGTCCAGCTGGATGGCAAAAAAAAGAAAAGAAAGAAAAGGGGAAAAAAAGGGGAGGGAAGTGGAGGGGGGGGGAAGGGGAAGGGGCGAAAGAACGGGGGGAAAGAGGGAAGAAGGGGAAGGGGGGAAAGAAAAAAGGAGGAAAAGGGGGGGAAAAGTAGGAAGGAAGGATAGTCAGTGTTATAATGTGGGAAACACGGCAGCCAACTTTCACACAGTAAACTCCCACAAACAGCAATATGGTAATGACCAGATAATCTGTTTTTGTTATGTTGATTGAGGGATAAATATTGGCCAGGACACCGGGGATAACTGCATTGTTCTTCAAAATAGTGCCATGGGATATTTTACATCCACCTGAGAGAGCAGACAGGGCCTCAGTTTAATGTCTCATCCAACATTGCAGCACTCCCTCAGCACTGCACTGGAGTGTTAGTCTGGATTTTTGTGCTCAAGTTCCAGAGTGGGACTTCAATCTTCTGACTCCAAGGCGAATTTGTTTCCCACTGAGATTAAGGATTCTTCACAAATTGATTTGGGAAAGTCTCAGGACAGCATCTAGCAAGCAGACACACATATGTTCCTAATTTGGAGATCACAGGAGTAACTAGTAGAAAATGATAATTCCCAAAGTGTGCAGAATGGAGTTAAACAACAACAGACAGAAGGGTTGGAGGAAATCATTCCAAAGAGTGGGGTCAACACAGCCGATAGCTCAGCCAGCAATTATTAGGACACATGAAGGAAGGATGCATTAGAAGTCAAAATCAGAGAACCAAAGAATATGATACGGGTTAGAAGTCTGGAGAGGGTGCAGAAACAGGGAGAGATTAGACTATAGAATAATTTAATGACAAGAACATGGATTTTAACACTAATGCAAATTCTGCGGATGCTGGAAATACATAAGAACATAGGAAATAGAAGGAGGAGGCGGCCATTTGGCACCTCGAGCCTGCTCCGCCATTCAATATCATGGCTGATCTGATCTTGGCCTCAGCTCCATTTCTCTGCCCGCTCCCCAAAACCCTCAACTCCCCTATCGTTCAAAAATCTGTCTACCTCCACCTTAAATATATTCAATGACCCAGCCTCCACAGCTTTCTGGGGCAGAGAATTTCACAAATTTACAACCCTCAGAAAAGAAATTCCTCCTAATTTCCTTTTTAAATGGGCTACCCCTTATTCTAGATTCTCCCACGAGGGAATAAGATCACCTCCCATTCTTCTAAACTCCAATTGGCATCGGCCCAACCTTTCTTCATAAGAAAACCCTTCATCTCAGGAATCAACCTCATGAACCTTCTCTGAACAGCCTCCAATGCAAATATAACCCTCCTTAAATAAGGAGACCAACATTTTACGCAGTATTCCAGGTGTGGTCTCACCAGCATCCTGTACAGTTGTAGGACTTCCCTACTTTTATATTCCGTCCCCCTTGCAATAAAGGCCAACATTCCATTTGCCCTCATTATTTGTTGTATCTGCTTGCTAACTTTGTGTTTCATGTACAAGGATCCCTCTGTACCACAGCATTTTGTAATCTCTCCCCATTTAAATAATAATTTACGTTTTATTTTTACTGCCAAAGTGGATAACCTCACATTTTCCGACATTATACTCCATCTGCCACATTTTTGCCCATGCACTGAGCCTATTTCTATCCTTTTACAGATTCTTTGCGTCCTCCTCACAACTTGTTTTCCCACCTATCTTTTCATCATCAGCAAATTTGGCTATATTATCCTCAGTCCCTTCATCCAAGTCATTAATATAGATTGTAAATAGTTGAGTCCCCAGCACTGATCCCTGTGGCACCCCACTAGTTACAGTTTTCCCAACCTAAAAATGACCCATTTATTCCAACTTTCTGTTTTCTGTTAGTTAGCCAATCCGCTATCCAAGCTAATATATTGCCCCACTACCCTGTGAGCTCTTAACTGGTGCAGTTATCCTTTATGTGGCACCTTATCGAATGTCTTCTGGAAATCCAAATACATGACATCTACTGGTTCTCCTTTATCCACCCTGCTCGTTACATCCTCAAAGCACTCAATCAAATTTGTCAAACATGATTTCTCTTTCATTAAACCATCCTGACTCTGCTTGACTGTATTATGATTTTCTAAATGTCCTGCTACGACTTCCTTAATAATGGACTCCAACATTTTCCCAATGACAGACATTAGGCTAACTGGTCTATAGTTACCGGCTTTCTGTCTCCCTCCTTTCTTAAATAGGGGAGTTACATTTGCGGTTTTCCAATCCGCTGGGACCGCTCCAGAATTCAGGGAATTTTGGTAGATTACAACCAATGCATCCACTATCCCTTCAGCCACTTCTTTTAAGACCCGAGGGTGCAGGCCTTCAGGTCCCATTAGTTTGTCTAGTACTTTTTGTCTAGTGATAGTTTTAAGTTCCCTCCTCCCAATAGCCCTTTGATTATCAATTATTAGGATGCTTTTAGTGTCTTCCACCGTAAAGATTGAAACAAAATATTTGTTCAAAGTCTCTGCCATTTCCCCGATCCCATTATTAATTACCCAGTCTCATCCTCTATGGGACCAACGTTTACTTTGGCTACTCTCTTCCTTTTTATATACCTGTAGAAGCTGAAATAGAAAGTAGAAAATACTGGAAATACTCAGCAGATCAGGCAGCATCTGTGGAGAGAGAAACAGAGCTAATGTTTCAGGTTGATGACCTTTCGTAATTGGATTTTAAATTTGAAGTGCAATGGCAATGGAACCCAAGAGTGAGGGTGGGCAAGATAGGTGAACAGGGTAGATTATAGGCCAGTGACTTTAGGTCTCTTGGGAGTTTATGGACATCAGAAGGCGTGAGGTCGGTGAGGAGATCAAGTCACTAGATGACAAAAAGATGGTTAAGAACTTCAGCAGCAGAGAAGTTCAGTTAGGACAAAGTGGGCAATATTGTGGAGGTGAAACCACATGCTTTTGGTGGTGAAATGGATGTGGTGTTTTAAACTCAACTCTGGGTCAAACATAACACCAAGTTTTTGCACAGTTTGGTTCAGCCTGAGTGGGCGGTGGAGCCAGTGCCGAAAGAGCAGAGTTTGTGATTGGGGCCAAAAATAATGGTTTTGGTCATCCCTCACAGTTAGAGGAAGTTTTGACTCATCCATAACTTAATGTTGGATGGATATTCTGACATGGAGGTGGCTATACAGTTGAGAGAAGTGCTGGAGGGATGGAGCTGGGTATCATCAGTAGACACTTGAAAAGCTGACTTTGTACCTGCTTATGTAATTAAGGGCCAGCATGCAGGCACAAAGAAGGAGCCAAGGACAGATCAATATAGAAATAGGAGTCGGCCATTCACCCCTCAAGCTTATTCCACCATTCAATGAGATCATGTCTGATCTATGTCCTAAATCCATATCCCTTAATACCCTTGGCTAGCAAAAATTTATAAATCTCAGATTCAAAAATTATTTCATTAAGTTAGTATCTACTGCATTTTGTTGGAGAGAATCCAGAGGTGAAGATGAGCAAAAAGGTGGATAAATCATTGCTGGGTGTCTGAATAGATTTAGGATTGGAACCATGCAACAGCAGTTCCACGGAACTATATAAATGGTGGACTGACAAGGATATCAAACATTGCACAGAGGTCAAGGAGGACATGCTGGGATAATCGTGCATGACAATTGCAGTCACAAAAAATGTCATTCATGCCTCAGTGATGTCAAATGGGCAGAAGCCAGATTGGAGGGATTTGAACAGAAAGTTTCATCACAGATAGGTACGGTGCTGGGAGGCAACGTCACATTCAGTAACTTAGAAACATAGAAACATAGAAAATAGGTGCAGGAGTAGGCCATTCGGCCCTTCTAGCCTGCACCGCCATTCAATGAGTTCATGGCTAAACATGCAATTTCAGTACCCCATTCCTGCTTTCTCGCCATACCCCTTGATCCCCCTAGTAGTAAGGACTTCATCTAACTCCTTTTTGAATATATTTAGTGAATTGGCCTCAACAACTTTCTGTGGTAGAGAATTCCACAGGTTCACCACTCTCTGGGTGAAGAAGTTTCTCCTCATCTCGTTCCTAAATGGCTTACCCCTTATCCTTAGACTGTGTCCCCTGGTTCTGGACTTCCCCAACATTGGGAACATTCTTCCTGCATCTAACCTGTCTAACCCCGTCAGAATTTTAAACGTTTCTATGAGGTCCCCTCTCATTCTTCTGAACTCAGTGAATACAAGCCCAGTTGATCCAGTCTTTCTTGATAGGTCAGTCCCGCCATCCCGGGAATCAGTCTGGTGAACTTGAAGAAGAAAAGGAGATTAGAGATGGGTGACAGTTGGAAAGGATAGATCGGTCATGACTTTTTGAGGGGAAGCAGACAGTGTATTCTTATGCACCCATTTACAAAAACGAGGATGCCTTTTTTTTTTCATAAACAGCTTTATCAACTTGTCTTGTCGCTTTCAAAGATTAGTGCAGCTGAACCCCTAAGTGTCTCTGCTCCTCTACTCGTTTTAAAATTTAGCCTTTTAGTGTACATGACCTCTCCTTATACCAGCTCCCAAAATTTACCACCTTACATTTCTCTGCATTAAATTCCACCTGACATTTACTGTCCAATCCATTTATCTGAATATGTTCTAACGTGTTGCTTAAGGTCCACTCCAGGTAACCACCGTCACATTTCAGGATTTTTGTCGATTTAACCTAAAAGGAATTTGGGGTAATTTACATTTAGATATGACGACTAAATTTGGCATATAAAAGGCTATATTATAAAGGATATCACAGCATAGTTTGAGATTGCAGATTACAATTCAGTTGAAAGATCTATTCAGAATGTTGATTCCCGGACATCACACATCAGATTGAGACAATGGAAATTCATTTCAGACAGTCCAGTTAACATTCACACATATGTCAGAAAGGCTTATTCAACGGAGCTCAGTGGGGTTCAGTTGCTAGTAACCCACATGCAAGGCGGCAGAAAGCAGATTAAATGGCAACTCAACTGGCCAATCCCTAGCATGGAGAGCTGGGCAAGGGTCAGCTGGGAGAAGGGTCAGACATCAAGCCTTCAGTTTTCTGTCCAGCGAAGAAAGAAAATGTTGACCTGCAGAGGCCTGAGAAAGAAGGCAGGCACAGGGTGATAGCTCCCTGCTTAAGCTTAGTACCAATAGGTTCCAGAGAAACGACGTCAGAAAAGTGCATTTAGGCCAGAAACAGGGATAGTGTAGCATGCTTTCTTACTTTCTATGGGTTCAATCATCCCCAATGCCATTTTTTTGCGTAGTTCAAGAGTTATGCCCATTTTTTTTGGCCCCGACTACTCCAAAAAAATAACGTGAAACTTTTCCTGTTCTAATTATTGAGATTGGCGCTGCTCAGCCTGTCCTTTAGCTTCGGGGGGGCAGGGGGTGCAGCCTAATGTCTGCGCCGAAAAAGAGATGCCCCCCACCCCACGCATGCGCGGGAAAAAATAAATGTTTTGTAACGTGACTGCAATGGGCGCACATGCCCAGTACACCTCCCTTCATTCTGCATTCAGCCATTTTTGAAGAGCCAGTTGTGAGTGAGAACTGTAATTCTCATTGGAAAAATATCAGAGCTGCAATATGCAACATGGCTCAAGGACCAAGAATTTCTCACAAAAGGAAGTGGAGGCACTCGTTACTATAATTGAGGCCAGATGGCATGAGCTGGACACCAGCAGAGGTCAAATAAAAGTTTCACCAAAAGAAATGAAGAAATGCTGGAACCAACTTGCAGAAGATTACTGTGCAATGGCGACCAGCCCGAGGTCCGGAGGCCAGTGCAAAAAGTGGCAGGACCTTGGTCAAGTAGTGAGTGTAAGTAATATTTTCATTTATTCACTGGAATCGCAATTGAAAATGTGACCATCTGTATGTCCCACCCAGCAGAAAGACACCCTCTCTAAAAAGTTATATTTTCATCTTTGCAGAGAAAGGTGGCACACAACAAAACAGAGAGAGAACTCGAACAGGAGGAAGCCCGGCAAATCTGCATCCACTGACGCCCTTGGAAGACAGGGTTGCTGCTTTATTGGGTCCTGCCTGGATAAAAGCAACCACCACAAGCTAGGCCCACACTCGAGGGAGAGGGTAAGTCTTGCAAATTTCACATTCTGCCATTGCTAAAAGTTAAGTACTGCACGGGCTAGCCATGCTTCAGTTCATGGGGATGTTTCCGTCAGCAACACTTCGGTTGATGCAATGTGCTATCATTCATCGTGGTCCTTCAAATGAGCCTGATGCCTCCACTGTGTGAGCCAACTCATGCCACCCATCCTGCCCCCTCCCCTGCTGCTAACCATTTGTCTGTTCTGTTATATTTTGCAGAACTTGAGGCCAATCCAGACGAGGCTGAAGCCGATGCAGAAGATTCAGACGTAGACTAGCCTGAAGATGAGAAGATCTTCCAATCCCACCTTCCAGATCAAGAGCATGGGGGTGAGGGGGAGGGGGAGGATGAAGCCCCCACTTTTGTACTCACTCTGGAGGAGGTTCTGGTGCCTCCCATTGAGATGCCAGCCCCTTTCCTGGCGTGTTACGAGTGTTGGGACATTTCATGGTTTCACAGTCCAAGGCTGGATGTTCCAGTGGGGTGCAGCAAGCCACACCCAGGGCCCCACGGTCTGAGGCTATGGGTCCTCGTGAGATGCAGCGAGCCGCACCCAGGGTGAGGAGGTGAAGCAGAGCTCAACAGAGCTCTCCTGAAGTGTAGGATATAACCGATGTGGTTCAGATGATTGCAATGAATGGGGAGAGCATTGACGTTATACGGTCACTCCTGGACACCATCAGTGGGGTGGGTGATGAGGTATCGGGACTGTCGGGAGAAGTAACAACACTCTCGCAAGAAATGGGAACACTGTCCAGGCACATTAGGGAAGCAATGTTGTCGGTAGTCGAGATGCTGTCGGGGCACATGAGAGAGGGAATGTCAGAGGTAGCTGCTGCAATAAGGGAACACGCCCAGACCCCGCGCCCATTTACAGAAGCAATTGCCACTCCCACTCCAATCCCCAGACCAGCCTCTGAAGAGGCCGAAGCCGGGCCTTCCACATTACCGCCTGCCCACGCCCCTCCCCCCGCCCCAATCAAGTGCGTGCGCATTACCTGAGATGCTCGAAAGAATAAGCTTGGTACTAACCCGAGAAACGCTGCGTCACCGCCTGGAGTCACTAAGACCAAGCGCAGCGGGCAGTCTTAGAATAAGGTGGAGGAGAGATGGGTGCAGTCTTTATTTGCTGCTGCTGCTGTTCTTATTATTGTTGTTACTGTTCTCAAATTTTAAAAGTTTTTTTATAAGTGATGTAAATTTACAAGTTTTAAAGTTTGTAAGTAATCTTAACTGAATACTTTAAAAATTTGATAACTTACAAGAATATTTTTATTAAAGTTAAGTACAAACAAGTGTTAAACTTTTGAATAAAATATATTTTAAATTCTAACTGAATCATTTACATTATTTGTTCCATTATTCACACAACTTTTTGAACTAAAGAAGAATAAGTTCCATTATATGTTCCATTAATACAACACAACATTATGGAACAGATCCAAACAGTAAACATGGTCCATCTGCATCTTCCTCCTCATCATCAGCCACTCTCACCTCAGGTGGGTCTTCTACTACCAGCTGCTGCTGCCTCATGATGGCTAAGTTGTGCAGCACGTAGCAGACAACAGTGAACTGACCAACAATCTCAGGGAAGTACTGCAAGTAGCCTCCGGAATGGTCCAGGCATCGGAAACGCTGCTTCAAGATGCCAATGGTCCTCTATTATGCTGCGCATCGCAATGTGGACATGTTGTATTCCCGGTCAGCTTCTGTCCAGGTCACGCGTAGGGTTGTCATGAGCCAGGTGGTGAGGCCGTACCTTTTGTCCCCCAGCAGCCAGCTCTGCCCTTCTGGCTGCTGCTGAAACATGGCAGATATAGTGCTCTCGCATAAGATGAACGCATCATGAGTGCTCCCAGTGTATCTCGCATCAACTGCCCTGATGCGATGATGTCGTCAGACGAGCTGTACATTCATGGAGTGGAAGCCTTTTCTGTTCCTGTCCATCTCGGAATCCTCCAAAAGGTGCTCGCAAGGCGATGTGGGTAAAATCAATGTAGCTCTGTACCTTTGGGAAGCCAGAAATCCTGGAGAAGCCCACAGCCCTGTCACACAATGCCTGGGCGG
Organism: Pristiophorus japonicus; assembly: GCF_044704955.1. Lineage (NCBI taxonomy): Eukaryota > Metazoa > Chordata > Chondrichthyes > Pristiophoridae > Pristiophorus > Pristiophorus japonicus. The sequence continues at coordinate 88,336,141 of NC_091986.1, forward strand.
TCTTGGGGAACTTTATGTAGTCATTCCTCCGGGAATATAGTGCAGCAATCACCTGCAGAATGTAGATCTGTGTTGCATGTTGAAAAATGGCACACGCATCCCCAGTTGTGGCCTGGAATGATCCAGATGCATAAAATCAAAGTGCAGCTGTAACCTTTACTTCAACTGAAAAAACTGACACTTCTAGAGTGGTCTGCTTTGATCAACTAACAGATCTCAGTTACAACTTCTTTGCGAAAACGCAGCCCTCTCACAGTCTGCATCACTCAGGTGCAGGTATGAACGCCTGTCTCGATATAACCGGTGGGTAAGGCCTCCTGCCCATCATCTACGTGCTCGGAGGTTCCTCACATGATGCTGTCTAATTAATCTTCTCCTCCGCAGCACAATCATGCAGAGGCCTTGCACGAGGTATGGCGTTGTCAATATTTCCTCCATAATTTAATTGTAGCTTTGCAAGAAGCTCAAAACAGCTGGACAATGCACTCACACCTTCCCTCGCTCCCTCTCCCCCCATTCCCCACCCCCCCCGCAAGGTGAACACGCTAATATGGATCACACCCTGATCTGCGCATGTGCAATAGGCTTGCTTAGAAATGGGAAGCCAGGCATTCAATGAAGAAACAAAGTCGAATGCAATTGTTTAATTTTTGATGTTTTTCAAAGTACCACCCCACCACCGAACGTCTCGTCACCGGGCTCTATGTTCAGCCGGCAGAATCGCTCCTTCACCCGGAGCTCGGCTTCCACCACCCCCACCCCTACCCCCCCAGTCTTCTTTTGAAGCTGCTTTATAGCCCAAGGGTTCTCATCCCTTATATAAGTAGCTGGCAGTTCAGTTCAGCTTCCACCCCACCCCACCCCATCAGGCTTCTTTTGAAGCCAAGCCCCGAGCCCCTGTGCAGGCGAGTTAGCGATTCTGACGGCTGATGCTCCGACCCTCGAGTCTGGTGAGAAGATGTTTGGTGGTGGCATGGTAGTGTGAAAAACATCAAAAATTAAACAATTGCCATTAGACTTCCATTTTCTCCCTTTTGACTTTGGAAAAAATTAAGCCTTCTAGACTCTCTCTAAAACTTCACCTGAAAACAATGCCGCCTTGCTGCACCGATTTTTTAATTTGCGCTGGTGTTTCTTAAGTGCCCAGATGGTTTTTTGGGAATGGTCACAAAGGCTGTCCTAGGAAAAATGTAAGTTGGCCAAACTTGCTTAAATGTGAAAACTGGCAGAGACATCAGGTTACGCAAAAAAATCATAACCTAAAAAAATCGGACCTAACGGAGTTACGTTGGCGCAGAAACTTCTGGGAAACTTGATTTTAAATTACTCAAAAAAAAAGTCGCACGCCAAAAAAACGGCGCAGATAATTGTGGAAAATTGAGCCCTATGTTACAAGTAGGTTAACAGTCACTGTAAATGCCACTCAGTGCATAAATCATTTATAAATCAGCTTGTTAACATACATATCAAACATACATACAGTTCACATAATGTGAAGTTTTATTACCTCCAGGTCACCCTACTGTATGAAAAGTGATGGGAACCTTCTAATCATAAAATGGACACAAGATCTGCTGAGAGCAAAGACGCTGAACCCAATGGGATATTTCATACAAACCCTTTTTTTAAAAAAAAACTACCACATTCACTGTTTTACTGTTGTCTGCAAATGTTATTAAATTTCTCTTGGACAACTTGCCTTTTACAAATCCATGTTCCATATCCTTAATTAATTGTCTTTCAAGGCATTCAAATATCCAAATTCAGATTGGTGAGCCAATGGGGAGCTTCGGAAACGGCTTGGTACATGTCTCAGATGCTGCCAGCAAACAAAGTGAGCACTGATTTACAATATGATCCGAAGTGTCCAGAGTCAAATGGTGCCAGAGATGTAACAAAATGATCGATCGTATAAAGGTAAACAGGGCTGCAGAGCACAGAGCGATCTGCACAGAGCAGCATTAAACGGAGTGCACTTAAACAGTGTTTTATTTGGGAATTTGGAATGAGTGGGAATTTCTGGTAAGTATTGGGTAAGCAGAAGCTGGAAATAGTGTAATTTCGTTTAACATTGTGATTTAAACCTAGAACTTTAAAAACTGTAGTTAATAAAAGCTGCCTGCCATTCACTAAGTGTTTGTCTTGAATAGGTGCAATGGCTAGCATTGAAAGAATTAGTACATAATTTACAAATATACATTCAGTTTGAAAGTGATTTCGTTAAATCCAAAACTAGGGTCTTAAATCTAAACTGAGCAAACTACGTAGGTACGAGGGGCGAGTTGGACAAGGTAGATTGGGAAACTACATGAAAAGGTATACAAGCAATGGCTCGCATTGAAAGAATTAATACATAATTTACAACAAATTGCTTTAAGGCACAAAAACCCCACAGGAAAAGTGGTCCAACCGTGACTATCAACAGAATTTAAAGATAGTATTAGATCAAAGGAAGAGGTTTATAATTGTTGCCAAAAAGAGCTGCCAGCCTGAGGATTGAGAGCATTTCAGAATTCAGCAAATGAGTACCAAGAAATTGATAAAGAAAGGGAAAATAAAATTAGAGTAAACGAGCAAGAGACATAAACACAGACTGTAAAAGCTTCTATTGGTATGTAAAATGGAAAAGATTAGCGAAAATAAATGTGGGTCCCCTACAGGCTGAGACAGGAGAAATTATAATATGGAATAAGGAAATGGCTAAAAAAAAAAACTGTGTGTCCATCTTAACGGAATAAGACGCAAAAAAACTCCCGGAAATAGTGACGAACCAAGGGTCCAGCGAGACTAAGAAACTGAAAAAAAATAATGAGTATTAATAAATAAAAATTGTACGAGAGAAATTAATGGGACTGAAAGCCGATAAATTCCCTGGACCTGATGGCCTGCATCTTAAGGTATTGAAAGAGGTGGCTATAGAGATAGCTGATGCATTGGTTGTCATCTTGCAAAATTCCACAGATTCTGGAAAGGTTCGAATAGATTGGAAGGTGGCTAATGTAATCCTACTATTTAAGAAAGGAGGGAGAGAGAAAAGGGGAAACTGCAGAACAGTTAGCCTGACATCAGCGGTAGGGAAATTGTTGGAATCTATTATTAAGGACGTGGTAACAAGGCACTATGAAAATAATAATAGGATTGGGCAGAGTTAACATGGATTTATGAAAGGGTAATAACCATCTTTAACAAATCTCAGAGTTTTTTGAGGTTGTAACTAGCACGATAAGGCAGAACCAGTGGATGTGGAGTATTTGGATTTTCAGAAGGCTTTCAATAATGTGCCACACAAGAGGTTATTAAACAAAATTAGGGCTCATGGGATTGGGGGTAATATACTAGCATGGATTAAGGATTGATTACCTCATAGAAAACAGAGAATAGGAATAAACTGGTCATTTTCAGGCTGCCAGACTGTAACTAGTCGGGTACTGCAAGGATCAGTGCTTGGGCCTCAGCTATTCACATCAATGATTTGGACGTGGCGACCAAATGCAATATATTCAAGTTTGCTGATGATACAAAGCTCGGTGGGAATGTAAGTTGTGAGGAGAATGCAAAGAAGCTTCAAAGGGATATAGACAGGCTAAGTGATTGGGCAAGAACTTGGCAGATGAAATATAATGTGGAGAAATGTGAAGTTTTCCACTTTGGTAGGAAAAATAGAAAAGCAGAGTTTTTTTTTTTAAAAAAGAGAGAGAGATGTTGGTGTTCAGAGCAACCTGGCTGTCCTTGTACACGAATCATTGAAAGTTAACATGCAGGTACAGCAAGCAATTAAGAAAGAAAATGGTATGTTGGCCTTTATTACAAAAGGACTCGAGTATAAGAGTAAAGGGGCTGGAATGTCAGCTTTCCCGATTTCAGGGCACATATCGGGACCGTCCCGCTGCTATATCGCCTGAAAAAAGTTTGCGCCTTCGACTAGAAATTTCGACACAAAGTGATGATCCATGATCGTGAGCGTTAAATCAGACCTTACACAATGGACTTTGTGCGCCCGAGCCGAAAATCTCAGTGGTAAAAGAGGCGGCCATGTTGCACATGCGCAGTCACGTTTGTTTTCCCAGGCGCAGATATTATTTCACGGCGCGGTAGCTATGATCTGCCCGACTTCTGGCATTTCTGTAGAGATGGAGCAGCAGGAGGGCAGGCAGCGTGCTCGCCGTTTCTCCAATTAGGCAACTGAGCCTTTCGTCCACGCAATGGAGAGGAGGTGCTCGTCATTCCATCTGGCTGGGGGAGCGAGACCACTGCCAGCTATGTTCTAAAAAAATTGGCATGAAATTGCCCAGGACGAGTCTGCGGTAGACACAGTTGCCAGAAATGGCACACAATGCCGCAAAAAGTTCAATGACCTTATCAAGGTCATCAGGGTGAGTACCATTCACATTTATTTATGCCTGCTATCCTTCCAACAGGAATATCAGACACTATGTAAAGTAACTCATGTATATGCTTATTCTGAAAGTCTTGCAGCCTTTGGGGTGGGTTTCACAATGCCTCAGAAAACTCAAGGATGACTTCTCTCGCCTTTGCCTCTTAATTAAGGATGCACATACATTCTTGTTCATTAATCATTGATAACCTTCCTTGCAATACACTCCAACTCCTAATATGGGTTAAATAAAGATCACCTGCAGCTCCTCTGTTACCTCCCTCTCACCGCCTAACAATTGCTCACAAAGCTCATGCAACATCAACACAGATTGAAGTGAAGACACTAGAACGTCCACAGAGCCTCACCTATTGAAGTATGGTAGGCATATGTGGTACAACAGGAGCTGTACCCTTTCTGAACCCTTCCTATTTTTCTCTTTGCGGGGGTCCGCCTCAAATCCTAGAATTGACCGATGTCGAGGAATGGGTGGAGCACCATCTCGGGCAGTTGCCAGGAGCGATGCTGAGCCCCCTTCGGGTAGTGAGGGTATGTAAATGGATTGCGTGACTGATGTGACTTCCGTGAGATGTACTATGAAGTGGCGGGAGGCCTTCAACTGTACATGTCCAATGCCCCCCTCCCCTCCTGCTAACCACACGTCTGTTTTTTTACGCTTGCAGAAGAACAGCCACAATTGTGCCAGGCGCCCAGGGAGCCATCAACATCTGGCCAAGGGGAACATGACGATGCTTGCGACCAGACTGCAATGCCTGAGCCGCAGAGCCCACCAGTTGGCCCCTTGGAAGAGAAGAGCCCACACTGGGAACGATGCCAAGTTCCAGGTATTTGAGTCGTCGGAGGCTCCTAGCCCCAGTCGCCTACAACAAAGTGAAGCAAGAGGGCAATCTTGGAGGCCAGCTCTCTGTCGGGTGAGTCGGCAAAGTAGGTCAGCTCAAGAACAGGCAGATATAGAACTGGACTTAGTGGAAATGTCCAGGGAGAACACAGGCATGCACCATGAGCTCATGGCTGCATTTGGTCGAATCCCAGAGAACATCGACAAGCTTTCTGCGACTATTGTGGAAGCAGCGTCACAAATTGTCATTGCAACTCAGGACGCCAGCGACGCCATCATTGTCCACTCACAGGCAGGTGACCTCCAGCAGCAACAGTGGCGTTCCAGATTGTGCCCTTAATCACGTCGCAGCATCGATCGAATCGCAAGCAGAAGCTACGCTGCTGCGTGGTGATGTGATGCGGTCGATGACTGGTGCCATCTTCTGTGTTCCCCACTGTCCAATGGGGAAGAGACAGTTCCAAAGCAGACCAGCAAGCTGTGGAGACACATCGTGCTCCGGATGTTGAGGCCCAGTCCTGTCGGAGTCTCAGTGGCTTCCAAGGAATGGAACATGCTGTCCTTTCTAAGGATGTCAGCATTCCGGCTCCCATCACTGACTCTCCAAACATGCACCACACACGATACACACCCCAGCCACCAGTGATCGCTTCTGCCGATGATGAGATGCAGCAGTCCGCAGCCGGGCCTTCCAGGCCAAGAGCAGGTCCAGGGAGTTATCATCTGCCGTCCGCACTGTCTGCCCCCCTAACACAGCAGCCCTCACGCAGCCTTGCTGTTGGCACTGAGGCCTCATTGAGAAGCGGCAGTGGGCATGGGAGGGGATGAAAGGAAGATGGGGGCGTGGGGAGAAATGTGAGCCCAAGTCCCATTCAGGGGTGAAACAACATTATGTAGATGGCCGGAAGTATTATGAGTATGCAAGTAAATAGTTTATTTTCATTAATGCATTTTGTTGTTAGAAACAGAAAATAGGTGCAGTAGGCAATTTGGCCCTGCGAGCCTACACCACCATTCAATGAGTTCATGGCTGATCATTCACCTCAGTACCCCTTTCCTGCTTTCTCTCCATACCCCTTGATCTCTTTAGCTGTAAGGGCCATATCTTACTCCCTCTTGAATATATCCAATGAATTGACATCAACAACCCTCTACGGCAGGGAATTCCACAGGTTAACAACGCTCTGAGTGAAGAAGTTTCTCCTCATCTCAGTCCTAAATGGCTTACCCCTTATCCTAAGACTGTGTCCCCTGGTTCTGGACTTCCCAAACATCGGGAACATTCTTCCCGCATCGAACCTGTACAGTCCCGTCAGAATCTTGTACATTTCTATGAGATCCCCTCTCATCCTTCTAAACTCCAGTGAATAAAGGCCCAATTGATCCAGTCTCTCCTCATATGTCAGTCCAGCCATCCCTGGAATCAGTCTGGTAAACCTTCGCTGCACTCCCTCAATAGCAAGAACATCCCTCCTCAGATTATGAGACCAAAACGGAACACAATATTCCAGGTGAGGCCTCACCAAGGCCCTGTACAACTGCAGTAAGACCTCCATGCTCCTATACTCAAATCCCCTAGCTAAGAAGGCTAACATACCATTTGCCTTCTTCACCGCCTGCTGTACCTGCATGCCAACTTTCAATGACTAATGAACCATGACACCCAGGTCTTGTTGAACCTCCCCTTTTCCTAATCTGCCGCCATTCAGATAATATTCTGCCTTCGTGTTTTTGCCCGCAAAATGGATAACCTCACATTTAACCACATTATACTGCATCTGCCATGCATTTGCCCACTCACCTAAACTGTCCAAGTCACCCTGCAGCCTCTTAGCATCCTCCTCACAGCTCACATCGCCACCCAGTTTTAGTGTCATCTGCAAACTTGGAGATATTACACTTAATTCCTTCATCTAAATCCCTAATATACTCCAGGAAATCCTCCTCCACCGCATTGCTACCAGTTTGGTTAGCCCAATCAATATGTAGATTGTTGTGTTACTTGCAGCAGAATGCTGTTTATTGAATGGTTTTGTTTTGTTTTGTTTGCCGGGGGGGGGGGGGGAAGGCGGCAGGGAAAGAGTCTGTTTCCTACTTTGTTGGATAAAAATGTGACTTTGACCTTTTGCCATTGGTGTCGTGTATTCACTGTAGACGAGCCTTCATGGTGGCACATAGCATCGCGAGTCTTAGCTGCATCCGTCAGCTTCCCCATTCAAGCAAACATTGAGTCGGCATAGAAGGCCATCGCCACAGTCACCTTCATTGCGACGGGCAATGCGGTCCTGTTGACACTGGCAGGCTGTAGGCCTGCCGGTAGGAGCTGGCATATCTGTCAGCACTTCCTTTCGGAAGCGCAGCCTTCTCATGCACTGTGGCTCAGAGAGCTGGAGGTATGAGCAATGGTCCCTGTAAACCCGTGAGGGATAAGACCTCCTCCCCATATGTCTACAACCGCTCCTCATCCATGGGCTGACATAATCAAGAGCCCTTCTTCTAGCTTGAAGCCATCTGCCAATAGCAACCAGCATGATATGCTGGAGAACGAGCAATACCCCCATTCAAATCTCTCACTGACCTTGCAAGGAAACTAACGGCACATAAAAGTGCCGTTTGCAAGTCGGAGCTTCACGCAGCGTGCTGTACGCAGCCGTTACAGTCAATGTCTAATCCTCCACCCTCCATTTAAATATGCCACCTGCTGCACCCTGGCAACGTTGATTTTTTTCAGACATTTCCTGAGACGGGGGTTAAATGAGGGTTAAGGGCCGAATTTTCCACCTGGGGCGCTAGCGCAGTGTTGCACAGCGACTGATGTCATGATCTCAATCAAAATGGAGGGCGAGACGTTCTGATTTGTGGCAGCACAAAAGCCCGAGTCTAATTTACCTGCCCAGCGCTAAAACCTGGATGTCCGGCGTAACACCCAAAAACAGCATTTAAACCGCCCTTCCAGGGCGCAAAAAGAGGTGCAAAAATCGAGCACAACATGTCTTACTGCAATTACATAGGGCCATGGTGAGACCAGACCTGGAGTATTAGGTATAGTTTTGGTTTCCTTACCCAAGTTGGGATATACTTGCCATAGAGAGAGTGCAACGAAGGTTCGCCAGACGGATTCCTGGGATGAAGGGAATTGTCCTAGGAGGAGAGATTACGTAGACGACCCTATATTCTCTAAAGTTTAGAAGAATGAGAGGTGATCTCATTGAAACATACAAAATTTTTACAGGGCTTGATAGGGTAGATGCAGCGAGGATGTTTCCCCTGGCTGGGGAGTCTAGATGCAGGGGCCACAGATTCAGAATAAGGAGTTGGCCAATTAGGACAGATATGAAGAGACATTTCTTCACTCAGAGGGTGGTGAATCTTTGTAATTCTCTGCCCAAGAGCATTGTGGAGGCTCAGTCTTCAAGACAGAGATCGATAGATTTTTGGATATTAATGGAATCAAGGGATATGGGGATAGTGCAGGAAAGTAGAGTCGAGGTCGAAGATCAGCCATTATCTTATTTAATGGCGAAGCAGGCTCGAGGGGCCGAAAGGCCTGCTCCTGCTCCTTATGTTCTTATGATCACACCTTATGTTTTGAGATGGTTTAGTACGGACCATTGTTTTCCGGTAAATCGAAGCCTGGGAGTTCTTTGGCGATGCAAAGAATCAGGTGCTGGTTTTGGATATTGCCATTGTCCCAGAACTCTTTCCAGCATGCCTAAACATTAAATTGGGACACAGAGCATTAGCCTACTCACAAAAAGACTTACGAATTTCAGCCATGTCTTCAGAAGATTCTGGAGGTCCTCATGAAGTGGCAAATTTAGTTTGGCCATCTGTAGGTCCTTATGAATTGATAAGTTTTGGTTGGCTCTGGCTCAATTGCACTCACGAGCTGTATATCTTTCTCGCTCCATAGTTTAGGTGGTGGTGGATGTGCCACAGTGGGTTGCCATTAAATGGGTGTTGATTTTACTGTTCACAATTATTCTCATCATGGCATTAAGCTATGCATCCAAAGATTTGGTATGTGAACTGCATGCTCAGATTGGTGAGCAATATTCAGCAGTCGAGTCTACCAGTGTTACCAAATCACTCTTGGAAATGTGCACGGATTGGCATGTCACTTTTTTTTGAAACAAGGCTAATGCTTTTACCATTTCCTAAGTCTTTTCCAGCGAGTTGTAAAAGTCAAGTTTCTGACCGTGGTGGGACCCAAATACTTTGATGAGTATTCATTTCAGATCTGTTGGCTGCAAAAGGCGACATCAAGTGGTTATCAGACAGCTTTGTTTCAGTGAAAAGCTATTATCCATTATAGCAAGTCATCAGGATTAAAAATCAATGACAATAATTATTTTTAGATTGCAACTGAACAACTTCACTTCTAGCTAATGTAAGTGAAAGGAGAGAAAACAGTGCAAAAAATAATTCCATCCCTCCCAAATTTGAGACTATTCACCTCAGGACAGGATTTTGTGGCCCAATCCAATGTGAATTTTCAACAGATTGGGACAATGCATCACATTCTTGTCGTGATGACTCACATTTACGTTCTTCTTCCTTGCAACAACTTGCTGCTGCTACTTTCTTTCGTGAGGGCTATGGCAAGATGTGCTTGTTTCTCAAAGAAATTTGATTGAGCATTCATATCAGGAATGCACTCAGTTGTCACAGGCACTGAAAGCAATTGTTATGAAAATCTTCTGTGCTACCAAAAGTAAAATTCAATTTTCAACTTGAGTGAATGAAACCCTGGGCGTTATTTGAGTTCCCTCCAACATTCTTGTTGAACTTCTAACGACATGTTGGAAGCTTGCTTGTAAATTACATAATCATCTCTGTTTTAATTATGTTAATATAAATTTAAGACAAATTGACTATGATGACAGTAAATTTGGTTTATTTGTTACTTCAACATGTTAAGTTTCAATATTAAATATGAAAACATACCCAAAAAGTCATTATGTTGTGTGCACATAATAGTACAAATTAATGCAAGATGATAAGTTAATGATGGAAGTAATAAATCTAAAATTAAACCATGTAATTGATTTTCCTCAGTATAATTCAGCTGCCACGAAAGGTATAAACTTATTTTCTGGAGCCAGTCAAAGTTACAAAAATGCTATACATTCACCCAATAATTATTGGAACACATGTACTCCAACTGATTAGTTAATGGATGTACAATGTAACATGGCTGCACAAATGGGAAAGCCCCAGGTTCAATTTCCACTTTATGCTGAGCTCACAGACATCAGCTGGAGTAGTGTTTGGGCACCATTATGGGTGTTCACATCCTTGAGCAAGGAAGAGGGCAATCAAGTTTCACAATTCTAATAATTTGATGTTTACAAGGTGTGCCTCACTACAGGGTCAAATTTCCCCGGTTATCTGCGCGTTTTTTTGGTACGTGCCGCTTTTTGTCCCCTAAATTAAAATATCCAAGTTTCCCCAAAGATTGTGCACCAGCGAAACTCAGTTAGTTACGATTTTTTTCGGTTAGTTTTCGTTTGCGTCATTGGGGGCGTAACCTGCCACCCGCGCCAATTCTGGCCATTTAAGCCAGTTTGCCCAGCTCAGATTTACTCCAATTTTTCTTCGGAAGGTGTCTGTGACCACTCTGGAAAAACTTTCTGGGCAGTTAAGAAAATCAGCGCAGCAGATGCAATTCCACGGCCCGGACATCAGCAGCAGAGAGGAAGAGAGGAGAGAGGGAGGGAGGCCTTTCAGTCAGGGTTAGGAGTGGCAACCGGCACCTGCAGGGGAGGGAAGCCTTTCAGCCAGGGCTAGTAGCAGCAACCAGCACCGGGAAGCCTTTTGGCCAGGGATAGGAGCGGCACCGGGCACTGGGGGGGGGGGAAAAAGGGGGAGAAATGTATTTATGCTAAAAGTCTTTTCATAATTTAATGCTGGACTGCTGCTGCAATGTGCAAAGTGCTTGTGCAGGTTGCTGTGAGCTGGCCAGAATCTGTTGTATGTTTCACTTTCCAGCCTCAGCTCGCAGTGTGTTCCTCGTTACCCTGGCAACCCGATCTTTTTAGCGCAGGTCTTAGGCTCCGCCCCCAAAGCTGAAGGACAGGCTAGGCAACGCCAAAATGAACAATTCAAACGGGGCAAGTGCGCTGATTTTTTTTTTGAGGCATAGTTGGGCCCCCAAAAAAGGGCATAACTCTTAGAGTACGCCAAAAAATGGCTTTGAGGAAAATTGAGCCCTACGTCGTTTCCCTTGTGGCTGTTTCACAGGTGTCAGTAATCACCATTTTATAACCATCAATTAAACAGCTCACAGCTAGGAATAATTAGAAGCTTTCTATTTGCTTTCAAAATATAATTTATTTTTGAATCGTATTATGAGGATAAAAGAATGTTTGTATGTGTGTCACTGTCTGCATCTCGACCCCAGTTATCACAGATGTTAACAATTTGAATGTTTACATTTTCTCAAGATCAAGATAACAAAAGTGATAAACCGGTAACACTGATTTCCTGCTTGCTTTCAAAATTCAACTATTTTATTTCTGAAAAGGAAAACTCCAATTAGGATGAAGAAAGAACTGGTCTGAATTTCTCTGTCTGTGCTTTCTAACGTTTATAGATTACAGTCTGAAAACCAGCTAAAACTACAAGTTTATTTACACGCACACAACCTGTTTTTTTTTAAATATCTGGATAAAACTAAAATCTATCAAATAATTCTATTGTTTGGCTATCTTAAATGCTACTGATGAATCTTGGGAAATTGTCCACATTGCACATGCTCAGACTACAGGACCTTCTTTCAAAACCATAGTTACTGCTGTGGACAAATATATGAAGTCAAAGCCCAAGCTCTAGGTAGGGGAATCTATAGCCTTTAAGCAAAAACTTTAAATGAAGGTATCAAAAGTTATAAAAGAACTTCAACTGATAAAGTTGTTATTGTGATTATGTAATTTTTGGATTTTTTTTGTTTTGTTCAAAACCTTTGAATACTAGGAATTTCACTTTGAGGAAAACATTTTTTTTGAAAACCATTAAGCAATTTGATTCACCAACAAACCATGATGGAGAAAGCGGACACAAAAAATTTAATGTAATTTGTCTGTCCACATTTACCAATGTGTAAAGTTGACAACAGTAGCAGGTTAGGCTTTAAACAAGAAGTGAACTCAGATGCAAGATTTTTTATGTAATGTTGTCAGTCTTCCTGACGTCATCACATGAGGAACCTCAGAGCCCGGAGGGTGATGGGCAGGAGGAACATGTCGGATATATCGAGTCAGGTGTTTGTACCTGCACTTGAGCGATGCAGACTGTCAGAAGGCTACGTTTCCGCAAAGAAGTTGTAACTGAGATCTGTGAGTTAGTAAATTGCAAACTAGAAGCGTCAGGAGGACTGTTTTGTCGGTTAAAGTGAAGGTTACAGCTGCACTTTCATTCTATGCATCTAGATTGTTCCAAGCTACAACTGGGGATGTGTGCGCCATTTCTCAACATGCAACACATATCTGCATTCAGCTGGTGATTGCTGCACAATATGCCCGGAGGAATTATTACATAAAATTCCCCATGACCACCCAGGCAATGTGTGACAGGGCTTTTCCAGGATTGCTGGCTTCCTAAAGGTACAAGACTGCATTGATTGTACCCACATCACCTTGCGAGCACTTTGAGGATTCTGAGATGTGCAGGAACAAAAAAGGCTTCCACTCCATTAATGTGCAGCCCATGTGTTACGACATGCATCGCATCATGTCAGTTGATGCAAGATACCTGGGAGCACCCATGATGCGTTCATCCTACTCGAGAGCATTATATCTGCCATGTTTCAGTAGCAGCCAGAAGGGCAGAGCTGGCTACTGAGAGACAAAGGGTACGGCCTCGCCACCTGGCTCATGACACCCTACGTGTAACCCGGACAGAAGCTGACCGGGAATACAACATGTCGCACATTGCGACGCGCAGCATCATTAAGAGGACCATTGGCATCTTGAAGCAGCGTTTGATGCCTGGACCATTCTGGAGGCTACTTGCAAGACTCCCCTGAGATTGTCGGTCAGTTCACTGATGTGTGCTGCATGACTTAGCCATCATGAGGCAGCAGCAGCTGGTAGTAGAAGACCCACCTGAGGGGAGAGTGGCTGATAAGGAGGAAGACACAGATGACGAGGAGAATGACAAGGAAGCCATGCAACTACCTGAACTCTGAGCACGGCAGCGGAGGAGGGCGGACCCATCATGCCCCTTTAATGATTGCTCGAGCCTTGCGCCAGCAGCTCATCCGTGAACGCTTTGCTGCCTGAAGGCTCAGCGGCAACTATTCCACGTGGACCATGTTTACTGTTTTGACCTGTTCCCTTATGGTGTGTTGTGTTAATGGAACAAATAATGGAAATTATTCTTGTTTACTTCAAAAAGTTGTGTTAATAATCAAACAAATAATGGAAATGATTGTTATAATTTAAAATATATTTTATTCAAAAGTTTAACATTTGTTTGTACTTAACTTTAACTTATTCTTGTATCAAACTTTAAAGTTTTCACTTATCATTTAGAAACTTTAAGATCACTTATTAACTTTTAAACTTGTAAATTTACATAACTTACAAAAAACTTTTAATTCGAGAACAGTTACAACAGTAATAATAACAACAGCAAAGAAAGGCTGCACCCATCTTTCCTCCATCTTATTCTGAGACCGCCCGCTGCGCTTGGTCTTGGTGACTCCACCACCCCTGCCTGCAGGCAGTGGCGCAGCATTTCACTGGTTGTTATCAACCTTATTCTTTCGAACATCTCCGGTAATGCACACTTCTTGATGGGGGGGGCAGACGGTAATGTAGAAGGTCTGGCTTGGGCCTTTTCAGAGGCGGGTCTGGTGATTGGAGTGGGAGTGGCAGTTGCTTCTGTCAATGGGCGCGGTGTCTGGGCATGTTCCCTTATTGCAGCAGCTAACTCCACATTCCCTCCCTCATGTTCGCCGACAAGGTCTCAACTACCTGTGACACGCCCTCCCTCATGTTGAACAAAAGTGCATCAACTACCTGCAACATTACCTCCCTCATGTTCTCGGACAGCATTCCCATTTCTTGAGAGAGTGTTGTTACTTCTTCCGACAGTCGCGATACCTCATCACCCACCCCACTGATGGTGTCCAGGAGTGATCGGGTGAGGTCAATGCTCTCCGCACTCATTGCCATCATGTGAACCACATCCATTAGATCCTGCACCTCAAGAGAGCGCGGTCGAGCTCTCCTTCCACTCCTCACCCTTGGTGTGCCTTGCTGGATCCCACTGGGACCCGCAGCCTCGGACGGTGGGGCCCTGGGTGGGAGCGCCTCGCTGCAACCCACTGGAATCCCCAGCCTTGGACGGTGGGAAACCATGGAATGTCACACCAACACTCAAACCACTCCTCAGGGAAGGAGCTAGCACCTCAATGGGCGGCACCTCCTCCAAAGTGAGTACAACAGGGTGGGCTTCATCCATCCCCTCCCTCTCACCCCCATGCTCTTGGTCTGGAAGGTGAGATTGGAAGATGTTCTCCTCTTCAGGCTCGTCGTCATCTGAATCAGCTTCTGCATCATCAGGTTTGGCCTCAAGTTCTGCAAAATGTAACAGAACAGACAAATAGTTAGCAGCAGAGGAGGGGGCAGAGTGGGTGGCATGAGGAGAATCACACAGCGCAGGCAGCAGGCTGATTTGAAGGACCATGATGAATGATAGCACACTACATCAACCGAAGTGTAGCTGATGGAGACATCCCCATGAACCGAAGCATGGCTAGCCCATGCAGTACTACATTTAGGAAAACCAGACTGTGGAATTTATAGGACTTACCCGCAAGTGTGGGCCCAGCTTAGTGGTGGTTGTTTTTCTCCAGGCAGGACCCATCAAAGTAGCAATCCTCTCTTCCAAGGGTGTCTGTGGGTGCAGATTTGCTGGGCCTCGTCCTATTCAAGTTCTTCCTCGTTTGTTGTGTGCCACTTTCCTCTGCAAAGATGAAAATATAACTTTTTAAAAAGAGGGTGTCTTTCTGCTGGGTGGAACATACAGATGGTCACATATACAATTGCAATTCCATTGAAAAGTTAAAATATTACTTACACTAACAACTTGATCAAGGTCCTGCCCATTTTTGCATTGGCCTCCAGATCTCGGGGTGGTCACCATTGCACATTAATATTCCGCAAGTTGGTTCCAGCGTTTCTTCATTTCTTTGGATGGAACTTTTTTGTGACCTCTACTGGGATCCAGCTCCTGCCATCTGCCCTCAATCACAGTAACTAGTGCCTTCACTTCATCCTGTAGGAAATGCTTGGTCGCTGCGCCACATTGCATCTTGTATTGCAGTCCGATTTTTCCAATGAGAATTAAAGTTCTCGCACACAACTGGCTCTTTGAAAATGGCCGATTGCAGACCGGGAGCTGTACTGAGCATGCGCGCCCATAGGAATCACCTCAAAAACGTTTTATTTTGCGCATGCGCAAAAGGGGCAGCATCGTTTTTTTCGGCACAGACATTAGGTTCCAGCCCCCCCCCTCCCCGCCTGCCCCCCGCGGCTACAGGACAAGCTGCGTGGCGCCAATTTTAAAAAATAGAGCAGGGAAACTTGGCATATTTATTTTTGGAGCAAAAGAAAAACGGCTTAACTCTGGCAATATGCCAAAAACAGCATTGTGCAAAATTGTGGCCTCGGTTCCTAACCCACAACTGTAATAGTATCACCTATTTGGACGAGAGTAGAGTCAGCACCAGCAGAAAGGCAGAACAAATTACACAAAACAACAGACTAGCATGGTGGGCATGACATTAGGAGAGATCAAAAGAGATACAATTAAATTTAAGATAGATGGGGGGTGGGGGGAAATCATCGATAAACCAATCAAAACCTCTGGCTGCGATGGATTACATCCGCGCGTACTAAAAGTTAGGAGAGAGATAGCAGAGGCACTATGATATATTAAAAATTCATATGAAAAGCCAATAATGCCAAGGAAATGGTGGACAGTTAATGTGATTCCTGTATTTAAAAAGGGAGTTAGAATAAATCCTAGAAATTGTAAACTAATTAGCTTAACAACGGTGGTTGTAAAGATAATGGTATCCTTATTCAAAGATTTAATATAAAAACCATCTAGAAACTGAAAATATAAGAAAGAAAAGTCAGCAGGAATTTCAAAAGGGAAGGTCATGCTTGACCAACCTTATTGAATTCTTTTAAGTAACAGAAAGGATAGACAAGGGTAATGGAGAAGATATAATATATTTTGATTTTCAAAATGCTTGCATTAAGATAGACTCATGACATTGATCAGAACATGGAGTCCAGGGACATTCATTCATTCATTCATTCATAGACCGTCCTTCGAACGAGGATGACTTGCTTCCACAAGAGCTCACAGACGTTTCAATGAAGGACCCAATGTTCCAGTCCTGAACTCCAATTGAGGGGGTGGAAAATGCCTGTGCGTGGATTTTTTTTAAACCTGAGAGTCCAGGAACAAGTAGCATAATGGATAGCAAGCTGGTTATAAGACAGAAAACACAGAGTCAGGGTTAAAAGGTAGCTATACTGACTGGCAAAAGTTAGGAATTAGTGTTGCACAAAGATCAGTGCTGGGACCACTGTTGTTCACCATTTACAGAAACGATTTGGATTCAGAAAATCGAAGTACAATTTCAAAATTTGCAGACGACACCAAATTGGGAGGTGTAGTTAACACAGGAGGAGGACTGCAACAAAATACAGGATAACATTAATAAACTTGCAGAATGGGTATGTAATTGGCAAATTAACTTAATTATAGATAAGTATGAGGGGGAATGTTTTGGTAGGAAGAATAAGGAGGCCACATGCTCCTTGAAAATAAGTGGCTTAATCGGGTAGAGTATCCAAGGAATCTAGGGGTACAAATACACAAATCACTAAAAGTAGTGACACGGGTTAATAAGGCCTTTTTACAAAAAGCAAACTAAGCACTGGAGTTTATTTCTCGAGGGATAGAATTAAAAAGCAGATAAGTTATGTTAAAACTGTATAAAACCAGGGTTAGACCACACAGAACATTTCTGGTCTTCATATTATAAAAAGGATATTGAAGCACTGGAATAGGTGCAAAACAGATTTACTAAGATGATAACAGAACTGATACCAATGAGAAAGATTTAACAGGCTGGAACTATTATCTAAGATTATTAAAGGTTTGATAGGAAAGACAGAAGATGTTTCTACTTGTGGGGACGACCAGAACTAAGGGTCACTAATAAATCCAATAGGAAATTCAAGAGAAACTTCTCTATCCAGAGTGGTTGGAACATGGAACGCACAATCACAATGAGTAGTTGAGGGGACTAGAATACATGTATTTAAGGGGAAGCTCAATAAACACAAGGGAGAAAGGAATAGAAGGACATGTTGATGCAGGGACTAGGCTCGTGTGGAGCATAAACACCAGCATGGACGTTGAGCCGAATCGTCGGTTTCTATGCTGTAAATAATATGTAATGTAATGATGTAATAAATCAAGTTTCAAGATTCAGATTCTGGTTTCACAGTAAACAAAGATGCCAAAAATCAGGGCATTTTAAATATTTATGCTGGCTCAACAAATTGAACAGTAACATATGTACCATTTACAGTGTGTGGGATTTCTCTTCTCTCCTGGTTCACATTTAGTATACTTCGTTGTTACAAATCCAAAAAATAATTCCAGAGTGCACAGATGATGACCAACATTTTAAATTACATACTCATCTGAATAAATGTTGATTATTTCCAGAGGTGGCCAGTAGTCACAAAAAATTATCATTCTGAATATTAATTCAGATATAGCATCGCAGTTAAATTTTACCCTCAAGATATTTTGTTGTGATGCATTGAACTAAATAATATTTGACATTACAGGATAGTCATTAGGCTACATCATCGGCAGTCCCTCGGAATCGAGGAAGACTTGCTTCCACTCTTCGGTGGCTGAACAGTCCAATATGAGAACCACAGTCCCTGTCACAGGTGGGACACATAGTCGATGAGGGAAAGGGTAGGTGGGACTGCTTTGTCACACGCTCTTTCCGCTGCCTGCGCTTGATTTCTGCATGCTCTTGGCGATGAGACTCGAGGTGCTTGGCACCCTCCCGGATGCCCTTCCTCCACTCAGGGCGGTCTTTGGCCAGGGACTCCCAGGTGTCAGTGGGGACGTTGCACTTTATCAGGGAGGCTTTGAGGGTGTCCTCTGCCCACTTTTGGCTCATTTGCCGTGAAGGATTTCAGAGTAGAGTGCTTGCTTTGGGAGTCTGGTGTCTGGCTCGCGAACAATGTGGCCTGTCCAGCAGAGCTGATCAAGTGTGGTTAAGTGCTTCAATGCTGGGGATGTTGGCCTGGTCGAGGACATTTATGTTGGTCTGTCCTCCCAGGGGATTTGCAGGATCTTGCGGAGACATCGTTGTGGTATTTCTCCAGCGACTTGAGGGTCTACTGTACATGGTCCATGTCTCTGAGCCATACAGTGGAGAGTCAAGGGGCTATAGTGGGGGAGGAACTTAACACATTCAATCACTAAGGAGGTGACACTCAGTAAGATAATGGGACTAAAGGCAGATAAATCCCCTGGACCTGATGGCTTACATCCTAGGGTCTTGAGAAGCAGCAGCAGGGATAGTGGATGCACTGGTTATAATTTACCAACATTCCCTGGATTCTGGGGAGATCCTAGCAGATTGGAAAACTGCAAATGTAACTCCCTTATTAAAAAGGGAGGCAGACAAAAAGCAGGAAACTATCGGCCAGTTAGCCTAACATCTGTGATTGGGAAAATGTCCATTATTAAAGAAGCAGTAGCAGGACATTCAGGCAGAGTCAGCATGGATTTATAAAGGGGATGTTATGTTTGACAAATTTGCTGGAATTCTTTGTGGATGTAACGAACAGGGTGGAAAAGGGGGAACCAGTGGATGTGGTGTATTTGGACTTCCAGAAGGCATTGACAAGGTGCCACATAAAAGGTTACTGCACAAGATAAAAGTTCACTTGGTTGGGGGTAATATATTAGCATAGAGGGTTGGCTAATGAACAGAAAACAGAGAGTCGGGATAAATGGTGAATTCTCAGGTTGGCAATCAGTAACCAGTGGGGTGCCACAGGGATCAGTGTTGGAAGAAGGGACAGAGTGCAACGTAGCCAAGTTTGATGATATAAAGATGGGAGGTAAAGCAATGTGTGAGGAGGTCACAAAAAATCTGCAAAAGGACATAGACAAGCTAAGTGAGTGAGCAAAAATTTGGCAGATGAAATATAATGTTGGAAGACTGTTGAGGAGGACTCGAGTGACGACTTTCCCAGTGTCTGACAACAGGGAGATTCCTCTGTAGTTGCTACATGCAACACATTGAGAGACAAGAAATTGAAATACTAAAATGAGCAAGTGATGCTTCAGTTTTAGAGCCTTGGTTGGACCCCATTTAGAGAACTCTGTTCAGTTTTAGGCACCAAATCTCAATATTGGTCTGTTAAGGGAGGGTGGGGCAGTGAGAGAGTGCAATGCAAATCCACCAGAATTATACCAGGGCTTAAAGGATTAAATTATAAAGATAGGTTGCATAAACTGATCTTATATTTCCTTGATTTTAACCAGTTGAAGAGGAATCAAGGTCTTTAATATGTTTCTCCCTCCCACATCTTAAATAATGGTGTAGCATGTGCAATTTTCCAGTCCAAAGGCTCTATTTTCAAATCTAGAGCGGTTTGGAAAATTACTACCAATTTAATAACCAAACATGGAAACCATCAGGTCTGCGTTCATTATTTTCTCTATTATCTTTTTTGTAAAACTTATATTAAACCTATCAAGCCCCTCCACTTGACTTATTTTTAGGTTTCCTTGTACCACTGGTATACTGCCCTCTTCCTCCACTGTGGAAACAGATATAAAAGTATGAATTCAGCAAGTCTGCCATTTCCTTATAATCCATTATAGGAATACCTCAATCTGTCTTTAATGGGCCCATGCTCTCACTCATTCCTACACCATATTTATAAAAACTTGTACTGTTAGCGATGATAACCTATAGGATTTTTAGCTTTTGAGTTTTTTTGGCAAAAATGGTAGCGATACGTGAAACTTAGTTTTCGCTGCGCTACCATTTTTAGGCCGAACTTTTGGGTGTGGCACATCAGTAAGGGGGGGCATTGCAGGAAAATTTGCGGCACAAAAACGTGAGTTTCGTTAAATTTAGTCCGGGGCTGGGAGCGCTGCGAGGCGCGCCTTGGGAGGGTAAAAAAAAATCCAAAAAACATTCAAAAAATACTTACAAAACCCTGATCTATCAAATCGCTGAAAAAAAACTAATAAAAACTTTAACTTAACTTTTTTGCAGGTTTTCATACTTAGCGCTGCTGGCAGGGCTGCACCGACAGGAGAGCACCAAAAGTCAGACAGTAACGCAATCTGCGGTGTTTCACATCGGCACATCTCTCCCCGGTGGTACATCCCGTCGCCGCCGCAAACAACAAGCAGGGGATCCCGCCTAGGCTTCAAGACTGGCTTTTCGCCGTGGAGGGTCAAATCGCAGTAAAAACCCAGTCACAAACTTCTCAAAAATTCGGCCCATCATGCTGCTTTGCTACCAGTCCTAACTTACATTAATTTACAACACAGAAACAGGCCATTCGGCCCCACTGGTCCACACCGGTGTTAATGCTCCACGAAAGCCTCCTCCCATCCTACTTCATCTAACCCTATCTGTATACCCTTCTATTCCTTTCTCACTCATGTACTTGTCCATCTTCTCCTTAAACGCATCTATGTCGCACTGTTCTAAGCAATGTCTCCTAACTGCCTCTTCCTGAATGCTTTGAAACAAATCACATTTGGTAAATAACAGCAGTCTTGTTTGGTGCCATAAATCAGCAAACTTTGACAGTCTGACAGCGCTTTGTTTTTTGCTGGACCAGTTGCTGTCTTACCTCTTCTGGTTCTTCTATCCAAAGTAACTAATCTGATTGAAATGAAAAAGTGAGGTATGAAACTTACCATACCAATCAGAGCTAGCATTGCATTTTGATTCAATCACGCCGACCATTCTGGTGTGTGTTGTAAAAATGAGACCATTCCAGTGCAGTACTGCACAAATGCTGAACTCTCTAAAGTGCCTGACACGTTAAACTGTGGTAGTTCTCCCCATTTCAATAGTTCAGGTTAACATTGAATATCACACAGCTCAACACTAAGAACAGCAAGAGATTTTGGGTGATCTGGCCAAAATTCCTGCCTCAACCAACATCATAAAACATATTAATTGGTTATTCAACTCATTGTTGTTTGTGGAATCTTGCTGTGAGAAAACAGAGTACCACATTTAGCTACAAAACTGTTATTGTGCTTCAAGATTATTCATTGTATGCGAAATGTTTTCAAGGACTTAACTGAGAGATGTGATAAAACGATGTTTAAATCCAACTCTGCTTTTCCTCCATCTACTCTACCTTTCCTCATGTCTTGATCAGTCTGAAGGGCATATAATGGGCCAAAAATCACCTACTCTATGGGCACATACGATGTGCGCACGCACCCGTAGGGGCCCCGCAAATGTTGGTTCTCGGTGCGCGATGCGCATGTGCCAAAATCCGGCAACTTGAAGTGTCAACATTTCTTTTGACAATTCCAATGCATCCCTGGGAGAAGGGCATTTGTGGCGGGGATTTGGGCTATTTTCCCAGTGTAAGAATAAAAGTGTTTATGATTAAAATTGATTATGTGTATGTATAAATGTTAAAAGTGTAGATTAACAGAAAAGCCTGTTTGTGTTGAGATAAAATGGAAGCCCACAGATTGCCAGCATGGGCTAAGTTTTGTAAGAAACAAAATGAAAGCCCCGAGAGCTGCTGCATGGGTTTTGTGCATTGGAAAGCCATTTAAACTAATCAGAGATGGTTGAGCCAGACCAGACAGCCACCTGTGTGAGGAGAGCCAATAAGGAGCTGCCCTGGAGCCAAGATCCAATCATGAGGCTTTTGGAGGGACAATGGACTTAAGGGATATAAAAACTCAAGCCACACAGGTTGCTCTCTCTCTTGGACACACGGCACAAGACATCCTTAAGACCAGCTAAAACAGCAAGCCGTGTGTCCAAACCAGCCAGCAAAAGGGACACAATGTATACCACTCGTTATTATAACCTCACTGTAGCTCTGTTAATACATAATTGACAACTGTTGGTAATATGCATGTGTGTGTCTTAAGATAACTGATTACTGCTGCAAATGTGCATGTGTGTATTGTTTTTAATAAACTAATTGTTTGGAAAGAATCATCTCACTGTCAAATGTTCGCCCAGAGATTCAGAAATCTTACACCAGTGAATGTCCTTAAAACTCTTGCGCCTAGTAAAAGCAGGCACAATGCTGCATTATATTATAACTTTAGCATATCCACCTCCTAAGATTTTAACATTTTATTTTCAGATTCTAATCCAACACCATCTCATTGGACCCGTTTTTCTACTGTTCATTCTGACAATCTTCGACCTCAGGCCAACAGTGAAAGAAAATCTCATCAGAAAACAACTATAAATCGGCTGATTTGTTACAGAAGTCATAACGAATAAAAAAAAAAGTGCTGTTTTCATGGTATACAATAAAACAAACATCTACTAGGCTAAATTTGATTCTAGCTCTGAAGAAATTTACCAAAATACAACCATAAAGTAAAAATGCATGCTCTTCATTTGCAATATACGAGCTAATGAAATATAACCTTTAGAATATCCAGTTAATGCAGTTGAGGTCATTTTCCGGTTGGCCAACAGTAACTAGTGGGGTGCCGCAGGGATCGGTGCTGGAACCTCAACTATTTACAAACTATATTAATGACATGGATGAAGGGACCGAGTGTAATGTAGCTCAGTTTGCTGATGATATAAAGATGGGTGGGAAAGCAAATTGCGAGGAGGACACAAAAAATATGCAAAGGGATATAGACAGGCTAAGTGAGTGGGCAAAAATTTAGCAGATGGAGTATAATGTTGGAAAGTGTGAGGTTATGCACTTTGGCAGAAAAAAAATCCAAGAGCAAGTTATTATTTAAAATGGAGAAAATATGCAAAGTGCTGCAGTACAGCGGGACCTGGGGGTACTTGTGCATGAAACACAAAAGGTTAGTATGCAGGTACAGCAAGTGATCAGGAAGGCCAATGGAATCTTAGCCTTTGTTGCAAAGGGGATGGAGTATAAAAGCAAGGAATTCTTGCTGCAGTTATACAGGGTATTGGTGAGGCCGCACCTGGAATACTGCATACAGTTTTGGTTTCCATATTTAAGAAAGGATATACTTGCTTTGGAGGCAGTTCAGAGAAGGTTCACTAGGTTGATTCCAGAGATGAGGGGGTTGACTTATGAGGAAAGGTTGAGCCTCTACTCATTGGAATTCAGAAGAATGAGAGGTGATCTTATCGAAACATAAGATTATGAGGGGGCTCGACAAGGTGGATGCAGAGAGGATGTTTCCACTGATAGGGGAGACTAGAACTACAAGGCATAATCTTAGAATAAGGGGCCAACCATTTAAAACTGAGATGAGAAATTTCTTCTGAGGTTGTGGATCTGTGGAATTCGCTGCCTCTTCCATGGCTTTGTGTAACATCAGAATTCTAATATTTTGGTTTGAGAAAAAAATATAAATTAAGCAGTGTTACTGTTTATCTGCTGCATTCTCTTTACTTCGGTGTACATTTTAATCCCAGCAATAAATCTGATATTCGACTTTCAATCTAAACTATATTCTCTGACAGCACATTATTTTTCATCTGTGGAAGCTGGGTCATCAGGAGGCGAGAGAGAGAGGGGTGACGAGAGGGAGAGAGAGAGAGAGAGAGGGGTGACGAGAGGGAGAGAGAGAGAGAGAGAGGGGTGACGAGAGGGAGAGAGAGAGAGAGAGGGGTGACGAGAGGGAGAGAGAGAGAGAGAGGGGTGACGAGAGGGAGAGAGAGAGAGGGGTGACGAGAGGGAGAGAGAGAGAGGGGTGACGAGAGGGAGAGAGAGAGAGGGGTGACGAGAGGGAGAGAGAGAGAGGGGTGACGAGAGGGAGAGAGAGAGAGGGGTGACGAGAGGGAGAGAGAGAGAGGGGTGACGAGAGGGAGAGAGAGAGAGGGGTGACGAGAGGGAGAGAGAGAGAGGGGTGACGAGAGGGAGAGAGAGAGAGGGGTGACGAGAGGGAGAGAGAGAGAGGGGTGACGAGAGGGAGAGAGAGAGAGGGGTGACGAGAGGGAGAGAGAGAGAGGGGTGACGAGAGGGAGAGAGAGAGGGGTGACGAGAGGGAGAGAGAGAGGGGTGACGAGAGGGAGAGAGAGAGGGGTGACGAGAGGGAGAGAGAGAGGGGTGACGAGAGGGAGAGAGAGAGGGGTGACGAGAGGGAGAGAGAGAGGGGTGACGAGAGGGAGAGAGAGAGGGGTGACGAGAGGAAGAGAGAGAGGGGTGACGAGAGGGAGCGAGTGTGCAAGAAAAAAGAGGAGGAAAAACAGCAACAAAAAAACCCCAGAAAATCTGCAAGACATTGGAGAGAAATGCATACAAATAAAACTAGAAACTGGGAAAGAAACAAAGGCACCGTTACAGATGTCAAGAGATTTTTTTCTTCTTTAATGTCCTTGGGGATTATGTAAATAATTATTCATTTTGTGCAACTCCCAATTATTAGAATCCAGACCCTCTTTTTATTTATGTTTACAGTAAACTGCAGTGTCCAAAGGCAAATCCACATTCCTTATAAACCAAAATATTTTAAGTACACAAAGGACAGGAGTAGCATGCGTGAAGATTATTTGCACCACAGAGGTCAGGCAAAATATCCAGTATACATTCCGAATCACTTAGATAGGATGAAAAATAATGTGCTGTCAGAGAATATAGTTTAGCTTGAAAGTAGAAAATCAGATTTATTGCTGGGATTAAAATGTACACCGAAGTAAAGATAGTGCAGCAGATAAGCAGTAACACTGCTTAATTTATACTTTTTTCTCAAATCAAAATATTAGAATTCTTATGTTACACAAAGCCATTATGCATTACAGCTACTGGTCACTGGTTCTTCGGATCATAACATTAGAATTACAAAACTTCAACTAATTTATCTGAGGCTACATAAAATGCCTTTTCAAAAATGTGTTCGTCAACTCAAATAGAATACATATGAAATTCAGAAGAGTTAGTTAATATTTCCTTCCCATATATTAGTTATAAGAGGCCCAAGTTTCAGCCTCAGTTGCTCCTGATTTTTTGGAGCAACTGGTGTAGAGCAGAGTATCTGAGAAATTCAAATTCTCGGCATTTAGTTTGCTCCAGTTCTCGTCAGTTAGAACAGTTTCACTTTGGAACATAATTTTTTCTTCAAAAGGGGGCGTGTCCAGCCACTTACGCCTGTTTTCAAAGTTTCGGCAGTGAAAACTTACTCCAAACTAACTTAGAATGGAGTAAGTGAAGATTTTTGTACACTCGAAAAAACCTTGTCTACACTTTAGAAAATCAGGCGTAGGTTACAAATCAGGCGTAGGGAATGGGGGGGGGGGGGGGGGGGGGCGGTTAAAAGGGAAGTTTACAAACATTAAACACTTCAGTTAAAGAGCCATCATCAATAATAAATGATAAAAACATTAAAAAATCGACCAAAAAAAAATGAATAAGAAATAATTTTTTTTTTTAAATCAATAAATAAAACATTTTGTACTTACCGAATGCAGCACCGGGAGCCCTCCAACAGCGTGCTGGGATGCACCCCCTCCCCCGGCAGTGTGTCTCTATCTGTCTGTGTCTCTGACAGGGAAGAGGAAGAGGAAGAGGAAGAGAGGAGAAGGGGGGTCGGAGAGGAGAGGGGGGGTCGGAGAGGAGGGGGGGGGCGGAAAGGAGAGAGGGGGGGCGGAAAGGAGAGAGGGGGGGCGGAAAGGAGAGAGGGGGGGCGGAAAGGAGAGGGGGGGGCGGAAAGGAGAGGGGGGGGGGCGGAAAGGAGAGGGGGGGCGGAAAGGAGTGCGGGGGCGGAAAGGAGTGCGGGGGGCGGAAAGGAGAGGGGGGGGCGGAAAGGAGAGGGGGGGGCGGCGGAAAGGAGAGGGGGGGGCGGAAAGGAGAGGGGGGGGGCGGAAAGGAGAGGGGGGAGCCGGAAAGGAGAGGGGGGAGCCGGAAAGGAGAGGGGGGGGCCGGAAAGGAGAGGAGGGCGCCGGAAAGGAGGGGGGGGCGGAAAGGAGAGGGGGGGGGGCGGAAAGGAGAGGGGGGGGGCGGAAAGGAGAAGGGGGGGGCGGAAAGGAGAAGGGGGGGGCGGAAAGGAGAAGGGGGGGGCGGAAAGGAGAAGGGGGGGGCGGAAAGGAGAAGGGGGGGGCGGAAAGGAGAAGGGGGGGCGGAAAGGAGAGGGGGGGGCGGAAAGGAGAGGGGGGGGCGGAAAGGAGAGGGGGGGGCGGAAAGGAGAGGGGGGGGCGGAAAGGAGAGGGGGGGGCGGAAAGGAGAGGGGGGGGGCGGAAAGGGGGGGGCGGGGCGGAAAGGAGGGGGGGGCGGGGCGGAAAGGAGGGGGGGGGGCGGGGCGGAAAGGAGGGGGGGGCGGGGCGGAAAGGAGAGGGGGGGGCGGAAAGGAGAAGGGGGGGGGAAAGAAGAAAGGGAGGGGGGGAAGAGATAGGATAAGGTGGGGGCGGGGAAAAAGAGGCTGAAGGGCCCCGGCCCTTTGGGCAGGGCCCGTCCCCAGCACTAGATTCACAGGTAGGTGGCGTTGGGTCGGGTCCGGGGTCGGGAGCGCGGGTCGGGTCAGGGGGGGGGGGGGGGGGGGGCGGAGGGAGGTCGGTTCGGTTCGGGGGGAGAGAGAGAGGTCAGGTTGGGTCGGGTCCGGGGTCCGGCGTCGGGAGCGTGGGTTGGGTCGGAGAGAGGTTCGGGTCGGAGGGAGGTTCGGGTCGGGGGAGGTGGAGCACGGGTCGGGTCCAGTCCGGTCCGGGGGTGGGGGGGAAGCGGGAGTCGGGTCGGTGTCGGGTCCGGTCCAGGGGGGGGAGGGGGGAGGGAGCGCGGGTCAGGTCGGGGGGGTTGGTGGGAGGGAGTTCGGTTCGGGTCGGGGGGGTAGGGAGAGGGAGGTCAGGTCGGGGGGGGGGGGGGGGGGGGGGGGGGGGGGGGGGGGGCAGGCGGCGTGTCGGGTCCAGTCCGGGGGACCGGGTCCGGTCCGGGTGGGGGGGGGAAGCGGGAGTCGAGTCGGGTCGGGTCGGGAGGAAGCATGAGCTGGGCATGGGACAGCCTTATGCACGCAGCCCCAGTGAGGCCATTCGGCCAGGGCTGCGTGCTTCGGGCCCCTCCCACATAGTTTTGGGCGCCTAGAGCTACTGCACATGCGCGCCCACTGTAGCGCGCTTGTGCAGAGGTCCAGGCACTGTTTTCAGCGCAGGGACCTAGCTCCGCCCCCCACAGCTCGTGCTGCGCCGCGCCTGACTCAAGAGGACCAGCAAGGAGCCGGAAAATCTATAAGTTATTTTTAGGCGCACTTTGTGGCGCGAAAAACGGGTGTCCAGGTCGGGGCTGCACCGTTCTAGGCTGCGCCGTTCTAGGCGCGGCCCGAAACTTGGGCCCAAAATTTCAAGATACATGTAGTACAAAAATGTGAGCAACAGAATAGCAGGAAATATAATGGAATACAATGCATAAAAACATAGGTCTGAAATGTTTTTCCATGTGCAGTACCATGAGAGATCAATTAGATTACTTCCAAAAGAAGTCAGTTGACTTGACTTCACTTAAAGAAAGCAAAAGTTGCATTAAGTGAATCATAACAAGGATACTCAGCTGGCTGACATCTGGAAAGACCTATAGGGGCCAAAATTCAGGTCTGCCCGAAACGGGGCGCACCTACCACTTTTTGGTTGCCATTACCACCACAATGGTCGAGGCCGGAATCCGCCCTTAATTCAGCGATCTTTAAAAAAATGTTGCCAACGGGATTAGCCGGCAGGAATCGGCACTTTGCAGCAGTGTGAGTGGAGAGCTTGGAGCGGAGTTTCCACGGGGAAATTCAGCTTCTGTTAACGGGCCAGCTACTCCTTGGCCTTCTTAAAGGCCAGGGTTTGCAGCTAGACCCAGAGGAGGGAAGGCTTTGTAGTGAAGGCCATGACTGCTGGACCTGTAGGAAGGAGGGCAAGCCGTTTTTCAGATGCAGTACTGGAGACACGAATGCAGGTTGTGGAGGGAAGGAGGAATGTGCTGTACCCAGACAGAGGCAGACCTTCTTGCGAGGTCTTCACCAATGCCTGGAGAGAGATAGCTGTGGAGGTGTCGGGGACCTCCATTCATGACTGGACCGTCACCCAGTGCCGAAAAAGGATGAATGACATCATCCGTCTGATGAAAGCGAGTACCTGTTCCACCAACTGTTGACCTTCCATCAGCGAGCCTGGCCTTTATTCTTCCCTTATTTCACACCTTCACTCTAGTCACTGAAGTAGCATTTCACTGTGGTGTGTGTATATATATTTCTATAGTGCTCGCAATGATGGCTCCCTTTCATGTCACAGTGACTTTCATGTCAGTGACAACTGCATGTCAGGGACACGCATTTGTGCACTTATTTCTGAGGCCTCATCACGGTTAATCAGCAACCATTCTTTATTTTGCAGGCCAAGGTTGCGCACAACCGCATGGAGGAAAGGAGGACTGGTGGTGCAAAGCCCCAGCATCAAATACTGACTCCTTTGGAGGAGAGGGTAGAGGCGCTAGTGGGCAGACATGCTGCCTTCCCTGTGACCACTGGTACTGGCGATGCCGGTCCCCCTGCGGGCAGTATGGGTAAGTGAGACCCTCCTTTAATGCTATCTCTCCCTGAAAGCGCCAGCACCTACTGTGCCTTTCTTTCTGAAAGTGTGCTAGTTGCAGCCTCCATTCGTCAATCCCCTACCTCACCTTCACGGCATTCCTGGTGCCATTTACGCTTGCAGATGAGAGGTCAAGTGACAGCCAACGAGAGGGTCCGAGCACAACTGCAAGTGGGAGGGCACTGTAGGACAGCCTTGAAAGCAGTGGCAGCGGAGGCCAAGGAGAGGATGACATGGCGAGTGGGTGTGGAGGGCTGGACGATAGCATTGAGGGCACTGAAAGCCATGGGGATCCTGACACCCTAGAGGACATTGGGGCCTTGAGCCTAGATGAGACCCTAGAACTCCGTCCATCCGCTGGCTCAATCTCACATGAGGCAGAGGACGAGAGGGACAGTGCTGGCAGCACCGCATCACTGCTTCCACTCACGCGCGCCAGATCAGATACTGGGAGTACGCGGTCGGATCTAGTAGAGAAAACAGAGGGGTCTGCACGGGGCCTAGCGGCCTGCAGCATGGTGATGGGCAGAGGGAACCTCGGGTGCCATCTCTCCAGGGGGAGAGTTCTGCTGAGGCGGAGTCAGATAAGCGCATCGATGTTGGGGCTTATGAAAGAAGGGTGGAGGCCATGCACTCCCAGATGTTGGGGGTAGTGGCAAGGGTGCCAGACAGGCTGTCGGAAGCAACGAGGAGCGTGGAGGAGCTTGCCTCCCGCATTGTTGACAGCTCTGAGCCCATCATTGCCAGTGTGTAGGCGATGGTGGATTCCCAAAGAGACCATGCAGATCCAGTTGTGATGCTGCAGCTCTCTGGTGGTGTGGCAGCTGCCATTACAGCACAGGTGCAAGGGAACAAGCGTGCCGGTGCTGGTTTGGAGAGGATGGACACCGTCCTGGAAGTTCAGAATGCTCTTGTGCCTACTGTGCAACAGATCACGGAGTGTCTACCTGCTGTCAACTCTGGTAGCTTCAACCCTGTGGCTGCTCTCATGCAGTCTCAGCTCAATGCCACCCGACATCTTAGTGTTGCCTTGGCGGCTGTGTCTGCCACAGGGGACCTTCCAGTGTGGTGCCACAGCAACGACCCGAGCTCCCTCAGACTGGTGGCGTTGGTAATGTGCCGCCCCCGGGGAATGATGCAGGCTCCTCGGACCAGGATTCTGATGATGTGCTCTCTCAGAATCACATCATTCCTGACCCCAGACCTGTCACTCCACCATTGCCTCCAACCATGGAATTGCCCAAGCCAAGACCGACTGAACCCTCCAAGGAGGGTGCTGACCAATCTCCAGCCAACCCTTCCAGGGCCAGAGCTGGTCGAGGGCATCCGAGAAAGACATCTGTAGCTTCCACACAGGAAACACAGCAGCTGTCCCAGACCCATGAGGCAGCCACAGGGGAGACATTGCGGCGGAGTCGTAGGATTTGTATGCATAAAAGAGGGGTTATAAGGAAATTTACAAGGGTGAGAAATTATGTTGTGTTACCACCACCGATGTCTCCGCAAGATTCTGCAAGTCCCCTGGGAGGATAGACGCGCCAACATCAGTGTTCTCGATCAGGCCAACATCCCCAGCATCAAAGCACTGACCACACTCGACCAGTTCCATTGGGCGGGTC
Organism: Pristiophorus japonicus; assembly: GCF_044704955.1. Taxonomy (NCBI): domain Eukaryota; kingdom Metazoa; phylum Chordata; class Chondrichthyes; family Pristiophoridae; genus Pristiophorus; species Pristiophorus japonicus. The sequence goes on from NC_091986.1 coordinate 88,366,788, forward strand.
ACATTGTCCTCATGCCTGATGCAAGACTCCGAAAGTAAGTGCTCTACTCGGAACTCCTACACGACAGGCGATCCCCAGGTGGGCAGAGGAAACGTTTCAAGGACACCTTCAAAGCCTCCTTGATAAAGTGCAACATCCCCACCAACACCTGGGAAAGGACCTCCCCAAGTGGAGGAAGAGCATCCGGGAGGGTGTGGAGCACCTCGGGTCTCGTCGCTGATAGCATGCATAAATCAAGCGCAGGCAACAGAAGGAGCATGCGGCAAGCCAGACACCTCACCCACCCCTTCCTTCAACCACTGTCTGTCCCACCTGTGACAGAGACTGTAACTCGTGTATTGGACTGTACAGTCACCTGAGAACTCACTTAGAGTTGAAGCACGTCTTCCGAGGACCTGCCTATGATGAGTATTTTGCACCATTGTTTATTATGTTATAAATCTTTATTTTGTCTTCGAAATCTGGGTTGGTGTATAATTTGACAGTGAGCAATGATGTATGAAGAGACTCAGTGGGATGGCCATGGAAAAGAGAAGCTGAAGGGTCATCTGGGCATTAGATCATCTGAAACGAACAGCAATGAGACGGGTCTGCACTTCCCTTGCAGGGTTGGGATGGCGACGACGCCTCCTGGGTGGCTGGCGACGCGCATCCTGTTCCTCCTCCTCCTCCTCGTGCTGCTGCGCCTCCTCCTGAGGTGCTACTGCTGGATCGACCTCCAGCGGCTGGCCCCTCATGATTGGCAGGTTGTGAACCATGCAGCAGATGACTATGAAGATGGAGACCCATTCAGGAGAGTACTGCAATACTCCACCGGAGTAGTCCAGGCAACGGAACCTCTGTTTAAGGATCCCGATGCAGTGCTCAATTATGCACCTTGTGGCGGAATGAGTCATTGTATGCATGTTCGGCAGCAGTCCTGAGGTTCCAAAGGGGAGTCAGCAGCCAAGTGGACAGGGGATATCCCTTGTCCCCAAGCAGCCATCCACAATCCTGGTTTGAGCCCAAGAAGATGGCGGGCACACTGCTCTGGCGCAGGATGAAGGCGTCGTGGCTGCTGCCTGGATACCGAGCATCAATTGTCATGATCCTGCGCTGGTGGTTGCACACTAGCTACACATTCAAGGAGTGGAATCCCTTTCAGTTCACAAACATGTTAGCATGGGTTAGTGGCACCCTCAGTCCGACGTGTGTGCAGTCGATGGGCCCCTGCACTCTAGGGAACCCTGCATTCTGGACAAATCCAGCTTGCCGCTCCACCTGCTTCTCCCTGGTCATTGGGAATTAAATGTATTGCACTGCATTTCTCCTGTACAGAGCATCTGTGACGACAGATGGAGCGATGGGCAAAGAACTGCGCGATATTAGAAATGTCTGCAGTTGCAGACTGGAAAGAGTCATTTGCGTATAAGTTTAGTGCAATGGTGACTTTTGTTTCAATGCTCAGAGCTGTCCTCAGCCTTGCCTGAGGCTACAGATCCGGCCGCAGGAAATTGCACAGCTCCCTCAGGATGTCCTTCCCGAATCGGAGCCGTCGCAGACAGTGCTCATCGGTTAGCTCCACAAAGGAAAACGGATGTCGGTACACCCTTCTTCCCCCAGGTCTGTGCTGGGCCTCTGCGATGAAAGCTGGCTGAATGCCTTCTCCCTCATCCTCTTGATGCTCCTCAGCCTCTGCAGGCTGAAGCTGGCAAGCATCTGGTTCGGGGGCGGGGGGGGGGGGGGGCGATCAGCATACCTGACCCTCCTCCTGACGCTAGCTCCTTCCTGGCCAACCTCTCTGTCTTGAGGTCTGCGGCCATCTCCACATTGGGCAGCCATGCATGCTGCCTCTCCATTGCCTGCTGCCTCTGGACCCATTGTTGATGGCACCGCCTTCTCCTGCATGCCTCCCTGCGTCGCACAATGTGGACAAGCTGTTCCCCTGCTAACATTGAGCCCATTGTGTCTGCAGGCTCGACCCTCACTATGAGGCCTCTGTGGAGTACAGAATGAGGCCCCCCAGGTCACCAGTAATCATGACGAGTGATAAACTTTTCAAAAGTCCGAAAAAGTTCTCACTAGTCCACAAAAGATTTTGGAACGCGCAACAATTTTTTTTACAAGTCTTCAAAATTTAAGTGAACAAAAATCCCGATTCCACCAACACTCCTTTCTCCTCTACTGGCAGTCTCGAGCAGCCCGGCACAGTGCTCCGACACAAAAAGCTGTTGGGGGCACCATCAGGCAGCAGGTTACTTTTATTAATGCTGAATATAGGTTCCAGGGCGGAGCGGCAGCGGTACGCATTGAGTGCGTCATTACGGCCGCATACACACTACCGCAGAAGTGTGGGGAGCAGGCGGAAGTGAGCACCGCTCCAAAAATGGCCTAGCTAAATTTCACTGCTAACAGCCATTGGAACGGAAGTCGGCAGCCGCTCGACTCTGCCTCCTGGCCGCCACTTTCCGGTGGTAACCGGCCTTTTTGGGAGCTGAATTTCGGCCCCAATGTGTACAGAAGGGTTTTTTTTTTTAAATCACTGAACATAGATATTCATGCCATTTGGCTAAAAAAAAAGTTTTTAAAAGCTTCATGTTTCACTTACAGTATTGGAAGCTGCACCGATGTACTGTACAACCATTTCCCTTTTAGTACTTAAGTCCTTCTCACGTAGAGGAGCCTTTCGCTCTTCATTTAAGTTCATATCTTCCTGTGGAGAGAACAATTAGATAAAGTTAACTTGCTGAAACGCTGTATATTGCTTTTTAAGTTATTAGTTATGACCATCATACAAACCCTATCCTAAACATCCTAAAACCCTTTATTGATTGGTGTCGCCGCATATCTGTAGTGACCTTTAGAATCCGTTTTTAAACCAATTTCCAATTATAAATTCCCAGATTCTTCAGGACTGCTGAAACACTTAACTTCTAAATTTGAGCGACAGAACCCAGTGAAACTTTCCACTACATTCTGACCAAATTCAGATCTGGAGTTGTGAAGAACCAAAGAGCTTGCATTTGTCTGGTGCTTTTCTCATTCTCAGAATGTTCCAAGTTCTTCATAGCCAATTAAGTACATTCTTTATTTAATGAAAATGGATTCACTGATGTTATGTAGACAAATACAGCAGCCAATTTGTTCACAACAAGGTTCCATGAACAGCAAGAACCAAATAATCTGTTTTAATGGTGTTGGCTCAGAGATAAAATCATCATCTTCTTCGACAGTCCCTCGGAGTCAAGGGCGACTTGTTTCCACACGAAAAATGAGTTCTCAGGTGACTGATGAGTCGGATGTGGTAACTACAGTCTCTAACACAGGTTGGGCAGTGGTTGAAGGGACGTTGTTTGAAATGCCAGTTGCTTGGAATGCTTGGGTTGACATGTGCTCCTTCTACTGTTTGCGCTTGGTCTTCGCTAGCTGCCGGCAAAGAGACTCGAGGTGTTCAGCACCTTCCTGGATTCTTCTCTTCCACTTTGACCGGTCTTGGGCCAGGGATTCCCAGGTGTCAGTGGGGATTGTGGGAGCGAAAGCCCGTATTTCTGAAACTCTTCGGTGCAGTCTGGAAAAATCGAAGGGGTTGAAGGTTGAAGATTGAGGTTTGCATCGAAACAGGGTACTAGACAATATGGAGCCATTTAACCATTTAAATGTGTCTTTCTGATCACCAGTGTGTTGACAGTACTTCATGGTGGGAGTCGATTGAAGCAGTGAGACTTGATTTCAGAATAATAGTGGCTGGTCATTTACCTGTATGTTAATTATTTGTATGAATCATCAATACTATCTATGCATGAAATCAAAGAAACTCCTCTGCCGATCATCTGGTTTGTGTACAGTAATTCATGACATCGTCTGTATGTTAAGTATTTGAATGTACCATTTGTTACTATGCGAGGAAACGATCTGGTTTGTGTATAGTAATTCAGAAAGCAATTAGTCATCATTACAGGACAATGCCATGAGTTTACATCGTCTGTATGTTTCATAAGACCCTGCCACACAGCACTGCCCCCCCAGTCATCAAGATCTGCGGCGCGGCCCTGGACAACGTGGACCACTTTCCAGATCTTGGGAGCCTATGATCAGCAAGGGCAGACATCAACGACTAGGTTCAACACCACCCCCAGTGCGCCAGCGCAGCCTTCGGAAGAGTGTTCGAAGATCAGGTCCTCAAATCTGGCACCAAGCTTATGGTCTACAGGGCTGCAGTGATACCCGCCCTCCTGTATGGCTGAGGTATGGACCATATACAGTAGACACCTCAAAAATCGCTGGAAAAATATCAACGACGTCTCCGCAAGATCCTGCAAATCCCCTGGGAGGACAGACGCCCCAACGTTAGCGTCGTCGATCAGGCCAACATCCCCAGTATCAAAGCACTGACCACACTCGACCAATTTCATTGGGAGGCTACACTATTCGCATGCCCAACACAAGACTCGCAAAGCAAGTGCTCTACTCAGAACTCCTACACGGCAAGCGAGCCCCAGGTGGGTAGAAGAAACGTTTCAAGGACACCATCAAAGCCTCCTTGATAAAATGCAACATCCCTACCAACACCTGGGCCAAAGTGGCCCTAAGTGGAGGAAGAGCATCCGGGAGGGCACTGAGCATCTCGAGTCTCGTCACCTAGAGCATGCAGAAAGCAAGCACAGGCAGTGGAAGACAGACTCAGCACCCACCCTTTCCTTCAACGACTGTCTGACCCACCGGTGACAGAAACTGTAATTCCCGTTTTGGATTGTTCAGTCACCTAAGAACTCACTTTTAGAGTGGAAGCAAGTCTTCCTCGATTTCGAGGGACCGCCAATGATGGATTTCAGGACAATGCCATTTGAGTCTACATCGTCTGCATGTTAATTGTCTATATGTACTATGCAAGGAAACAAGAGTTCAAAGGCTTTTTAGGTATAAGAGATGGAACTGGCTGTTTGTTAGACACACACATCAGAAACTGGAAACTCGGAAGGTGTGTGTGTCACAAGCAGCCAAGGAAATCGGAACAAGCAGAGAGCTGCCTTTATGAAGTGTCTCAGTAACTTTCATACTTGGTTTGTATCGTATGAATGTCCAAATAAAAGACCTGAACCTGGCATTTACTACAACTGTGTGTGTGCAATCCTACATTTAAAGCAACAAAGCGAAAAGAAGAAAGCTGTACAACAGGGATGTTGCACTTTTTCAAGGCGACCTTGAGGGTGTCCTTGAAGAGTTTCCTCTGCCCACCTGGGGTTCGTTTGCCGTGTTGAAGCTCAGAGTAGAGCACTTCTTTTGGGAGTCTCTTATCGGGCATGTGGACGATGTGGCCCATGCATCGGAGCTGATCGATCGTTGAAGCATTCAGAGATAAATATTGGCCAGGACACAAGCAGAATTCCCCTGTAATTTTTTGCCTAATGCAATGGGCTATTTTATACTCACCCAAGCAAACGGGTCCCTAGTGTAAAATCTAATGTAAAAGACAGCACCGTGATCAGTGCAGCCGTCTCAGTACGGCACTGAAGTGCCAGCCTAGTTAAAATGCTCAAGTGCTACAGTGAGATTTGCCTCAACAGTCGAACTCGGGCAAGAATGCTACTAGAGTCAAAGCTAACAAATCAAATCTGTTGGCCTGGATTTTCCAGGGCCTTTGCCACAAGTTCCGTGTTTCTATGTGCGATGTGCTTGTGCAAAAACTCGGAACTTGCGATCTGCATGCACCGCATCCCTGGGAAATGGAGCGTGTGCCTGGTAAAAGCTGGCCCAAGGCTGCCTTTTACCAGCCTAACAGTTTAAAATAAATGTTAAACAGGCGTTTCTGCAGCCGCAGACGCTGGTGTCAGGGTCAAGGATGTCACTGAGTGGCTGCAGGGCAGTCTGGGGGGGGAAGAGGGGGAACAGCCAGAGGTCGTGGTCCATATCGGGACCAATGACATAAGTAGAAAGAGGGATGAGTTCCTGCAGGCAGACTTTAAGGAGCTCGGAGAGGAGATTAAAAAGCAGAACCTCAAAAGGTAGTAATCTCCAGATTACTCCCAATGCCATGAGCTAGTGAGTACAAAAATAGGAGGATAGAGCAGATTAATACATGGCTGGAGAGATGGTGCAGGCGGGAGGACTTCAGTTTCCTGAGGCATTGGGACCTGTACAAGCTGGACGGGTTGCATCTCAACAGAGCCGGGACCAATACCCTCATGGGGGAGGGGTCGCTGGTGCCGTTGGGGAGAGTTCGAACTAGCTTGGCAGGGGGATGGGAACCTGAAAATAGATTCAGTCAGGAGGGGAGTAAAGCTGGAATTAGAAAGCAAAAAGAAAGAAAGTGAGTTTGAAGGGGAGAGGAAGCAAGCAGGAAAATAGGGTAAAAAAAAACAAATTTAAAGGCACATTGGCTAAATGCATGTAGCATTCATAACAAAATAGATGAGTTGACGGCACAAATGGGTATTACGGAAATATCAGAAAGGCTTAAGTAGTTAGTTCAAACCTGGGGTCTAAAAAATTAACAAGCTCTCTTGCACAAAAAACAAGCAGGCGTTAACCTCAGGGTCAATGAGATAAGGGATGAGGTAGAGTTGTAAACCATTAAGGAAAATCACAGGGGATAATAAAGCCAAATGCCAATTAACAAAGTTCCAGCAATTGCTCATGACCGAACAAAAGGTCAGGCTAGGAATAACAGACTGAAGACCAATGGACAGGAGGGTGTTACCCACCATCACAGGACCAGCTGTGGCCACAGCAGGGGGCAGAGGGTGATAAAGAATTCCAGGGATCAAATTAATGGTCTCACACAGGAAAGGAGATTTCCAACTTGGTAATAACTTTTGGAGGCGAGAGACAAGTTGAGAGAACAGCAGAATGTCTCTGTATCTTGTAGAAACAAGCAGGCAATTAGTAGCAACCCATATGGTTAACAAAGGGACAAACAAGGTATAAAAATGGACAAGTTTGGACAGTCCATAGCAAGAACCCGGGACCAACACTCGACAGAAGCAGGGACCAGGGAGCAACCCTCAAAGGAACATTGTCAGAACCAGATTGATCACCCGGGAGTGTAGAGTTCAATAGAGTATTTTGAATGGCAAGGAACACCTTTTGGAATGCCTTGTCTGCAGAGTTAGTTAAACAGAGTTAACTGGAGTATAAGTAGTGAGTCTTGTACTACTTCTGTATCGGAGAATTAGAGTATAAGTAGCATGTCTTGTACTTTTCCTGTATTAAACGAACATTAATGATGCTGTCATTTGTCTAGTGTGTAATTTGATATTTAACTCAGGAACCGTCGCAGGCAACTACTCGTCACACGACGAGCGAAATTGCCGCTTGCGCAACAGTATGAACTGGTAGCCATTACAGAGACGTGATTGCAAGGTGACCAGGACTTGGAATTAAATATTCAGCGATATTTGACAATCCGGAAGGACAGTCAGAAAGGAAAAGGAGGTAGGGTAGCTCTATTGATAAAGGATGGAATCACTGCAATAGTGAGAAACGATATTGGCTCAAATGATCAGGACATTAAAACAGTTTGGGTGGAGATAAGGAGAAAAAGTCACTGGTGGGCATAGTCTTATAGGCCTCCAAAAGGCAGCAACTCTGTTGGTCGGAGTATAAACCAGGATATAGTGGGGGCTTGTAAAAAGGGAACAGCAATAATCATGGGTGATTTTAACCTCCATATTGATTGGATAAATCAAATTGGTCAGGGTGGCCTTGAGGATGAGTTCATCGAGTGCATAAGGGACGGGTTCCTTGAGCAGTATGTAACGGAACCACCCAGGGGGCTGGCTATCTTGGATCTGGTCCTGTGTAATGAGACCAGATGAAGAAACAATCTCCTAGTAAAGGATCCCCTTGGAATGACTCATCATAGCATGGTTGAATTTCAAATTCAGATGGAGGGTGAAAAAGTTGGATCTCAAACCAGCGTACTAAGCTGAAATAAAGGAGACCATGTAGATATAAGGGCAGAATTGGCTAAAGTGGACTGGGATAATAGATTAACATGCAAGGCAGTTGATGAACAGTGGTGTACATTTAAGGAGATATTTCATAACTCAACAAAAATATATTCCAGTGAGGAGAAAAGGGTGTAAAAGAAAAGACAGTCATCCGTGGCTAACTAAAGAAATAAAGGACGGTATCCAATTAAAAACAAGGTCAGACAAAGTGGCCAAAATTAGTGGGAGGACAAAAGATTAGGAAGCTTTTAAAAGCCAGCAAAGAATGAAACATAGAAAATAGGTGGAGTAGGCCATTCGGCCGTTCGAGCCTGCACCACCATTCAATAAGATCATGGCTGATCATTCACCTCAGTACCCCTTTCCTGCTTTCTCTCCATACCCCTTGATCCCCTTAGCCGTAAGGGCCATATCGAACTCCCTCTTGAATATATCCAATCAACTGGCATCAACAACTCTCTGCGGGAGGGAATTCCACAGGTTAACAACTCTCCGAGTGAAGAAGTTTCTCCTCATCTCAGTCCGAAATGGCCGACCCCTTATCCTTAGACTGTGTCCCCTGGTTCTGGACTTCCCCAACATCGGGAACATTCTTCCCACATTTATCCTGTTCAGTCCTATCAGAATCTTATACGTTTGTATGAGATCCCCTCTCATCCTTCTGAACTCCAGTGAATAAAGGCCCAATTGATCCAGTCTCTCCTCATATGACAGTCCAGCCATCCCTGGAATCAGTTTGGTGAACCTTCGCTGCACTCCCTCAATAGCAAGAACGTCCTTCCTCAGATTAGGAGACCAAAACTGTGCACAATATTCCAGTTGAGGCCTCACTAAGGCCTTGTACAACTGCAGCAAGACCTCCCTGCTCCTATACTCAAAGCCCCTAACTATGAAGGCCAACATACCATTTGCCTTCTTCACCGCCTGCTGTACCTGCATGCCCACTTTCAGTGACTGATGAACCATGACATCCAGGTCTTGTTGCACCTCCCCTTTTCCTAATCTGCCGCCATCCAGATAATATTCTGCCTTCGTATTTTTGCCCCCAAAATGGCAAACCTCACATTTATCCACATTATACTGCATCTGCCATGCATTTGCCCACTCACCCAACCTGTCCAAGTCACCCTGCAGCTTCTTAGCATCCTCCTCACAGCTCACACCGCCACCCAGCTTAGTATCATCCGCAAACTTGGAGATATTACACTCAATTCCTTTGTCTAAATCGTTAATGTATATTGTAAAGAGCTGGGACTCCAGCACTGAGCCCTGCGGTACTCCACTAGTCACTGCCTGCCATTCTGAAAAGGACCCGTTTATCCCGACACTCTGCTTCCTGTCTGCCAACCAGTTCTCTATCCACGTCAGTACATTACCCCCACTACCCTGTGCTTTGATTTTGCACACCAATCTTTTGTGCGGGACCTTGTCAAAAGCCTTTTGAAAGTCCAATACACCACATCCACTGGTTCTCCCTTGTCTACTCTGCTAGTTACATCCTCAAACAATTCCAGAAGATTTGTCAAGCACGATTTCCCTTTCATAAATCATAGAAACATAGAAAATAGGTGCAGGAGCAGGCCATTCAGCCCTTCTAGCCTGCACCGCCATTCAATGAGTTAATGGCTGAACATGAAACTTCAGTACCCACTTCCTGCTTTCACGCCATACCCCTTGATCCCCCGAGTAGTAAGGACTTCATCTAACTCCCTTTTGAATATATTTAGTGAATTGGCCTCAACTACTTCCTGTGGTAGAGAATTCCACAGGTTCACCACTCTCTGGGTGAAGAAGTTTCTCCTTATCTCGGTCCTAAATGGCTTACCCCTTATCCTTAGACTGTGACCCCTGGTTCTGGACTTCCCCAACATTGGGAACATTCTTCCTGCATCCAACCTGTCCAAACCCGTCAGAATTTTAAACGTTTCTATGAGGTCCCCTCTCACTCTTCTGAACTCCAGTGAATACAAGCCCAGTTGATCCAGTCTTTCTTGATAGGTCAGTCCCACCATCCCGGGAATCAGTCTGGTGAATCTTCGCTGCACTCCCTCAATAGCAAGTATGTCCTTCCTCAAGTTAGGAGACCAAAACTGTACACAATACTCCAGGTGTGGCCTCACCAAGGCCCTGTACAACTGTAGCAACACCTCCCTGCCCCTGTACTCAAATCCCCTCGCTATGAAGGCCAACATGCCATTTGCTTTCTTAACCGCCTGCTGTACCTGCATGCCAACCTTCAATGACTGATGTACCATGACACCCAGGTCTCGTTGCACCTCCCCTTTTCCTAATCTGTCACCATTCAGATAATAGTCTGTCTCTCTGTTTTTACCACCAAAGTGGATAACCTCACATTTATCCACATTATACTTCATCTGCCACGCATTTGCCCACTCACCTAACCTATCCAAGTCACTCTGTAGCCTCATAGCATCCTCCTCGCAGCTCACACTGCCACCCAACTTAGTGTCATCCGCAAATTTGGAGATACTACATTTAATCCCCTCGTCTAAATCATTAATGTACAATGTAAACAGCTGGGGCCCCAGCACAGAACCCTGCGGTACCCCACTAGTCACTGCCTGCCATTCCGAAAAGTACCCATTTACTCCTACTCTTTGCTTCCTGTCTGACAACCAGTTCTCAATCCACGTCAGCACACTACCCCCAATCCCATGTGCTTTAACTTTGCACATTAATCTCCTGTGTGGGACCTTGTCGAAAGCCTTCTGAAAGTCCAAATATACCACATCAACTGGTACTCCTTTGTCCACTTTATTGGAAACATCCTCAAAAAATTCCAGAAGATCTCCCTTTCACAAATCCATGCTGACTTGGACCTATCATGTCACCATTTTCCAAATGCACTGCTATGACATCCTTAATAATTGATTCCATCATTTTACCCACTACTGAGGTCAGGCTGACCGGTCTATAATTCCCTGCTTTCTCTCTCCCTCCTTTTTAAAAAAGCGATGTTACATTAGCTACCCTCCAATCCATAGGAACTGATCCAGAGTCGATAGACTGTTGGAAAATGATCACCAATGCATCCACTATTTCTAGGGCCACTTCCTTAAGTACTCTGGGATGCAGACTATCAGGCCCCAGGGATTTATCGGCCTTCATTCCCATCAATTTCCCGAATACAATTTCCCGCCCAATAAGGATATCCTCCAGTACCATCTTCTCACTAGACCTACTGTCCCCGAGTAAAATTGGAAGGTTATTTGGGTCTTCCTTTGTGAAGACAGAACCAAAGTATTTGTTCAATTGGTCTGCCATTTCTTTGTTCCCCATTATAAATTCACCTGGATCCGACTGCAAGGGACCTACGTTTGTCTTCACTAATCTTTTTCTCTTTACATATTTATAGAAGCTTTTGCCGTCAGTTTTTATGTTCCCTGCAAGCTTCCTCTCGTACTCTATTTTCCCCCTCTTAATTAAACCCATAGTCTTCCTCTGTTGAATTCTAAATTTCTCCCAGTCCTCAGCTTTGTTGCTTTTTCTAGCCAAATTATATGCCACTTCCTTGGCTTTAACACTATCCTTAATTTCCCTTGTTAGCCACGGTTGAGCCACCTTCCCCATTTTATTTTTACTCCAGACAGGGATGTACAATTGCTGAAGTTCATCCATGTGATCTTTAATTGTTTGCAATTGCTTATCCACCATCAACCCTTTAAGTATTCTTTGCCAGTCTATTTTAGCCAATTCACGCCTCATACCATCGAAATGACAAAAAAATTGATGAAGAAAGGGAAGACAGACTATGAAAGTAAACTAGCACGAAATATAAAAACAGATAACATGAGTTTCTATCGGTATATAAAAAGGAAAAGAATGGCTAAAGTAAATGTTGGTCCCTTAGAGAATGGGGAATTAGTAATGGGGAACATCGAGATGGCAGAAACTCTGAACAGAAATTTTGTATCAGTCTTTACGGTAGAGGACAAAAATGTTGGGCTCGATTTTCCCCAAGCAGTTCTGTCCGCGCACTGATCTCAAGCACGCCGACTTTGCGTGCTGGAAACGGCACCGGCAAAAACTCACCCCATCCTGGCCGCTGCGTACAGTCCCCGGAGTCATGGTGTGTCGTGGAGGCTGGGGGTGGGGGCAACAGGCCAGCGCACAAAGCACTGCCGGCACCTGTGCGCATGCTCATATGCCCTCCCAGCGCATCCTGTGGGCTGCGAGCAGGACCCGATGCTCGCAGCCCCGAGCGCAGGCCGAAGGGGTGCCCGATCTCACCGCACCCTATCCCTGGCCGAGCGGACCGCTGAGTTCCCGGGCAGGTAAGGACTTTGCTTTTATTTTTTATTTAATGGCTGTACTTTAAACTTTTGAATTTGTGGGGGGGGGGGGGGGGGGGGCAGGGGGAAGAAGGAGAGTTTTGTGGGGGGAGGTGGGCAAAGAGATGAGACTTCCAGACCCACGAGCTGTGATTCCTTCGGTGCACATCTTCCCACCCCATGCCTCACGCACAGGCCTGCCGCTACCCTTCCTGGACAGACTTTAAAGATAAACGGTAGGATTTACTTTTTTTTTTAAGTTGTATTTTATTGGTTTGAGCTTTTCCTTAATGTTTGCTGCTTGGTTGTTGAGGTCCTCTCCAGTTCCCTTCCCACCCCTATCCCTGCCCTAATGTCTGCTGAATGTGCGCTGCTTTTTCTTAACTGCCCGCAAGGATTTTCAGGGCTGGCCACATACGCTGACCTAAGTGGATTTGGAGTACGTTTTTGCTGGCCAAAGTGGCATAAATGGCCAAAACTGGCCGAAGTGTCTGGGAACGCCCCCTTTTGAAAAAAAAACTGACCGAAAAAAAATTGTACCCGACTTACTCTGGAGCAAATTTTGGGGGGGAAAATGGCATTTTCTAACTTACGCCAGAAAAAACAACTTGCTCCAAAAAAACTGATGCAAGTCATGGCCAATACTGGGCCCAATATCCCAACAGTGGATAGTCAAGGGGCTATAGCAGGGGCGGGGGGCAGGGGGGAGGAAATTAACACAATCACAATGGAGGTGGTACTCAGTAAGATAATAGGACGAAAGGCGGATAAATCCCCTGGACCGGATGTCTTGCATCCTAGGATCTTGAGAAGTGGCGGCAGGGATAGTGGATACATTGGTTGTAATTTACTAAAATTCCCTGGATTCTGGGGAGAACAGGAGATTGGAGACTGGAACTTGCAGATTGGAAAACTGCAAATGTAGCCCCTATTGAAAAAAGGAGGCAGACAAAAAGCAGGAAACTATGGGCCCAAGTGTCCACAGGATAAAAAACGGGCGCCCCTGCGAGCTGGGCGCCCGTTTTTCACGCCTAAAACAGCGCCAGAAAAAAAACACTCTATTCTCGAGCGCTTTGCAGCTCCTTGTCTGTTTGGCGCGGCGGAGCCTACACTCACGCCGATTTTGTAAGTGGGAGGGCGGGTACTATTTAAATTAGTTTTTTCCTGCCGGCAATGCTGCGCGTGCGCGTTGGAGCGTGCGCGCATGCTCAGTGTGAAGGAAACATTGGCACTCGGCCATTTTTGTAGTTCTTTGTAGCTGTTTAATTTTTGAACATTTTTCAATAAAAGCACATTGCCATCAGCACTGAGCTACCCTTCTCACTGTCTCCTTCCCCTCACCACCCTCCACGGCAACAAACCGCTGTCTCCTTCCCCTCCCTCCCCTCCGTGGCAACAAACCGCTGTCTCCTTCCCCTCCCTCCCCTCTACGGCAACAAACGGCGGTTTCCTCCCCCTCCCTCCCCTCCGCGGCGGCAACAAACCGCAGTCTCCTTCCCCTCCCTCCCCTCCGCGGCGGCAACAAACCGCTGTCTCCTCCCCCTCCCTCCCCTCCACGGCAACAAACGGCGGTTTCCTTCCCCACCCACCGCGGGAACGAACGATGGCTGAAGCACTTTCACACAGGTAGGAAGATGGTTTATTTAATCTTTTCTTTGCTTATAAATGTTTATTCAGGTTGGATTTATTTGTATAATATTTGTAGAAGTATAAATAAAGATTGATTGTAGAATTTAATGACTTCCCTCCCCCCCCCCCCACCTCGTTCTGGACGCCTAATTTGTAACCTGCGCCTGATTTTTTTAATGTGTAGAACAGGTTTTTTCAGTTCTACAAAAATCTTCACTTGCTCCATTCTACTTTAGTTTGGAGTACATTTCCACTGTGGAAACTTTGAAATCAGGCGTCAGTGGCCGGACACGCCCCCTTTTGAAGAAAAAATTCTGTTCCAAAGTAGAACTGTTCTACCTGACTAGAACTGCAGAAAAAAAAATGTGGAGAATTGCGATTTCTAAGATAGTCCGTTCTCCACCAGTTGCTCCTAAAAATCAGGCGCAAATCATGTGGAAACTTGGGCCCAATAGACCAGTTAGCCTAACATCTGTGGGAGTCCATTATTAAAGAAGCAGTAGCAGGACATTTGGAAAAGCAAAATTCGGTCAGGCAGAGTCAGCATGGATTAATGAAGGGGAAGTCATGTTTGACAAATTTGCTGGAATTCTTTGAGGATGTAACGAACAGGGTGGATAAAGGGGCATGTGGTGTATTTGGACTTCCAGCAGGCATTTGACAAGGTGCCACATAAAAGGTTACTGCACAAGATAAAAGTTCACGGGGTGGGGGGCAATATATTAGCATGGATAGAGGATTGGCTAACTAACAGAAAACAGAGTCGGGATAAACGGGTCATTTTCCGGTTGGCAAACAGTAACTGGTGGGGTGCCACAGGGATCGGTGCTGGGGCCTCAATCTATTTTCATGACTTGGATGAAGGGACCGAGTGCAATGTAGCCAAGTTTGCTGATGATGCAAAGATGGGTGGGAAAGCAAATTGTGAGGAAGACACAAAAAATCTGCAAATTATATAGACAGGCTAAGTGAGTGGGCAAAAGTTTGACAGATGGAGTACAATGTGGGAAAATGTGAGGTGATCCACTTTGACAGAAACAATAATAGAAAATCAAATAATAATTTAAATGGTGAAAAACTGCAAAGTGCTGCAGTACAGAGGGACTTGGGGGACCTTGTGCACGACACACAAAAAGTTAGTATGCAGGTACAGCAAGTAATCAGGAAGGCAAATGGAATGTTGGCCTTTATTGCAAAGGGGAGAGAGTATAAAAGCAGAGAAGTCCTGCTACAACTGTACAGAGTATTGGTGAGGCCACACCTTGAATATTATGTACAGATTTGGCCTCCGTATTTAAGGAAGGATATACTTGCATTGGAGGCTGTTCAGAGAAGGTACACTAGGTTGTTTCCGGAGATGAGAAGGGTTGAGTTAAGAAAGGTTGAATAGGTCTATACTCATTAGAGTTCAGAAGAATGAGAGGTGATCTTATCAAAACATTAAAGATAATGAGGGGGCTCAACAAGGTGGATGCAGTGAGGATATTTCCACTCATGGGAAACTAAAACTCGGGGGCATAGTCTCAGAATAAGGGGCCGCCCATTTAAAACCGAGATGAGGAGGAATTGCTTCTCACAGGGGTGTAAATCTGTGGCATTCTCTGCCCCAGAGAGCTGTGGAAGCTGGGACATTTCATAAATTTAAGACAGAAATAGACAGTTTCTTAAACGATAAAGGGAATAAGGGGTTATGGAGAGCAGACAGGGAAGTGGACCTGAGACCATGATCAGATCAGCCATGATCGTATTAAATAGTGGAGCTGGCTCGAGGGGCCGTATGGTCTTCTCCTGCTCCTGTTTCTACGTTCTTTTTTCAGGTAACAGGGAACCACCTGTCTATATTTGTATCAATTTTGCAAGAATAGAACAGATTTTCAACTTTTTTCCTGCCCAATCCTGTGGAACCCAGCCACAATCTTCATTTACTCAGCCTGTTAATTTGCTGCACCTGCCACTGCACCAGAATGGATTCAAATTAGTGAGCAGCTGGCATTAGTCACTGCTGCAATTGAACTAAAATTTGATAAATTAATGACTAAACATCCAAATCTTAAATATTGTGTCAATGACTGAGGAAAATTATTCATCATAGCTAAGGCCACAAACAAGAATTACCAGATAAAAAGCAACGGTTAGGAATGTTCCAAGTGTACTGTTCAACCTAGGATTTTGTAGTATGATTTTCCCAGCTGCACAATATATACAGTAAAATGTGAACAGCATCACTGCACAGATAACTGACATTAGTGAGACATTTGAACATCAATTTATTTTATATTGTTGTGACAAAAAGTAGATTCACGAACAACTGCCATTCACCCGGGGCGGCTGAACATGCTGCACGCCTCAGCGGAGGGCTCCAGTTTGTGCAAAGGCTGGTTTTAAGTAGTGCAGGCTACCTTTAAGTGGTGCTAGCTTTGCACAAACTTGGGCCACCTGCTGAGGTGTGCAGCACATTTAGTGCTGGCTGCACACTGCAATCATTTAAATTAGCAGGCAGCACCAAGTTTGTGTGCTACTTGCATCGGAAACAACGGGTGCGGGTTAATTGCACATCGCGATCCCCCTGCCCGTTTTCAGGGACTATTAAATTTAGCCACCCAGAGTATGTGACAGTCCTGGGGAGCGAGAGGGGGACCTATAGGTTGGTAGTGTCTGGGTGCATTGATACTTTAAAAAAAATTAGGCAATGTATCTGGATCAAAGATAGATAAATGCAGTTGAGGCACAGATTAACTATGATTTAATTGAATGATGGAGCAGGCCTGGGAGCCAAGTGGCCTATTTCTGTTCCTATATTATGAAAAACTAGAGGATTATTGCTCTGTAGAGATGGGAGTTAGTGGTTGTGACAGGACAACACTGCTATTTGGAAGTCGCAGCATTTTACAAAAGATGACCTGCTGCTGTCGTTTGCAGCTTGGCATTCCTTTATGCTTTTTTGACAAAGCATTAGATGTACCAGGAATGCTGATGTGACATTATATTAGATACAAAAATATAAAACACAAGTAAACTTCTCATTTTAATAATTTGAACTGACATGTTGGAAATAATAAGGTGGCCTAAGATGGAAAACAGAATAACACATCCTGATTTTAATGTCCCTTTTCAAGTTTTCTATAATCAACACAATGCGAAGACCAAATATTGCATTTCGATTCCAGGTTTTTTTATGTCTAGAAGCAAATTTTTATATTAAACTAAACACACAATTTATTGCACAACGATGCAAAACATTTTTACCAATATACCCTGCAACTATAACCAAACTGTTAAGTATGTATAGTTGTCAACACCACAGATTAGAAAATCTACCCAAGTCACAGAACACATTAGAAGTTGGCAAATGATTCATCAATAACATCCACGGGAACATTTTCACTAGCTTCTAAGTTGTGTGCATTTTCAGAGGTGAAGAAGCTCATTTTGTGTAAACCTGATTTCAAGGAATAGATAACTCACATTGACAGCAAGAAGGGAAACGGCGCAACAGTTAAAAATATAGCCCGACAACCGCCAAACACTTGTACAATCAATTCACACACATGCATAAGAGCAAAAAAATTACAGATGCTGGAAATTAGAAAGAAAGACAGAAACTGTTGAAAACACTGACAGTCAGCAAGCATCTGGGGAGAGAACAGTTACAATAGCGTGAAGGGTCATTGAAGGGACCACACTTGAAATCCACAGGTGCTGACTGACCTGCATTGTGTTTGCAGCATTTCCTGTTTTTGTTCCACGAACATTTGATTAAAATAATTCAAGGCATCTTCAAAACATTGTTACAGAGCCAGTATAATTATTACTGAATTTAGAAGACAAGCAGAGATTAATTTCATGAACAAGCTTGCATGCAATTGTACAAGTATCAAATATTCAGTAACTTAGGCTCAAAGAAAAACAAAACAAAACCATACTGTGTGAGCAGTCCATTAAGCAAAAAAAAACATACCATCATTTTTTCAAAGAGTAAATTAACTTCCTTTTCTGGCAGCTGCTGTGAAGAATATTCGTATTCTGGCGATATTGCTGACCAGTCACTACTGGAAAGTTGTGCATGTTTAATATTCGGAAGAGGAGGTCGACCACGTCTGCTGCCTGGAATTCGGATACTAGCAAATCTATCCAGCTGCAAATAATTAAAAAAAATTTAAAGTGAAGTATTTACAACCATCTTAGTTTGTACAATCTAGAAATTGATATCAAAACTTCAGATAAAAAAGATACACAAATTGTCAGAGAAAAAAAAGACAATTATGCCAGTATCTCTTCTGACTCATGATTTAAGTTACCAACACTTGGAGACATTACCACCACAATATTTGTCACTATTGGAAACCACGATCAGGGACAAAATCAACTTTCATTTGGAAAGATTTGGATTAATCAAAGAGAGCCAGCATGGATTTGTTAAAGGAAAATTGTGTCTGACTAACTTGATTGAATTCTTTGATGAGGTAACAGAGAAGGTTGATCAAGCTAATGCAATAGATGTTTGTCAGTTATCAAGTTCAATATTTTTAAGATATTCCGCACATAGCATGGAGATATATCAATGGTTCCCAAAGAACTGATTTTAGTATTAAACACAAGCTGAGAAATGCACATCAAGTTTAACACACAAAAAAAATGAATGAGGTTTTCTCCCTTCTAGTTCCAGAATGTTACAAGTGTACACTTAACAATTTACACTTTAGGAGTCATCGAGGCAGCAACTTCTCCATAGCCACGTGCAATTATATAGAACCTACTGCAACAGGCTATTTGGTTCAACCGGTATACGGTTTATAAACCACATGATCCCTCTACCACCCTGTCTTCGTATCCCTCTATTTCCTGCTCCCTCATGTATGCATCAAGCCTCCCGTAAATGCATCATTGCTATTTGCACCAACCACTCCATGTGGCAGCAAGTTAGACATCCTCACCACAGTTCTGAAAATGTATCAAATCAAATATCTAGCGCTTCAATGTCACCCAATAACCCACCAACAGGAGACTTAAGAAGTGAAAGCCCCTGGAAAGTGGTGGTATGGATACAGAATTGACTCAGTGACAGTAAACAGAGGATGGTGGTGGATGGACCTTTTTCAGACTGGGAGGTGGCAATGGTGTTTCCCCAAGAGTCAATTTTGTGTTCATTCCTCTTAGCAATTTTTAAAAAATGACCAAGACTCAGGTTTCTAACAGGATTATAACGATTGTAGATGATACGAAACTTGGGAACATAGTACATAGTGAGGAGGATAGTTGTAGATTTCAGAATGACACAGGATGGTGCAATGGGCAGAAGCATAGCAGATGGACTTCACTGCAGTGAAGGGATGCACTTTGGGAATATTGTGTTCCTAACACAGATGAGGCTGCACACAGGGAGGTTAAGTAACAGTAACCTCAGTCTTTATTAAGACACTCCAGAGCTTATATACAGTGCTCCCAAGCGATGCTGGGATCCCTTGGGACTTCAGGGGATGTGCTCCCTGGTGGCAGAACATGGGTGTCATGTATCTTACATTATTATATATAACTGTATCCTAACATGCTATACATGATGATAATAAGATATGACCTGTAACCACCAGCATACCTGACCACCAGGGGTGCACTTGCAAGAGACAGGTATATAAGGACAGGTCTCAGGCAAGTGCAGCATTCCAGAGCTGTGAAATAAAGGTGCAGGTCCAGAGTGACCTTGACTTCACTACATGCCTCGTGTGAATCTGCACTGAGGGGACAGGACTTTACAGTGGCGACAGGTTACGGGATTACAGAATCCACAGAATGGCGAACAACGGATCAGATGAAAAGTACAATGCGGGAGACAATTGGGAGGACTTTATAGAAAGGCTCCAGCAAAGATTTGTAACCAAAGACTGGTTAGGCGACGATAAGGCAGACAAAAGAGCCCATCTCTTGACCAGCTGTGGCTCGAAAACATACGCTTTAATGAAGGATCTGTTGGCACCCGAGAAACCAGCAAGCAAGTTGTTTGAAGAATTGAGCACACTGGTAAGAGACCACCTGAAGCCAGCGAGCAGCCTACACATGGCCAGACACAGGTTCTACAACTACAGACGCTGTGTGGGCCAAAGCATACCCAACTTCGTGGCAGAACTTCAGAGGTTGGCTAGTTTATGTGAGTTCTCCGATGAACTGAGGAGAGAAATGCTGAGAGACTTTTTCATTGAAGGAATAGGCAGGCATATTCCGAAAGCTCATAGAGACCAAGAACCTGACAGAGGCAGCAGCACTGGTTGCACAGACATTCTTGGTAGGGGAAGAAGAAACAAGGTTGATTTACAATGCAGGTACGACAACTAACAAAATATCGGAAGGAGTTGTTCACAGCACTAAACAAGCTGCTACCCCCACACACAGACAAAACCGGGAGAACAGGCTCTTGACAGCAGGCAGAAGCCATCAAGAGCCACAGGAACGGCCGTTCACACCTCATCAACCCACAATGCAAGCAATCAACTACAAACTGAGAGAAGCTCAAGAGAGATCAGCCAGACGCAGCTCATTCCTTGGGAACACTTTGAACAATGGAACAGGTCTGTGCTGGAGGTGTGGAGGTGGGCACTCGTCAAGGGGGTGTCGATTTCAGCAGGCTGTTTGCAGAAATTGTGAATATACAGGGCATTTGGCCCGCATGTGCAAAAGAACAGCAGCTCGGCTGGTATACGAATCAGGTGGGTCGGAAAGCGGACCAGAAGATAGTGGGAACACCGGTGTACAGCGGGTCAACACGATCAATGACCACTGCTCCTACAACAGGACACCTCCTATAATGATGAGGGTCCAACTCAACGGGATATGTCAACATGGAGTTGGATACGGGAGCGAGTCAATCCCTCATGGGCGCTCAACAATTTGAACAACTGTGGCTGCATAAAAGAGACAGACCAAAACTCACCAAGATCGACACCACACGAAGGACCTATACCAAATAAATCGTACCAGTCCTCGGCAGCGCCATGCTCTCTATCACACACAAAGGGACAGTGAACCGACTTCCCCTGTGGATTGTCCCCGGAGACGCCCCAGCACTGCTGGGGAGAAGCTGGCTGGCAAAACTAAACTGGAAATGGGATGATGTCCATGCCATGTCATTAGAGGAACGGACCTCCTGCTCAACAGTTATAAAGCAATTTGAACATCTCTTTCAGCCAGGTGTGGGCACTTTCAAAGGGGCCAAAGTCAAAATCTGCATCACACAGGATGCTAGACCGGTCCATCACAAGGCCAGAGCTGTACCCTATGTGATGAGGGAAAAGATTGAACACGAACTAGACAGGCTTCTGCGGGAAGGCATTATATCACCTGTTGAATTTAGCGACTGGGCAAGTCCCATCGTCCCAGTCATGAAGCCTGATGGATCCGTACTAATCTGTGGGGACAACAAATCTACCATAAACAGAGTCTCCTGACAGGACCAGTAGCCGCTGCCCAGAGCGGAGGACTTATTTGCCACAATGGCTGGAGGTAAACTTTTCTCAAAATTAGACCTCACATCTGCGTATATGACGCAAGAATTGACCGAGGAGTCCAAACTACTCACCACCATCAACACACAGAGGCCTTTTCATGTACAATCGATGCCCATTCGGCATCAGGTCGGCAGCTGCCATATTCCAGCGCAACATGGAGAGTCTGCTCAAGTCCATCCCGGGGACGGTTGTATTTCAAGACGACATACTTATCACGGGCAGGGACACCGACTCCCATCTCCGTAATTTGGAGGAAGTACTAAAGCGGTTGGATCGGGTCGGCCTACGAGTCAAGAAATCCAAGTGCCTGTTTCTCACACCCGAGGTTGAATTTTTGGGCAGAAGGATTGCCGCTGATGGAATCTGCCCAACAGAGTCCAAAACAGAAGCAATTCACCTGGCACCTAGGCCCCGGAATGTCTCAGAACTGCGCGCTTTTCTCGGGCTACTCAGTTACTTTGGGAACTTTATGCAGAACTTAAAGCACGCTGCTGGAGCCTCTCCACGTGCTGCTCAGGAAGGGGTGCAATTGGTTTTGGGGGGACGCCCAGGAATGCGCCTTCAATAAGACACGCAACCTTCTGTGTTCCAACAGTGTTTTGACTTTTTTTGACCCAGGTAAAAAGCTAGTTCTCACATGCGTCAGCGTATGGGGTCGGGTGCGTTTTGCAACATGTCAATAGTGCGGGCAAATTACAACCCATAGCTTATGCCTTCAGGTCACTTTCGCGAGCGGAGCACGGGTACGGAATGGTAGAGAAGGAGGCGCTCGAATGCGTGTACGATGTCAAAAAGATGCACCAATACCTTGTCGGGGCCAAGTTCGCGTTAGAAACCGACCACAAGCCCCTCACGTCCCTCCTATCCGAGAGCAAGGCAATAAACGCCAACACCTCGGCACGAATTCAACGGTGAGCACTCATGCTGGCGTCCTACGACTACACAATAAGGCACAGAGACCAGCACAGACAACTGTGCCGACGCACTCAGCAGGCAACCCCTGGCGACCACGGAAGGGTCTGACTAACAGGACTGTGAGATAATCATGGCAATCAATGCCTTTGAGTCCACAGGTTCGCCCATGACGGCTCGCCAAATCAGAGCCTGGACGGCCAGCGACCCCACGTTATCCTTAGTGAAAAGATGTGTCCTGACCGGTGACTGGGCAGAGGCTCGCGATGCCTGCCCCGAGGAATTAAATCCCTTTCACAGGCGCATGCACGAGCTATCACGACAAGCAGACTGCCTGATGTGGGGCAGCCGAGTAGTCATGCCTCTGCAAGGCAGAGAGGCATTTGTCCGGGAGCTCCACCGCGAGCACCCGGGGATCGTTCTCATGAAGGCTATAGCCAGATCCCACGTCTGGGTGGCCTGGTATTGACGCGGACTTCGAGCTCTGCGTCCGAAGGTGCACCATTTGTGCCCAACTCAGCAATGCCCTCAGGGAGGCTCCACTGAGCCCCTGGCCCACCAACCCGTGGTCGCACGTGCACGTAGACTATGCGGGCCCACGTAGACTATGCGGGCCCATTCATGGGCAAAATGTTCCTCGTAGTTGTCGATGCATTTTCAAAGTGGATCGAATGCACCATTTTAAACTCGAGCACAACCTCCACCACTGGAGAGCCTCGCAACCATGTTTGCAACGCACGGAATCCCTGACACATTGGTCAGTGACAATGGTCCGTGCTTCACCAGTGCAGAATTCCAAGACTTTATAATTGACCACGGCATAAATCACGTCAAGACGGCACTGTTCAGGCCGGCCTCCAACGGCCAGGCGGAGAGAGCAGTGCAAATTATGAAACAAGGCATGCTTAAAATCCAAGGTCCCACGCTGCAGGGTCGCCTGTCGCGATTGCTGCTGGTATACAGATCTCGTCCGCACTCTGACTGGGATCTCCCCCCCCACGCAACTGTTGATGAAAAGGACTTTAAAAACAAGGCTCTCATTAATGCTCCCAGACATGCACAAAATCGTTGAGGCAAAGCAACGTAAGCTGACTGAGTACCATGACAGAAATTCGAGGGGGAGATGAATGAGATCAGGGACAAAGTGTTTGTACTAAACTATGACAGGGACAGTAACGGGCAAGGAAGGAAACAGGCTACTGGTAGTACAAATGGACAATTGCGAGGCTCTCCACAGTGGTGGAGGTTGTGCTCGAGGCATGTCGACCAAGTCAAAAGCAGATTTACCAACACTGCGGAACCAGAGGCAGACTACAATGTGGAACTCGCACCACACCTGGTGGACAGACAGAGGGAACAACCTGAGGAAAGGGCAATCCCAACAGACAGCCCAGGCGAGATACCAACAATCACACCCAAAGAAAAACAGACACCAAGGCAAACAACTGAACCACAACTCAGACGCTCCACGCGAGAGCGTAGACCACCCGAGAGACTGAACCTATAAAGACAATAAGACCTTGGGGGAGGGTGATGTCATGTATCTTACATTATTATATATAACTGTATCCCAACATGCTATACATGACTGTAGTAAGATATGACCTGTAACCACCAGCATACCTTACCACCAGGGGTGCACTTGCAAGAGACAGGTATATAAGGACAGGTCTCAGGCAAGTGCAGCATTCCAGAGCTGTGAAATAAAGGTGCAGGTCCAGAGTGACCGTGACTTCACTACATGCCTCGTGTGAATCTGTACTGAGGGGACAGGACTTTACAATGGGAGTGCATGCTTTATAGATACACATCATCACTCACCCCCAAAGTCAAAGTGAAAACTATTTACAAGGTGATGCGGTCGGGAGCCTTTCTTTCCCTGGTGGACCACCTCGGTACAAATGTCTGTTCTGATGTGTTGGCTGTGCCCTCGTTGGGCTGGCGTGTTGTTGGCCCTGAAGGGCTGCTGGGTGAGCCTGGCCTTGCTGGGAGTGATGGGTTCAATTTCCTGGTTCCGGGGTGGTGTCGTTGATCCTTTGGGTATGTGTTGTGGGCTCGAAAAAGGTGGTGTCTGTTGTGGGTTGTTCAGGGCAGTCTGTGAACCGCAGCCTCGTTTGGTCCAGGTGCTTTCTGCAAATTTATTCATTGTTTAGTTTGACGACAAACACCCTACTCCCTTCTTTAGCTATCACCGTGCCCGTGATCCACTTGGGACCACGTCCATAGTTTACCACATACACAGGGTCATTCAGATCAATTTCCCGTGACACAGTGGCACGACTATAGTTTACATTTTGTTGCTGCCGCCTGCTCTCTACCTGATCATGCAGGTTGGGGTGAACCAGAGAGAGTGAGATTTTTAAGTGTCTTTTTCATGAGTAGCTCAGCCGGAGGCACCCGTGAGCGAGTGAGGTCTCGGGCGGTAGCTGAGCAGTACTCGGGACAGGCGGGTTTGGAGTGAGCCTTCTGTGACTAGTTTAAGGCTCTGTTTGATTGTTTGTACTGCCCGCTCTGCCTGCCCATTGGAGGCTGGTTTAAACGGGGCCGAGGTGACATGTTTGATCCGATTGCGAGTCATAAATTCTTTAAATTCGGCACTGGTGAAACATGGCCCGTTGTCATTGACCAGTATGTCAGGCAGGCCGTGGGTGACAAACCTGGCCCTCAGGCTTTCAATGGTGGCGGCAGCGGTGCTTCCCGACATTATTTCACATTCAATCCATTTGAAAAAGCATCCACCACCACCAAGAACATTTTACCGAGAAACAGGCCCACATAGTCGACATGGATCCTCGACCATGGTCTGGAGGGCCAGGACCACAAACGTAGTGGTGCTTCTCTGGGTGCGTTGCTCAACTGAGTACACACGGCTGCAATGCCGTACACAGGACTCTAAGTCAGAGTTGATACCGGGCCATCACACGTGGGATCTGGTTATCGCTTTCATCATTACTCCACCCGGATGTATGCTGTGGAGATCCGAGATGAATGTCTCCCTGCCCTTTTTGGGTAGCACTACGCAATTACCCCACAACAGGCAGTCTTGCCTGAATGGACAGCTCATCCTTTCGTTGCTGGAACAGCTTGATTAGCTCTTGCATTTCAACGGGGATGCTGGCCCAGCTCTCATGCAGTACACAGTTTTTTTTTTTTTTACTAGGGACAGCAGAGGATCTTGGCTGGTCCAAGTCCTAATCTGGCGGGCCGTCACACGTGATTTATCATTTTCAAACGCTTCCATGACCATCAACAAGTCTGCGGGCTGCATCGCCATCAACAAGTTTGCAGGCTGCGCCATTTCCACCCCCGTGCTGGGCAATGGGAGCCGACTGAGAGCACCTGCAGAGTTCTCGGTGCCTGGCCTGTGGTATAGTTATACGCTGATAGCGCGAGTGCCCACCTTTTATGTGGGCTGATGCATTCGTATTTATCCCCTTGTTTTCAGCGAACAGGGATGTGAGGGGCTTGTGATCGGTTTCCAGCTCAAATTTGAGGCCCAGCAGGTACTGACGCATTTTCTTTACCCCGAACATACACGCTAATGCCGCTTTGTCAATCATGCTGTCGGCCCTCTCGGCCTTAGACAAGCTCCTGGAGGCATAGGCGACAGGTTGCAACTTCCCTGCAATGTTAGCTTGTTGTAATACATCGCCCGGGACAATCCAGAGTGGCAGTTCGTGCACCGTGCCCTCGTAGGTGACCTTGATAAGCTCTTTGGTGTACGTTCTCAGTTTCGTGTGGATGTGGCTCAGGGTTGGTCTGAGTGCCTTGTTACACCACAGTCTCTCAAAGATCTTTTTACTCATGATGGATTGGCTAGCGCAAGTGTCCAGTTCCATGGCTACAGGCAAGCCATTCAATTTTACATTTAGCATTGTAGGTGGACATTTCGTCGAAAATGTGTGCACCCCATGTACTTCAGCATCTGCCTCCTCTCGCTCAGGCTCGAAATTGCTTTGATCCACCATGGACCGATCTTCCTCTGCCACATGGTGGTTAGCAGGTTTTGCAGAGCTTGCAACTCGTCTGCAAGCTCGTTGGAGGTGCCCCATTGTTCCACAGCTCTTGCAAACATACCCTTTGAAGCGGCATGAATAGGTTGAATGGAAGCCTCCACAACACCAACAAGGTGTGAATTGCCTTGCATTCATCCTTTGTTGGGGACTCTGAGTCATCTGGGTCACCTGAGGCCTCCTGGCAGTTGCAGATTCATGGTTTCTGCCCTGTACATTTCTGCTCGCAAACACAGTTCCAGTTAATTTATGAACATTGCTAGTTCTTGTGTGCTGAGAGATTTGTTTGGTGTTATCACTGGTGGACATAAACGCCTGTGCTATTGCAATGGCCTTACTGAGGGTCGGTGTCTCTGCAGTCAAAAGTTTTCGCAGGATGGTCTCGTGGCCAATGCCCAGTACAAAAAAGTCTCTGAGCATTTGCTCCAGGTAGCCATCAAACTCACATTGTCTTGCAAGTCGCCTTAGCTCGGCAACGTAGCTTGCCACTTCCGGACCTTCAGATCGCTGGCACGTGCAGAACTGATACCTCGCCATCAGCACGCTCTCACTCGGGTTAAGATGCTTCCGAACCAGTGTACACAGCTCCTCATACGACTTATCTGTGGGTTTCACTCGAGCCAGAAGATTCTTCATGAGGCTGTAGGTCGGTGCCCCTCAGACTGAGGAGGACCGCTCTCCTTTTTGCAGCGTTTCCTTCTCAGTCCAGCTCGTTGGCTGCAAAGTACTGGTCTAGCCGATCGACCTCACCCTCCGAGAACTTCTCCAGGATGTCCACAGTTTGACTCATCCTTGTGCTGGATTCGTATATTCATTGCCAGTTATTGTGTTCCTAACACAGATGAGACTGCACACAGGGTGGTTAAAGTAACAGTGACCTCAGTCTTAATAAAGACACTCCAGAGTGAGGAACAGGCCTTAGGGGCTGGCTTAGATACAGTGCTCTCAAGGGGTGCTGGAATCCCTTGGGACTTCAGGGGATGCGCTTCCTGGTAGCGGAACATGGGAGTGCATGCTTTACAGATACACAACAGGGAGGACTATTATGGAAAGACAGTATACTATAAATGGCATGAATTTGAAAAGTGTAGATGAAAAGATGGACTGTGGTATTCATAGACACAAATCCTTAACCGTGGCAGGATAAATTGAGAATGTGGTTACAAAAGCCTTAGTGTTACTTGGGTTTATAAATAGAGGAATAAAATATAAAAATAAGACACCCCATGCAATAACTTGAATCACTGGTTAGGCCTCAGCTGGAGTACTGTGGACAATTCTGGGCAACACACTTAAGGAGAGATGTAACGGCCTTAGAAAGGGTTCGGAGGAGGTTTAACCAAGATTTTACCAGGGATGAAGGAATTTAGTTAGGAGGGGTTCGAAAAGTTAGGACTGTTCTCCTTCAGAGAAGGTTAAGAGTTGACCTAATAGAGGGTTTCAAGATGATGAGAGGTTTTGGCAAGAAGAGAGAGAAAAAACTTCTCCCTCTGACCAGTGAGTCAAGTAAACAGAGGGATCATCGGTTTAAAATCATTGGCCAAAGAGCTAGAAGAGGGAATTACGAGGATTTTTTCTCACAATTGTCAGAATCTGGAACACTACCTGAAAAGGTGATGGAAGCAGCGAACACAAAAAATTTGAAAAGGGGAATTAAACAGGACGACAAACTTAGTAGCTGACAAAAAGCAGGGGTGTGGAACTAAGCACGACTGCTCTTTCCAAGAACCAGCACAGGCACGATGGGATGAATGGACTCCTTCTGTGCTCGAACTTTCTATGATTCTATAATGCCCCTTCCACCGAAAGGCCGCCTTCTTCAGGCCTGAGTGGATCTCTTTATAACATTGCACAGCAGGCAGTCCACCATTGAAAACCCGAGTCAAACTAGATTGCAGGGGATGATCACATTGATCCAGGAATCTGATGCACACCACCGACATGCCAAAGTGATGGCTTTAATAATAATTCTAATAGTAGAAAGAGCCTCATTGTATGGGTGCTCAGCTGGTATCCTGGGTAATTCCACATCGGTCATCAGCTATTCCTTGGCCGCCCAGCAGCCACTCAGAAATCGACCTTCCTAGGTCCAAGAGTGCTGACATTGTGGGGTTTCTTACTATGAAGCTGTCAAGGAAGCGAGCATTCATTTATGTAAGCAGAACTGCTGTATCCAACAAGGTGGCCATTGAGCAAGTGGAATTCTTTCCTTTTGTTGAAGGTGTTGGAATTGATCACTTGAGGAAGGATATATTTGCATTGGAGGCAATTCTGAGATGAAGCAGTTGTCTTGTTAAGAAAGGTTGAGCAGGTTGGCCTATACTCATTGGAGTTTAGAACAATGAGAGGTGATCTTATTAAAACAAATTAAGATGCCGAGGTATCTCGACAGGATAGATGCAGAGGATGTTTCCCCTCATGAGGGAAATCTAGAACTCAGGGGCATAGGTTCAGAATGCATAGAGCATAACATTGTCATCACTAACACCTTGTTCCACCAGAGGGACAAGTACAAGGCATCGTGGCAACACCCTCGCTCCAAACACTGGCATCTGCTCAACTAGGTCATCGTTCGAGCCAGGGATCGCAAAGATGTGCACATCAGCCGCGGCCATGACAGGAGCAGATGACTGCTGGACGGACCACCCCTAATCCGTTCCATCATCAATGTCAACATAGCCTGACAGCAGCAGAAGCAGTGCCGCAAAAAAGTCAATGCCGGGGCACTCAAAGACCCAGCTAAGAGAGCCTCATGTAGCCAGCACCTCACTGCTAACCTGGCGACCCCGAATCACAGAATACCCACAGCGCTTGGTCTGCCCTCCAGGCCACCATAACCAATGCCTGTGAAGAGACGCTCGGTCACTCAACCAGGAAACACCAGGACTGGTTTGATGAGAATGACCAGGAGATCAAAGAGCAAGGCATTTCTGAATCTAAAACAACCCAACTCAGGAGCAGCAAAGCAGTACTGCAGACGGCTTGCAGCCCGGGTCCAACAAAAAACCCGCGACCTAAAGAATAGATGGTAGCTGGAGAAAGCACAGGAGATTCAGCAGCTGGCTGACAGCCAAAATATGCGAGGATTCTTCACCGCAGTAGAGGCCACCTACGGCCCAAACACCGAAGGCCCCGACAGGGACACACTCATCAAGGACACCGAGGCAGTCAGGACCTGCTGGAAGGATCACTTCGAGGATCTCCTTAACCAAGACTCTGCCTTTGACTCGAGTGTCCTCGACTCCATCCCGCAGCATGCTACCCGCCACCATCTCAGCAAATCCTCAGCCTTGCACGAGGTAGAAAAGGCCGTCCTCCAGCTCAAGAACAAGGCAATGGGAGTGGATGGAATCCCCACTGAGGCAATAAAGTATGGCGGAGAGGCACGATTGGCACGAATGCATGACGTGATCTCGCTTATCTGAAAGGAGGAGAGCATGCCGGGAGATCTCAGAGATGCAGTGATCGTGACCATCTTTAAAAAAGGAGACAAGTCCGGCTGCGGCAACTACAGAGGAATCTCCCTGTTATCAGCCACTGGGAAAGTCGTCGTTAGAGTCCTCCTCAACCGTCTTCTCCCTGTGGCTGAGGAGCTCCTCCCGGAGTCACAGTGCGGATTTTGTCCTCTACGGGGCACAACGGACATGTTTTTTACAGCGCAACAGCTGCAAGAAAAATGCAGGGAACAGCACCTTTGTACATGGCCTTCTTTGACCTTACAAAGGCCTTTGATACCGTCAACTGCGAGGGACTATGGAGTGCACTCCTCCGTTTCTGCTGCCCCCAAAAGTTTGTCATCATCCTCCGCCTACTCCACGACGACACGCAAGCAGTGATACTGACCAAAGAATCCATCACAGACCCAATCCACATCCGGACTGGGGTCAAGCAGGGCTGAGTCATCGCGCCAACTCTCTTCTCTATCTTCCTCGCTGCAATGCTCCACCTCACACTTAACAAGCTGGAGTGGAACTAAACGACAGAACCAGTGGGAACCTGTTCAACATTCGTTGTCTCCAGGTCAGATCCAAAACTATCCCAACCTCTGTCATCGAATTACAGTACGCAGATGACGCTAGCGTGTGCGCACAGAGACTGAACTCCAAGTCATAGTCAACATCTTCACTGAGGCATACGAAAGAATGGGCTTTACACTAAACATCCGTAAGACAAAGGTCTTGCACCAACCCGACCCCGCCACACAGCACTGCTGCCCAGTCATCAAGATCCACGGCGCGGCCCTGGACAACGTGGACCACTTTCCATACCTCGGGAGCCTATCAGGAATGGCAGACATCGACGACAAGATTCAACACCGCCTCCAGTGCGCCAGCGCAGCCTTCGGCCGCCTGAGGAAAAGTGTTCTCGAAGATCAGGCCCTCAAATTGTACCACCAAGCTCATGGTCTACAGTGATACCCGCCCTCCTGTATGGCTCAGAGACGTGGACCATATAAAGTAGACACCTCAAATCGCCAGAGATCCTGCAAATCCCCTGGGAGGACAGACGCACAAACGTTAGCGTCCTCGATCAGGCCAACATCCCCAGCATTGAAGCACTGACCACACTCGACCAGCTCCATTGGGCGGGCCACATTGTTCGCATGCCTGACAAGACTCCCAAAGCAAGCGCTCTACTTGGAACTCCTACACTGCAAGCGAGCCCAAGGTGGGCAGAGGAAACGTTTCAAGGACACCCTCAAAGCCTCAAGAAAATGCAACATCACTGACACCTGGGAGTCCCTGGCCAAAGACCGCCCTAAGTGGAGGAAGTGCATCCGGGACAGCGCTGAGCACCTCGAGTCTCATCGCCGAGAGCATGCAGAAACCAAGCGCAGGCAGCGGAAGCAGTGTGCGGCAAACCATTCACCCTTTCCTTCAACGACTGTCTGTCCCACCTGTGACAGAGACTGTAACTCCTGCATTGGACTCTTCAGTCACCTAAGAACTCACTTTGAGTGGAAGCAAGTCTTCTTCGATTTCGAGGGACTGCCTATGATGATACGCATTGGAGTTTAGAAGAACGAGAGGTGATCTTATTGAAACAAATAAGATGCCGAGGGGTCTTGACATGGTAGATGCAGAGAGGATGTTTCCCCGCATGAGGGAATCTAGAATTAGAGGGCATAGGTTCAGAATAAGTGGTCGACCATTTAAGATAGAAATTAGGAGGAATTTCTTCTGAGGGTTGTGAATCTTAAGAATTCTCTACACCCCGGGGAGCTTTGGAGGTTGGGTGATTGAAAGACAGATTTTTGAATGATAAAGGTTATGGGAAGCAGGCACAGAAGTGGAGTTGAGGCTCGGATCAGGTCAGCCATGATCTTATTGAATGGCAGAGCAGGCTCAAGGGGCCTAATGGCCTATTCCTGCTCCTATTTCTTATGTTCTTCTGGAGCAGGCATGACCACTTGAGTGCCATGTGACTCATACTTTAGGGAATACTGCCCATTCTGTGAAATTGCAGTGACCTGTTATGCTGCCACCAGTTGTCAAAGAAGTGGACAAACTGGTAGGCTCGAGCAAACAAGGCACCTCTCTTGAAAAAGTGAAGCATTTCCTCGTCCACTGCAAGAAGTATACAATTGGATAAATAAATAGATGTGTTGCCTGCACATAACCAGATGACAAATAAATTTCTGCAAATACCAGGAAGCCACTCTTTGCCTTTACCGTAGCTCTCAACCGTAGCATTTTATACAAAGCAGTAAGATTTCCGTCAATACACAGAAATGTAATAGGCGATAGAGTTTAAAAATAGGTCCAAGGGTATTCTGTCAACGTCCAGTCTTGCTGTCAATCAAAAAGAATTCTGGAAGTAGGCACAAATGCATGTTGAGAATGTAGCCTATTCCTTTGTTGCATCTTTTTGATGACTGTTGGAAGTCCAAAGCCATCAAGATGTTGGATTCTTGGAGGCATAGGCCACAGACATAAAATATTTTAAGATAAAAAGTCAAAGATCCAGCTAAATGAACTTGCTTTTTGGCAATTTTATAATTGTGCCTGTTGATTAGACTTCAAGCCTCTTTTTCACTAAATTCTCACCACATTGCAGAAACCAAGAGGGCAGCACACAAGGTTTTAAAAAAAAATATTTGGAGCAATTTTCTTGACACCTCTTTCGTTTATTGGTGGATGTTGCTAATTACTCAGGATATTTTAATTATTTTCTGAAGTCATTAGTTGCTCAAGGTTTATTTTCCCACCTATTGAGATTAACTTATCTCTGGTCTTTCAAATAATCAGGATCGAGTGCAAACCAATTTGGTGGGTATATTGCATTTATTCGGAGTTTATGACGGAATCTAACATACTAGTTATAAAGCAAAAATATACGACTGTGACAAGTAGCTGGTACCGGACCCAATCGGACAGACGGCTGGTATGTGCGAACAACTCTTCTTATCTCACTCTCTCAAACTACCCAAGAATGTTAGACTTAGGTCAGCATGGGTCCACTCTCGGTCGAGTGTTTGACCATCGATCCACTCTTGGGAGCCCTCCACTCCACTGTCTGAGCTATGGGCTTTTCAGGTCTCCCTTTTATTTTATTTTTTAAAGGGGTGGGCCTGAGGTAGAATATAGGCAGGACCTAAAGGTTTCCCTGAAAACAAGGTTCCCAATGGCATGTCAAGTTCATTGTCTAAACTTTCAGATGAAGGCACCCCCTCAAGGGGTCCTATTTTTTCCCCCACATCTTTCTGGTTTATACATTTTGAAGGCCAATCCATCTGGATTCCTCTTATCTTGTCCATCCTGTCCTCCCAAGTGCAGCCAGCGTTTGTACCAGGCACAGGCTTGGACCATTTAATCAGAGGCCCAAGCTAGAGTTGTCTACTCCAGACTATTCCATCCTGAGATGATACCTTGACTCCCATAAGTTCCTTCTGTTCTATGTCCCTTATACTAATTAACTTTTACATATCTTTGCAAGCAGTTCTGTTAAGCGAACTCCAATTCCTACCTTAGCATTATAATATGATTAGTAATAATGGAAGAAATATAGGGCCTTCATTGACCAAATTGAAGATACATTAAACAGAGTCAAATTCCCAACTCACAAACAACAGGCAACTAGCCTGGTAGGCAAGGCCATGCTGTGGGCCTGTGTGGAATGTTACGCATCATTGAATCCAACTAACTAAAAACACTGAGCTCAATTTTTCCCAAGCTCGTTTTCTGGCGCATTGCCAGAGTTGCACCCGTTTTTCTAGGCCAGAAAGGCACCAGAAATAATTTGCCAGTTTCCCTGATGTACAATTTGAATTTGGCGCCGCGCAGCTTGTCCAGTCATCTCGGGGGGGGGGGGGGTGAAGCCTGTCTGCGTCGAAAAACGAAGCCGCACCTTCTGCGCACGTGCGGGGGGAAAAAGTTGCTTTTTTGACGTCATTCCAATGGACGCGCACGCTCAGTACAGCTCGGATTTGGCAATCGGCCATTTTTTAAAGAGCCAGTTGCATGTATGAAAAGGAGTGCTGTGAGACAGCATTGGGAAAATTGCAGCTGGAGCAATACAAGATGCAATGCAGTGCCAAGACCAAGAATTTCTTACAGGAAGAAGTGGTGACACTAGTTACTGTGATTGAGAGCAGATGGCAGGAGCTGGACACCAGCACAGGTCACATAAAAGTTTCACCCAAAGAAATGAAGAAACTCTGGAACCAAGTTGCAGAAGATTACTGTGCAATGGTGACCACCATGAGATCCGCAGGCCAGTCTAAAAAGTGACAGGACCTTGGTCAAGTAGTTAGTGTTAGTAATATTTTCATTTATTCAATGAAATTTCAATTATAAATGTGACCATCTGTATGTCCCACTCTGCAGAAAGACACCCTCTCTAAAAAGTTGCATTTTCATCTTTGCAGAGGAGGGTGGCACATAAGAATAGGGAAAGAATTCGAACAGGAGGCGGCCCAGCAAATCTGCACCCACTGACATCCTTGGAATAAAGGGTCGCTGCTTTGATGGGTCCTGCCTGGAAAAAAAGCAAATCACTACTGCACAAGCTGGGCCCACACGCGAGGGAGAGTGTAAGTCCTGCAAATTCATCGTGGTCCTTCAAATCAGCCTGCTGCCTGGCCTGCAATGTGTGTGCCAACTCATGCCACCCATCCTGTCCCCTCCTCTGCTGCTAACCATGTGACTGTTGTGGTAGACTGGTCATGAAGGTTAAAGCCCATGGCATTAAGGGCAAAGTGGCAAGTTGGATCCAAAATTGGCTTGGTGGTAGGAAACAAAGGGTAATGATTGATGAATGTTTTTGTGACTGGAAGGATGTTTCCAGTGGGGTTCCACAGGGCTCAGTATTGGGTCCCTTGCTTTTTGTGGTATATATCAACGATTTAGATTTGAATATAGGGAGTATGATTCAGAAGTTTGCAGATGTCACTAAAATTGGCTGTGTGGTTGATAAAGAAGAAGAAAGTCATGGGCTGCAGGAGGATATCCATCTACTGATCAGGTGGGCAATGCAGTGGCAAATGGAATTTAATTCAGAGAAGTGTGAGGTGATGCACTTTGGGAGGGCTAAAAAGGAAAGGATATACACATTAAGCGGTAGGCCACTTAATAGTGTACATGAACAAAGGGACCTTGGAGTGCATGTCCACAGATCTCTGAAAGTAGCAGACCAGGTGGATAAGTTGGTTAAGAAGGCATACGGAATGCTTGCCTTTAATGGCCAAGGCATAGAATATAAGAGCAGGGAGGTTATGCTTAAATTGTATAATACTTTGGTTAGGCCACAGCTGGAGTTCTGCGTGCAGTTCTGATCGCCGTATTAGAGGAAGGACATGATTGCACTAGAGAGGGTGCAGAGGAGATTTACTAGGATGCTGCCTGGAATGGAGAATCCTAGTTATGAGGACAGATTGGATCGGCTGGGTTTGTTCTCATTGGAACAGAGGAGGTTGAGAGGAGACCTCATCGAGGTGTACAAAATATTGATGGGCCTTGACATAGTGGATAGTAAAGGTCTATTTCCAATGATGGAGGGGTCTATTAGGAGGGGGCATAGTTTTAGGGTGGTTGGTGGGTGGCTTAGAGGGGATCTGAGGGGGGGGGGGCTTCTTTACGCAGAGGGTTGTGGGGATCTGGAACTCGCTGCCTGGAAGAGCGAGGAGGAAGAGCAGCGTCGACTCGGGAGGCCTACAAGAAGCCCATCAGCAGCAGTCAAGGAGCGGGAGAGCGAGAAGGAGCAGCAGCGTCGAGCTGGGGGGCCGACAAGAGGCTAGCTGGTGCAGCTGCAGCAGGGAGGCAAAAAAGTAGAAAGAAATCAAAAGGTGACATCACAGCCAAGGGGATAAGTGATTGGTAAGTAGATTTTCTTTTTCTCTTCTTTGTCAGTAAGTAACCTTTAGCATTATTGTTGTTGCCAATTTAAGTTTATCTCAGGGTTAAGTCATGGCAGGAGAGCTCGGACACGTGTTATGCTCCTCCTATACTATGTGGGAAGTCAGGGACGCTTCCGGTGTCCATGACGACTATGCGTGCGGGAAGTGCATCCGCCTGCAGCTCCTGATGGACCGCATTGCGGCACTGGAGCTGCGGCTGTATTTACTCTGGAGCATCCACGATGCTGAGAATGGCATGAATAGCTCATTTAGTGAGTTGGTCTTACCGCAGGTAAAGGGTACACAGCCAGATAGGGAATGGATGACCAATAGGAAGAGCAGTGCAAGGAAGGTAGTGCAGGGGTGCCCTGCGGTCATCCCCCTGCAAAACAGATACACCGCTTTGGGTAGTGTTGAGGGGGATGACTCATCAGAGGAGGGCAGTAGCAGCAGCTGGATGGCTCTACTGCACAGGAGGGCAGGAAAAAGAGCGGGAGAGCTATAGGTGATAGGGGATTCAATTGTAAGGGGAATAGATCGACGTTTCTGCGGCCGCAACCGAGACGCCAGGATGGTATGTTGCCTCCCTGGTGCAAAGGTCACGGATGTCTCGGAGCGGGTGCAGGGCATTTTGAAAAGGGAGTGTTAACAGCCAATTGTCGTGGTGCATATAGGTTCCAACGATATCGTTAAAAATGGGATGAGGTCCAACAAGACGAATTTAGGGAGCTAGGAGCTAAATTAAAAAGTAGGACCTCAAAAGTAGTAATCTCAGGATTGCTACCAGTGCCATGTGCTAGTCAGAGTAGGAATCGCAGGATAGCTCAGATGAATACGTAGCTTGAGGAGTTGTGCAGAAGGGAAGAATTCAAATTCCTGGGACAGTGGACCCAGTTCTGGGGGAGGTGGGACCAGTACAAACCAGACGGTCTGCACCTGGGCAGGACCGGAACCAATGTCCTAGGGGGAGTGTTTGCTCGTGCTGTTGGAGAGGGGTTAAACTAATATGATAGGGGGATGGGAACCTATGCAGGGAGACAGAGGGAAGTAGAATGGGGGCAGAAGCAAAAGATAGAAAGAAGAAAAGTAAAAGTGGAGGGCAGAGAAACTTGAGGCAAAAAGCAAAAAGGGTCACATTACAGCAAAATTCTAAATGGGCAAAATGTGTTCAAAAGACAAGCCTGAATAAAGGTGGACGAATTAACTGCACAGATAGCAGATAACGGGTATGATGTAATTGGCATCACGGAGACATAGCTCCAGGGTGACCAAGGCTGGGAACTCAAAGATCCAGGGGTATTCAGCATTTAGGAAGGACATACAGAAAGGAAAGGAGGCGGGGTGGCATTGCTGGTTCGAGAGAAAATTAATGCAATAGTAAGAAAGGAATTAGCTTGGATGATGTGGAATCGGTATGGGTGGAGCTCCGGAATACCAAGGGCAGAAAACGCTAGTGGGAGTTGTGTACAGACCACCAAATAGTAGTAGCAAGGTTGGGGACAGCATAAACAAGAAATTAGGGATGCATGCAATAAAAGGTACAGCAGTTATCATGGGTGACTTTAATCTATATATTGATTGCGACCAGTTTGGTTAGCCCAATGTGGTGGAGGAGGATTTCTTGGAGTGTATTCGGGATGGTTTGCGAGACCCAATATGTCGAGGAACCAACTAGGGAGCTGGCTATCCTCGACTGGGTGGTGTGTAATGAGAAAGGACTAATTAGCAATCTTGTTGTGCGAGGCCCCTTGGGGAAGAGTGACCATAACATGGTAGAATTTTTTATTAAGACTGAGCAAGACAGTTAATTCAGAAACTAGGAAAGGTAACTTCGATGGTTTGAGACGTGAATTAGCTAGAATAGACTGGCAACTGATATTTAAAGGGTTGACGGTGGATAGGCAATGGAAAACATTTAAAGATCACATGGATGAACTTCAGCAATTGTACATCCCTGTCTGGAGTAAAAATAAAACGGGGAAGGTGGCTCAACCGTGGCTAACAAGGGAAATTAAGGATAGTGTTAAAACCAAGGAAGGGGCAAATAAATTGGCTGGAAAAAGCAACTAACCCAAGGACTAGGAGAAATTTAGAATTCAATAGAAGAGGACCAAGGGTTTAATTAAGAGGGGTAAAATAGAGTACGAGAAGAAGCTTGCAGGGAACATAAAAACTGATTGCAAAAACTTCTATAAATATGTGTGAAGAGAAAAAGATTAGTGAAGACAAACGTCGGTCCTTTGAAGTCGGATTCAGGTGAATTTATAATGGGGAACAAAGAAATGGCAGACCAACTGAACAAATACTTCGGTTCTATCTTCACGAAGGAAGATACAAATAACCTTCCAAATGTACTAGAGGACAGTGGGTCTAGTAAGAAGGAGGAATTGAAGGATATCCTTATTAGGCGAGAAATTATGTTAGGGAAATTGGTGAGATTGAAGGCCGATAAATCCCCGGGGCCTGATAGTCTGCACCCCAGAGTACTTAAGGAAGTGTCCCTAGAAATAGTGGATGCATTGGTGATCATTTTTCAACAGTCTATCGACTCTGGATCAGTTCCTCTGGACTGGAGGGTAGCTAATGTAACACCACTTTTTAAAAAAAGGAGCGAGAGAGAAAGCGGGTAATTATAGACCGGTTAGCCTGACATCAGTAGTGGGGAAAATGTTGGAATCAAATCATTAAGGATGAAATAGCAGCACATTTGGAAAGCAGTGACAGGATCGGACCAAGTCAGCATGGATTTAGGAAAGGGAAATCACACTTGACGAATCTTCTGGAATTTTTTGAGGATGTAACTAGCAGAGTGGACAAGGGAGAACCAGTGGATGTGGTGTATTTGGACTTTCAAAAGACTTTTGACAAGGTCCCGCACAAGAGATTGGTGTGCAAAATCAAAGCGCATGGTATTGGGGGTAATGTACTGGCGTGGATAGAGAACTGGTTGGCAGACAGGAAGCAGAGAGTCAGGATAAACAGGCCCTTTTCAGAATGGCAGGCAGTTACTAGTGGAGTGCCGCAGGGCTCAGTGGTGGGACCCCAGCTCTTTACAATATACATTAACGATTTAGATGAAGGAATTGAGTGTAGTATCTCCAAGTTTGCAGATGACACTAAACTGGGTGGCGGTGTAAGCTGTGAGGAGGACGCTAAGAGGCTGCAGGGTGATTTGGACAGGTTAGGTGAGTGGGCAAATGCATGGCAGATGCAGTATAATGTGGATAAATGTGAGGTTATCCATGTTGGGGGCAAAAACACGAAGGCAGATTATTATCTGAATGGTGGCAGATTAGGAAAAGGGGAGGTGCATAGAGACCTGGGTGTCATGGTTCATCAGTCACAAAGTGGGCACGTAGGTGGTGAAGGCAGCAAATGGTATGTTGGCCTTCAAAGCTAGGGGATTTCAGTATGGGAGCAGGGAGGTCTTACTGCAGTTGTACATGGCCTTAGTAAGGCCTCACCTGGAATATTGTGTTCAGTTTTGGTTTCCTCGTCTGAGGAAGGACGTTCTTGCTATTGAGGGAATGCAGCGAAGGTTCACCAGACTGATTCCAGGGATGACTGGGCTGTCATGAGGAGAGACTGGATCAACTGGGCCTTTATTCACTGGCGTTTAGAAGGATGAGAGGGGATCTCATAGAAACATAAGATTCTGATGGGACTGGACAAGTTAGAACCAGGAAGAATGTTCCCAATGTTGGGGAAGTCCAGAACCAGGGGACATAGTCTTAGGCCATTTAAGACGGAGATGAGGAGAAATTTCTTCACAGAGAGTTGTTAACCTGTGGAATTCTCTACCACAGAGAGTTGTTGATGCCAGTTCATTGGATATATTCAAGAGGGAGTTTGATATGGCCCTTACGGTTAAGGGGATCAAGGGGTATGGAGAGAATACGGGAAAGGGGTACTGAAGAAATGATCAGCCATAATCTTATTGAATGGAGGTGCAGGCTTGAAGGGCTGAATGGTCTGCTCCTGCACCTATTTTCTATGTTTCTATGAACCCTTGTGCATATGGGGTAATGGAAAGCATCGTCATGTTTTGCGTTATTGAAAAATTGGTATGTATTGATTTGAATTGTTATACGTTGTTTAAACATCCACTACTACTGAACCTTCACAAACTTCGCAGGAGGAAGAGGAGGAAGAGGAAGAAGAGGAGCCGCTGCAGACTCCTGCTGTGCATGAACAAGACGACGCGGAGGAAGACGATTTTTTTTTGTGGAGGGGTGGGGGGTGGTAAACAACCCGCGGCCATCTATATTGAGATGGATGAGGCACCGGGACCAAGCAGTGTGCAGGTGGTGACGCCAAGGTGCGTGACATTGCACACGCTGACCCCACAGAGGTCCGGTCAGCGGGCTATGCAATCATCTACCACGGAGGACCAGACGGAGTGCTTATTGTCCCTATGCAGGGAGACGGTCGCGATAGGTCGCGACCTTATCCAGGGGTTCGCGGGTTTCTCAGCAAATTGGAGCCAGTTCTCCACAACCTGGAGCGAGTTTTGCACGAGCTTCTCCAGCTGGTCTTCTGAGCAGTCACAGACTGCTTGGGAGACGTTGGAGGCGATTCGGCAGCAGACAACTGCAACAAATACCCTACAGCATGCGTTGCTGGCTGGACACGGCGCTGCACCCAAAGGTGTCATGTCCACTCGCAGCGAGACCCCAAGCACACAAGCAAGTACGGAGGACAGTTCCTCCTGACTTGGAAGTAGAGTCTGAGGCTTCTGCTTCCACTCCGCCACGGCAGGAAGTCTTGCCGTCATACACTGCACAACGCGTTCGTGTTGGTCTGCGTCGACCAAAACGGGCGGGTCGGGTGGGAACACTGGTTGGGACAGGAACTGGAGGGAAACGTGGCCGCAAGTAGGGAGGGTGGAGTGTTTTTCAATAAATGTTCTTCTTACTTAAATGTTGAATTGTTTTTTCATCTTGTAACGTTTTGGGAATTTGAGGGAAGGGTGGGTTGGTGCGGGGGGTTGGAGGGAGGGTGTTGTTCATTAATTTATTTAAAAAAAATTTAATTCAACAACTTGTGTCTTCTCTCTTAGTTACATTAGTTTTCAAATGTACAGTTTTTCATCTATATTTGTTCATGAAATTATACCAATACTTTTATTATGCCAGTACTTTAAACTTTACTTTAACTAATTCAGATGATAGGCCAGTGCAGGAAAGACAACAAGGAAACCCCACGCAAATGAAGCAGCCGTGTAACTGCCACTGGCTTCGGGAAAGGTGTGGTGGTACCGGTGCTAGATCGCCAGGCTGATTAAGCTCCCTTATGTCCTCACCCACGTCCTCTCCTGCCTGTTCCTCCTCTTCATCCTCGCTGGCTGCCTCTTCTGTCTCATCTCCTTCTGGAGGTGGACCTACAGCATGATCTGGCATTATTTGTCCTCTCTTTATAGCTAGGTTATGCAGCATGAACACCACAATAAACTCTGCTACCTGGTACAGCAGGCTGCCTCCAGAATGATCCAGACATCTGAAGTGCTGCTTTCGGGCTCCTATTGTCTTTTCAACGATGTTGCGAGTCACTATGTGACTTTCATTATACCGTTTCTGTACTTCAGTGACGGGATTACGCAGAGGGGTCATCAGCCAACTTGCAAGGCCAGATCCTTTATCCCCCAGCATCCAACCGTGATCTTCTGGCTGATTGACAAACAGGTCAGGGATAGTACTTTCACGTAAGATGTGCGCATCATGGATGCTGCCAGGAAATGTAGCATTCACTTAAAATTGTTTGATTGTAGTCGACAATAAGCTGCAGATTGTGTGTGTGGAATCCTTTTCTGTTACAAAACACCTCCGCGTTCTTTAAGGGTGCTTTCAGGGCAATGTGCGTGCAGTCTATTGGTCCCTGCACCTTGGGGAAGTCTGCTATTCGAGAAACCCAAAGTCCTCTCGGTCTGTGCTTCCCTGGTCATTGGGAAGCTTATGAAGTCCATCCTGAGAGTGTAAAGGGCTTCAGTCACTTGTCGAATGCAGCAGTGTGTAGCGTGCTGAGATATATGGCAGATAACGCCAGCTGGAGCCTGAAAAGATCCCAATGCGTAGAAGGCTTGGGCAGCAGTAACCTTCACTTCAATGGACAGTGCGGTTCTGATGGTGCTGGAAGGCTGTAGATCACCTTTGACGAGTTGACATCTCATCGATGACCTGCTTCCGAAATTGCAGCCTCCTAAGACAAGCATCTTCAGACAAGTTCAGGTAAGATTGGTTTTCCAAGCACCTTCGTTGGCTATACGGTCTCCTCCTCTGTCTTCGTCTCCGTCTACGCATTACTCTGCCACCTCTTCGATTGATCCTTTCAGTAACCAGTGTGTGAGCAGTTGCAATTAAAGGCAGGGAAAGCATGGGCCCCATCACTATCGATAATTACTTTCACTAATTTTAATAATCTCTGTACTCTATACTCTCTACGCTGTATACCAGTCAGTTTGATAGTGAAGTTATTTACTGATATTGTTTGTGCCTATGTAAAAGCTATTTACAATATAATTTCAATATATAAAACCTATTTATCAAAAATAACGATGATACCTCTTTATATTCCCTGTTCCAATATTGAGTACAATTAACTTTAAATTAACTCTCTAAATAACTCACAGCTAGTCCTCCACCCTTCCTCTGAAGTTAAAAATGGTGACCGCAGTGCCCATTTCCTTCTCTTAGGCCCAGAAAAAGCAACTATTTCTCAGCACTCTTTTGGGCCTTGCATCAGCCCAGCGAAGTGCATGCTAAGTGCCGAAACTTGGGATGGTCCTTGTGTGGGCGATCATAGTGGAAACTTAGGCACCTGTTTTCTGGTGATGTTTTGGGCCAAGTTTCCACTTTTTGCTCAAAATGGCCGATTGTGGTCCGTTTTGGGCAATGGATGGCCCAGTGTAAAGTGGAAAGTCTAGCCCATTGGGCCCAAGTTTCAGATCCCCAGTAGAACGGCACACCTCGGAGAGGCCCACCTAATTTCTAGAACTCAAAAAGCGCCAAATAAATACTTATCTCGTAATTCTTCGATATCTGTAGGCGCATTTGCAGCTCAGCACAGCAGGAGCTGCTGGGGGTGGAGCAAATGCGTTCTGACCAAGCACTGCCAAGGTGGGGGTCAGGGCTAGGACCCAGCATCAGTTTGAGTGCCAGCAGCGTTGCACATGTGCGTTGGAGCGTGCGCGCATGTGCAATAACACACAAACATTGGCAATCAGCCATCTTTAAAGTGACATGGCAGAAAAGTGATTTTTGGGTGTGTGGAGCTTTTTGTGCCTGAAGGAATGCTGTTTGCAGTACTGTGAAAGAAATCAGCTGCTGAAATCAGTGAGTGCTGTTTGTTGCTGCTAAACTTCCGGAACAAGTGCTGCACAGGTGCATGCAAAATAAGGACTGTGTGTTTTGAAAAATCACTGTCAATTCAATACACATCTGTTTAGCCCACCAATGAAAGTAGGGCGGAAATTACTGTCTCCAACAGTCAGATTAACGATTTTTAATTCAAACACCACGCCAAGAAATTTTAAAATAGCAGATTATGTCAATAAATTCACCATTAGTCAAAGATTTCCCAACACGTTTTAATTCATTTGGTCATATTCCATATTTCCCAACGTCCACCAAGAACAAAGAATTTCTTGCATGAGGAAGTGGAGACACTAGTTAATGTCATTGAGCAGAGATGGCAGGAGCTGGATACCAGCAACAGAGGTCACACAAAAGTGCCACCCAAAGAAATGAAGAAACGCTGGAACCAAGTTGCATACCAGGAGATCTGGAAGCCAATGTTAAAAGAAATGGTACGACCTTGGTCAAGTGGTTAATGCAAGTAATATTTTAATTTTTCAATGAAATCTCAATTGTGAATGTGACCATCTGTATATGTCCCATCCTGCAGAAAGACGCACTCTGTAAAAAGTTATATTTTAATCTTTGCAGAAGAAATTTGCCCACAACAAAAGAGAAGGAACTCGAACAGGAGGCGGCGTGCCAAATCTGCATCCACTGACCCCCTTGGAACAGAGGGTCGCTGTTTTGATGAGTCGTACATGGAGAAAAGCAATCAGTACTACACAAGCTGGGCCCACACGCGAGGGAGAGGGCAAGTCTTGAAAATGCATCGTGGCCCTTCAAATCAACCTGCTGCCTGGCCTGCTATGTGTGAGACTACTGATGCCACCCATCCTGTCCCCTCCTGTGCAATTAACCATTTGACTGTTCTGCAAAATATAACAGAAGATGATGCCAATCCTAAAGATCCTGAACATAAAGAACCACCAGAAGTAGACAATCCAGACCAAGGGTAGGTGCAAGGGTTGAATGAAATGTCTTCAGGGGAGACTTTTGAACTTAATATGCATCAGCCCACATTAACGGACATCAGTCTTTCAAACATTTGCATAGGTTCTCGTCCGACATTCTATGGTTTCACAGATTCTGACGTTGAGTGCGCCGGTGGTGGTGGTGCAATGCAGCATTTTACACCCAGGGCCCCACCATCCCCGCCTGCGCCTCCCACTGGAGTGGTGCCGCTTGCAACACCCAGGGCCCCACCGTCCCAGCCTGCGCCTCCCACTGGAGTGTGCCGTGAGGCAGACCCAGGCAGAGGAGAAGGAGATTGGAAACATGCTCTCCTGAGATGCAGCATGCAACAGATGTGGGTCAGGCTGTGGCACTGGGTGTGGAGAGCAATGACCTTACCCGATCACTTGTGGGCAGCGTCAGTGCGATGGGTGAAGAGGTAGCGGTACTGACGGGAGAAATAGCATTAATGACACGGGAAATGAGGGAGGGAATGTCAGAGGGAGTGCAAGCGATGGCACAGGCAGTCAGGGAGGGCATGCAAGGGTGAGGTAGCTGCTGCAATAAGGGCACACAGCTCGGTCAATCAAATTACACCCCCATGAAGAAGTGAACATTCACATTCACCGAGATGTGGATGAGAGATGGTTGCAGCCTTTCTTTGCTGCTTTTGTTCTTGATGTAACTGAAATAACTTTTTTCAAATTGAAATTGTTTTGTAACTTTAGAATTCATAAGTGGTCTTAGGGATTTTAAGTCTCTTAGAGTGTAAATGTTCTCACATTTTGTAAGTTATTTAATTTTGCACCTAAAAAGTGATCGTTAAGTGTAACTGAGCCCTCAGGCATTAGTAATTGAAGCGTGCACGGATGAGCTGCTGGCGCAGGGCTCGAGCAATCGTTAAAGGAGCATGATGGTCCGCCCTCATGCTCCGGCATCAGGCACTTG
Source organism: Pristiophorus japonicus (assembly GCF_044704955.1). Taxonomy (NCBI): domain Eukaryota; kingdom Metazoa; phylum Chordata; class Chondrichthyes; family Pristiophoridae; genus Pristiophorus; species Pristiophorus japonicus. The sequence goes on from NC_091986.1 coordinate 88,411,643, forward strand.
CATGCTTTCCTGATCATTGTCGTCATCCTCATCCTGCTCTTCCAAATGACTATTATCAGGCACTCTCACCTCATGTTCCACTTCTGGTTCCACCACCAGCTCCTGCTGCCTCATGCAGCACACAACAGTGAACTGACCAACAATTTCAGGGGAGTATTGCAAGTGGCCTTCGGAATGGTCCAGGCATCGGAAATGCTACTTCAAGATGCCAATGGTCCTCGCTATGATGCTGCGCGTCGCAATGTGCGACATGTTGTATTGATGGTCAGCTTCCGTCCGGGTTACGCGTTGGGGCGTCATGAGCCAGGTGGCGAGGCCGTACCCTTTGTCTCCCAGTAGCCAGCTCTGCCCTTCTGGCTGCTGCTCAAACATGGCAAATATAACGCTGTCGCGTAGGATGAACGCATCATGGGTGCTGCCAGCGTATCTTGCATCGACTGACATGCGCTGCTTGTCGTCATACACGAGCTGCACATTAATGGAGTGGAAACCGTTTCAATTCCTGAACTGCTCGGCCTCCTCCACAGGTGCTCGCAAGGCGATGTGGGTACAATCAATGCAGCCCTGTACCTTTGGGAAGTCAGCGATCTTGGAGAATCCCAGAGCTCTGTCATGCATTGCTTGGCCAGTCATTGGGAACTTGATGAAGTCATTCCTCCGCGCATACAGTGCAGTCGTGACCTGGTAAACGCAGACATGTATTGCATGTTGAGAGATGGCGCAAACATCTCCAGTTGTAGCTTGAAACGATCCCGAGGCATAGAAGGAAAGTGCAGCTGGAACCTTCACTTCAACAGACAAGGCAGTCGGCGTTCTGCTTCTCGCCTGTAAATCTGCTCTCAGCACATCACAGATCTCAACAACAACTTCTCTGCGGAAACGCAGCCTTTTGACACAATCAACCTCACTCATGTCCAGGTACGAACGCCTGACTCGATAATGCCCACGTGGGTAAGGCCTCCTGCCCATCAGCCTACGGGCTATGACGTTCCTGGTGCGGTGAGCTCTAATCAATTCTTTCTTATGTAGCCAATTGATGGAGAACCATTGCATAATCGGTGGTGTTGATAAAGTAAAAATTAAACTTTCAAAAAGGTGCATGCTGGCTGGCTCTCCCTCCCTGTGTTTTTCAGGCCTCCCCTATCCCCTGGCCGAACGATCGCAACTCGGTGCCTGCTGCCGTTGCTTCGATGGAGAGGTACGAAAAATAAATAAATAATTAAATTATTGATGATGGCGGCTCTTTATTGGTAAAAGTGAAGTGTTTAATGCTCTAAAATTCCCGAACTTCCCTCCAACATCCCTTCCCCCTACCCGACTATCTCTCGCTATCCTGCACCTATTTTCTAAAATGTCAGCAAGGTTTTTGAGTGTACATTCTAAGTTAGCTTGGAGTAACTTTTCGCTGCCTAAACTTGCAAAACAGGCGTAAATGGCTGGCAACGCCCCCTTTTGAAAAAAAAAACTACTGAAACGAAACTATTCTAATGAACTAGAATTGGAGCAAACCAAATGCCGAGAATTGCGATTTCTAAGATACTCCATACTAAACTAGTGGCTCCAAAAAAAAAAGGAGCAACTCGAGCCGAAACTTGGGCCCAAATATAGAGTTTCGACAAAAATGTTGAAGGAGGGTGTGCTGCTCTAAGTTTCTTAACAGGGGAAAAGAATAATCAAGTTTCACAACTATTTACTGACTAATGACTGGGTGAAAATATGTTGACTATTTTTGCAGCATGAAAAAAGTTTTATCTCAGTGGTCATTTACACAAATTTCAAAAATATGAATCCTATAAAGCAACTATCAACTTTTCAACGTCATGACATTTTAAATCACTGAACAGCTTCAAACCAGAGTATAAATCAACTGTGTCAATCATCAGCTTCCTGTATGTTACCCCCACCTCTACACTTCCCTTCAGTTTAAAAAATAAATAAAATGCAGCAAAATCTATTGGCACACAAAATATACTAAAACACAACAGAAACTGAATACAAAAATAAGACAGAGACCAGAAACTAGTTCAATAACTTATATAAAGAATACAAATATCAAGACAAGATGGATGAACGTTGTGTCTATTCACTTCCACATGGAATACAAACCTAGTCGCACCCCAAGCAAGAGTGTCGCAAAATCAGAGTTTCAGAACTTATGCAAATGTCAGTTTCTTTAAACTCTGAGTTCATAGAAAATGTAGGTTTGTCACAGGTATAGTCGTGTCATTAGCTGCTCTAAGCAGTCTGGTTGCTGCTTTTTAAAAAAAAAAATTGGAAGCCACTAGCCTGCATCATCCAGCGCAGAATGGAACCCAGGAATATAATGAAGAAGCTCCCTAGAGACCTGGACCAGATCTCTGTCGCCATGTCTCAGTTAACTCTCTGAAGGGAGATAGAGTAAACACGAAGCGAGGCGTCACATGGTTCAGTCCGCAAGATACCTTCGTAATAGAATCTCACATTGCACAAGGAGGCCAGTCAGTCTATCATGCCTGTGCCGGATATTTGAAAGAGCTATCCAGTTAGTCCCATTCATTAGCCCTGCAATTTGTGGCAGGATCGTCCGGAATCCGTAAAATATTCTGGAATCCAGACCCTTCCCGACCTTGGGCCTAGCTTCAGTGCCCCTCGCCGCCGCTGCTCAACCTCGGGCCTCACAGTCGCCCGAACACCTCCACACTGGCAGGGCCCGCCCGGCGACCTCATCAGCTCTTGAGCGAGTGAGCGGGGCCCAGGGGAGGAGTGAGTTCGGGGCCAGCACGGGTCAGCCCACATTGCGATGTGTGCGTGCACTAGGTCAGTGCAGCAGAGCAGGTCTCCAGTTGTCTTGGGTAATCCTTGCCACTGGACCAGGACCTAGCTCTGTCAAGCCCGTGTGGTGGCTGGTGTGCAATAGCCACCACACGTTAAAAAAATCCACGCACAGGCATCTTCCACCTTGAGGATGTAGTTCAGGTTCTTCATTCGAAACACCTGTGAACACATCCTTTTTTTTGGCATGGAAACAAGTCAGTCTCATTTCGAGGGACTGCCAATGATGGTGTGTGTGGCGTGGGGGGCACTAATCGAGAGAGAGAGAGAGAGAGAGAGAGAGAGAGAGAGAGAGAGAGAGAGAGAGAGAGAGAGAGAGAGAGAGATCTCTCTCGAGATATATATTAGTGCCCCCCACACCGAGAGATCAATATAGATGGAGAGAGAGATAGACAGAGATATATTATAATATTATTATATATAGAGAACGCAACCAAGCCACGAGCACGGGAGGGGGGGGGGGGGGGCGGGGGGGAGAAAGAGAGCAAGAGACTGGGGAGAAAGTGTGAGTGTGTGTGCGTGCGAGCAGCAGAGGCCAGGGAACAGACATTCCCTGTGCTTCTTATAAATAGTTGTAAAATCAAATCTAACATCTACTACTAGGGCCTCATTTATTCGTCCCTCCTAAAACCTGCAGGCAGTTATTGCTCAGGATTACACGGAGCTGAGACACGAAGGGCATTCAATTAATTGCAAACAGGTTAGTGGAGCTGATGTCTGATACCAGCACCTTCATTATCACAAGAGCAGAAATAGGAAAGCATTGTCAAGAGTGTTTCCCCCAAAGGAAAAGAATACTGCTGATTTTTCAACATTGACTGGATTTCAAATGTTTAAAGAAAAGGGAGGAAAACTATCCAGAGCTAACACTGATTCTCTGCTTCTCCTTTTGCTCTGATATTTTTTGCAGGGAGACATAGCAAGACAAAGATAGGGCTCAAGTTGTTCCTATTTTTTTGGAGCAACTAGTTTAGTATGGAGTATCTTAGAAACTGCAATTCTCGGCATTTAGTTTGCTCCAATTCTAGTTAGTTAATAGTTTCGTTTTAGAACAGTCTTTTTTCCCCAAAAGGTGGTGTTACCAGCCAATTATGCCTGTTTTGTAAGTTTAGGCAGCGAAAACTTACTCCAAACTAACTTAGAATGGAGTATGTGTAGATTTTTGTGCACTCAGAAAAACCTTGCCTACATTTTAGGAATTTGGCGCAGGGATCGAGGGCAGGGGGGGGCGGGAGGGAAGGAAGTTTACAAGTGTTAAACACTTCACTTTTACCAATAAAGAGCCATCATGAATAATAAATGAATCAATTAAAAAATTAATTAAATTTTCCAACCTCTCTGAAGCAGCAGCAGCAGGCACCAAGTTGCGATATTTCGGCCATTTGGCCAGGGGATAGGGGTGGCGTGCAAAGCACCGGGAGGGAGAGCCTTTCAGCCAGCCAGCAAGTTTGAGAGTTTAATTTGTACTTCAAGTATGGGTGCTGCATTATCAACACCACCGATTATGCAATGGTTCTCCATCAATTCGCAGCATAGGAGAGAATTGATTACAGCTCACCGCACCAGGAACGTCATAGCCCTTAGGCTGACGGGCAGGAGGCCTGACCCACGTAGGCACTATCGAGTCAGGCGTTCGTACCTGGACATGAGTGAGGTCGATTGTGTCAAAAGGCTGCGTTTCCACAGAAAAGTGGTCGTTGAGATTTGTGATATGCTGAGAGCAGATTTACAGGCGAGAAGCAGAACACCGACTGCCTTGTCTGTTGAAGTGAAGGTTCCAGCTGCACTTTACTGCTATGCCTTGGGATCGTTTCAAGCTACAACTGGAGATGTTCGCGCTCTCAACGTGCAATACATGCCTGCGTTTACCAGGTCACGGCTGCACTGTATGCGCGGAGGAATGACTTCATCAAGTTCCCAATGACTGGCCAAGCAATGCATGACAGGGCTGTGGGCTTCTTCAGGATTGCTGGCTTCCCAAAAAGGTACAGGGCTGCATGGATTGTACCCACATCGCCTTGCGAGCACCTGTGGAGGATGCTGAGCAGTGCAGGAATCGAAAATGTTTCCATTAATGTGCAGCTCGTGCGACGACAAGCAGCACATCAGGTCAGTTGATGCAAGATACGCTGGCAGCACTCATGATGCGTTCATCCTACGCGACGGCGCTTTATCTGACATGTTTGAGCAGCAACCAGAAGGGCAGAGCTGGTTACTGGGAGACAAAGGGTGCGGCCTCGCCACCTGGCTCATGACGCCCCTACGCATTACACGGATGGCAGCTGATCAATACAACATGTCGCACATTGCGACGCGCAGCATCATAAAGAGGACCATTGGCATCTTGAAACAGCGTTTCCGATGCCTGGACTGTACCGGGGCCACATGCAATACTCCCCTGCGATTGTTGGTCAGTTCACTGTTCTGTGCTGCATGCTGCATAACTTAGCCATCATGAGGCAGCAGGAGCTGGTAGTGGAACCAGAAGTGGAACATGAGGTGAGAGTGCCTGATAATAGTAATTTGGAAGAGCAGGATGAGGACGACGACGACGACGACGACGACAACGACAATCAGGAAAGCATGCAAGTGCCTGATGTCGGAGTACGAGGTCTGAGGAGGGCGGTCCATCGTGCTCCTTTAACGATTGCTCGAGCCCTGCGCCAACAGCTCATGCGGGAATGCTTCAATTATTGATGCCCGAGGGCTCAGCGACAACTGTTCCACATGGACATGTTTATTTTCTGGAGTTGTTCCGATGTTGTGTTGTGTTAATGGAACATGATTCAGTTTTAATTTAAAAATATTTTATTGAAAAGTTTACGTTAATGTAATAAAATATTTCTTGTCTCAAACTTTACTTTAATATGATTCTTTGAGATCACATAAGTTGTAAAGTTACAAAACAATTTCAATTTGAAAAAAGTTACTACAGATGCATCAGGAACAAGAACAAAAGCAGCAAAGAAAGGCTGCAACCATCTCTCATCCACATCTCAGTGAGTGTTCACTTCTTCATGGGGGTGTAATTTGATTGGCTGGGCTGTGTGCCCTTATTGCAGCAGCTACCTCACCCAGGCCCTCCGCCGTCACTTGCACTCCCTCTGACAGTCCCTCCATTTCCCGTGTCATTACTGCTATTTCTCCCGTCAGTACCGCTACCGCTTCACCCACTGCACTGACACTGCCCACGAGTGATTGGGTAAGGTCATTGCTCTCCACACCCAATGCCACAACCTGACACACATCTGTTGCATGCTGCATCTCAGGAGAGCGTGTTTTGATTCTCCTTCTCCTCTGCCTGGGTCTGCCTCGCGGTACTACTCCAGTGGAAGGCGCAGGCTGGGACGGTGGGGCAGTGGGTGTAAACTGCTGCATCACACCAGCATCACCACTGGGAGCTGCAACGTTGGAATCTGTGAAACCATAGATTGTGGAACCAGAACCTATGCAAGGGTTTGAAACACTGATGTCCGTTGATGTGGGCTCATAAATATTAACTTCTAAGGTCTCCCCGGAAGACATTTCAGTCAACGCCTGCAGCCACCCTTGGTCTGGATCGTCTGCATCTGGTTCTTCTTCTGTAGGTTCAGGATCGGTATCATCTTCTGCAAAATATATCAGTACAGTCAAATGGTTATCAGTACAGGAGGGGGAAGCATGGGTGGCATGAGTACTCTCACACATAGCAGGCCAGGCAGCAGGTTGATCTGAAGTGCCACGATGCATTTTCAGGACTTGCCCTCTCCCTCGCGTGTGGGCTCAGCTTGTGCAGCACTGATTCATACATGGAGAAAAGCAATCAAAGCAGCAACCCCTCTGTTCCAAGGACATGGGGTGGGGGGGGGCGGTCAGTGGATGCAGATTTGGTATGCCTCCTCCTGTTAGAGTTCTTTCCCTTTTGTTGTGGGCCAATTTCTTCTGCAAAGATTAAAATATAACTTTTTACAGAGTGCACCTTTCTACAGGGTGGGACACATACAGATGGTCACATTTACAATTTAGATTCCATTGAAGAATGAAAATATTACTTACAACTAACTACTTGACCAAGGTCGTGCCATTTCTTTTTACACTGGCTTCCAGATCTCCTGGTATGCACCACAGCGCAGCAATCTTCTGCAATTTGGTTCCAGCGTTTCTTCATTTCTTTGGGTGGCACTTTTATGCGACCTGTGTTACTGGTATCCAGCTCCTGCCATCTCTGCTCAATGACATTAACTAATGTCTCCACTTCCTCATACAGAAATTCTTCGCTCTTGGTGGACGTTGTTCCATTGCTGTATTGAATTGACAGTCTGATTTTTCAAAACACACAATCCTTATTTTGCATGCACTTATGCAGCACTTGTTCTGGAAGTTTAACAGCAACAAACAGCACTCACTGATTCCAGCAGGTGATTTCTTCCACAGTACTGCTAAAAGCACTCCTTCAGGCACAAAACGTCAGTCAGAAGCCTTTGCACAGCTCCGCAAAAACAAAAATCACTTCTGCATGTACCTTTAAAGATGGCCGATTGCCAATGTTTCTGTGGCACTGCGCATGTGCAACACTGCCGGCACTAAAAAGGACGCTGGGCCCTAGCCCCACCCTCTCTGCTGGCAGTTCCTCACAATGTCTTTGCCCCGCCCCCAGCAGCTCCTGCTGGGCCACGCAGACCTGGAAACGGCCCGAAACATAGCAAAGAATCGCGAGGCAAGTAATGGCGCACTTTACGTTCCACAAATTAGGCGGGCCTCTCCGACGTGTGCCATTCCAGCAGGGGTCCGAAACGTGAACCCATAGAGAGTGAGAGAGTGAAAGACTGGTACAGAGGGAGAGAGAAACTGAGACTGAGGGAGATAGAGAGGGGGGGGGGGGGCGGAGAAAGAGAAAGAGAAGGAGAAAGGAGAGAGAGATGGGTGAGGGTCCACTCCAGGCATGTGTAGTCTGTTCCTGGGGACTGAGCAGCGGCTGCACTTGGGAATAACACATGGAGGCACAGCACATGTGTAATGGCCGCTGGAAAGAGGCTAAAAAACAATTTTTAGGCACGCGGTGAAAAAAAACATACATTTAATTTGGAAAATTGTTTAAAACTGGAAAAAAAATACAGTAAAGTGATGTTGAATGCTGCAGTTAAATTTTGCCATGTGTTGCCCTCAGGGTTATTTAAATCCTGTTATGAGAGAGGGGAAAAAGTTTGTGCCTCTCAGAGTTTGAGAGACAGAGGTAATGGCAGCAGAAAAGGAGGAAACAACTTCTCCAAAACTAATCCCAACTCATCACCAAGGCTGGGTATAGATAACTCACCGCCTTCTTAGGAAGTTTAACCACTTTATTCACTTTCTTATTTGAGCTCTGTTTAGAATTGGAGTTCATTTTATAATTTTTTGTTCTATGTTTAATAGTGTTGAAGAGGGGAAGAAAACCTTGGAGTAACTTCTTCTGTCAAAGCTACAATGAGACTTGAAAGAATTTAAAGATTTTTAAATTAACTTTTCACAAAAAATGAGACACTTTTTCTCCCGAAATTTCAAATAAGATTTTGGAAGAAATGAGCAAAAATCAATTTTTCCCTCATCTAAACTAGTTTCAATCAGGTCTTGAAATCCAAGCACTCTTAGAGGCTCTGAAATGCATAAAACATTTTAAAATTGAAATTTCTCAATATTTGATATTGAATGATTGACTGAAGTGAGTAGTGTTACACCAACATGCAATCATGCTCTTGAGGGGGGGGGCGGGGGGGGGGGGGGGGGGGAGGGCAGGGAGGATTTGTAGGAGTTGCATATTACTTACTGACTGTTTAAAAATATATTAAGATGTTTGGAAGAGAACCAAAAAAGGGGAAAAGCACAAACCAATTTATTTGTCTGGCGTTCCATAGCCCAAACAAGTCCCAGGAACAACAAATATAGATTTCCTCTTCAACGTTTAAAATTATGCAATGATGTAGAAAAATTGCAAGAAGCTACTTTAGAAGAAATCACTATTTGTTCATTAAGACACAGAAAATACTTTGATTAAACTGATAATGTACAATTTTGATTTGGAATAAATATCTGAAATAGGAGGAGATTAAAAATTCAGAGTACAATGAAGTTTGCTTCCCGCTATTTACTTGCGAAGTACTTAAAATAATTCAACACTTTGTGATAAGAGCAGGAATCAACATTGTGGAGAACGTTGGAGAAAAACATTCTAAATTAAATTTGTAAATTATCATCTTTACATCACCATTTTAGTTTCCAAGTAAGTCTGAGTGGTTCTCCTGTCCTGGAAAAAAGATGCATGTTTATTTCTGTTAAATCATAGCTTTTCTTTTTTTGTTTTTAATTCGGTGATGTAATTTGAGTATGTGTGTTTCTGCATTTGTCATAAGTGCTCCCTTTCTGACATGTCACATGGGCGGTGGCTGGTTCAAGAAGACAACGGTTATTAATGAAAGTGATTGAATTTGAAAATACGGATACCTGCTTTTGTTCAATTCTTTTTAATACTGTGAAACCCTTTATATTTGGTGGTGATTTAATATTCTAATTACGTATCTGGACGTACAGCATGTCAGCGCCATAGGAAAGCCGCTGCTCCTGCAGACATTGCTATAGTGACATAAGAAATGGGCTAATATGTTGAAAACTTTAAAATTAATACTAATTTAACAATTCGATATGCCCTTCAGCTCACCTTGGGCTTTTGGATTGTTTGTCGATAGATAACCGTGTAACTGAGTGATATTTCTGAAGTGTTAATGTATTATTATGCAGTTCTTTTATATCCCAGTCATTTCTGACAAGTACTTTTTTTTTTAAAAAGTTTGCACATGCTGAACTAAAAGCTTTTAATTAATTCTACCGTAAACAAATTTGCAGAATGGGCATTTAAATGCCACCCATCAGCCCAAGGCTGAATGTCGTCCATGACTTGCTGCATGCGGTCATGGACTGCTTCCTATCTGAGGTGTGAATGGGACTGAACACTGTACAATCATCAGTGAATATCCCCACTTCTGACCTTATCATGGAGGGAAAGTCATTGCCATCATCATCATCATAGGTAGTTCCTTGAAATCAAGGAAGACTTGCTTCCACTCAAAGTGAGTTCTTAGGTGACTGAACAATCCAATACGGTAATTACAGTCTCTGTCATAGGTGAGACAGACAGTGGTTGAAGAAAGGGGTGGATGGGGAGTCCAGTTTGCCGCACGCTCCTTCCACTGTCTGTGCTTGATTTCTGCATGCTCTCAGCGATGAGACGAGAGGTGCTCAGCGCTCTCTCGGATGCTCTTCCTCCACTTATGGCAGTCTTTGGCCAGGGACTCCCAGGAGTTGGTGGGAAAGCATTTTATCAAGGAGGCTTTGAGGGTGTCCTCGAAACATTTCCTTTGCCCACCAGGTGCTCACTTGCCGTGTAAGAGTTCAGAGTAGAGCACTTGCTTTGAGAGTCTTGTGTCAGGCATGCAGACAATGTGGCCCGCCCAACGGAGCTGGTCGAGTGTCGAGTGGAAGAGAAGGTCCATTGATGAAGTAGCTGAAGTTGGTTGGGCCTAGGATACTGCCCTGAGGAACTCCTGCAGCGATGTCCTGGGACTGAGATGATTGGCCTCCAACAACCACAACCATCTTCCTTTGTGCTCGGCATGACTCCAGCCAGTGGAGAGTTTTTCCCGATTGCTATTGACTTCAATTTTACTGGAGCTCCTTGATACCACACTCTGTCAAATGCTGCCTTGATGCCAAGGGCAGTCACTCTCACCTCACTTCTGAAATTCAGCTCTTTTGTCCATGTTTGGACCAAGGTCTGGAGCAGAGTGGTCCTGGCTGTACCCAAACTGAGCATCGGGAAGCAGGTTACTGGCGACTAAGTGCCACTTGATAACATTGTCGGCAACACCTTCGCTGATGATTCTAAGTAGACAGATGGGATGGTAATTGGATTTGTCCTGCTTTTTGTGGACAAGACATACCTGGGCAGTTCTGGAGCACAAGTCTTCAGCACGACAACGGCGATATTGTCGTGGCGCATAGCCTTTGCTGTATCCAGTGCACTCAGCTGTATCTTGATATCACGTGGAGTGAATTGAATTAGCTGAAGACTGGCTTCTGTGATGGTGGGGACCTCAGGAGGAGGCAGAGATGTATCATCCACTCGCGGTACCTCTGGCTGAAATGGCTGTAAACGTTTCAGCCTCATCTTTTGCACACGTGTGCTGGGCTCATTGAAGATGGGAATGTTCATGGAGCCTCCTCTTTCCATTAGTTGTTTAATGGTCCACCACCATTCACGACTGGATGTGGCAGGACTGCAGAGTTTTGATCTGATCCGTTGGTTGCAAGATTGCTTATCTCTGCGAAAGCATGCTGATTCTGTCGTTTAGCATGCATGTAGACCTGTGTTGCAGCTTCCCCAGGTTGGCACCTAATTTTTAGGTGCGTCTGGTGCTGCTCCTGGCATGCTCTTCTACATTGATCCAGGGGTTGGCCGCCCGGCTTGATAGTAATGGTACGAGTGAGGAATATGCCGGGCCATGCAGTTACAGATTGTGCTGGAATACAGCGCTTTATGCATGCCCAGTTGAGTTGCTTGATCTATTCTGAATCTATCCCATTTCGCACGGAAATAGTGCAACACAACACGATGGAAGGTGTCCTCAGTGCAAAGACGGGACTTCATCTCCACAAGGACTGTGCGGTGGTCATTGCTACCAATACCATCATGGACAGATGCATCTGTGACAGGTACATTGGGGAGGACAAGGTCAAGTAGGTTTTTTTCCCCAGTGTTGGTTCTCTCACCACCTGCTATCAGCCCAGTCTTGCAGCCATGTCCTTCAAGACTCAACCAGTTCAGTCAGAGGTGGCGACAGAGTTACTCTTGGTGATGGGCATTGAAGTCCCCCACCCAGAGTACATTCTGTGCCCTTGCTATCCTCAGTGCTTCTTCCAAGTGGTGTTCAACATTGAAGAGTACTGATTCATCAGCTGAGGGAGGACAGTAGGTGGTAATTAGCAGGAGGTTTCCATGCCCGTGCTTGATCGAAAGCCATAAGATTTCATGGGGTCCGGAGTCAATGTTGAGGACTCCCAGGGCTACTCTCTCCAGACTGCATACCACTGTGCCGCCACCTCTGGTGGGTCTGTCCTGCCAGAGAGACAGGACATACCCAAGTGCGATGATGGAGAAGTCTGGGACATTGACAGAAAGGTTCAATTCTGAGCAGGACCAGTCTGTGGAAAAGCTCTCCCAATTTTGGCACAAGTCCCCAAATGTTAGGGAGAAGGACTTGGCTGGGTGTGAAGCTCTCAATCTCCCTTCCCCCACCCCCCCAGCTCTTTCCCTACCCCACTCCCCTAACTCTTTTCCTCCCCTACCCCCTCACTCTTTCTCTCTCTCCCTCCTTTCTCCTTAGCCCACCTAACCAGTGGATTGATATCCTGCTGCAATCCATGACTTTCCTCTTCATTATCAACCACACAGCCAATTTTAGCGTCACCTGCAACCTTCTTAAATCATACTCCCTATATTCAAATCTAAATCGTTGATATATACCACAAAAAGCAAGGGACCCAGTACTAAGCCCTGCAGAACCCCACTGGAACATCCTTCCAGTCACAAACATCCATCAACCATTACCCTTTGCTTCCTCACTCAGCCAATTTTGGATCCAGCTTGCCAATTTGCCCTGGATCCCATGGGCCTTTACCTGCCATGTGGGACCTTATTAAAAGCTCTGCTAAAGTCCATTTTGACTACATCGTACACACTACCCTCATCGACCCTCCTCGAAAAATTCAATCAGGTTAGTCAAACACGATCTTCCCTTAACAAATCCGTGCGGACTGTCCTTGATTAATCCTTGCCTTTCTCAGCTGAAAATTTTTTTTTTTTTTTTTTTAATTTGAGCCTGAAAACGTCTCTGCACATTCGAGATTTGTGGTCATGTTAATCAATGGCCCTAATTATATGGAATGAAACAGTGAATTGAATGACTCAACATGAGCAATGCCAATGAAGTGATCTGCTGAAATATAAATAGCTGCCAACACAAAAACAAACATTTTTGTCACAGGAAGTTACTACCCCAAAGTCTCTTAATCTGTTTCCAAGAAACAGATTCCGAAATAGCTATAGGATTGTAGTTTTCATTGCTCTCTCCTCCCTAGCAGGAAACTTTCCGGCTCCATGACCTGTTCTTACATCAGTTACACATTTGCTTTGAGTATCCTCAACACAAGTGCCCATCCAAAATATCTGGAAGGTCATAATTTGGACCAAACTTCACGAAACGTTATCATTTGACTTTAGTATCCATTGATTATTTGTTTGGAAGAACCATCATGTTGGCTAAGATTTTTTTTTTGCTGTGTGAGGACTTTGCTTTTTTTTTTAAAAAGCCAGAGAATTACTTAGGCTGTCTCCATGATGTATGAACACATTAATACTTTTGTAAGGTTGTATTTTATTGTTTAAATGAAATTGAAATGGCATTCTCCACACGGATGCACTTATTTAGTGAAAAAATGGCCACCATAGTACACCACTTGTCTATGATTGGTGCCCTTGGAAGATAAGCCACACTCTGAAGTTTCACAGGAATGTGTAATTGGAACCACCCATCCCAAGGTCTCACTGACTTTGCAAATTGTAACTCGATCCACTTTGACTTCCTGAAGCGACAGAGGACAGAGCTCCCCAGAAGACAGCAAGGGCCAGCCAAAGTGCTTTACCCCAGTCCAAATACATCCCTCCCCCACCAAAATGCCTTACCCCAGCACAAGTGCAGCCTCTCACACCCACCGCCCCCCCCGCCACCATAGATGGGGCAGGCATTGTGTACGGATTGTTTAGAGGTTTATTGGATATGAAGTGAGTCGTAACTTCTGGATATCATTCACTCCCAACTGTGCCCCTTGTAGGGGGTTGGAAGAAGGTGGTCAGTCTTCCGAGTTCCTCCTGATCTGCACCCCCCTCCCCCCAGTCTCTCTCCCTTCCAGCCTCTCATTCTCTTCCCACCACCAACCCCACCCTCCCTCCCCCCCCACCACCACCACCTTCTCTCCCTTCCAGTCTCATTCTCCCCCACGCCTCTCACTCTTTACCCCTACCACACCCCACCCCGGCCTTTCTCACTCTCTTCCTCCTTCTCTCCCCACCCCCGCCCACAATCCATCACTTTGCTCTTTTCTGCATTAAATGTAATCTGCCCATTCCACCAGCTTGTTTATGTCCTCTTGAAGTTTATCACTATCCTCCTCAGTGTTCACTATACTTCCAAGTTTCCGGTCATCTGCAAATTTTGAAATTGCCCTGTACACCCAAGTTATTAATATACATCAAGAAAAGCAGTGGTCCTAGTACCAATCCCTGGAGATCACGATGTACCTTCCTCCAGTCAGAAAAACAACCGTTCACCACTACTCACCGTTTCCCATCACTCAGCCAATTTCGTATCCATGCTGCCACTGTCACTTTACTGGCAAGGCTACTATGTGGCACTTTATCAAACGCTTTTTGGAAGTCCATATACACCACATCAACCATGACAATAACAGAGACCTGGCTCAAACAAGCACATGAATGAGAACTAAACATTCCTGGCTACAATGATCGAGAATTTGCGGTCCTGATGAAAGCAAACTGGCAGCGTTTGCAGTCATTTTGATTTTCAAACTGAACGCAACTTAGCGCATGCCTTCTTGCCTAATGCAGAAATCCTGAAGATGCAGTTTGTCATTCACTGCTCCTCCACAGGCTGTGCTGTGCCTCTCCCTCCCCAGCTCACAACAGAGCCGGCAATCAGTGAAATCTCTCAAATTGTAGAAACTGATGAAAACTTTGGTTCCTCTGCAGTAATACTGCTGTTTAATACCCCACTAAAAGCTAGACCCAAAGGGATTAGATGTAACTGTGGCAACAAGTGCGGGTCAGATGCTGGCTATTCTGTGGCAAGTGTCTCACCTCCCGACTCCCTAAAGTCTTTCCACCATTTACAAGGCACAAGTCAAGAGTGTGATGGAATACTCTCCACTTGCCTGGATGAATGCAACTCCAACAACACTTAAGAAGCTCAACACCACCCAGACAAAGCATCCCGCTTAATTGGCACATCATTCACCACCTTAAACATTCACTCCCTCCACCAGCAGCGCACCGTGGCTGCAGCGTGTACCATCTATAAGATTCACCGCAGCAACTTGCCACGATTCTTTCAGCAGCACCTCCCAAATTCGCAACCTCTACCACCTAGAAGGACAAGGGCAGCATGCTCATGGAGAGCACCATCACCTGTAAGTTCTCCTCCAAGTTACACACCATCCCGACTTGGAAATATATTGCCGTTCCTTCATCATCGTTGGGTCAAAATCCTGGAACTTCCTTCTTAACTGCACTGTGGGAGCACCTTCACCATAAGGACTGCAGCAGTTCAATGTGGCGGCTCACCACCACCTTCTCAAGGGCAATTAAGGATGGGCAATAAATGCCAGCCTTACCAGCGACGCCCACATCCAGAACAATTTTTTTTTTAAACTAGGGCTTTAATAGTGCATTGACTACTAAACAAAGGTTATGGCCATGAAAAGTTAAAAATTTAATTGTGCAGTGTCAAATTTATCCATTTTAATAAAAATTAAAATGGAGAAACTTTTTTTTAATTTTTTTTTTTTTTAAAGTTTTTTTAAAGCTTTTCAGGTTTGCTATTTTCCCACTCAAGAGCCCCACTCTTTGTTTTGCGCTAACATTTTTTTTTAAATTAAAATTTTAAGAGCTCACTCACTTCCTGGTTCACTGCAAATTCTGTATTTTGATTGGCTGCTTAGACAACTAGTTGAAGTCATAGCAGCTCGCACTCCGCATCAGAAAACCCAAACTTCGCCAGAGATTGCGAGATATTTACATGAAGCTTACTTCAGAGCCAGTGGTGAACATCTTGGCTTGGCTGCTGACCACAAATTCCAGCGCATTTTTGGGAGAAATTGAGAATGGAAAAAATTACGAGGAGATGGCTGTATTGACCAAAAGGTACAGCCCTGGAAAAGGATGATTTAGGGCCTGAATTTGCAGCCTGAGGCTTCCCACGGGGGAATGCCTCCAATCCGCAAATAAAATGCCTGTGTACCTGGTAGTCCGGGATATACGGAGATTCACAGTCCTGGGCCTCTCCAGGCGTGCGTGGGTAAAGGCCCACGAATCCCAGGGCGCCCTCGAGATAATGTGGGCCGGCCCAACGAGTGAAAGCAGGGAATCCCCAATCATGCTCATGGGGATTCCGTATGTATGGAATCCCCATAAGCATGAATGGGAATACCCCAAGAAATACACGTACACATCAAATAAATGAAAAAAAAACATTACATATTTAAAATTAAAATGGCATTTAATTAAATATTGAAAACAAAAATTTAATTTTTTGAAAAAAGTATTTAAAAATAACCATATCTTATTGATTTAAAATGAACTAAAAATGAATTATTTTCACTCTTGCTTTTACCAGGTGTAAGAATTTCACGGGAATTCGCTGGGCAGAGGTTGAGCAAATAGTCCAACTGTCCGCACGCGGATGCCCTTTTCCCGGAGATACGTTGAAAGATTCTTGACAGATCGCAAGTTCCGGGTTATCACTAAATCCAGAACTTGAGCAGCCCTCACGGGCGCGTATGCACACTTGTACACGCATATAGGGGCTGCAAATTACAGGCCCATAGATTCTGTCTTTGAACTCTTATCTATGTGGTTAGAGTTAGAGAGCTATTATGCTGCTGGGTGCATACTATGAGTCATCAAATACTGGGAAGAAAATCGAGGAGCAAATTTCAGAAAGCTGCAAAATAATCAATGATAATGGGGGACTTCAATTATCCAAAGAAGACTTGGGAAAAAAGTACCGGGCAAGGAAAAGAATGAATTTTTGAAATATGAACACAAGAACTTTCTTGACCAGTAAATTTCCAGCCCAACAAGGAAGTAAGCAGCACTGAATCTAGTTCTGGGGATTAAAATGGAATATGTTTCAGTGGGAGCGCATTTGGAAAACAGTGATCACAATTGTTATATATGCAGACTATCGACATACTCTCTGTGTAGTCACTGTATAGTTGCATAAGATGGAGACTTGTTTACCTGATGTACTATCAATAAGGTTTGCACTGTGGATATACATGCTGGGACCACTGGTGGAGACTGGGGTTTCCTATCCTGCCCTGGTGGCAAGGGCTGCATAAAAGGGGAGCCACCATGCAGCTTCCTCACTCTGGAGTTTGGAATAAAGGACCAAGGTCACTATAGTTTGAGTACAACACATTGCCTCGTAGAGTCATTCACAGGTACAGTACAGACATAACTACACTAAACCTAATCATCTTGTTATGGAAAAAGACAAGGATCAAAAAGGTGGTGAAGAACTGGAACATAGCTAATTTTAGTGAGGTTAAATGTCAGGTTCATAATACAGCAGAGAATCAAGCAGAATACAGAAAGTGCAGAGGAGAACTAAAAAAGAAAATGAGGACCCAAGAGTGTATGAGAAAGATTAGCAGGCACTATAAAAAAAGAACACTTTTATAAACATATAAAAAAGGAAAAGAATAATCAAAGGAAGGGTGGGGGGTGGGGGGGGAAGCGATTAAGGACCCAAAATAAAATCTTGCCAAGGACATGGCTGGGGTAATAAAATATATGAGTACTTTGAGTTATGTTAAACCTTTATAATTTACTGGGTAGGCCTCAGCTGGATTCTGGGCACCATGCTATGGGAAGGATGTGAAGGCCTTGGAGAGAATACAGACGAGATTTTCTAGAATGGTAGCAGGGCCTTCAGTTATGTGACAAGACGACAGAAACTGGGATTATTCTCCTTAGAGCAGAGAAAGTTAAGAGGAGATGAAACAGAAGTGTTCAAAATTCTGAAGGGTTTTGAAAAGAGCAGATAGGGAGAAACTGTTTCCACTGACAGGATGGGCAATAAGCAGAGGGCACAGATTTAAGATAATTGGCAAAAGAACCAGGGGGAGCGGAGAAGAATTATTTTTACGCGAGTGGTTATGATCCAGAGCGCACTGTCTGAAAGGGTGGTTGAAGTATTAGTGACTTTCAATAGGGAATTAGATATATACTTGAAACAGAAAATGTTGTCGGGCTATGAGGGAACAACAAGATAGTGGGGATAATTGGATAGCTCTTTCTGGCAGAGGCATGATGAGTCCAAGGGCCTCCTTCCGGGATACTGCACTATTCTATAATCTTATGAAGTTCATCTTAGTTTACAAATTATTTGGGAAAAAATTCTATAAAATAAGCTAAAACATAAATCAACTTTTTCACTAAGAAAACAAAGTAACTTTAACGTAAATAGAACAGATGTTGATGACATCTGGAAGCTCAATTTTCAGAGGTTGACAGCTCCAAATAAACTAATTAATGAAGGCAACCAAAGTCACAAAAGACATCTTGACAGGTAAGTTAATCATATTTTTGTGAATTTCAAATGTTTATTACATCAGAAACTTGTTTTAATCCTGTACTCCTTAAGCAAAAAGGGGAAGAGATCGTAGACAATAAAAGATTTTCAAAAAGTAATGAGACATTTGATTGGTTCCCCTCCTTGTTTCTCAATAGGTTCTTATAACTGGTCATTCATGATTGGTGATCATCAGTAGTTTCTCATTGGCAGTTTCCTCATCACTTTTCTCATTTCTGATTCATACATTCCCTATCCCCAGTTTTGATATGTTACTTTTTACTTTGAGCCAGTTAACCAAGTGTGATACCAATATTGACCAGATTTACTGAGTGGAGACAGACAGATGTTTAATAGGATTTTATGTTGAATCTAATTTATTTATTTTAAGATTTTTTGCCTGTGGTCTGGAATTTGTATTTAAACAGTTCTTTTTAAATATAAAAAGTAGTTGTTAAATTTATATATATTGTTTATACTTTTTAAAGCTATTAATTTTTGACTGCAATATTGATAGTTAATGTTTGATTGAAATTTCTAGTTAATTTGTTTTATGGTGTCTTTTTACAATAACAATTTCGATTACATTTTAATTAAAAATAAGTTTACATCATCATCATCATAGGCAGTCCCTCGAAATCAAGACAGACTTGCTTCCAAAAATGAGTTCTCAGGTGACTCTACAGTCCAATACGGGAATTGCAGTCTCTGTCACAGGTGGAACAAACAGTCGTTGAAGGAAAGGGTGGGTGGGTGGGGAGTCGAACGCTCCTTGCACTTGTCCTCCACATGCTCTCGGCGATGAGACTAGAGGTGCTCAGCCTCGACTTGGGCCAGGGATTCCCAGATACCAGGTGGACCATTTTCCATACCTCGGGAGCCTATCAGCAAGGGCAGACATCGACGACGAGATCCAACACCACCTCCAGTGCACCAACACAGCCTTCGTTCGCCTGAGGAAGAGAGTGTTCGAAGACCATCACCTCAAATCTGGCACCATGCTTATAGTCTACAGGGCTGTCGTGATACCTGCCCTCCTATTTGGCTCAGAGACGTGGACCATAGACAGTAAACACCTCAAAGCGCTGGAGAAATACCACCACGCTGTCTCTGCAAGATCCTGCAAATCCATTGGGAGGATAGATGCACCAACGTCAGTGTTCTCGATCACAAGGAGCTGAATAGACCGGTTCAGACTTTTCTGACGACAGTATTCAGTTGGGGATGCCACAGGAATTGGCTTTAAGCTTTTGCAAAATTCTAGGGAGCCTGGCTATATTCCACAGAAGGAATATTCAAAAGGAACCATTAAGATAGCAAGAAAATAGTTTGAAACAAAATCCATCAAGATTCACATGTTAATCTCACTGCTCAGGAATCAGAGAATATACTTAGTGATGATTGAAACTTGTGGCTCTTGGTTGAGAAGTAGTGTTATTTTTCTGGCACTTCAGCTTTGAATGGGTGGCCACACCAGACCTAACCATTGGATTAAGCAGTGACTTAGTGATGTCGACTAGGTCATCCTTTTCTTCTCAGTCTTACTATCAGAATCAAGACCGTCATGCTGAATCACCAGGGAGGGTTCGAAGGTAAGCATGAGGACAAAGCAGCTATGTTTCAAATAAGGTCTGAAATTACCATTTTTGGTACAGTCTAACCTAACTAGTCCAATCCCACCGCCACCACCCCCCTCAGATTTCAGCTGCTGCCATGCAGAAGGTAGTTTAAGTGAAGCACTGTGACTTCCCAAGGAAGAATACTCCCTGGTACTCATCAACACCCACAGGAATTGCAAGAACTACATTGAAAATCGGCGTGATTATTTCCACAGTGTTCAGAGTCCCTCCGTGCACTCGTTGGGAGAGAGAAGGTTGGGAAGATGTTGGGACAGAAGGTGGGGGGAGGGGGAAAGGAAAGAGTGAGGTGGTCAGGGACTCGTTTTGGGGTGGGGGTGCAGGAAAGAGAAGGCCAGGGATGACAGAGGGGAGGAGGGGAGGAAAGGAGGAGGCCCAGCAGCATACGTTGGGTGGGGAGGGAGGAAAGGGAAGAGCAGTCAAGGGTTGCTTTGAGGGGGTGAAGGGAGAGGAGGCTGGGAGCACGTTGGGGGAAGAGAAGGCCGGGAATTCGCTGAGGGAGAGAAAGTCAGGAACTCATTAGGGGAGTGAAGGTCAGGAACACGTTGGCAGGGGGGAGGGAGCACCGTTAAGCTGCGTGGGCAGTCTGGAGGTCCCATACAGGCCGCAAAACTGCTTTTAAAGTTGGGGGAAAAAATGCACATGCGTGGAAATTTGAATGGGCCACAGAGCCCCTTCAAGGAGCCATGCACTTCAAAAAGAAATCGGAGGAAATATTGGTGAGGAATGGGAGGGGGGGGGGGGGGAAAAAGGAGGATATGAGCATGGACACGAACCAGATGAGAAGATGGATTGCATTCTCCCGTCCTCTGTTAGGTCTGCATCACATTCTTCCACCCCTAACCTCCTTACGCCTGCACCATGTTGTCACTCTACTCCCCACCTCAGACCACAGCATTTCCAAAGGTAGCTCACTAGCACCCTCTCAAAGGCAACTAGGGATGGGCAATAAATAAATGATTTTTTTTTTAAAATTAGAGCATATTTTGTATCGAGCAAAACCACAGCCAAGGGAACAGGCTTGGCAGAATCAGCGGGGAAAGAAGATCCTGTTGAGCTTGACCAATATGCATGACATAACAGGAGATATATTTGCCCGACTTGACTATTCCAATGTTCTTCTCGCAAGCCTCCCATCTTCCACCCTCAATGAATTTGAGCTAATCCAAAACTCTGCTTTCATGTATTCTAACATGCAGCAAGTCCCATTCACCCATCACCCCTATGCTCATTGACCTACATTGGCTCATGGTCCACTAATACCTTGATTTTAAAATTCTCATCCTCATGTTGAAATTCCTCCATGGCCTCACTTATATTTAAGTTGGAGACAGACAGATGTTTGAAAAAGATAAGGAAGTCAAGGGTTATGGGGAGAGGGCAGGGAAGTGGAGTTGAGGACAGGATCAGATCAGCCATGATTTTATTGATTGGCGGAGCAGGCTCGAGGGGCCAAATGGCCTATTTCTGCTCCTATTTCTCAGGTTATCTGAACTTGGCAGTGTGAGGACTGGCATCTGCCTGTGACAATGACTGGATCAAATTAGACACTGCAGAGATCTTCATTACTCTTCAGTAGTCAGGATCAAATTACTTATTCTGGACAAACTGCTGGTTGTGTCTTGTCCTCCAAGGGGACCAATCAGAAATCTGGTGTTGCAAATAGATGCTACCACTGAAAATAGAGCCTAAATTTTAGCTACAGATCAAAACCTGCAATAAATACACAGCAAAGAACTTGTACTCCCCTCACAAATGCAGTTATCTTCATAGCAAATGAACTGGTCACAGTTCTGCACCAGTCAGCACAGAACAATACCTCACCTGCTGAAAGTACATAATAAACGGAGGGTAATAGTGCAAATTTTGTGTTAAATAAATAAATAAATACAGGCCCCTGACACATACAAGTTTATGCTTGCATACATCACAAGAATGACAGAAATCATAGATGGCTGCTGATGTCAAACCATCAACAGAGACTGATCCTCCACACAGTGATCAAAGCCAATGCCTGTCCATTGATGCAAGGTGCAGAGAATGTCCAAGTCTGAAGAATATCATTTGCAAACAATCCGTTGCTACAGTATTCTAGATTCACAAATTTTGTAGCTTACAGGTCATATAGTATTAGTCACCACATGATGCCTAATGCAGCATTAAAGCAGAGTACTGTTGCCATCTGCAGTACTGACATCGATGAACTGTGAAACTAAAATTAGTGCCCTAAAGAAAATGTTTGCACAAATTACTTATTTATTTACTCCAATTCAATTGATTGGTGTAAGTACATTATGCAATACTAAAATTAATCCACTATTAACAGACATTCAAATCTTGAGTTGCAAAATTAAATTACGACTCAATAAAACCAGATCAAAATAATAATGTTCGTTATAAAAACACAAAAAAAATAGCCTTACCACATCATCGGTCAATGTTTTGATATTCAAGTTCTGCAAAAAAAAAAAGGGGAAGATGAAAACAGCTCATCACTACATAATAATAAATAGTAATAGGCAAATGATTGCTGACTCAGGAAATAATGAACACGACAAAACAAAATTAACTTTTAAACTATATTCTAGTTTTTAAAATCATCCTATTGCTAAGATTTTTTTTTAAGTTTCATAGTTGTCAAGACCATCATACATCAGTCACTGCAGCAATAAATAAAATCTTTGAATGAATTCATAGCATACAGTTGTACATGCTATATGGTACAATCTGGTCATCCAGATTTACAGCCCAGCAATCCAATTATTTATGGCATTTAAGTTTGTATCGCTTTGTAGTTGATGACGATATGAAAGCCACCTTTTTTTTTAAAAAAGCCACTCTTTTCATTTCAATGAAATCAAATCAAAACATGTGCCAGGCTCAAAAAAGTTCAACAATGTAAACAGGCAACTATTAAACCAACCTCCTGCACAATCATAATTTAAGTAGCTCACTAAAATGGTATCAGCAATGTAGGACTACACTTAAACAACAATCTTGTTCTGCAGCAACAATCAAAATTCTACATATTCTCAAGACCTGAATAAATTATTAAATGTGAAGATAATTCTCATTTCATTCTTGAAAAACAATTTTACTTGGCTATTACTCAGTCAAGGGGCCATTCCACAGCAGTCACAACACACATCAAGTCTTTTAATCAAGCAAATCACAATTTCATTACAGTTTACATTTTTTTTTGGGGGGGGGGGGGGGGGGGGGAAGAAAGAGACAGAGAGAAAGAGTTAAAATAAGTGTTTTATGTACTGTTGGGCTGGATTTGCGGCAGGTTTTTGCCGCGATTTGACCTTCTGCAGCGAAAACCAGGTCGCGGGATCCACAGGTATCTCTTTGCAGCGGCACTTTCAAGTACCGCCGGGGAGAGGTGAGTCGACGTGCAACGCCGCGGATTGCGTTACCGTTGTACTTTCAGCACTCTCCCGTATGTTGCGCCCAGAATAGACAGGTCAAACCTGTGCAGCCGTCTCAGCAGCAGAAAGATATGAAAACCTGCAAAAAAGGCAAGTTAAGAGGGGTTTTTTTCAGCGATTCAATACATAATGATCGTGTAAATGTTTGTGTTTTTTTTTTCCCCCAAAATGATTTTTGGGGAAGAAAAGTGTTTGTTTTTCCTCCCGCCCAAGGCTTCACTTGTAGCACTTCTGTCCCCAGACTAAAGTTGCCAAAACACCTGGTTTGCACCGTGAATCGTCATGCAACACCGACTTTACCGACGTAAAGGCCGAAATTCGGCCTAAAAACAGTAGCACAGCAAACTGTTTGGCGTAACCAAAAATCTCGCCCATTGGGTTTCTATCAAGATTATGTAACATTCTTGGACGGTGAGACACTTTCCTTTGTTCAACCTGCTCTTCCAGTGACTAATCATTGTACACCTGCGACATTCTGCGGTTTCTGCATTTCATTGATTGCGACCACTTTACTTGGGTCGGCTTTGAGTCCATCACGAGACAATGTGTGTCCCATGTATTTCACTTGGGAGCTCTTTCAAACTTCAAACTCATTCAAAGTATTCAAACTTATCGAAGTTTAGTTTAATGTTTCACTCTCTGCATGAATTTGTGTAAGTTTGCGTCATGATCTTGATTGGCCTTTAAGTGCCTCATGGCATCCAGTGATCAAGATATCATCTGCAATCTTGTAGACTCCATCTAGACCCTCGAGGTTCTGGTCTAGCTTCTCCTGGAAGATTTCTGGGGCAGAACTGATGTCAAATGGCATTCTATGAGAGGGGAGAATGAGGGGGATCTCATAGAAACATTTAAAATTCTGACAGGTTTAGACAGGTTAGATGCAGGAAGAATGTTCCCGATGTTGGGGAAGTCCAGAACCAGGGGTCACAGTCTAAGGATAAGGAGTAAGCCATTTAGGACCGAGATGAGGAGAAATTTCTTCACCCAGAGAGTGGTGAACCTGTGGAATTCTCTACCACAGAAAGATGTTGAGGCCAATTCACTAAATATATTCAAAAAGGAGTTAGATGTAGTCCTTACTACTCGGGGGATCAAGGGGTATGGTGAGAAAGCAGGAATGGGGTACTGAAGTTGCATGTTCAGCCATGAACTCATTGAATGGCGGTGCAGGCTCGAAGGGCCGAATGGCCTACTCCTGCACCTATTTTCTATGTTTCTATTATATCGATATCGCCCCAAATGGAGTCTGGAAGGTCGTGAAGTAGGAGTAATCTCTAGTTCACATTGCAAGAAACCCTCCTTGCAGTCTGCTTTAGTGAAGACCTTTACATTTAATACATCTGTGGCAAGATGTCATCGATCACAGGAAATTAATAGTGTCCATGTTTCAGGGCATTGTTCAGATGTTGAGTGTTGATACATATTTGTATCTTTCCATTTGGTTTTTGTACAATCACTAGACTGGATACCCAGTCAGTTCATGATGATTTATCATTCTTCCAAACCATCGAGTTCCTCTTTAGTTTGTTTGATCACTATTGGCACCCGTCTGGGCGGCATTACAGCTGGTGTCACTGATTCATTAAGTTCAAGGTGAACTGTCCCTGGCATGTGTCAAAGTCCCTCAAACCCATCCGGATACGCATTGTTGTCAGTTTTTGACACTAGCGAGACGTTTGCCTTGTTTGTAGTTTGCAATTCGCATGGTTCATTTACCACTGTGATATTCTGATGCTGCACTTTGATCAGTTGTAGCTGTTAAGCAGCGCGGGAGCCAGTGGTGCACTTTGGCCCTCAATGATCACAAAGGGCACAACGGACTTTTGCTTGTTCTTTGTATCTTCCAGTGGCACATTACAAGACCCTGCCACAAATGTAGTGCCCTGAAGTAAGTATCTAAGAGGTAGCACAGATTGTGGGGCCACATGCAATTTGCATTTTTACCATTTGACCTTTAAAATGGAGAAGGTACCATAATCTTGTTAGGATATTTTCTGTCAGCTTTGTCCTTGATTGTAAAGATGCTTGGCAAAGTTGATCGCACAATGACTTCAAAAATGAGAATCATAACTCTCTTCAGAAAGTACATGAACTTTTGGCTTGCCCTTATATTTAGGGTTGTGTGTGGGCTTCTGCCTCGATCCACTCGGTCTGCACTTTTGAGAAAAGTGATTTCATTTGCCGCAACTTGCGCCAGTCTTCCCATACGCTGGGAATTTAGTTTTTTTGACAGCTCGTCTTTTGCTACAATATCTGCAATTGTTCATGAACTCTGAATTCTTTTTGTGTGGTAACTGCCGATTTGAAAGCCAACTGGAAAAAATTCAAACAGCTATGAAGTTATCACAAATATTGTGGAAAAACCAGAGTTAGGGTAACAACATTGATCACTGCCATTGGCAGCGATGTCCTAGATATCCACAATAGCCTTCCCTTCAAATCAGAGTAAGGCCTGCATGAAATTGAGATTATGGTGATGCTCTGGGAAGAGCACTGTAAAAGGCAAAACCAACATCATCTATGAATGATACCAGTTTAACAACTGTGTACAAGAGGACGAGCGGTTTGACAGATATTTCGTGAAAGAGAGCGAGCTGGCATGGTCATGTGATGTCTGCAAATTGAGGCGTGATTTCATCAGCGACTGCATAGTCTACGGAATATCTGATAACAAGCTGTGTAAGAGGCGGTTGCAAGAATTAAGCCTAACACTCAATAAATGTGTGATGCTCTGTAAAGCTACAGAGGCCACAGTTGCACAAATGAAATCCATGAAGCTCACTTAGACTCTGAAGATGTCAAAGCTGTCAAACAGAAACCCCGACCCACAAAAGACAGACTGTGGTGACTTCTCCATGAACCTTCTCATCTGACGAAACACACCAACTGAACGCCTTAATAGTTCGCCAGCAGGCTTACTCGGTCGCCACACAAAGACGAACATCCCACTTCTGACACCATGTATTTTGTAGACTCTTGAAAACTCTTAGTTCAACATAACTATTTATTTGGGATACCTCATACAGTCATGTGGAGTTTAAGATGGCATTCCCTCAAATGGGCTATACTTTCCACTCAGATTGCTTGGGCCCAAAAAATGGGCGATGTCCCAGCCTTGATGATCGCTGGAACATCGCCCATTTTTAGGATCGCGACTTTTGGCCCAGCGATGTGGAAGGCAAAACTTCCCTAGCAACGGCCTTCTGCGCATGCGTTTTGTTATGGTAAACAGTTTCCCCACGTTTCCGTAAGTCAGGGGTCATCCACACAAGCGCAGAAGGCAAGGGAGGGGGAGAGAGCGTGCAAGAGAGAGGAGGAAAGCAGAGAGAGAGAGAGAGAGAGAGAGAGAGAGAGAGAGAGAGAGAGAGAGAGAGAGAGAGAGAGAGAGAGAGAGAGAGAGAGAGAGAGATCATCAGATAGTCGTGTGCATGATGTGGAGGGGGGAGGAGGAGGGCAAAGCCCTTTTCGGACAAGGCAAACAAGGCCCTTGTCCAGGAGGTGCACTCCCGGTGGGCCCAATTAACCCGGGGTGGGCGTGGGAAACCTCCACCCTGGGTCCACAGAAAGATTTGGGCCTAGATAGCGGATGTGGTCTCCTCAGCATCCCATGAGGCGAGGGGGTCCGACCAGTGCCGGAAGCGCTGGAACAGCCTGGTTGCTTCGGCAAGAGCAAGTATAGATTTTATATTGTAATGATGCAAATTATAATTATAAATCTCGATTGAATTTAAGCTCATTACATAATTATATATTCCCTGCTAGGATCTGGACAGGGCTATGAACCTGTACCCTTAAGTCTCTCTGGCTGCTGTCACTTAAACAGTGACCCAGCATAGACTGGGGGAAGAGCTGCCCTTGCTCACTGTCTGCCCTGGGACACTTTTGGACATTAGCTCTCGTCATTGCCAAGTTCAATGGAGATTGTAGTCAAGAGAGATGTTTGCGTCAAGCATTAGCTCCAAAACACGATCTTTGTTTTAACCGTGCATCAATTGTGGATAAAAACGTTGGCGAATGCTGTCTTTCCATGATAGTACCTAGTCAATGAGTTTATGCCATGCTCTTTTCATGTTTGCAGAGGAAGATATCTAATAACCGGTCCGAGCAGAGGCACGCCGGAGGGGCCCCTGTTCAGCTCCAACCACTGATCGACCTCGAGGAGCGATCAGCTGCACTAGTCAGGAGCCAGTCGCTCGGCCACCACCCGTGGTGTTGCAGAACCCACCCAGGCGTCACATGAGTAATGTGTCAAGCAGTGTTAAAGTAATGTAACTTCATCTAATTATAATATACAAGTGATGTCATGTTATGCATGCAGCCTCTGCTACTCAGGTTGACATCATCAGAACATAGAATATAAGAAATAAGAGCAAGAGCAGGCCATCTGGCTATCGGTCCCCTTCCCATAAACCTTCACTCCCTTATCATTCGGTCTCATCTCCAACTGATGCAGCCTCCACAGCTGTCTGGGCAATGAATTTCACACAGATGTAATACCATATGATGCATTAATATGTAACGTCTCTCGGTCACATTTACTGTAGTTGTGCTGCTCCTCCAACGTATGCCAGCACAGTGCAGAATCCCTTCGGTTCGAATAAGCTCAATTGTGTTTTGCAGGTCTCGCAACGCCGAAAGCAGAGAGGGAGGCCACACCTGCCCCTGGCAACGTGCAGGTGGTCATCACCACGGGTGCGGAGGAGGAAGACACCACCGAACGAGAGGAGGTGGCTATGGAAAGGGAGGAGGAGGATATCGTTGAAACAGAGGAGGATGCCCTCAGCATCCCTCTAGCTCATCTTTCAATTGTGGGACCTGTGGCCATAACGTCATTTTCGACTGAAGAAATAGCGAGACCAAGCGGAGTGCAGCCGGCGATACCAAGGCGTTTAATAGTGCTCACGCTGACCCGACGGAGGTCGGGTCAGCGCACGCCTCCTCTGGCCGATCGGATTGAGGGCTTGGCCAAACTATTAGTCACGAGCATCTCCAGGCGTTTGTGGAATTCACAAGGGATATGTCCTGGGTGCCTGCTCGCCAAGCGGAGGTTTCGCAGCAGACGCTCTTGGAGATGCGTGTGCAGACCACCTCCATCCATGCCTTGCGGCATGCAGTGTTGGCGGGACACGGCACTGAACCCCAAGGTGCCGCCGTCAGACATACCATGAGCACCAGCGAGTCAGCAGGAAGCACTTCCTTCAGACTCGGAAGACGAAGCGCCCCTCTAACACGGCAACAACTGATCGCGCCACCGCCACCCGCCCCCCCCCAGGAAGTCTTGCCCGCTACACGCCAGACTCGGCGCGGTACTCTGGGACCAAAATGGGGTAAGGTTAAGATACGGGGGGTGGCGGGTGGGTACAGGATCTGGAGGGAAATGTGGCCGCAGGTAGGGAGAGAGGTGCTTTATTGTGTTTTTTTTTTAAATTGTTACACGTTATATTGTTGTTGTTGTTTTTATTGTTGGCTCACTGTTGGGGTGTGTTGTGGGGTGGGTGGTGCATTAGAAAAAAAAATGTTACTTGGATTTTTAATAAATGTTTTCACTTTACAATTGTTGTGCAGTGTCTTTGAATAATGCAAGCTAAAAGGTAAAACATGAATGCAACTGTTATAAAACAATGGCCAGGCCAGACGAGGCAAGGATGAAACCGTAACTCAATGCAAATGCAACTGTTGTCGAACAGTAACTATAACGGTGACTGTCCCCAATGCAAGTTCATGCAAAGCGTTCATTTAGGGTTTCTCCAGTCTTCCGGGGCAGGGGAGGAGCGGTGGGACCATAGATTCACCGCCAGGCTGATTGTTCTCCCAGAGTTCCTCACCAGCCTCGTAGTCTGCCTCTTCCGCCTCCACTCCTTCCTGAGGTGGACCGACAGCCCCATCTGGCAATTGTTGTTCTCTCCTTATAGCTTGGTCATGTAACATGCAGCACACCACAATAAACTCAGCGACCTGGTCAGGGTGGTGCTGTCGGCTGCCTCCAGAGTGGTCCAGGCATCTGAAGCACTGCTTGAGCACTCCAATTGTCCTCGACGATATTGCGTGCAGTTATGTGGCCTTCGTTGTTGCGTTTCTCTGCTTCCAATCAGGGGATTACATAGGAGGGTCATGGGCCAGCTGATAAGGACATATCCTTTATCCCCCAACATCCAATCATGACGTTCTGGCTGACTGTGAAACAGGTCAGAGACAGCGCTCTCACGCAGGATATGCGCATCATGGATGCTGCCTGGAAATTTAACATTAACTGCCAGGATTATTTAGTTGTGGTTGTCAACAAGCTGCACATTCAGGGAGTAGAATCCCTTTGTTACGAAACACCTCTGCGTTCTGTAAAGGTGCTTTCAGGGCGATGTGCGTGCAGTCTATTATTCCCTGCACCTTGGGGAAGTTTGCTATTCGAGAAACCCAAAGCCCTCCCGGTCGGTGCCTCTCTGGTCATAGGGAAGCTAATAAAATTCATTCTGCCAATGTAAAGGGCTTGTGTCACCTGTTGAATGGAGCAGTGTGTGGCATGCCGAGAGATACCACAGATGTTGCCAGCTGAAGTCTGAAAAGAGCCCGATGTGTAGAAGGATAGTACCTTTTCCTCAACGGGCAGTGCGGTCCTGATAGGCTGCAGATCTCTCTCGATGAGCTGGCATATCTCATTGATGACCCCCTTTCGGAAGCGCAGCCTCCAAAGGCACGCGTTATCAGACAAGTTGAGGTAAGATTTATTTTCCCTGAAAGTTCGTCGGCTGGACATTCTCCTCCTCCACATTAGTCTGCCACCCCTTCGATTGGCCCCTTCACTAAATTCAACTTCAGACTCCGGCATGTGAGCATTTACAAGTAATGGTAGAGAAGCTACAGGCACTATCACTATTACTATTGTTATAAATGCCCTTTATACGAAAAGAAATATAAATATTGTCATGTATCTTACATTATTATATATAACTGTATCTTAACATGTTATACATGACTGTAATAAGATATGACCTGTAACCACCAGCATACCTTACCACCAGGGGTGCACTTCAAGAGACAGGTATATAAGGACAGGTCTCAGGCAAGTGCAGCATTCCAGAGCTGTGAAATAAAGGTGCAGGTCCAGAGTGACCTTGACTTCACGACATGCCTCGTGTGAATCTGTACTGAGGGGACAGGACTTTACAAATATAAATACTGGTATAACTGTGGGTGGATCTATCAGTAAAAGGCCTTAAATAACTCACAAATGATAAGCCTTTTGTTTAAGCAGCTTCCTCACTTCCTCCGACGCTCAAAATAGCGCCCGTAGTGCCAAGTTCGGTGAGGAAAGCCAGGTAAAAGCAGCTTTTCTCCAGCGATCTTCTTGGCGAGCGGTCAGCCTGGCGATGTGCCAAAAGTTGTGCTGGGTGGTGTGTGGGCAAACATCTCAGCAATGACACAAAAGTTAGGCCGGCAATTTTCCAGCGATGTTCCGGCCCAACTTTCCACTTTTGAAGCAAAATGGGCAATAGCCTGCCTTTTTGAGCGATATATGGGCACTAGCCCAGCGATCTGAAGTGGAAAGTATCGCCAAAGACTCTCTCTCAATATAGCTCCCGATACCTCCTAGCTAGAGGACGCTATACATTATCTTGTTACAGTCACCAAAAAAATCAAATAAGGAATTCAGAAGAAGCGCCTTTATCCAGTGTGTGGAACTCGCAAAACACAGGAAATGTCCCCAGCAATTTTTTTGGGGGGGCTGCACAGTCCATTCAAAATACTGCATATGTGCATTTTTTCTCTTTCAAAAAGTCAGCAAGCTGGTTGCGCAGGACCTCTGGAACACTGCACAGTCAGGCAGCTTAAAGGGAACGTTTGTTGATGCAAACAGTATAAATGCATTTAAGATGAGCATGAGGGAGAAGGGAATAGAGGGTTATGTGGATCGAGTTAGATGAGGAAAGATGGAAGGAGGCTCAATTGGAGCCTAAACACCGGCATGAACTGGTTTGGCCAAATAATACAGGTTAACACACCATTTGCTTTCTTAATTGCTTGCTGTACTTGCATGTTAACTTTCAGCGATTTGTGTACAAGGACACCAAAGTCCCTCCAAACACCAACATTTCCCAATCTCTCACCATTCAAAAAACACTCTGCTTTTCTATTTTTCCTACCATCATCATAGGCAGTCCCTCCAAATCGAGGAAGACTTGCTTCCACTACCAAAGTGAGTTATTTGATGGCTGAACAGTCCGATACGAGAGCCACAGACCCTGTTACAGGTGGGACAGACATTAGTCGAGGGAAGGGGTCGGTGGGGCTGGTTTGCCCCGCATTCCTCCCGCTGCCTGCGCTTGGCCTCTTCATGTTCTTTGCGTTGGGACGCGAAGAGCTCAACGCCCTCCCAGACGTACTTTCTCCACCTCGGGAGGTTTTCGGCTGGGGTCTCCCAGGTGTCAGTGGTGATGTCGCACTTTCCCAGGGAGGCTTTGAGGGGGTCCTTGTAACGTTTCCGCTGCCCTCCTTTGGCTCGTTTACCATGAAGGAGCTCCACATAAAGCATTTGCTTCGGGAGTCTCGTATCTGGCATGCAAACTACGTGGCCTGCCCAGCAAAGCTGATCAAGTGTGGTCAGTGCTTCAATATTGGGGATGTTAGCCTGGTCAAGGACACAGACGTTGGTGCACCTGTCCCCCTAGGTGATTTGCAGGATCTTTGAGACATCGTTGGTGCTATATCTCCAGCGACTTGAGGTGCCTTCTATACATTGTCCATGCCTCAGATCCAGACAGGAAGGCGGGTATTACTACACAGCCCTGCAGACCATGATCTTGGTGATAGATTTGAGGGCCTGGTCTTCAAACACTCTTTTCCTCAGACGGCCAAAGGCTGCACTGGCGCACTAGAGGTGATCTTGAATCTCCGCATCAACGCCTGCCTTTGTTGATAAGAGGCTCCTGAGATATGGGAAATGGTCCACGTTGTCCAGGGCCGCGCCGTGGATCTTGATAATTGGAGGGCAGTGCTGAGCGGCTGTGACAGGCTGGTGGAGGACCTTTGTCTGACGGATGTTAAGTGGAAGGCCTATGCTTTCATATGCCTCAATGAATACATTGACTATATCCTGGAGTTCAGCCGCTGAATGTGCGCAGACGCAGGCATCGTCCGCATACTGCAGTTCAACGACAGAGGTTGGGGTGATCTTGGACCTGGCCTGGAGGCAGCGTAGGTTAAACAGCTTCCCACTGGTTCTGTAGTTTAGTTCCACTCCAGCGGAGAGCTTGTTGATTTGTGAGGTGGAGCATGGTGACGAGGAAGATTGAGAAGAGGGTTGAAGCGATGGCGCAGCCCTGTTTGACCCCGGTCCGGACGTGGATTGGGTCTGTAATGGATCCGTTGGTAAGGATCACGGCCTGCATGTCATCGTGAAGCAGGCGAAGGATGTTGACAAACTTTTGGGGGCATCCGAAACGGAGGAGGACACTTCATAGACCCTCACGGTTGACAGTGTCAAAGACCTTTGCAAGATCAAAAAAGGCACTGCTCCCTGCATTTTTCCTGCAACTGTTGCGCTGCAAAGATCATAAGAACATAAGAATTAGGAACAGGAGTAGGCCATCTAGCCCCTCGAGCCTGCTCCATCATTCAACAAGATCATGGCTGATCTGGCCGTGGACTCAGCTCCACTTCCCCACCCGCTCCCCATAACCCTTAATTCCCTTATTGGTCAAAATCTATCTGTGATTTGAATACATTCAATGAACTAGCCTCAACTGTTTCCTTGGGCAGAGAATTCCACAGATTCACAAGCCTCTAGAAGAAATTCCTTCTCAACTCGGTTTTAAATTGGCTCCCCGGTATTTTGAGGCTGTGCCCCAGAGTTCTAGTCTCCCCGACCAGTGGAAACAACCTCTCTGCTTCTATCTTGTCTATCCCTTTCATTATTTTAAATGTTTCGATAAGATCACCCCTCATCCTACTGAACTCCAACGAGTAAAGACCCAGTCTACTCAATCTATCATCATAGGGTAACCCCCTCATCTCCGGAATCAGCCTAGTGAACCATCTTTTTCCCCCTCCAAAGCTAGTATATCCTTCCTTAAGTAAGGTGACCAAAACTGCACACAGTACTCCAGGTGCGGCCTCACCAATACCCTGTACAGTTGCAGCAGGACCTCCTTGTTTTTGTACTCCATCCCTCTCGTAATGAAGGCCAACATTCCATTCGCCTTCCTGATTACCTGCTGCACCTGCAAACTATCTTTTTTTTGGGATTCATAGTCAGTTCGATCTCAAAAGAGTTTCATAGTCAGTTCGATGGTGTAATGGTGAGCACTCTGGACTCTGAATCCAGCGATCAGAGTTCAAGTCACGGTGAAACCGGAATGCTTGTTGTCCCAGCTGCTGAAAATTTGGACCAAGACTGTTGTTTGGCAGTTTCTCCAAAAGAGTTTCATGCACAATGACCCCCAGGTCCCTCTGCACCGCAGCATGTTGTAATTTCTCCCCATTCAAATAATATTCCCTTTTACTGTTTCTCCCCCCCCCCAAGGTGGATGGCCTCACATTTTCCGACATTGTATTCCATCTGCCAAACCTTAGTCCATTCGCTTAACCTATCCAAATCTCTTTGCAGCCTCTGTGTCCTCTACACAATCCGCTTTCCCACTAATCTTTGTGTCATCTTCAAATTTTGTTACACTGCACCCGGTCCCCTCTTCCAGGTCATCTATGTATATTGTAAACAGTTGTGGTTCCAGCACCGATCCCTGTGGCAGACCACTAACCACCGAATTCCAACCCAAAAAAGGACCCATTTATCCTGACTCTCTGCTTTCTGTTCGCCAGCCAATTCTCGATCCATGCCAATACATTTCCTCTGACTCCACGTACCTTTATCGTCTGCAGTAACCTTATGTGTGGCACCTTATCGAATGCCTTTTGGAAATCTAAATACACCACATCCATCGGTACACCTCTATCCACCATGCTCGTTATATCCTCAAAGAATTCCAGTAAGTTAGTTAAACATGATTTCCCTTTCATGAATCCATGTTGCATCTGCTTGATTGCACTATTCCTATCTAGATGTCCCGCTATTTCTTCCTTAATGATAGCTTCAAGCATTTTCCCCACGACAGATGTTAAACTAACCGGCCTATAGTTACCTGCCTTTTGTCTGCCCCCCCTTTTTTTTTTAAAAAAAACAGGCGTTACATTAGCTGCTTTCCAATCCGTTGGTACCTCCCCAGAGTCCAGAGAATTTTGGTAGATTATAAACGAATGCATCTGCTATAACTTCCACCATCTCTTTTAATACCCTGGAATGCATTTCATCAGGACCAGGGGACTTGTCTACCTTGAGTCACATTAGCCTGTCCAGCACTACCCCTCCTAGTGATAGTGATTATCTCAAGGTCCTCCCTTCCCACATTCCCATGACCAGCAATTTTTGGCATGCTTTTTGCGTTTTCCACGGTGAAGACACAAGCAAAATAATTGTTTACGGTCTCAGCCATTTCCATATTTCCCATTATTAAATCCCCCTTCTCATCTTCTAAGGGACCAGCATTTACTTTCGTCACTCTTTTCCGTTTTATATATCGGTAAAAGCTTTTACTATCTGTTTTTATGTTTTGCACAAGTTTACTTTCATAATCCCTTTCTTTTCTTTATTGCTTTCTTA
The DNA here is from genome assembly GCF_044704955.1 of Pristiophorus japonicus. Classification (NCBI taxonomy): domain Eukaryota; kingdom Metazoa; phylum Chordata; class Chondrichthyes; family Pristiophoridae; genus Pristiophorus; species Pristiophorus japonicus. Next base: position 88,446,612 of record NC_091986.1, read on the forward strand.
GTCATTCTTTGCTGTCGTTTAAAATTTTCCCAATCTTCTAGTTTCCCACTAACCTTGGCCACCTTATACGCATTGGTTTTTAATTTGATACTCTCCTTTATTTCCTTGGTTATCCACGGCTGGTTATCCCTTCTCTTACCGCCCTTCTTTTTCACTGGAATATATTTTTGTTGAGCACTATGAAAGAGCTCCTTAAAAGTCCTCCAATGTTCCTCAATTGTGCCACCGTTTAGTCTGCGTTTCCAGTCTACTTTAGCCAACTCTGCCCTCATCCCACTGTAGTCCCCTTTGTTTAAGCATAGTACGCTCGTTTGAGACACTACTTCCTCACCCTCAATCTGTATTACAAATTCAACCATACTGTGATCACTCATTCCGAGAGGATTTTTACTAGGAGATCGTTTATTATTCCCGTCTCATTACACAGGACCAGATCTAAGATAGCTTGTTCCCTTGTAGGTCCTGTAACATACTGTACTAAGAAACAATCCCGTATGCATTCTATAAATTCCTCCTCAAGGCTACCCGTGCGATTTGATTTGACCAATATGTAGGTTAAAATCCCCCATGATTACGGCCGTTCCTTTTTCACATGCCTCCATTACTCCCTTGATTATTGCCCACCCCACCGTGAAGTTATTATTTGGGGGCCTATAAACTACACCCACCAGTGACTTTCCCCTTACGATCTCTAATCTCCACCCACAATGATTCAACATTTTGTTCACGAGAGCCAATATCATCTCACAACTGCCCTGATATCATCCTTTATTAACAGAGCTACCCCACCTCCTTTCCCTTCTGGTCTATCTTTCTGAATTGTCAGATACCCCTGCATGTTTAATTCCCAGTCTTGGCCACCCTGCAACCACGTTTCTGTAATGGCCACCAAATCATACCCATTTGTAATGATTTGTGCCGCCAACTCATTTACTTTATTTTGAATGCTGCGTGCATTTAGGTAAAGTGTTTTAATACTAGTTTTTAAACCATGATTTTTAGTTTTGACCCCTCCTGCAGCCCCTTTATATTCATACATAGTGTCCCTTCCAATCACCTTGTGGTTTACACTTACCCCAGTGCTACTCTGCTCTGTTGCCTCCTGCCTTTTGCATTCTTTCTTGGGGTCCTATTCATCAGAGCTCTCACCCACTCCAGCTAGCTCAGAGCCCTCTCCTGGGTTCCGAATGCTCCTTGCATTGAGGCACCGAGCTTTCATGCTTGCCTTTTTATTACTTTGACCCTTTAGAATTTTACTGTACAGTGGCCCTTTTTGTTTTTTGCCTTGGGTTTCTCTGCCCTCCACTTTTATTCGTCTCCTTTCTGTCTTTTGCTTTTGTCTCCATTTTGTTTCCCTCTGTCTCCCTGCATTGGTTCCCATCCCCCTGCCATATTAGTTTAACTCCTCCCCAATAGCACTAGCAAACACTCCCCCCTAGGACATTGGTTCCGGTCCTGCCCAGGTGCAGACCGTCCGGTTTGTACTGGTCCCACCTCCCCCAGAACCGGTTCCAATGTCCCAGGAATTTGAATCCCTCCATGCTGCACCACTGCTCAAGCCACGTATTCATCGGAGCTATCCTGCGATTCCTACTCTGACTAGCACGTGGCACTGGTAGCAATCCTGAGATTACTACTTTTGAGGTCCTACGTTTTAATTTAGCTCCTAGCTCCTTAAATGCGTCTCGTAGGACCTCATCCCTTTTTTTAAGCCTAGATCATCGGTACCAATGTGCACCACGACAACTGGCTGTTCACCCTCCATTTTCAGAATGTCCTGCACCCACTCCAAGACATCCTTGACCCTTGCACCAGGGAGGCAACATACCATCCTGGAGTCTCAGTTGCGGCTGCAGAAACGCCTATCTGTTCCCCTTACAATCACATCTGTTGTGCCTCGTCGGGGACAAAATCCACATTGTGATTCTGGGAGGAGCTCCTCGGCCACAGGGAGAAGACGATTGAGGAGAACTCTCGCGACAACTTTCCCAGTGGCTGATCACGGAGATTCCCCTGCAGTTGCCGCAGTCGGACTTGTCCCTTTTAAAAAAGGGGTCACAATCACTGCATCTCAGATCTCCCGGCATGCTCTCCTCCCTCCATACAAGAGAGATGAGGTCATGTATCCGCGCCAACAGCGCCTCTCCGCCATACTTTAGCACCTCAGCAGGGATTCCATCCGCACCTGTAGCCTGGTTATTCTTGAGCCGTTTTATGGCTTTGCCTACCTCGTTCTCAGAGTTGGTGGCGGGTCGCGTGCTGCGGGATGGAGTCTCGAACATTCGAGTCAAAGGCAGAGTCTCGACTGAGGAGATCTTCAACGTGCTCCTTCTATCGGGCCCTGACAGCCTCGGTGTCCTTGATGAGCGTTTCCCCATTCTTGGCCAGGAGTCGGGTGGGGCCTTGGGAGTTTAGACTGTAGGTGAACTTGACTGCAGTGAAGAATCCTCACATATCGTGGCTGTCGGCCAGTTGTTGTATCTCCTGTGCTTTCGCCATCCACCACCTGTTCTTGAGGTCCCGGGTTTTTTGTTGGACCCGAGCCTTGAGCTGTCTGTAATGTTGTTCTGTAGCTCCAGAGTTGGGTTGTTGCTTGAAGCTCAGAAATGCTTTGTGCTTGCGATCTATTAGTTCTTCGATCTCGTGATCATTTTCATCAAACCAGTCCTGATGTTTTCTGGTTGAGTGACCAAGTGGCTCTTCACAGGCACTGGTTATAGAGGCCTGGAGGGCAAACCAAGTGCTGTGGGCATTCAGCATCTCAGGGTCATCAAGGCACGCCAGATTGGCTGTGAGGCATTGGCTGTATTGGGCTCTATTAGCTGGGTCTCTAAATGCCCCGGCATTAACTTTTTTTATGGAATGGCTTCTGCTGTCCCCTCTGCTTTGGGGCAATGTTAATGTTGATGATGGATCGGATTAGGCGGTGGTCCATCCAGCAGTCGTCAGCTCCTATCATGGCACGGATAATGTGCACATCCTTGCGATCTCTGGCTCGGACGATGACATTGTCAAGCAGGTGCCAGTGCTTGGAGCGAGGGTGTTGCCACCTTGCCTTGTATTTGTCCCTCTGGTGGAACAGGGTGTTGGTGATGAGGAGTTCATGTTCTTGACATTTTGTCAGGAGTAGGGTACCGCTGGAGTTGGCTTTCCCTACCGCTTCTCTGCCAATCACGCTGCCCTAGAGGGCTGTGTCTTTGCCGACCCTGGCATTAAAATCAGCTAGGAGGATCAATTTGTCAGTGTTAAACCTGGTCGTCGATGTCTGCCCGTGCTAATAGGCTCCCAAGGTATGCAAAGTGATCCACGTTGTCCAGGGCCGCACCGTGGATCTTGATGACTGGGGGGCAATGCCTTGTGGCGGGGTCAGGTTGGTGGAGGACCTTTGTCTTACGGATGTTTAGTGTAAGGCTCATGCTTTCGTACGCCTGGGTGAAGATGTTGACTATGACTTTTGAGTATGCGGACCCATTGACTGGCTGCGCGGCCCATTCCATTATTTGCGCATGCGCGGTTATTTGATTTTAAAAGCCAGTGAGAGTCCTGCGCGGGACTTTCAGACAGCTATCCGACCTCACAGTTGAGAGAATATTGATTCCCTGCGCAACAGCATTTTAGGAGTACCCTCACCGCACAGAGTGCAGTGGTTCAAAGAGACTCACCTTCTCAAGCGCAACAGGGACAGTCAATAAATGCAGGCCTCGTCAGTGACACTCACAGCCAGTTAATGAATAAATGCAACTCATTTACAATATAGATATATATGAAAATAAGGAGCTGAGGAATTAGATTCCTAAAGAATCAGTAAAAATTTACGTCATCACTGTAAACTATTGGCCTCTATATTATATCCTACATGGCATAAAAATGAAAACAGAAGAGACAGAGGGATAGGGAGTCCAATTCTACAATGCAGAAACCCGCATTTATGCTGCACATGAGCCTCCCACTCTATTTACTTCATCTCAACCCATCAACATGTCCTTATATTCCTTTCACCCTCATCGACTTATCAGACTTCCCATTAAAAGCATAGATGCTATTCACCTCAACCACTGCATAGTTCAACTGACTTGGTTGATTGGTTGATTGATCTCAATTTCTTTTGCTGTCAGGCACTGTAAAAAAAGCTCAACTCGAGAAAACAGACCAAGTCCTTACACGTTGAGCTAAAGGAACTCGTGCCTCTCGGCAAAAATTTACCCCCAATTGTTGTGAAAATGGACATCCAATCTAAATATTGAACTGTAACTTATTTCTTATCCCACTTGTTCATGGTATAACAGGATGAATGTTGTTAACAAAATATCGCACATGCTGAAAATCTGAAAAAGGCTTGCATTTACACAGCGCCTTTCATGGTCTCAGGACATCCCAAAGCGCTTTATAGCCAATGAAGTACTTCTAAAGTGCAATCTCAGTTAGAATAGCAGAAATACAGCAAGCTCCCAACAACAGCAATGTGATAATGACCAGATAATCTGTTTTTGTTATGTTGATTGAGTGATAAATATTGGCTAGGACACCAGGGAATAACTCCCCTGCTCTTCTTCGAAGTAGTGCCATGGGATCTTTTATGTCCCCGAGAGAGCAGACGGGGCCTCGGTGTCATGTCTCATCCGAAAGACAGCACTTCAGACAGTGCAGCACTCCCTCAGTACTGCACAGGAGTGTCAGCCTAGATTTTTGTGTTCAAGTCTCTGGCCTGGGACTTGAACCCACAACCTTCTGACCCAAAGGAGTGCACGACCAACTGAGTCACAGCTAAAACAGCAAAAAAAACACCCAAGACAGTGATCTGATTTAGGGCTATGCCTGGAACGTCAACATTATTCCTTTCTTTACAGATACTGCCTTCAGGATGAATATTGTTCCCAGCGCAACACCACACCACCAGACCTTTGCCGTAATTTACAGCAATGCAACAGACAGCAGGCATGCAGAATCATGCATCCATGAGTCTGAAGGGATCGTGTATCTTAACGTTCTAGCAAAGCAAATGTGGGAGGTAGTCACCCACATTTGCACATTACGCCCGTCTCTACATTACGCAGCGCACCCTGGGGAAAATGTACCGACAGAATCCAGACAACGCTCGCTGGGTTCTAGGGCTCCGCATGTGAGCAAACACCGTTCCAATTCGGATCAGCTCTACAAAGGTCTCAAACTACTCTCCCAGTGAGGATTCTTAGTCCATTCGCTCACTGCTGTGACTTTTCCCCACTAGTTGGGTACTGGACCTCTCCACCCACTCCCGCTGTCCAACTCACTGCGCGGCTGAGAGTTGAAGTGCACGGGACCTTACAGATTGCTGCACAGCCACACATCCTCTCATCTTCGAGGGAACACTGCCCAGAACCCAGTAGAAAAGTGAGGAGGGGGCGGGAAAGCTTTGTGCCTGGAAGTTCGTCTTGCCAGATGAGTATATTTTTGTGCATAATTTTAAAAGCACCATTCAGGAAGAGGTATAATTTACTTTACTTTTTAGAAGGCAAAGTGACTACTGAATTAATTAATACACTCAGTATCCAACAGTTAAGCAAGTACTGCCCCCTGCTGGCATGTTTAAAATGTTTTACAAATTGTGAGGCCCGTTTCCAACTTTTACACACACTGCCCACTGACATGTCATGCCAGATACCTGCAGCAGCTAACCCAATGGAATTGTGGTCAGCTGTAGGAGGCTTGTGCACTTGGAGCCTGCAACCCTGGCATCCCATTAAACCCAATAAAAGCAGCATTTGGCAGTCATATCCAAACAATATTACTTTTGTGAAGGCAATATAGATGGCGGCTTTACAAATTGCTCTGCATAAAGTTTTGAGATTTGCCCAAAAAGGTCTCGTGAAACTGAGAATAATTTTGACCAAGCCTGAAAGTTTCCCATTCTAAATTTATAAATGATATTCCCAATGGCCCAAGAACTGTAGGCTACAAGCAATTAATTAAAAAAAAAGACATTTTACAATTAATATAAAAAGGTCAAACTCTATGGGAATGCATGAAGTGGAAACAGTATTCAACCTCAGAGTTAAAGTGACAAGAAAATATGGAATGGAAAAACACTAGGTAAGTCACTAAGGAAAACAAAGAGTAACTTTATCAACAAGGAAGAGCAACTTTATCATTTGCCAAACCAGGTAAGTCTATACAACAACCAACCAGTCACTGCATCTCAGGTGATTCTCAAATTATGATCAGCTCCCTTGTTCAACCAGCAACTATGTGATGCACAGAAATCAAGAAAGCCCAGCTTTAAATCACCATCAATGCAGAGTCAGTTGATCTTGGTTAGCAGAAGAAGCACGATAATGGGCCCGAACACTGTTGGGGGAGCAAGTGAAGAAAAACAGAAAGGGTTCCTGCTCCAAGTGACTATCAACCCAACCTTGCTGGAAGCAATCACAAATCTCATCGTTCACTCATACATGAACAACAACCATCTGGACCACGTACTACAGGGAATTCAGTTTCCATGGAACTATACACCAGCAAAGAAAGTAAAATTGTGAACAGAAGCAAAAGTCTAAGATGAAATCAAAATTACGAGCAGGACTATATTCCCATTACAAATTTAATATAAATTGAAGGACTCATTTATCGAATGCCAAGTTCTTACACAATGATCCTGATAAAGTATATGGCACCACAAACACCTCAGGATAATTTGGCAAGAGCAACTTACATATTGCACTTAAATCTGTAAACTTCATTATATATATTCTCTTAAATTTATTTAAAACATATTTTGCTTTAAGAATTTATGAATGACAAAAGGCGACAATGCAATAATTCTATTGCCTAAATTAAATATGTTTGAAACATTTGCAATCCACATATAAGCCCCAAGTTTCTACACGATAAAAAACGGGCGCCCCTCCGAGCTGGGCGCCCGTTTTTCACGCCGGAAAAAAAACGCACGATTCAGGAGCGCCCTGCAGCTCCATGTCTGCTTGGCGCGGCGCCCAGGGGGTGAAGCCTACCACTCGCGCCGATTTTGTAAGTGGGAGGGGGCAGGTCACATTTAAGTTAGTTTTTTTCCTGCTGGCAACCCTGCGCGTGCGCATTGGAGCGTTCGCGCGCGCGCAGTGTGAAGGAAACATTGGCACTCGGCCATTTTTGTAGTTCTTTGCAGCCGTTTAATTTTTCAACATTTTTTAATAAAAGCACATTGCCATCAGCACATCAGCACTGAGGCTTCTTGCAGCAGTGAGAAGGCTGCAGGAAGCCTCAGAAAGTTGAGGCAGCAGTTTCCCTCCCCGCCCCGCCGTCGAGAACGGCTTCCTCCTCCCCGCCCCGTGGGAACGAACGGCTGCCTCAACTTGAGGCTTCCTGCAGCATTCTCCCTGGCTGAAGCACTTTCACAGATAGGAAGATGCTTTATTTAATCTTTTCTTTGCTTATAAATTTTTATTCAGGTTGGATTTATTTGTATAATATTTGTATAAGTATAAATAAGGATTTATTATAGAATTTAATGACTTCCCTTTCCCCTCCCCCCCCGCCCCCCCCACCTCGTTCTGGACGCCGAATTTGTAACCTGCGCCTGATTTTTTAATATGTAGACAAGGTTTCTTCAGTTCTACAAAAATCTTCACTTGCTCCATTCTAAGTTAGTTTGGAGTACGTTTTAACTGTGGAAACTTTGAAATCAGGCGTCAGTGGCCGGACACGCCCCCTTTTGAAGAAAAAATTCTGTTCCAAAGTGAAACTGTTCGAACTGACTAGAACTGCAGAAAAAAAAAATGTGGAGAATTGCGATTTCTAAGATAGTCCGTTCTCCACCAGTTGCTCCTAAAAATCAGGCGCAAATCATGTGGAAACTTGGGCCCATAGGAACTACTAATTTCTCCAGTTCACAGCTTTCAAATACTGAATTAAATGCAATACATGCAAGCAACGTCATCATTCTAGTTAGGGGCTGTGACAGAGCTTGCATCCATTCACCAAGACCCATACAATTTGTAATGACTGTGCTGGCAGTACAATACTCGAAGGATGACAGATTGTTTGGTCGAGCTACTTACCAGTGTCTCTAAAAAACAAAGTAATTTTTTTTTGCAAAGTATGCCTTTGGAAATTGGTCTGACTGGTTTAGAAAATAACTTCATCTCACTCAACAAAAGCACAAAACATTTTCTGTCAAATGTATGCCAAAATATGAGACTGGTTTCGCAATGTATTTTTAACAATGTAATTACATCAGAACATGAGAAATAGGAGCAGGAGTAGGCCATTTGGCCCCAAGTGCCTGCTCCACCATTCAATAAGATCATGGCTGATCTGATCTGGGCCTCAGCTCCACTTCCCTGCCCGCTCCCCATAATATCCCTTATGGCTCAAAAATCTGTCTATATTCAATGACCTATCCTACACAAATCTCTGGGGCTGAGAATTCCACAGATTTACAACCTTCAGAGAAGAAATTCCTCCTCCTCAGTTTTAAATGGGCGACCCCTTATTCTAAAACTATGACCCCTAGTTCTAGATTCCCCACGAGTGGAAACATCCTCTCTGCATCTACCTTGTCGAGCCCCCTTCATTATCTTATATGTCTCAATAAGATCACCTTTCATTATTCTGAACTCCAACAAGTGCAGGCCCAACCTGCTCAAGCTTTCTTCATACATCAACCCCGTCGTCTCAGAAATCAACCAAGTGAACCTTCTCTGAACTGCCGCCAAATGCAAGAATAGACCCAAATTTGGCCCTCCGTTTTTTTCTGCGCACCTCTGAGCCACCCACCGACTTTTTAACCTCAAAAGCTGCACCTAAAATACTCGCTGCGATCATGGCCAATTCTCGGGCCATCTGTGGAGCTGACAAGGCATACAATGTACAATGAAGAGGGGAGCGGAGCTAGATCCGTGCTGGCCACGCAGAGTCAGGGCCTAATCTGAGTGAGAGTGTGTGCTGGCACACACACATGCATGTTGCAGCGTTCGCGCATGCTCAGTGGGGCATTAACATTGGCAATCGCCCATTTTTAAAGGGAGAACCTCACTGAGTATTGGATGCCTGCTTTGAAAGCTATCGGAGTACTGTTTGGAGTACTCTGCAAGAAATCAGCTTCTAAACCTCCACAAGGAGTGCTGCATAGGTGAGAATAATTAATTGCTGCAAGCAAAATAAGGACTGTTTTTAAAAATCAGTGTCAATTCAATAGAGCAATACAACACCATGTCCCAAGAACGAAGAATTTCACACATCAAGAAGTGGAGGTACTAGTGAATATAAATCGAGGAAAGATGGCAGGAGCTGGATATGAGCAACAGAGGTCGCGCAAAAGTGCCACCCAAAGAAATTAATAAACGCTGGAACAATCTTGCAAAAGATTACTGCTCAGTGGTGAACACCACGAGAAGTGGAAGGCAGTGTAAAAAGAAATGGCAGGACCTTGGTCAAGCAGTTCGGGTAAGTAATATTTTCATTTGTCAATGGAATTGCATTGCTAAGTGTGACCATCTCTATGTCCCACCCAGCAGAAAGACACCCTCTCTAATAAATGATGTTTTAATCTTTGCAGAAGAAATTGGCCCACAACAAAAAAGGGAAAGAACTTGAACAGGAGGAGGCCTGCCAAATCTGCACCCATTGACACCCTTAGAACAGAGGGTCGTTGTTTTGATGGGTCCTGCCTGGAAAAAAAGCAATCAATACTGCACAAGCTGGGCCCACACGTGAGGGAGCGGGCAAGTACTGAAAATTACTCATGGCCCTTCAAATCAACCTGCTGCCTAGCCTGCTTTGTGAGAACCTACTCATGCCACCCATCCTGCCCCCTCCTCTGCTGCTAACCATTTCACTGTTTTGTTATATTTTGCAGAACCTGACGCCAATCCTGAAGATACAGAAGGAGATTCAGACACTGGCGAGCCAGACCAACTTTGTAGGGCAAGGGGGGCTGGCCATGGAGAGGTATGAAGGGGAGAATCTTGAACTTGCATTGCCAAGCACTTCCACGATTTCTGATTCGTCATTCCGTGGTTTGAGAACGGCCCAGTCCCTGCATAGTGGTTTAGGGTCTGGTTCAACATTCCATGGTTTCAGCTCGTCCCAGTTCCTGCATAGTAGTTAAGGTTTGGTCTGACATTAAATGCTTTCGAAAGTCGAGAGGTTGAGTCTTCCATTGCTGCTGGAATGCAGTATGGAACACCCAGGAGCCTACCGTCAGAGGTTCTGGGTCCTACTCCTGCTGCAATGCAGGATGGAATACCCAGGGGCCCACTGTCCCAGTCTGCGACTCCCAGTGCTGGTGGAATGCAGCCTGTAACACCCATGGCCACACTTTTCCAGCTTGCGCCCCACACTGGAGGGATTCCGCTAGACAGACCCAGGGCGAGGCCAAGGAGAAAATGTACCACGCTGTCCTGAGCTGGAGGATGCAACAGATGTGGCTCAGGTGATGGCATTGGGTATGGAGACCAATGAGCTTACCCGATCACTCGTGAACACCATCAGTGGGATGGGTGATGAGGTAACGACATTGACGGCAGAAATAACAATACTGTCTCGGGACATGAGGGAGGACATTTCAGAGGCAGCCGCAACGACGGCAGAGGCCATCAGGGAAGTAGCTGCTGCAATAAGGGAACACAGCCAGGCCAATCCACTGCCACTCCCACGGCAATCCCCGCACTAGTCTCTGTAGAGATCCAAGCTTCCACATCATTATCAGGCACTCTCACCGCAGGTGGGCCGTCTTCTTCCCTCATCAGCTGCTGCTGCCTCATGATAGCTAAGTTATGCAGCATGCAGCACACAACAGTGAAATAACCGACTATCTCAGGGGAATATTGCAAGTTGCCTCCGGAATGGTCCAGGCATCAGAAACGCTGTTTCAAGATGCCAATGTTCCTCTCTATGATGCTGCGTGTCTTAATGTGCGACATGTTGTTTGATGGTCAGCTTTCGTCCGGGTTACGCATAGGGGAGTCATGAGCGAGGTGGCCAGCCCGTACTCTTTTGTCTTCCAGTAGCCAGCTCTGCCTTTCTGGCTGCTGCTCAGACCTGTCAGATATAGCGCTGTCACGTAGGATGAATGCATCATGGGTGCTCCCAGGGTATCTTGCATCGACTGACATGATGCAATATTTGTCGCCACACACGAGCTGCACATTAATGGCGTGGAAGCCTTTTCTGTTCCTGAACTGCTCGACATCCTCCACATGTGCTCGCAAGGCAATGTGGGTACAATCAATGCAGCCCTGTACCTTTGGGAAGCCAGCAATCCTGCAGAAGCCCACAGCCCTTTCACGCATTGCTTGTGCAGTCAATGGTAACATGATGAAGTCATTCCTCCGCGCATACAGTGCAGCCTGTATTGCACCTTGAGAGATGGTGTACACATCTCCAGTTGTACCTTGAAACGATCCCGAGTCATACAAGGAAAGTGGAGCTGTAACCTTCACTTCAATAGCCAAGGCATTCCACCTGCTGCTTCTCGGCTGCAACTGTGGTCTCACCAACTCAGATCTCACGGACAACTTCTCTGCAGAAACGCAGCCTTCTGGCACAATCTGCTTCACTCAGGTCCAGGTAGGAATGCCTGACTCGAAATCTCCAAGGTGTGTAACACCTCCTGCCCAGCAGCCTACGGACTCTGATATTGCTGATGCGATGAACTCTAATCAATTCTCTCCTACATAGCACAGTGACGCATAACCACTGAATAATCTGCGGCATTGAGATTGATGCACCCATCCTTAAAGTAAAATTAAAACTTTCAAAAGGTTAAAGGTGGTGCAAAATGGCAGCACAGCCCAGCTCTTCTCACTCCCCAAACAAGGTAAGAAACCAAAGTATTTTGTTCTCTCCCCCTCCAGTCATGTGCCTTCTCTATCCATCCTGGTCAGCACCCCCCCATCCCCCCCACGTTCTCCCGATTCTTGCCCTGGCCGAAGGACTTGCCGGTGTCCCGCACCTTGTCCTGGCCAAACAGACTTCAGCACAGCCAGTCTTCAGTTCAAGGTAGGATTTGATGCAGTACTTTTATTAGTTACTTCACTTCTTTATTTTTTATTGAATTGTTATTACTGCTTGTGCTTTGTGGTTCTTTAAATGTAGTTACTGGCACCAATTCCTTAACTGTAAGTAAGGTTTTTCTGTGCGGACAAAAGTGGACACATACGCTGCCCTAAGTTAGCTTAGTACAACTTTTTTCTGGCCAAATTGGCATAAATGGTGCAAGTGACTGGGAACGCCCCCTTTTGAAAAAAAAAACTGACCTAACATAAAACTTAACTAACTCACTTACACTGGCGCAAATTAAATGGCCATATTTGCAACTTAAAAGATACCAAAAAAATCAATTTACATCAAAAAAATGGTGCAACTCATGGGGAAATTTGGGCCCTATGTCCCTCCTTAAACAAGACCAAAACTGTACACAGTACTCAGTGTGGCCTGTATAGTTGCAGCAGGACTTCTCTGCTTTTATACTCTACCCCCCTTGCAATAAAGGCCAACATTCCATTTGCCTTCCTGATTACTTGCATACTAACTTTTTGTGTTCCATGCACAAGGACCCCCAGGTCCCTCTGTACTGCAGCAATTTGTAATTTTTCTCCGTTAGTACTGCCACTGGTAGAACCTATGCTGTTACTCTGACAAAATCAACTGCATCGTGCAAATCTCACTTAGAATTTTATGTTCAGGACATCAATGGCACTGTAGTCAGAAAAATTTAGATTCAATTAAACTAAGGTTGACATACTGGTCTAAGACAAAATATTCAGCTACTCAAACAGAACTGAACATGATTTCATTGAATTCTGCTCAAACCGTGTCAATGTCTCAACTCACTTTTTAAAAAAAAACTATTTCCACAGAATAGTCTGCTTTGTTTAGTTTTAGGTCATGTTTAAACCATTTAAATAGCAGGTACTAAAATCATTGGTGGTACTGGCTTGACAGTGTTGTGAAGGAAAACAGTCAATGAAAGTTGAGTTAACATACATACTTGATGCCAAATCATCACTACCTTTTCAGTGTTTCTACTTGTGTTAATTCAGCGTTCTTGCATGTTCAGGCTGAAGAATTCGAAAACCAGTATCAAAAAAATGCAACAAAGAGGCACCAAATATTATTAAAGCAATTTTAGTACCCCCTAAAAAGATACATTTTAGCTGTTTATCGTCACATATGCTACAAAGTATGGAGTAAAGGATATCCCCCAAGCCATTTTGAATTTAACTGAAAATGGGTATCACTTCACCCTTGGGAATACTGCGCTGGAGCTCCCTCCAGTGACCATGTACAGAAATAGATGCAGTTCCAACCTGCAATGGCCCGGATTTTGCGGTGAGTATGGTGGTGTACTCTCTTGCTTGCACATGTGCGAAATCCAGAATAGTCAGTGAACTGCATGAAGTAATCCATGTTGAAAGCAATAGATCACAGATTTCAGCTTGGTAGTAAATCTACTAAACAGCCTGCACCAGATCAAAAGTTCAAAAGACAAAAAAAGTATCACTTCACAAAAATATTTAAAAATTCCAAATAACAAAGGCAATAACAATCTTTCAAAAACAGAACATAAAGCACTTCCCACTTTTAAAAAGGATAATTTCCTGAAATTTGTTGAAACTCAATTTCTATTTGCTCCTGCAAAAAAATCTACCAGCTTCAATGTGAATATGGAAAAAATTGGCTCAACACATTTGCCAAGGTGTCGAGACAAATCTACAAATATCATTGTCTTGTACATTTGCCAAATAGTAGTAAATTATACCAGAACATTTCTGGATTCAAAAATCAACCTTTGTTGCTTCAAACAAAATTTTCCTTCCAAAGTAATGGTTCCCAGTTTGAGTTGCGGTGTGTTATTACTCTGGTCTACCAACCAAAGCCACTGCAGATATGTCACTTTATTAAACATGCCACAACCAGAGTAATAATATTACTGATCTGTCTATTCCCAAGAAAATGCCACTGAAAATTAAGTAGAAAGCAGGGATACCTCGCAGATGCAATTGGGTGAACAACTACATGTAATCAGGAGAAAACAGCTAAATCCAATTACAAAATTTAATCTAATTCAAGCACACCTGTTCAGAGTTTTTAAAGATCATAATTCACAATCTGGTTCTCCCTGGATCAGGAAGGTATATGCTTGCTTTTTTGGAAATAGGAGGTGGGTGGGGTGGCTTGACCCATCCACCTCCACGGAGGTGTGTGGGGGGCCTGACCCATCCACCTCCATGGCACGAACCTGGTATTGCAGTACTTCCAGGAACAGTGCAGTGGCTCTAGGCCTTTTGGCTAAGAGCATTGGCGCAGAGTGATCCTTGACGTGTGCAAGGTGATCTCTGGCGTTTGTGATTTGACAAAGAATTGGAACGATTGGCTACGAATTTCAAAAAAAAAAATAATTCACAATCTGACAATCACAAACAACGTAACAATTAGTCAACCTGGTGAGTAAAGCTTTTTAAAGAAAATTACTGCAACTTCCAATTAATAAAGTTAATCAAATTAAAACATAAAAATCTTTATGCACAATTTCTAAGTTTTCAAAAATACTTGCACAAAAGTGCAGTTTCTTTTTATTCTTTCATGGGATGTGGGCATCACTGGCAAGGCCAGCATTTATTGCCCATCCCTACTTTGCCTTGAGAATGTGATGGTTAGCCTTCTTAAACCACTGCAATGTGTGTGGTGCAGGAACTCCCAGAGTGCTGTTAGGGAGGAAGTTCCAGGATTTTGGCCTAGCAAGCATGAAGGAACAGCGATATACTTCCAAGTCAGGATGGTATGTGATAGTGTTCCCATGTGTCTGCTGCCCTTGTCCTTCTAGGTGGTAGAGGTTGCGGGTATGGGAGGTGCGAGCCAAGAAGCCTTGGCAAGTTGCAACAGTGCATCTTGTAGATTTGTACACACTGCGGCCACGGTGCGCCAGTGGTGGAGGAAATGAATGTTTAAGGTGGTGGATGGGGTGCCAAATTAAGGGGGCTGCTTTGTCCTGGATGGTATCGAGCTTCTTGAGTGTTGTTGGAGCTGAACTCTTCCAGGTAAGTGGAGAGTATTCCATCACACTCCTGACTTGTGCCTTGTCGATGTTTGAAAGGCTTTGGGGAGTCAGGAGGTGAGTCACTCGTCACAGAATACGCAGCCTCTGACCCACTCTTGTTGCCACAGTATGTGTGTGACTGGTCCAATTAAGTTTCTGATCAATGTTGATTCAGCGATGGTAAAGCCGTTGAATGTCATGGGGCAGTGGTTAGACACTCACTTGTTGGAGATATGATTACCTGGCACTTAAGTGGCAAGTAACATTCACGCCACACATCAGCCCAAGCTTGAATGTCGACCAGGTCTTGCTGCATGCGGGCACAGACTGCTTCATTATCTGAGGAGTTGCAAATAGAACCAAACACTGCAATCAGCAGCAAACATCCCCATTTCTGACCTTATGCTGGAGCGGTAACTGATGAAGCAGCTGAAGATGTTGGGTCGAGGAACTCCTGCAGTGATGTCCTGGGGCTGTGATGATTGGCCTCCCACAAACACAACCATCTTCCTTTGCGCTGGCTTGGATTCCAGTCAGAGGAGAGTTTTCCCCAATTCCTTGGTGCCACACTAGGTCAAATGCTGCCTTGATGTCAAGGATAGTCACTCTCACCTCACCTCAAATTCAGCTCTTTTGTCCATAGTTGGACCAAGGATGTTATGGAGGTCAGAATCCGAGTGGTCCTCAAAGCGGAACCCAAACAATCAGAACCGCTAAGCAGTTTGTAATGGGGAAAGGAAAATAAATATTTGCCTAGTCCTAATGTTACACCTTAAAGCCTCTGACTCTATGGACTGCATGTTTACTTCCATGGCCAATATGTAAACAGAAGCATCTAGAAATCAGAGTGGTTGGTAAATGGTCCAAATGAAACTAAATATTTCTATTTAGAAATTATGCTTTATAAAAAGGATGAGGATAGGTGATCTAATTAAGTGTTTTCTTCATTCTGCAAAAGATATGCACGTGCAAAAAGTGCTGCAATTTTGACAAGCTTGATGGGCTCTGGGAAATGCAATGCTAAACTTCCCATTTTTTTGTCCCAATCATGCCAAGCAAGTCACCCAGTGGCCCAGATTTTGACATGGTAAATGAAAGCAATCACCATTCACCTTGAGAAAAGCTGCCGTCAAAGTTTTAGCGGGCTCTCGAGCACGGACCTCCCCTCTCCGACGTCAGTTTAAATTCGCCACCTTCTGCAGTTTATCTGTGGCGTTCAGCAGCAGGAACATAGGAGCATACAAACACAAACAGGAATAGGCCATTCAGCCCCTCAAGCCTGTTCCGCCATTCAAGGAGATCATGGCTGATCTGCGATCCAACTCCATTTACCCACTTTTGCCCCATATCCCGTAATACCTTTGGTTAATAAAATGCTACCAATCTCAGATTTAAAAATTAATTGATCTAGCATCAATTGCCGTTTGCAGAAGAGAGTTCCAATCTTCTACCACCCTGTGTGTGTAGAAATGGTTCCTAATTTCACTCAAGAAAGGTCTGGCTTTAATTTTTAGACCTAGTCCTAGAATCTCCAACCAGCGGAAATAGTTTCTCTGTATCTACCTGATCCGTTCCCCTTAATATCCTGAAAACTTAGATCAGATCACCCCTTAACCTTCTAAATTCAAGGGAATACAACCCTAATTTGAGGAATCTCTCCTCGTTATTTAACCTTTGAAGTCCGGGTATCATTCTGATAAACCTACGCTGCGCTCCCTTCAAAGCCAATAGATCCTTTCTATAGTGTGGTGCCCAGAACTGCTGACAGTACTCGATCTGTGGTCAAACCAGGGCTTTATACAGCTGCAGCATAACTTCTATCCCCTTGTACTATAGTCCTCCAGATATAAAGGCCATCATTCCATTAGCCTTTTTGATTATTTTCTGTACCTGTTCATGGCATTTTAATGATCGATGTACCTGAACACCCCCCCCCCACCAAAGTCTCATTGGACATCTACTGTTTTTACCTTTTCACCATTTAGAAAGTACCCGGTTCTATCCTCTTTAGGTCCAAAATGAATGATTTCACATATTAATGGATTAAATGAATGGGCAAAACTGTGGCAAATGGATTTCAATGTAAGCACATCAATATCTCTTTGAAATGTTATGCTTTCATCTACACTGCCTACAAAGCTGCTTAGCTTTGTGTTATTGGCAAATTTGGATAAATGACTTTCTATGCCATCATTGAAGTCGTTAATAAATACCGTGAATAGTTGAGGTCCCAACTCAGATCTGTGAGGGACACCACTAGTAACATCCTGCCAATTTGACTACCTACCCATTATCCCTACTCTGTCTCCTGCCACTCAGCTAATTTCCTAACCAGGTCCATAATTTGCCCTCAATTCTGTTAACAGTCTCTCATGGGGGAAGTCAAATGCCTTCTGGAAGTCCATATAAATAACATCCATAGACATTCCCCTGTCCACGACTTTAGTCGCCTCTTCAAAAATTACAATCAGGTTTGTCAGGCATGACCTACCTTTCACAAATCCATGCTGGCTTTCTGATGAACTGAAAATGTGAGGTGTTCAGTCACCCTATCCTTAATTACAGACTCTGGCAATTTCCCAACAGATATTCGGCTAACTGGTCTATAATTCCCTGGTTTCCCTCTCGCCATTCTTAAATAGCAGAGCGACATGCGCAATTTTCCAATGTAAAAGGGACAGTTCCTGAAACTAGAGAACTTTGGAAGATTATAGTTAAATTATCTGCGATGTGCTCACCTACTTCCTCTAAACCCCTGGGATGGAAACCATCTGGCCCTGGGGAATTGTCACTCTTCAGTGTCATTATTTTCTTCATTACTGTTATTTTACTTACGTTAATTTATTGAGTCCCTGTCCCCGATTCACGATTAGTTTCTTGGGGATTTCCAACATGCTAATTTCTTCTACTATAAATGCTGATGCAAAGTAATTATTCAACATGTCTGCCATTTCACCATTGTTACTGACAATATCACCACGTTCAGTTTTTAAGGGGCCAACATTGCTCCAGACCACCCTCTTTTTCTTAATGTAACTGTAAAAATTCTTCATATTGATTGATATCCCTTGCAAGTTTTTTTTTTTTATCCTCCCAGGGAGGCTGATCAACCAATCCAATTGAAGAATCCTCACAGATGGCAAAGCAAGAAGTAAAAAGCAGGCAATATAAAGTATATTTAAATCATTGTACAGAGAGCAAAATAAAGACTGGGACATACACATAGGATTAAGAGGGGGGGGAACCTTAATGGAAAAGCAGACTTCATATATATTTTTTAAATCTGTAACATTTTAATTTTCTTCTGAGAGAATGAGACTCCACACTTGTAAAATTAATTTTTCAGCACCAGAGAGGTTGTTCAGCAATTATTGTGACGTACTACGCCATTAAAAGCTCAGTTACTCCTGATTGAACTAAGCTCAAGTTTTTCATCCGTCTTTAGTGCGATAATGGTGAGTAATTAGTTCAAATTCATGCCTTAACTCTGGAATCGGCACAGAAATCATCGGTAAAGACTGCAACAGCATACCCTGTGGAGGAGCTCGGTATCGCGGACTGCAACTTCCAGATTTCTGCATTTAACCACGCATATGCAGAAGCCAGAAGTTGCTGTCAGTTTTACCCAGCAATAACAGCAAGTGCAGGCAATGTGGTTATTACTACAGCAAATTCTGGGCCATTCTGTAAAGCCCCAGGAGCTATACCGTAGCATTAATTTACTTTGCCCGAAAGCTGATCTCAACTAACTCAGACTAAGATCCCATAACAAACAAAAGGAAACAAACCATAGGACCTGCAAGAAACTCAGAGGAAATATCATTGTTTGTGGAGCATGTTTATCATTTGAAACAAAGTTAACTCTGCAAGGAATAGTATTCATCTTTAATAATATGTCTTAGATTCTGCAATCATTTTATTCCTAACAGGAACAAGGCCTCTCCTGAAGAGTTTGAATTCCTGTTTCCAAGAAAAATAGAAACACTATTTCAAGTGCTTAGGTTCAGACTTGGTTCAGTGGTAGTACTCTCGCCTCAGAGTCAGAAGGCCATGGGCTTATGCACCACTCCAGAGTATATCATATAAGCTGGTACTTCAGCGGAGTACTGGAGGGGTGCCTGTTTTTAGATGTGATGTTAAACCGAGGCCCTGTCTGTCCCCTCAGGTGAATGTAAAAAATCTCAAGGCACTATTTGAACAAGAGCAGGGGAGTTCTCATGGTATCCTGACCAACATTTATCCCTCAAATCGACACCCAAAACAAATGATCCGGTCATTTATTTTACTGCTGTTTGTGGGACCACATATGCTGCATTACAATAGTCACTGTACTTCAAAATACTCTTTGGCTACAGGTGTAATGCCAAAGGACTGGAGGACTGCTAACATTGTGCCATTGTTTTAAAAAGTGAGAAAGGGATAACCCAAGTAATTGCAAGCCAGTCAGCCTGACCTTGGCGATAGGAAAATTATTGGAAAAATTTCAGGAGGGACAAAATAAAATAATTTAGAAAGTCACAGATTAATCAATGTCAGTCCGTATGGATTTGTTCAGGGAAGGTAGTGTCTGACTAACTTCACTGAATCTTTTGAGGCAACGAGGGGTGGTTGATGGAGGTAGTGCATTTAGTGTAGTCTACAAGGATTTTAGTGAGGCCTTTGACAAGGTCCCACATGGCAGGTTGATCAAAAAAGTATAAGCCCATGGGAAAGTAGCAAATTGGATCCAAAATTGGCTCAGTGGCAGGAAACAAAGGGTAATGGTCGACAGGTGTTTTTGTAACTGGAAGGCTGCTTCCAGTGGGGTTCCACAGGTCTCAGTACTAGGTCCCCTGCTTTTTGTGGTAAAATCAATAATTTATACCTCAATGTAGGGGATATGCTTAAAAAGTTTGAATATGATACAAAAATTGGACGTGTGGTTGATAGTGACGAAGGTAACTGTAGACTGCAGGAAGACATCAATGGACTGGTCAGGTGGGCAGAAAAGCAGCAAATGGAATTCAATCCAGAGAAGTGTGAGGTAATGCATTTGGGGAGGGCCAACAAAGCAAGAGAATACACAATAAATAGGATACTGAGAAATGTAGAGCAACAGAGGGACCTTGGAGTGCATGTCCACAGATCTCTGAAGATAGGACAGGTAGATAAGGTGGTTAGAAGGAATACGAGATACTTTCCTTTATTAGCCGAGGCACAGAATACAAGAGCAGAGAGGTTATGCTTGAACTGAAAAAACACTAGTTAGGCCACAGCTGGAGTATTGTGTAGAGTTTTGGTCACATTACAGTAAAGATGTGATTGCACTCGAGAGGGTACAGGAGATTTCTGAGGATGATAGAAACATAGAAAATAGGTGCAGGAGTAGGCATTCGGCCCTTCGAGCCTGCACCACCATTCAATGAGTTCATGGCTGAACATGCAACTTCAGTACCCCATTCCTGCTTTCTCGCCATACCCCTTGATCCCCTAGTAGTAAGGACTACATCCAACTCCTTTTTGAATATATTTCGTGAATTGGCCTCAACAACTTTCTGTGGTCGAGAATTCCACAGGTTGACCACTCTCTGGGTGAAGAAGTTTCTCCTCATCTTGGTCCTAAATGGCTTACCCCTTATCCTTAGACTGTGACCCCTGGTTCTGGACTTCCCCAACATTGAGAACATGCCTGGACTGGAGAATTTTAGCTACGAGCAAAGATTGGACAGGCTGGAGTTGTTTTCTTTGGAACAGAGGAGGCGGAGGGGAGACTCAATTGAGGTGTAGAAAATTATGAAGGGCCTAGATAGAGTGGACAGGAAGGACCCATTTCACTTGAGAATTACAGTAAGTACTTAGTTCTAAAATGCACTGACATAATATTAACTTTAGCTGTTACCAAGTACACAAAATTGAGCCCCAGGGTCCAAATTCAGAGTAGACACCTCTATATAAAAAAAACATTCCACAGACTTTCAAAACTGTACAGATAACAATGAGCAATAATAAGCATTCTGCCTTAAAAAAATTTTTAAGTGTTTCTCTCACATTAGAAATTGTACATTTTCAATCGGGGGGAAATATGATACACCAGCTCAAACCAACTTTACAAAATTATTTAAGCAATTTTATTGGTTGCCTCCTGCTACTAAGCAGTTTGAAATTGGCAACTTCAAAAAAAACTACTCAGTTTTGTGCTGCTTATTCCAAGTTATTGGTAGTTAGCAACTGAAACAAACTTCTTTTGATTTATTCACATTAAGACACCAATCAAATATCCGATTGATGACATAAATAAGTTCAAATTTCAGCCAATCACTAAATTATGCCCTACAGAGGTGTGACACTTCTGAAAGTCATAATGCTTCTCCGGTTACTCACTAAACATACTCAATTGCATAGTGTGCAGTTTTGGGTCTCCTATCTTCAAAATGCCATTCACACATTGGAGAAAGAGAGCAACAATTCTAGGACATGGTGTAAATACCTAAATAAAAGTTGATACAGAACTAGGTAGCTTTATTATAGATTTTAAGCACAGTTTGTTGTTTTTTCTTCTTCCTATAATAATATCTGCAGTCATGCCTCACTTCTTTCCAGCCCTGCTCTTTTTTCAATCTCACCAGTCTTCAAGTACAGTGGTTCTCAAACTGGGGTCTGCAGACGTTCCGGGGGTCCACTAAACATTGACCAATTATTTTTTGGAGAAGATCTCTGAAAAATTTCAGACCGCAAACATGAACCAGTGAAGATCAGGGAGGAGACGGGACCAGAGTGTTCACATTCGGGTATCCACCAATGACCTTACTGGTGTCTGTGAGAGACGAGGGGAGGTTGGCCAATAAGCTGGCGAAGGACGACTGATGGTTGAACAACTTACCGACTCCTGACAAAACTAAGGGCAAATTCCATTGTTCACCAAGAGTCTCCTGTAATTTTTATTCACTGCACAAAGTTTTCCGAAACCAGTTCCTGGGATAATTTTGGATCATTAATGTCGGCAAGTTCAAACCGCCGCTAAGCCAAAATCAAGCCAAAAACCCCAGCCGCACTGATTTATGTGTCAGAAAGTTCCGGAACACTTGCAGTGGAGGAAGCAAGGCTGTTAGAGACCTGGGGCCCATCAGGTTTGTCCAGCTGTTTTGTTGAGGGGAGGAGAGAGTTTAGGTTCACGTGTCCCTAGCTGGAAACATCAGAGTGTAGACTGGCTGAGAGTTGGAAATGCAAAAACTTGTTCCTGATCCACTGGGAACACGTTGACCATGAAAAGAACAAGTTTGTTTGATGTGGATGCCAGCTGACAGGTGTGAAGCAGACGATCCCAATCCCTCAAGCCAACCTCATCGTCCCCCAACCCTGCACAGCCTGTTTCTCCCTCCTTCCCAAGATGTACAAACAGGACTGCCCCAGAAGACCCATTCTTTCAGCTTGTTCTTGCCTCATGTAACGGATTTCTCCCCACCTTGACTATTTTTTCTCCCCTTGTCCAGTCTCTTCCCACCTACATCCACAACTCTTCCAACACCCTCCACCACTTGAACAGTTTCCTAGCCCTAACAGTCTTCTTTTCACGACAGACATCCAATCCCTCTACACCCAAGTGCCCTCCATTTCTTCCTTGAACAGAGGCCCAACCAGTTCCCATCCACCACTACCCTCCTCCGCCTGACTGAACAGGTTCTCACATTTTACAACTTCGCCTTTGACTTTAAGCACAGGCCCAGACCAGGGATAAAACAGGCAACAAACAAAAAAAAAACAAAAAAAAAACAAAAGTGTGACATCAGCTCCAGGGAAACAGCTGATTTGCTGATTGGCGAGTAGCCGATGAGTGATTTTGTCTTCTAGTTTTAAATTTATTTCAGTCAAATGGTTCATAGTTTAGTTCATAGTCAAATAAATAGAGACATAGCAGGGCAGCTCAGTCCTGTGGAGTGCACATTCTGTGCCACGTGGGACATCCTGGACGTTTCACGTACCTGGACGACCACCCGTGTAGCAACTTGAGCTCCGGGTTTCGGAGCTCGAGCGGCAGCTGAAGTCACTGCGATGCATCCGCGAGGCTAAAAACTTTGTGGATAGCACATTTCTAGAGGTGGCCATCCCGCAGCTTAAGAGTGTGCAGGCAGAGAGGAAATGGGTGACTGCCAGACAGAAGAGGAGGACATGGCAGGTAATGCAGGAGTCCCCAGAGTGCACCTCGTTCTCCAACCAGTATTCTGTTCTGAGTACTGGTGGGGGCGATGGTTCCTCTGGGGAGTGGAGCCAGAGCCAAGTCTTCAGCACCACGGGTGGCTCAGATGCATGGATGGGTGGGGGGGCGAGGGGAGGGAGGGAGGAAGGAAGAAGAGTGGAAGAGGATTGGATATTTCGGGGAGCAGACAGGTTTTTCTGCAGCCGCAGGCATGACTCCAGGATGGTAAGTTGCTTCCCTGGTGCCAGGGTCAAGGATGTCACCGAGCGGCTGCAGGGCATTCTGTAGGGGGGCGGGAAGAGGGTGAACAGTCAACGGTCGTGGTCCATATCGGTATCAATTATAAAATCGATAGAAAGAGGGATGAGGTCTTGCAGGCAGATTTCAGGGAGCTAGGAGAGAGATTAAAAGGGAGCTAGGAGGAGAGGACCTAAAAAATAGCAATCTCTGGATTACTCCCAGTGCCACATGCTGGTGAGTACAGAAATACGAAGATTGAACAGATGATGAATACGTGGCTGGAGAAATGGGACAGGAGGGAGGGCTTTGGATTCCTGAGGCATTGGGACCATTTCTGGGGGAGGTGGGACCTGTTCAAAAATGGCGGGTTGCACCTCAACAGAGCTGGGACCAATATTGCAGGAGGTTTGCTTGTGTTGGGGGAGGATTTAAACTAGCTCAGCAGGGAGATGGGAAACAGAAAATAGATTCAGAAGGGAGAGAAGCAAAACTGGCAAAAATGTAGAAATTGAATTTGATAGACAGAGGAAACAAGGACTAGAAAATAGACAAGGGAGTTTGGCAGTGCTAAATGGTATATACTTCAATGCAAGGAGTCTAGGTAATACGGCAGATGAGCGGAGAGCATATATTGACACTTGGGAGTATAATATTATAGCTATTATTGAGACATGGCTGAAAGAAGGGCAGGTATGGCAGCTCAACATTCCTGGTTACAGGTTTTCAGACGGGATAGAGAGGAGGACAACAAAGGAGGGGGTGGTCGCAGTTTTGATTCAGGAAACAATTACAGCTGTGAAGAGGGATGTATGTTAGAAAGATCAAATAAAGCCATATAGGTTGAATTGAAGAACAAAAAAAGGGACAATCACACTGCTGGGAGTGTAATATAGACCCCCAAACAGTCAGAGAGAGAGAGAGAGAGAGAGAGAGAGAGAGAGAGAGAGAGAGAGAGAGAGAGAGAGAGAGGAGCAAATATGTTGGAAAATTTCTGAGAAAAGTGCAAAAACTATAGGGCAGCAATAGTGGGGGATTTCAACTACCCCAATATTAACTTGGATAAAATTAGTGTGAAAAGTATAGAAGGTGCAGAATTCCTAAAATGCATTCAGGAGAACTTTAGCAGCCAGTATGTAGCAAGCCCAACAAGATAGGGGATGGTTCTGGACTTTGTTTTCATGAAGCTGGGCAAGTGAAAGGGGTATGAGAGAGAGATTTTTGGTGCTAGTGATCATAATTCAGTTAAATTTAGGGTAGTAATGAGAAAGGACAAAGATAGACCAGGAATAAAAGTTGTCAATTGGGGAAAAACCAATTCTGCTAAACGGAGATGGGATTTAGCCATAGTGCACTGGAAACAGCTACTTGAAGGTAAATCAGTGTCAGAGCAGTGGGAGGCATTCAAGGAGGAGATCCCGAGGGTTCAGAGCAAGTATGTTCCCTTAAAGAAAAAGGGTGGACTAACAAATCGATAGTCCCCTGGATGTCAAAGGACATGCAGGGTAGGATAAACAAAAAAAGGGGAGGCTTATGACAGATACCAAGGGCTCAATACTGCAGAAACTCTAGGAGTATAGAAAGTGCAAGGCTGCAATTAAAAAAGGAAATTTGGAAAGCAAAGAGACACTATGAAAGGATTTTACTTGCCAAAATGTTATTAGAGATCATAAAAGTAATGTGTGTGTGGAGACGGAAGATGTGGATATGGTTCTTAATGAATACTTTGAGTCTGTTTTCACCAAAGAGGTGGATGATGCAGGCATTGCAATCCAGGAGCGATGCAGACATTGCAATCCAGGAGGTGGAATGTGAAATATTACATGAATTAAAAACGGAGAGAGAGGAAGTATTAAGGGATTTAACAGTTTTGAAAGGCCCGGATGAAATGTATCCCAGGCTGTTAGAGAAGAAGAAAAAATAGCAGAGACTCTGACCATCATTTTCCAATCCTCTCTGGCTACAGGTGTGATGCCGGAGGACTGCTAACATGGTACCTTCGTTTAAAAAGGGTGAAGGGGATAGATCAAGTAATTACAGCCAATTATCAGAAAAAATTCTAAGGGACAGGATAAATTTTCATTTAGAAAGACACGGATTAATAAAGGACAGTCAGCATGGATTTGTTAAGGGAAAGTCGAGTCCGACTAACTTGATTGAATTTTTTCAGGTGGTAACAAGGCGGGTCGGTGAGGTTAGTGCGTATGGATTTTAGCAAGGCTTTTGATAAGGTCCCACATGACAGACTGGTCACAAAAGTAAAAGTCAATGAGATCCAGGGCAAAGTTGCAAGTTGGATCCAAGATTGGCTCAGAGGCAGGAAGCAAGGGTCGATGGGCGTTTCTGTGACTGGAAGGCTGCTTCCAGTGGGGTTCTGCAAAAGTTTGCAGATGATAATCAACCACACAGCCGATTTTAGTATGAAGAAGAAAGCTGTAGACTGCAGGAGGATATTAATGAACTGGTCAAGTGGGCAGAACAATGGCAAATGGAATTCAATCCACAGAAGTGTGAGGTAATGCATTTGGGGAAGGCTAACAAGGCAAAGGAACACACATTAAATGGTAGATCACTGAGAAGTGCAGACGAACAAAGGGGACCTTGGAGTGCATGTCCAGAGATCTCTGAAGGTAGCGGGCCAGGAAGATAAGGTGGTGATGAAGGCATACAGAATACTTGCATTTATTCGCCGAGGCATAGAATACAAGAGCAGGAAGGTTATGCTTGAACTGTATAAAACACTAGGTAGGCCACAGCTCGAGTACTGTGTGCAGTTCTGGTCACATTATAGGAAAGATTTGATTGCACTGGAGAGGGTACAGAGGAGATTTACAAGGATGTTGCCTGGACTGGAGAATTTTAGCTATGAGGAAAGATTGGAATAGGCTGGGATTGTTTTCTCTGGAACAAAAAAGGAGGTTGAAGGGAGACCTTATTGAGCTATGTAAAATTATGAGGGCCGAGATAGAGTGGCAAGGGAGGACATAATTCCCTTCGCAGAGGGGTCAACAAACAGGGGGCATAGATTTAAAGTAATTGGTAGATTTAGAAGGGATTTGAGGGGAAATTTATTCATCCAGAGGATGGTGGGGGTCTGGAACTCAATGCCTGAAAAAGGTGGACAAGGCAGAAACCCTCACCACATTTAAAAAGTACTTGGATGTGCACTTGAAGTGCGTAACCTACAGGGCTATGGAAGAAGAGCTGGAAAGTGAGATTAAGATGGATAGCTCTTTATCAGCCAGCGCAGACACAATTTGCCAAAATGGCTCCTTCCGTGCTGTAAATTTCTATGATTCTCATGTCTATCAACATGAAGACCTGCTTGCACTACTTAAAACTGTTTAAAATTGACACCAATGGCTAATAAAAATTAATGGGAACAACATAAATAATTACATGTGAACAAAATATATTGATAGTAAACTTCACATTAGGCTTTCTTTCTCCATCCTCAATGTCCCTTATTTCCACTTCTATTACAAATGCCACTTGTCCTACCCAGCGAACATCGACCACCTAAATTTAAAAAATCTTTAGTATGATAGATTGTTTTGCAACAATGGCAGCTTTAGAGATCTGCCTAATGGAATAGAATTTATTTAGAAATAAATACTTATCCAGTAATTTGCTAAAAATCTATGATCAACTGTACTTTGGGATACAGTATATCCCGCAACACAAGTTAACAAGGCCATAAAAAATACAAACAACACACTGGGGTTCATTTCAAGAGGAATAGAATGGAGAATGAGAGAGGGGTTATGTTAAATATAGAACCTTGGCTAGACCACACTTGGAGCAATGGGCAGTTCTCGTCTTCATATTACAAAAAAGGATTTTGAGGCACTGGGAAAGGTACAAAAAAGATTTACAAAGATGATACCAAAACGGAGACCTTGTAACCATCAGGAAAGACTCAAGAGAGTGGGGCTCTTTTCTGTAGAAAAGGAGACTGAGAGGTGACCTAATAGAGGTCATTAAAATTATAAAAGGGGTTAGATAGGGTAGATGCAGTGAAGATGTTTCCACTCGTGGGAGAGTCCAAAACTAGGGGACACAAGTTAACTACATCGAGTTTACAGCACAGTTCGGGGCCCAGATGAGGAGAGCCCAGGGGCAGCACGGGCCAGCCCTCAGTATGATGGTCCATGCAGCACAGTTAGGTCCGTGCAGCAGAGTTCATCTCCAGTCGTCTTGGTTAATCCTTGCCACTGGATCAAGACCTAACTCGGTCAAGCCCATGTGGTGGCTGGTGTGCAACGGCCACCACGCGTTGAAAAAATCCATGCACAGGCATCTTCCACCCTTCAATATGTAGTTCGGGACCTGGAATATCAGGTCCTTCATTGGAACACCTGTGAATTCATCCCTTTTTGGTGGAAGCAAGTCATCTTCGATATGAAGGGCCGCTTAAGAGAGAGAGACAGCACAGAAACAGGCCATTTGGCCCAACTGGTGGAGTTAATGCTCCACTCAAACCTCCTATCACCCGACTTCATCTAACCCCATCAACATATCCATCTATTCCCTTCTCCTTCATGTGTTTATCCAGCTTCCCCTTAAATGCATCTACAGTTTGCCTCAACTACTCTTTGTGGCAGCACATTCCATATTCTTAACACTCTTGGGGTAAATAAGTTTCTCTTGAATTTCCGATTGCATTTTTAGCGATAGTTAATGTGCGCATAGCAAGGTTCCAGAAAAAGCAATGCGATAATGACCAGATAATTTTTTTTTTTAGTTATATTGGTGGAAGAAAAAATGTTAGCCGGAACTCGGGAGAACAGCCTGGTCTTCTTCGAAATAGTGCCACGGGATCTTTTACCTACACCTCAGGAGGTGTAGACGAACTGATAGAGATTGATTGCTATTAGTCAACAACTCCATTATCGTTTGACTAATAAGATGGTGGAAGGCGAACTAGTTGGTGCTGGGCCTAGCAATACCCGTCAGTCATGGTTCTCATCATCATAGACCGTCCCGCGAAATCGAGGAAGACTTGCTTCCACTCTAAACAAAAAAAAAAAAGAGTTCTCAGGTGACTGTACAGTCCAATACGGGAATTACGGTCTCAGTCACAGGTGGGACAGACAGTCGTTGAAGGAAAGGGTGGGTGGGAAGTCTGGTTTGCCACACGTTACTTCCACTGTCTGTGCTTGATTTCAGAATGCTCTCGAGGATGAGACTCGAGGTGCTTAACGCCCTCCCAGATGCTCTTCCTCCACTTAGGACGGTCTTGGGACAGGAGCCTATTAGCATGGCAGCTCCCGAGGGAGCTCTCCCTGAACAAATTTCCCCCTGGCTATCTGCTGCCATCCTTCTCTCTTTCTCCCCACCCCACCCCTTCGGCCCCAATAGTGGATGCATTTCCTACCCCTAAAAGTATATCCCTTACCCCTAAAACCAGTGCTGCAAAGGCAGCTATCTGAACCCACTGCCCATCCCCCAACCATGCCTGCTCCTTACCTGCATTGATGAGCACCAGACTTATCTTCCAGATCGACCTTCCTGCTACCAAGCCTTTCGCTCCCCACTGGACATGGCCGACTCAACTGTTTCACCACAGGTTTGGACCTTCTCTCTCCGCCCTCACGTTTGGCCCTCCCTCCGGCGACATGCGTGCCTCCCTCGCTCAAGCGACGTCTGGACCACCCATCCCTCCAGCAACATCCCTTCTTCACTCCCTCCCTCCCTCCCTCCATCCACATCCAGGCCGGCCTGCCTCCCTCCATCCCTTCCTCAGTCATCGTTCCGGCCTTCATTCCTTCCTCTGGCATCGTTCTGGCCTCCCCACATCCGCTGTCCCCAATCAACTGCAGAGTCCCTGGTGCACACAATAGCTGCGGCCATTCTGACCTCTCCTCCTTTCACGAAGTGGACCTCTGGCCATCCCAATGCTGCCCTCAGTCAGGAAAGAATACCTGGGAGGGAAGCACTACATCAAATCTCACCCCCACTTTCCACACCTCAGATCTCTTACCATCTCACCGAAGGGCACTGCTCAGCGCCGAGCTTACGGCTCGCATCCCACCTTATGCAATTAGGCCCTACAATAGAGTCTAATCTCCAGGTCATCTTGGACCCTCTTGCCTCTTGCCAAGATCTTCCTCTGCTAAGCCCATGTGGTAGCCGGTGTGCTACGGCCATCTGACATTAAAAGAACTCACGCACAGGCATCTTCCAGCCTTCAAAATGAAGGTCATGACCCTCATGGACAACCACAAACAGTGACAGACCAGAACGTCGGACCATCGTTGCCTGGGAACTCAGACGCTTCGATATCGACAGCGCCACCCCAAGAGATTGACCCAGCTGGCAGGGGAAGGCCAGCTCAAAGAACAAGGTGGTGGTTACACCTTCTTCTGGAAAGGCAAACCAGAAGAAGGCTGCCTCCATGGAGTTGGCTTCGCCATCAAGAATGTGCTGGTCGGCCACCTCAGAGACTCCCCCTGCATGATAATCTGGCTCACCCTAGCCCGGAACCAGTGTTCACGCACCAACACTCGACACAACAGATGAGACCAAAGAGGAATTCTACTCCAGCCTCCAATAACCCCTGTCTCGAGTCCCTATGGACAAAACTGATTCTCCTCGTCAACTTCAACGCCAGAGTCACTAAGGACACAGACCTCTGGGGAGGTGTGATCGGCAGAGAAGGGGTAGGGAAAACCAACTCCAGTAGTATCCTACTCTTGACAAAATGCCTGGAACGGTCATGGTTCTATTGAAATGGAAACCAACTCCTCCAATTACTGAGTGAGGGAGAGAGAGAGAGAGAGAGAGAGAGAGAAAAGAGAAAAAAAAAGAGAAGAGAAAAGAGAAAAGAGGAGACATCACCTCCCTCCACTTACAACATCTCACACCACGTCAGTGTTCCTGTAGATTAACCACACTAATCGGGCTCAGGAAGCTAAAAATATAACATCCAACATTTTAAATTTGGACAATACTTATTTATGCACCTTATGGACCTGGGCATCAATCTCACAGGACAGTAATCTGAGCACAGTAACCCACCACACGTAGACAATATAAAATTACAGAAAGGAAAAGTATAGAGCGTTCTGTTGTACTAAAAACAGATCACGTCGATAGTATCTGCTATGTCCAAATGCAGCAGCTGATACCCAAAGACAAAACTAACAGCCTTTGCGTGAATAAGTCAAAAGTTGTCTTTCTTAAAAACGTAAAGCACTTACGAATTTGTTCCTTCTTTCTGCATCTTCACGTTGCGGCCCAAAGGCAGCCTCTCCATCGCTGATCCCGGAAGCTCCAAAAACTTTCTTGCGAAGGACCTTGTTCTCCCCGCGATGAGGAGAGGGGTGCCGCTGACGGTGATACCGCTCCATGTTTATGTCACAGACGCTTCACTTTTGTTTTGAAGAAAAAAACAATCTGGTTTCAACACCCGCCGCCTCCCCGGCACGGTGAACTCGTGAGCCGGCCCTCGGTGTAATCCTGTGTACCGTCACTGCAGCCTCAACTCTCTAATCCGATAAGGCAAACAAGGCTCCGGCAACAGTTCGCTCGCGAGCCTGACGTCGTCCGTTGTACCCACGAGCACCGGCACAAGTAAATCTAATCGACAGAAAAATGAGAGAAAACAAATCTTCCACGTTTCCTTCACAAACTGAGAGTTCGCGGCATTTTTTTCAATTTAGGGCGAAGAACCCGCCGTCGCTAACTGTTGGAACCAATCAAGTCCGTCCAAACTAACCAATCGGCAAGCGCGCGAGGCCGACAGCGCGCACTAACCTCGGTGTGACGTCACCCGGACTTCCCTGCTCCCTCACTTCCCAACGGTCGGGCGCCACCGCTGCAGGGGTATTGGGCTTGGTTCCCTGGTATTGCCCGTAACTTGTGTGTGCCTTTTCTTAAATTACAGTGTTGCCCCAATCTCATCTAACAAAAGTGCCTGGTTTTTTAGAGGGGTACGAGAAAACTTATTTCAGATTTCCAGCATCCGCAGTATTTTGCTTTTGTAACAGAAAACTAAACGTAAAACAAAGGAAACATAAAATTAAATAATATTATTTGCACTATTCCCCACGCCCTCGAGTCCCAGCAGTGTCCATCAGTCGCGGAAAGCTGGCAAACAAGACCATTACTTGTCTGTGTCTCGGTGTTTTGCGCCGATTTATTCGGCTGCCCAGATGAGATGGATGGCAGAACTTGGTGGACTGGATTTCAAAGGTATAACACATGCTGATGTTTAAGAGGGAGGCACAAGATAAGTTGGCCACTCAACCACAGGCAGGTGGACCTCAGGCTGGAAGGGCTGAACAAAGTATAACAACAAGTGAAACATTAGGATGGTATAACAGCAAGGGAAACATTAGGATGAAAGACCGAACTTACATTTATATAGTGCCTTTCACGACCTCATGATTTCCCAAAGCACTTTACAGCGAACAAAGTACTTTTGAAGTCATTGTTGTAATGTCAGACATGGGGCAGCCAATTTGCGCACATCAATGTCCTACAAACAGTAATGTGATCATTACCAGATAATCTGTTGTAGTGATGTTTGCTGAGGGATAAATATTGGCCAGGACACCTGGGAGAACTTTCCTGCTCTTCAAATAGGGGCATGAGAGGGTTAACATCTTATCCGAAAGACAGCACCTCCCAACAATGCAGCACTCCCTCAGCACTGCACTGAAGTGTCAGCCTAAATTATGTGCTCAAGTCTCAGGTGTAGGCTGTGAACTATCATACCTTCTGACTCCAACGCATGACTGCTAATCCTGAGCCGAGGCTGACACCTAAAAATTTACATGATAAATTTTGGTTTGCTGTAATCAATGTGGAATTGCATGTTTGTTTAAGTTAGGCGACCATGATTTATGCACTTACTCTTCCCTCTTCTCTCTTTAAAACCTTACTCCAAGCCATCGTCAGTATCTTCACCGAGGCGCACAAAAGCATAGGCCTTACACGAAACATCTGAAAGACAAAGGTCCTCCACCAACCTGACCCCGCCACACAGCACTGCCCCCGGTCATCAAAATCCATGGCGCAGCCTAGGACAACGTGGACCACTTTCCATACCTCGGGAACCTACTATCAGCAAGGGCAGTCACCGACGACCAGGTCCAACACTGCCTCCAGTGCACCAGCACAGCCTTCGGTCGCCTGAGGAAGAGAGTGTTCGAAGACTAGGACCTCAAATCTGGCACCAAGCTTATCGTCTACAGGTCTGTAGTGATACCCGCCCTCCTGTATGACTGAGACGTGGACCATATACGGTAGACACCTCGAATCACTGGAGAAATACCACCAACGATGTCTCCGCAAGATCCAGCAAATCTCCTGGGTGGACCAACGCACCAACATCAGTGCTCTCGATCAGGCCAACATCCCCAGCATCAAAGCACTGATCACACTCGACCAGCTCCATTGGGTGGGCCACATCATTCGCATGCCTGACACATGACTCTAAAAGCAAGCGCTCTACTTGGAACTCCTACACGGCCAGCGAGCCCCAGGTGGGCAGAGGACACCCTCAAGGACACCCTCAAAGCATCCTTGATAAAGTGACTAGTGGGGTGCCGCAGGGCTCTGTAATGTCCTTACACACTACTATAAATTCACACGAGGCACATTCTGCAGACAAGGTCACTCTGTGACCTGAACCTTTATTCACAGGACCAAGAAGTGATGACCCTGCGTGGGATCTCCCTTTATATACCTGGATAACCAGGTGAGGAGTGTCTCCCACAAGTTCTCACCCCCCTGTGGTCAAGGTGCGCATTTCTTAGGTGTATACATTATGCAGTGTTGTTATGAAGATTACAATTACATGAA
Source organism: Pristiophorus japonicus (assembly GCF_044704955.1). NCBI lineage: Eukaryota > Metazoa > Chordata > Chondrichthyes > Pristiophoridae > Pristiophorus > Pristiophorus japonicus. Next base: position 88,479,842 of record NC_091986.1, read on the forward strand.
GGTTACATACATGACATCACCTCCCCGCCAATGTCTTAGGGGTCAAAGATTAAGTCTTTCAGGCGGTCGACGCTCTCTCGTGGAGCGCCGCAGTTGGGGCTCTGGTTGTTGAGCCTTGGCATGCATCTCTGTCACCCGTGGTGATTCCGGCTTATCCGGGCTGGCCACAGGGACTGTGCATGCTGCTGAATGTTCTTGTTGCTCGGTCATTGGCGGTGGTATGGGCAACATCTCATGATCTTCCTCAGGTTCCTCAGTGTCCATGCTGAACCTTTTTCTACTTGGTCCAGATGCTTGCAGCATATCTGTCCATTGTTAAGTCTGACACTATGACCCTATTCCCCTCTTTGCCAATTACAGTACCCTCAAGCCACTTGGGGCCCCAAAGCGTGATTAAAAACAAATACAGGGTCATTGATTTCTATACATCGCCCCTTTGAGTTACGGTCATGGCACTCATTTTGGGACTGGCGCTTGCCCTCAACAATGTCTGACAGGACAGGATGAATGAGGGACAGCCCAGTTTTGAGTGTACATTTCATGAGTAATTCTGTGGGGGGGACTCCTGTGAGCGAATGCGGTCGGAACCCATAGGCCTGCAGGAGGCGCAATAGGCGCATTGAAGGGAGAGTCCTTGAATCCGGAGCATGCCCTGTTTTATGATTTGGACCGCACGTTCCGCCTGGCCATTGGAAGCCGGCTTAAACAGTGCCATCCTGACATGTTTGATGCCATTACCCGACATGAACTCCCGGAATTCATAGCTAGTGAAACACGGGCCGTTGTCGCTAACCAGAATGTCCGGCAAACCGTGGGTCACAAAGACCGCATGCAGACTCTCCACAGTGGTGGATGTCGTGCACGAATTCAAAATGATGCACTCGATCCATTTCGAGTACGCATCAACAACAATGAGGAACATTTTTCCCATGAATGGGCCCGCGTATTCTACGTGAATACGTGACCATGGCCTGGTGGGCCAGGGCCACGGGCTGAGTGGGGCCTCCCTGGGGGCACGTCGTGCACCTGCGAACACAGTGTTCCAGGTCTGAGTCAATTCCCGGCCACCATACATGTGACCGGGCAATGGCCTTCATTAGCACGATGCCTGGGTGCTCGCTGTGGAGTTCCCTGATGAATGCTTCCCTTCCCTTCTGGGGCATGAGTACCCAGCTGCCCCATAGTAGGCAGTCAGCTTGGATGGAGAGCTCATCCATCCGTCTGTGAAATGGTCTGACCTCCTCGGGGCATGCTCCGTGTGCAGGTGCCCAATCCCCAGTCAGGACACATTTCTTAATCAAGAATAGGAGGGGATATCTGTTGGTCCAGATTTTGATCTGGCGGGCTGTGATGGGGGAGCCTGCACTGTCAAAGGCTTCAACGGCCATGACCATCTCAGTGCTTTGCTCCGCTGCCCCCTCAGTGGTGGCCAGTGGAAGCCTGTTGAGCGCGTTAGCGCAATTTTCGGTGCCTGGCCAGTGCCGCATGGTGTAGTCACACGCAGCCAGCGTGAGAGCCCATCGCTGTATGCGAGTTGACGCATTGGCATTGACAGCTTTGCTGTCTGACAAAAGGGATGTTAACAGCTTGTGGTCCGTTTCTAACTCGAACTTTCTGCCAAAAAGGTACTGGTGCATCTTTTTCACCCCGTAGACACATGCGAGTGCTTCTTTTTCAACCATCCCATATCCCCGTTCTGCTTGGGAGAGTGACCTGGAGGCATAAGCCACAGGTTGGAGTTGGCCCTCATCATTACTCTGCTGCAACACGCACCCAACCCCATAGGATGATGCATCACATGTCAAAACCAATTTCTTACAGGGGTTGTACAGAGTCAACAGCTTATTAGAACAAAGCAGGTTCCATGCCAGATTGAAAGCCCGTTCCTGACAGTCCCCCCAAAACCAATCGCAACCCTTACGCAGGAGCACGTGTAGCGGCTCCAACAATGTGCTTAAGTTCGGCAGAAAGTTCCCGAAATAGTTCAAGAGTCCCAGAAATGAACGCAACTCCGATGTGTTGCCGGGCCTGGGCGCACGACGAATCGCCTCCGTTTTAGATTTGGTAGGCCGGATCCCGTCTGCGGCAACCCTCCTGCCCAAAAACTCGACCTCTGGGGCCAAAAACACACACTTGGGCTGCTTTAGTCGCAGGCCTACATGATCCAGTCGGCATAGCACCTCCTCCAGGTTGTGGAGGTGTTCCTCGGTGTCTCGACCCGTGATAAGGATGTCATCCTGAAATACGATTGTTCCAGGGATGGATTTGAGCAGGCTTTCCATGTTCCTTTGAAAGATAGCGGCCGCTGATCAAATGCCATATGGACACCTGTTGTAGACAAACAGCCTCTTGTGCGTGGTGATGGTGGTCAGTAGCTTGGACTCTTCAGCCAGTTCCTTGGTCATGTAGGCTGAAGTGAGGTCCAACTTGGTGATCAGCTTGCCGCCTGCCAGCGTAGCAAAGAGATCCTCCGCTCTCGGAAGCGGGTATTGATCTTGTAGTGACACTCGGTTGATAGTGGCCTTGTAGTCACCACAGATCCTGACCGAGCCATCCATTTTTAGGACAGGGACGATGGGGCTTGCCCAGTCGCTGAATTCAACGGGCAAAATTATGCCCTCTCTTAGCAACCTGTCCAACTCACTCTCAATTTTCTCCCGCATCACATACGGCACAGCTCTGGCTTTGTGGTGCACTGGTCTGGTGTCCGGGGTGATGCGTATCACTACTTTGGTACCTTTGAAAATCCCGACACCAGGTTGAAATGGTGACTCAAATTTCTGTAGGACCTGTAAGCATGAACTTCGCTCCACAGATGAAATGGCGTGCACATCCCCCCATTTCCAGGTCATCTCAGCTAGCCAGCTCCTCCCCAAAAGCGCGGGACCATTTCCCGGGACAATCCAGAGTGGCAGCCGGTTCTCTGATCCATTATTTGTGACCACCAACATTGCACTGCCTAGCACTGGGATGATCTCTTTGGTATACATCCGTAGTTGCGTGTCAATGCGTTCTAGTTTGGGTCTGCTAGCTCTGAGTGGCCATAGTTTCTCAAATTGTTGGAAACTCATAAATGACTGGCTGGTCCCTGTGTCCAGCTCCATGCGTACCGGGATGACGTTTAATAGGACTTTCATCATCATCGGTGGCGTTTTGGTATATGAGCTGTGGATGCTTGCCACATGAACCCGCTGAACTTCAGCGTCCATTGCTTTGTCCCAAGCATCAACCTACCCTGCAGAACCCTCTTCTGGTTCATCTGCCTCGTAAATTAGCCTGGCCGCAGGCTTCCAGCACATTCTGGATAAATGTCCACTGAAGTTACAATTTCTACTGATAAATTGTTGAAACCTACAGGTTTTTGCAGCATGAGCTGAGATCATTGTGAACAAAAGGGCTGTTACCAGGCATTCCTCTCTGATTGCCTCTTTGATTACTATTGAGCACTCTGTTAATGGGTGTCAATGGCCCCATCCCGGGACGCATTGTCCATCGTGATGGCGTAAATATCCATTCAATCTGCCATTGTCTCTGTTAAGGACCCACTCTAGAGTCTGTTGCTGCCTGGATGGTGTCGAATTGCCCTTGCCTGCCTGCAGGGTTCTGAGTCACGTTTACAATGTTAACTCCCTGATCCATCGCCACGTTGGAAGCAGAGTTGCGCTTCCTTTATCTTGGTTTCCTCCTCCCCCGCCGTGAAGGTCTGAGCCATCAACGCCGCCGCTTCCAAGGTCAAGTCCTTGGTCTCAATTAGCTTTCTGAAAATCCCGGCATGACTAATGCCCTCAATAAAGAAATCCCTTAACATCTCCCCCTTGCAGGTGTCTGTGAACTTACACAAGCGCCGAAGATCCGCAACGAAGTCCGGTATGCTCTGTCCTTCCTGACGTCAGTGTATATAGAATCGGTGTCGGGCCATGTGTATACTGCTCGCCAGTTTAAGGTACCCGCCGATCAGTTTGCTGAGCTCTTCAAAGGTTTTGTCTGCCTGCTTCTCGGGTGCGAGCAGGTCTTTCATCAGCGCATACGTCTTAGGTCCACAGCTGGTCAGTAGATGCACCCTTCGCTTGTCAGCCGCTGCATCTCCCAGCCAGTCCTTCATGACAAAGCTCTGTTGGAGCTTCTCAACGAAATCGTCCCAGTCCTCACCAACACAGTACTGTTCTTCTGTGCTACCGGTGGCCATTCTCGTGAGTCGTTGATTCCCGTTTCTCGTCGCCAAATGTAATGTCCTTACACACTACTACAAATTCACACGAGGCACATTCTGCAGACAAGGTCACTCTGTGACCTGAACCTTTATTCACAGGGCCAAAAAGTGATGACCCTGCATGGGACCTCCCTTTATATACCTGGATGACCAGGTGTGGAGTGTCGCCCACAAGTTCATCCCCTGTGGTCAAGGTGTGCATTTCTGAGGTGAAAACAGTATGCAGTGTTGTTATGAAGGTTACAGTTACATGAAGGTTACACACATGACAGGCTCAGTGCTGGGACCCCAGATGTTTACAATATACCTCAATGATTTAGATGAAGGAATTGAGTGTAATATCTCCAAGTTTGCAGATGACACTAAGCTGGATGGCGGTGTGAGCTGTGAGGAGGATGCTCAGAGGCTGCAGGGTGACTTGGACAGGTTAGGTGAGTGGGCAAATGCATGGCAGATGCAGTATAATGTGGATAAGTGTGAGGTTATCCACTTTGGTGGCAAAAACATGAGGCTGGAATATTATCTGAATGGCGACAGATTAGGAAAAGCGGAAGTGCAACGAGACCTGGGTGTCATGGTTCATTAGTCATTGAAAGTTGGCAGGCGGTGAAGAAGGCAAATGGTATGTTGGCCTTCATAGCCGGGAGATTTGAGTATAGGAGCAGGGAGGTCTTAATGCAGTTGTACAGGGTCTTGGTGAGGCCTCACCTGGAATATTGTGTTCAGTTTTGGTCTCCTAATCTGAGGAAGGACGTTCTTGCTATTGAGGGAGTGCAGCGAAGGTTCACCAGACTGATTCCAGGATGGCAGGACTGACATATGAGGAGAGACTGGATCGACTGGGCCTGTATTCACTGGAATTTAGAAGACTGAAAGGGGATCTCATAAAAACATACAAAATTCTGACGGGACTGGACAGGTTAGATGCAGGAAGAATGTTCCCGATGTTGGGGAAGTCCAGATCCAGGGGTCATAGTCTAAGGATAAGGGGGTAAGCCATTTAGGACCGAGATGAGGAGAAACTTCTTCACTCCGAGAGTTGTTAACCTGTGGAATTCTCTACCGCAGAGAGTTGTTGATGACAGTTCGTTAGATATGTTCAAGAGGGAGTTAGATATGGCCCTTACGGCTAAAGGGATCAAGGGGTATGGAGAGAAAGCAGGAAAGGGGTACTGAGGTGAATGATCAACCATGATCTTATTGAATGTTGGTGCAGGCTCGAAGGGCCGAATGGCCTACTCCTGCAACTATTTTCTATGTTTCTACATCCCCACCGACACCTGGGAATTCCTGGCCAAAGACCGGCCGAAGTGGAGGAAGAGCACCCGAGAGGGCGCTGAGCACCTCGACTCTCGTCACCGAGAGCGTGCAGAAAACAAGCGCAGGCAGCGGAAGGAGCGTGTGGCAAACCAGACTCCCCACCCACCCTTTCCTTCAACGACAGTTTGTCCCACCTGTGACAGAAACTGTAATTCCTCTATTTGACCATACAGTCACCTGAGAACTCACTTTTAGAGTGGAAGCAAGTCTTCCTCGATTTCAAGGGACTGCTGATGAATGAAAAAATTTACTCCAAGGCATGACTGCTAATCCTGAGCCGAGGCTGACATCTAAAAATTTACATGATAAATTTTGGTTGCTGTACTCAATGTGGATTTGCATGTTTGTTTAAGTTAGGCGACCATGATTTATATACTTACTCTTCCTTCTTCTCTCTTTAAAACCTTACTTTTCTCAGTTATGTATCTGTTTATCAAATATATTGTTGTGCATCTTCGATTAGTAGTTCTTCCTTAAGTTGTTAATGCACTACTGTCCAGTGAGATTTTTCCATTGTCAAGTCTCTGATGACAAGCGGCCAAACAGGTAGTCAATTACCACGGTCCAGGTCTGGCTTGTTCTGGCACCATGTGGGAGGTTTGTATTGAAATGTATCAATCATCTCTGTTCTCACAGATAGTGATTGCATTTCTATTTTTGTCTCAGACATCCACCTCTATTTTTGCAACATTCATTCCACCTCAGTAACAAAAAAATCTCATGAGTTGAGAATTTTTATTTGAGGACAAACTGCACAAAATGTTTTCGGAAATGAAATCTTAAAATTTTTTTCCCTACTGTGCCTCAATTTTTAAAAATTTTTTGACTAATTGACATGTGATATGGGCTGTCATGCACTCACTGTATTGTAGTTAAGTTTGAAAAGAAGCGGGTTGCAACGGGGGAGATAAACGGCAGCCTCCAAGAGCGGGTGCGGCGGGGAGGAGAAAAGGCAGCATCTGAGACCAGCTCCAAGAGCGGGAGCAGTGAAGAGAATACATGCAGCGCCTGAGACCAGCTCCGAGAGCATGAACAGCGGGGAAAAGAAAAGGCAACGCCCGAGACCAGCGCCGAGAGTGGGAGCAACGCGAGCGGACCTGTGAGAGAGGGGGGGGGGGGGGGGGGCGGGGAATCTAAGTGTGACGTCACAGGAAAGCAGGTAAGTGATTGGTTGGTGAGTATTTCTTTTGTTCTAAACTTGTGCATTGGTTTAAATTAAGAGCCATGAATACAGATTAAAAACTATACATAGATAATTGATCTTTCAAAACTTGAAAACCTAATTATTTAAATAAATTACAATAGGGATGGCAGGGCAGGTGCTGTGTTGTACCTGTAGCATGTATGAGCTGGTGAAACAAAACAAGTCACAAAAAAAACAAAAAAAGGGCATTTGAAAAATGTTTGGAGTGTCCCCCAGATTGGGGGGCACTTGACTTAACTGGTTAATTTTGTCTCCAATCAAAAGAGTTGTAGGAGCTGGTGGACACCAGTGTGATCCATGGCGACCACATCTGCAGTAAGTGTTGGCGGCTCGAGCAACTTTGGCTCAGAATTGATGAGCAGGAGATAGAGCTTCAGACACTGCGATACATCAGGGAGGGGTAGAGTTACCTGGACGCTGTGTTCCAGGAGGCAGTCACACCCTGTAGGTCAATACTTCCAGTTTGGTCGGTGGTCAGGGACAGGAGGATGTGACTACAAGTGTGGCAGGTATGGGGATCCAGAAAGTAGCATTGGAGGAGCCTTAGCCCTTGCATTTGTCCAATAGGTATGAGGTTCTTGCTCCATGTATGATCATCACAGGCAGTGTAAGAATTCGGCGAAAACACACATTTGGATTTCAGTTTTCGACTTTGCTTGGACATATTTTTTGTTACTGCAGAAGAGCATTCAGCTGAAGTGGGACGGGTCCAAACATGTCCCACGGGAATACACATCAGCTGGGCGGGGATGGGTCAATGGTTGAAAGCAGGAACATCATGGTTGATGGGCTTTTGTCATATAATGGGAACCCATCAGTGAGACATTAAGTGAAGTGGCCAGTGTTCAGGCCATCGAAAGACAAAGGAAACGATGTGGCCACCCAGACTTTTCGGAGCCAGATCCGCAGGAAGAGGTTCAGTAACAAAGAGACAGGCTGGAGGGAGTTAGATGTGGCCCTTACGGCTAAAGGGATCAAGGGGTATGGAGAGAAAGCAGGAATGGGGTACTGAAGTTGCATGATCAACCATGATCATATTGAATGGTGGTGCAGACTCGAAGGGCTTGAATAGCCTCAGGCGAATGAACAGTTGAACTTTTGGCGCGAGAAGAAGCATTTTTGCAAGTATAAGAGACAGCAGTTGCAGCCATCTCTCTCTCCCCACCACCCCTCTTCTACGCCTGCTTCGTTCAATGTACAAGGATTGAGCACTCCATCACTGATGGAGAGAAGAAATACCATCTACAAGCAAAGAGAGCCTCGCTATTTCGACTGGGAAGCTGACCTTGAGACTGGACTTGAATACCATAGATTGATACAGAACCAGAAGATACGCCTCGTCGGTAGAAGCAGCGAGTAAGCCAAAGGTATAATTGGTGAGCATTTATCCCAGCCCACACATTTTAAGACCACCGCATCGTGTGAAAGGGTGTTGTGTGTCCCAACCAAGCCTTAGGGATTTTAATGGGGAGGTTTTAGCACGGATGGATTTGCAAGATCTTGCAGAGGCAGCGCTGGTGGTACTTCTCCAGCATTTTGAGATGTCTACTGTATATAGTCCACGCCTCTGAGCCATATAGGAGGGTGGGTATTACTACTGCCTTGTAGACCATAAACTTTGTGCCAGATTTGAGGTCCTGGTCTTCAAACACTCTTTTCCTCAGGTGACTGAAGACTGTGTTGGCGCACTGTAGCGGTGTTGGACCTCGTCATCGATGTCCGCCCTTGCTGACAGTAGGCTCCCAAGATATGGAAAATGGTCCACGTTGTCCAAGGCTGCGCCGTGGATTTTGATGACCGGGAGGCGGTGCTGTGTGGTGGGGTCAGGTTGGTGGAGGACCTTTGTCTTCCAGATATTTAGTGTAAGGCCCATGTTTTCATACGCCTTGGTGAAGGTGTTGACGATGGTTTGGAGTTCGGCCTCCGAGTGTGCGCAGACGCAAGCATCGTCTGTGTACTGTAGTTCAATGACAGAGGATGGGACAAATCTTGGATCTAGCCTGGAGGCGGCAACGGTTGAACAGATTCCCATTAGTTCTATAGTTTAGTTCCGCTCCAGCGAGGAGCTTGCTGAGGTTGAGATAAAGCATTGCAGCAAGGAAGATTGACTGGAGATCAGACTCTACTCTATGGGCCGAGTTGCCTACAGTGGGATGTGAGCCATAAGCTTGGCACTGAGCAGCGCCTTTAGGAGAGGTGGTGAGAAATCCGAGGTGTGGACGCCAACAGGATCGAATCGGCTTGATGAAAAGCTGGTCCTGGGACAGGCACACTACGCTGCTTAGCGGGAACAGATAGTAGGTATATACTCGGTAGGGTCCAAACCTCTGAATTGGTCGGGAGCTCCCCGGACACCAATGGTGTCTGCGAGGAGTAGCTGAGTCGGCCACAGCCAGTGGGGGAGCGAAGTCTTGGCGGCAGGGAAGTCCGGTAGATTGAAGATTGATTTGAGTGGAGATCCGGCGCTCACTGATGGAGGTGAAGAGCAGGCATAGTTGGGGAATGGGCAGTGGACTCAGGTAGCTGGCCTTGCTGCAGGAATTTATACTTTAGGGGTAAGAAATGCACCTACTATTAGGGCCAGGGGAAACTTAAACTGGAAGGGGGGAGATTGGGGATGAAAGGGTGTTGGATGGCAATAGTTGGCCATTGGCAGCATTGGTGGTTCAGGAGTAGAATTCTCACCTACCACGTGAGAGACCAGGGTTCGCTTCCTGGCCAATGAAGATCTTCAGATATTATTAATGTAGCTCAGTAAACAAATTTAATTCAAAACCTTACATGAAGCACTAGACACAGAAGTCTCACATGTCTTATCTTGGTCTGTTCCGCTGCTCTGTTTGCCTCCCTGTATAAACGAGAGCAGGGACTGCAGGGAGGCTGAGCAAACTGACCACAGCACGATGGTACAGGGGTTCATTCAAATTGGGTGGGGTAAAAAGAAATGTAGTACTAGTTGGGAACAATATAGTTAGGGGGATAGATACTGTTCTCTGCAGCTGAGAGCATGAGTCCTGAAGGCTGTGTTGCCTGCCCGGTGCCAGGGTTAAGGACATCTCCTGTGGGCTGGAGAGGAACTTGGAATGGGAGGGGGAAGATCCAGTTGTCGTGGTCCACATAGGTACCAACAACATAGGTAGGACAAAGAAAGAGGTTCTGCTGAGGGAGTATGAGCAGCTAGGGACTAAATTAAAAAGCTGAATCACAAAGGTAATAATCTCTGGATTACTACCTGAGCCACGAGCAAATTGGCATAGGGTAAATACGATCAGAGAGATGAATGCGTGACTCCAAGATTGGCAGAAGTGGGTGTCAATTCATAGGGCACTGGCACCAGTACTGGGGAAAGAGGGAGCTGTTTCGTTGGAACAGGCTTTACTTCAACCATGCTGGGATCAGTGCCAAATCAATAGCTAGAGCTATAGACAAGGATTAAATCTAAATAGTGGGGTTCAGGTGAGGGGAAATTAAAAAAGTCAAAGAGAAAGGAGAAGGCAATCATGCAAGGTAACGATAGGGGTAATGATAACCAGAGTGTGACAGGAAAGGACAGAGCGTCTGCACATAAGAATGCACCAGAAAGTCGAGTCACTGAGTGCGGAAAAATGGTAAAAAGAAAAAACTTATAAGCCCTTTATCTGAATACACGAAGCATTCGTAACAAGATAGATGAGTTGACGACACAAATAGAAATAAATGGGTATGATCTGATAGGCATTACAGAGACATGGTTGCAAGGTGGCCAAGGCTGGCAACTGAATGTTCAGGGAATTTGACATTTCGGAAGGATAGGCAGAAAGGAAAAGAAGGTGGGGTAGCTCTGTTAATAAAGGATGAGATCAGACCAGTAGTGAGTAATGATATTGGCTCAGAAGATCAAGATGTAGAATCAGTTTGGGTGTCGATAAGAAATAATAAGGGAAAGAAGTCACTGGTGGTGTGCAGGCCCCTAACAGTAGCTACACTGTAGGACAGAATATAAATCAAGAAATAATGGATCAAATTGACAAAGGTAGCAGTGAAGAAAAGTTCGTAAAGTGTGGGTTCAGTTTTCCCCAAGCCCATTTTCTGGCGTATTGCCAGAGTTACGCCCATTTTTCTAGGCCAGAAATGCGCCAGAAATAATTTGCCAAAGTTTCCCCGATGTACAATTTGAATTTGGCGCCGCGCAGCGTGTCCAGTCGCCTCGGGGCGGGGGGGGGGGGGGAGGGGGAGCTTGCTGTCTCTGTCGAAAAATGATGTCGCACCTTCTGCGCATGCGAGGGAAAAAAAGTTACGTTTTTGATGTCGTTGCAATGGACGCGCATGCGCAGTAGAGCTACGATTTGACAATCGTCCATTTTTAAAGAGCCAGTTGTTTATGTGAGACTGTTCCGTGCTGTGTGAGAGCATTGGAAAAATCGCAGCTGCAGCAATACAAGATGCAACGCGGTACAAGGACCAAGAATTTCTTACAGGAAGAAGTGAAGGCACCAGTTACTGTGATTGAGAACAGATGGCAGGATCTGGACACCAGCAGACGTCACATAAAAGTTCCACCCAAAGAAATGAAGAAATACTGGAACCAAGTTGCAGAAGATTACTGTGCAATGGTGACCACCACGAGATCTGGAGGCCAGTGTAAAAAGAAGTGGCAGGACCTTGGTCAAGTAGTTAGTGTAAGTAATATTTTCATTTATTCAATGCAATTGCAATTGTAAATGTGACCAGCTGTATGTCCCACCCAACAGAAAGACACCCTCTTTAAAAAGTTAGGTTTTCATCTTCAGAAGAAGGTGGCACATAATAAAAGGGAAAGAACTCGAATAGGAGGAGGCCCGGCAAATCTGCACCCACTGACACCCTTGGAAGAGAGGGTCGCTGCTTTGTTGGGTCCTGCTTGGAAAAAGCAATCAGTACTGCACAAGCTGGGCCCCACTCGAGGGAGAGGGCAAGTCCTGCAAATTAATCGTGGTCCTTCAAATCAGCTTGCTGCCTGGTCTACGATGTGTGAGCCGACTCATGCCACCCACCCTGCCCGCCACCCCCCTTCTGCTGCTAACTATTTGACTGTTCTGTTATATTTTGCAGAACTTGAGGCTAGCCCTGATGATGCAGAAGAAGATTCAGATGCGGATGAGCCTGAAGAGGAGAACATCTTCCAATCCAGCCCTCCAGACCAAGAACATGGGGGTGAGGGGGAGGGGAAGCGGGTGGAGCTGGATGAAACTCCTACTGTTCTACTGAATTTGGAGGAGGTGCCGGTCATGGAGGTGAGAGCCTGTTAGATCTCTTTGTTCTTAATGAGATTCGGGGTCCGGTGGTAGATTCAGGTGAACTTTATTGCAGCATGTATTTGTTACATCTTCAGATCTGCATTACAAAAAGTCACACACGTGGTTCTTGGCCAGCTTCATTTATACAGTTTCCATTAGTAGCGCACACCCACACACACACCCCTCGCAAACTATTGGTCTGCAAGTCTGTGTTGTCATACTGTGATTGGCCTGCTGGTGTATGTAGGTCCCGATTGGGTTGAGGGCATAAGCGTTCTATTGGTCTGCAAGTCTGTGTTGTCATACTGTGATTGGCCTGCTGGTGCATGTACACAGTTTGACGGCTGACAGTGGTTTTCCCCTGTTGTACTCAGTGAGCCATACTTTGCCGATTCCCCATCAATCCCCCCTTTGATTCTTCCTTAAGTGAATCATAAAATCTGATAAGCAAACAATACATGCTCTTTCATTAAACATAACAAGCTCCAGTGCGGTGCAAAGAGGGCCTGCAGGAATCCTTGAGGCGTCTTGGCTGTGGAGCTGTGGCCACAGTTGCTTGATTATAACAGCATCTGATCAACATAAACAAACAATATAACATTACAATAACAACAAAGAATAAGACCATCCCTTGCACCACGGAGCTCCCTATCGAGCCCAACCATCCAGTTGCCCAATTCCACAAGGTGGGTGTTGGGGGCTGTTTAAGCTTTTCTACCTCCTTTTTAATATGTTCCGCTAAGTTGGTAATATCCTCGGAGCTATCTGGGATGTAGGTACAACATTCATTTTCGATGAAGGCTCAGGTACAACCTTTTTCAGCTAGAATAAAGTCAAGGGCCATTCTATTCTGTAGGGCTGTTGTGCAGATGGCTATACCATTTCGGCGCTTATTTTAGTTAGGGCTTCAGCAGTATCATTGGCTACCTTTTCCAGGACATATTGATAGACTCCCTTGACCATTTGGCAGTTCCATACCATGGGACCAGGATGGCCAAGAATCTCTCAGCCTCCGTGATGGCCTATTTCACCCGCGGTTGATGAGGTGCCACTGGCAGGGAGGTCGAATGACGGATGTAGGGTACAACATAGCCCAAATAGCAAGATCCTATTCAAGATTCTGGAAGCCAGGGGTAAGCCCTGTGGCTGCAAATAAAGTAGGTACCATTATAGGTGGTATAGCGAGCTACCGCCTCAGGATATCACTCTTGGGTGAAGTTCTTCTCGCCCGTAAGGTTCCGGAATGTCAGAAAGCTGGTGTTAGCGCCGGGAGGTACATTGAAATACTGGGAACAATTACTGTACCCCATTTCTTGCCCTCCGGTTTGGTTTCTAATCAGACATACCAGGCCTTGTGGTCCTCCTGAGGTGTTGGTGAGGACCAAGAACGGGGGCTTAAGGGTCCAGTTATAATTAGGCTGGTAACTCCCATAAAAGGAGTTTTTATAACCCGCCGAATTAAAGGTTTCACGGGTTTCCCTCATTTTCTTCTTTAATTCCTCCTTATTGGCCACATTGTTTGGGAAGCGCGTTCTCTCTAACGGTCCGGAGAGGTACCAGTCCCTTACTTCTGATACATTACAGGGGATAGGTCTCAAGGGGATGCCGCCCTCTGAATGGATGGGTACATGCGCACATATCCAGCAACTGGAGACATTGGCTTCCTTTGCATAGCTATATGACATGTACTTAAAGGTGTTGACATGTAATTCCCTTTTCACTAACTTAGGTGTATAGGGTTGGATGGTTGCGGGAAGGCAGATGCCTAACATGCGTACAGACAGTATCATACCGAATTTAGGCATTTTGTCAAGGGTAAATGTCCTTATTAGATTAAAAGTTTCAGTCACTGGGTGCTCGTTTAGCGTGCGATGCGTGAATCCAAGCCTTCTTCCCTTCGACTTTAACAGCCGACTGGGTAGTCAGTAACACTTGGTAAACACAAGAACATAAGAACATAAGAATTAGCAACAGGATTAGCCATCTAGCCCCTCGAGCCTGCTCCGCCATTCAAAAAGATCATGGCTGATCTGGCCGTGGACTCAGCTCCACTTACCCGCCCGCTCCCCATACCCCTTAATTCCCTTATTGGTTAAAAATCTATCTATCTGTGACTTGAATACATTCAATGAGTTAGCCTCAACTGCTTCCCTGGGCAGAGAATTCCACAGATTCACAACCCTCTGGGAGAAGAAATTTCTTCTCAACTCGGTTTTAAATTGGCTCCCCCGTATTTTGAGGCTGTGCCCCCTAGTTCTAGTCTCCCCGACCAGTGGAAACAATCTCTCTGCCTCTATCTTGTCTATCCCTTTCATTATTTTAAATGTTTCTATAAGATCACCCCTCATCCTTCTGAACTCCAACGAGTAAAGACCCAGTCTACTCAATCTATCATCATAAGGTAACCCCCTCATCTCCGGAATCAGCCTTGTGAATCATCTCTGTACCCCCTCCAAAGCTAGTATATCCTTCCTTAAGTAAGGTGACCAAAACTGCACGCATACTCCAAGTGCGGCTTCACCAATACCCTGTACAGTTGCAGCAGGACCTCCCTGCTTTTGTACTCCATCCCTCTTGCAATGAAGGCCAACATTCCATTTGCCTTCCTGATTACCTGCTGTACCTGCAAACTAACTTTTTGGGATTCATGCACAAGGACCCCCAGGTCCCTCTGCACCGCAGCATGTTGTAATTTCTCCCCATTCAAATAATATTCCCTTTTACTGTTTTTTATTCCAAGGTGGATGACCTCACATTTTCCGACATTGTATTCCATCTGCCAAACCTTAGCCCATTCGCTTATCCTATCTAAATCTCTTTGCAGCCTCTCTGTGTCCTCTACACAACCCGCTTCCCCACTAATCTTTGTGTCATCTGCAAATTTTGTTACACTACACTCTGTCCCCTCCTCCAGGTCATCTATGCATATTGTAAACAGTTGTGGTCCCAGCACCAATCCCTGTGGCACACCACTAATCACCGATTTCCAACCTGAAAAGGACCCATTTATCCTGACTCTCTGCTTTCTGTTAGCCAGCCAATTCTGTATCCATGCTAATACATTTCTGCTGACTCCGCGTACCTTTAACTTCTGCAGTAACCTTTTGTGTGGCACCTTATCGAATATCTTTTGGAAATCTAAATACACCACATCCATCGGTACACCTCTATCCACCATGCTCGTTATATCTTCAAAGAATTCCAGTAAATTAGTTAAACATGATTTCCCCTTCATGAATCCATGTTGCTTCCCACTTGGCACCCAGAGGTTCCTTATGTATTTTCTTCACATAGACCCAGACTCCTGGGACAATGTCATGATGGCCTCCTTCTGGTGGATCACCCCAGGCTGCCGATACCTGTTGGGAAACAGAACTAATAGCATTTGTTAGGTTTCGGCAGTATTCTAATAGAGTGTCACTCAGCAAATCGATGGTTCCTGCCAATGACATGGGTCTTCCTGTTATTACTTCAAATGGACTCAGACCTGTAATTCTATTTGGGGTTGCCCTGACGCTACACAGCACTATTGGTAGTGCTTGGGGCCATGGAGTTCCCTCCTGGTGATATTTGGCAAGTCGTTGTTTCAGAGTTCGATTCATCCATTCTACTTGCCTGGATGACTGTGGGTGATAAGGACAGTGTAAGTTCCACGTAATGTTCAGCAACCTACAAACTTCTTGGCAAACAGCACCCGTAAAATGGTTCCTTGGTCGGAGTCAATACTATTTGGAACCCTCCCATCTGGGAATATAATCCTTGCACAGGACCTTGGCAGTGTGGGTGGCCGTGGCCCTTCTGGTTGGGACGGCCTCTACCCATCTGGAGAATCGGTCGACGATCACCAGAACGTCGGTATACCCATGACATGGAGGGAGAGATATATAATCGACCTGCAGGTCCTGGAATGGCCCGGCAGGGGCGGGGGGTCTTAGTTGGGGCATTACCGTCGTGAGTCCGGGTTTGTTTTTCTGGGAGATCACACAAATATCCGCTACCAGCTGGGCGTGTTTCTTAAACCCCCGACCCCACCAGCTTCTCTGAAACCGCGCCGTCATTTGTTGTGGAGCCAGGTGCCCCCATGAGTGGATCTGTTGAGCTAGAAAAGGCACCGGCTTATCGGTATCTCTTTGCCTCCACATGCCGTCTTCACATAGCTTCATTCCTGACTCCATCCATGTCCATTTTTCCTCCCGAGAACATTCTCCTTGCATTGTCTGTAGGTCCTGTGTCAGACCACGTACTTCCAATTTACATATTCGTGTCGGTTCTCCTGGGGAAGCGCCTTGGGATGTAGCTTCTTTGGCTGTTTGGTCAGCTAGGGCATTCCCCTGTGCCTCCATGGTATTCTCCTTTGTATGGGCTTTACATTTTAAAATGGATACTTCCCGAGGTAATTGCATGGCTTCCAGTAGATCTCTGACCTCCGTTCCGTTCTGTATAGGTGTACCGGCGGCAGTAAGGAATCCCCTTTTCTGCCATAGCTGACCAAAGTCATGAACGACTCCGAAAGCATATCGTGAATCCGTATAGATATTGGCTGTCTGTCCTTCTGCTATTCGGCATGCTTCCGACAAGACTCGCAGTTCGGCCTGCTGGGGTGATGGTCCCACGGGCAGGCAGCCTTTCCCTTCAATCTCATGTAAAGTTATAACTGCCCACCCTGCTCTTTTGATGCCCTTGTCAACATAGGAGGAGCCGTCCGTGAAGAGGATGAGGTCTGGATTGAGCAGAGGTTTTTCCGCCGCTAGGCAGCCTCCTCTGTTTCTCTTAGAATTTCTACGCAGTCATGTTCCTCCCCATACTTTCCTTCCTCAGGCAGCGGGAGCATAGTCGCGGGGTTAACTGGGCTTGCTCGGACAATGTGGAGATTGGGAGCTTCCAAAGCTGCTGTCCATCGAGTCCATCGAGCTAAAGTCACCTGGGATACTCTATGCATAGACAGCAGGGTATGCACGGTGTGGGGGCATTTGATAGTCAGTTTCTGGTCAAGGACTATGCCCGCCGTGACCATTACGGCTCGACAGGTGGCTTCCATAGCCCTCAGGCAACTTCCCCATCCGAGGGCTACTACGTCTAATTTTGCCAAATAGTACCCAATAGGTCTCAATTGATTCCCATGTTCCTGCGTCAGGATTGCTGTCATATATCCTTTTTCATGGACAAACAAGGTAAATGGCTTCCCATTATCGGGGATCCCCAGAGCCGGTGCCGAACATAATACGTTTTTGAGACTGGCGAAGGCTTTTTCTTGATCTTCCGTGAGGGTGATGGCTTCCTTTCGTGCCTGTTTTCCCCGTAAGAGGTCATTTAGCGGCTGGGCAAGCTGTGTGTATGAGTTGACCCAACTTCGGTTAAATTTACACAAGCCCAAAAAGGACCTGAGTTCCAGAATAATAGTGGGCTGTTTGGCAGTTCGAATGGCTTCAGTCCTGTCTTGGGTGAGTTCCATTCTTCCTTCGGAGATCTTCTGTCCCAGGTACACCACCTCTTTTTTTGGGCTATTTGCGCTTTGTTGATGCTAGCCTTATGTCCCTTCCGATGGAGGTGGTCCAGTAGTGTGTGTAGGTCTCGTGTGTGCTGTTCTTCTGTGCTGGAGGCCAACAAGATATCATCGACATACTGGATGACAGTGGAGGTCATGGTAGATAAGTGGCTTTGCAAGGTCATATGGAATACTATAGGGCTGTTATGAAAACCCTGCGGTAGCCGAGTCCATGTGTACTGTTGCTGTTGACGGTGAAGGCAAACCATGATTGGACCTCAGGTGCCAATGGTACTGACCAAAATCCGTTGGCCATATCGATGACCGAGAAGTATTTATGTTCTCATGTTAGAGCCCGAAAAATGGTGGAGGGGTCCGCCACCAAAGGGGCCTTCTGATCGATACACTGGTTGGCCTTTCTGTAATCGACGGTTAGACGCCAGGTCTTGTTGGCTTTCTGCACAGGCCATACTGGGCTATTGGACGAACTATGTGTCTTGACCAGCACGCCCTGCTCTTCTAGTTGTTGAATGATGGGTAGGATTCCTGCAATGGAGGTGGGATTGATGGGATACTGTTTCGTGCATGGGGGAAGAAGTCCCAGTAAATGATGCAGGCTCCAGTCGTTTTTATCTCGAGCCCATATTGGGTGATCCTTCAGTTCCTTTTTCCGTAAAGATCAAATAGACCACGTTACCCGACCATCCTCAAAATGCAACGAGGAATCCAATTGAGTCAAGACATCCATTCCCAAAAGGGCTTGATCCACAGGCCCCGTCCAGATCGATGTAGTCAATTCGTGTGGGCCAAGTCCTTGGCACATGGGTCTGGTTGTACTGAGCACCAGATCGTGACCCCCAACCCCATAGGCTGTTTGTACCGTGGTATTAGTGGTAATACTAATCCAGTGGTATTAACTTTTTGTAGCATAGGGGTAAACATGTCAATTCCGCTCCCATATCCAGGAGAAAGTCTATTTCTTGATCACCCACCCTCATAGTTATATATATCCCACCCCCTCGTTGTTTTATCAGCGCCAAGAGGGGTGCCGCGAGGGCGAAGACGGGCTTCTCTAGTTTTTTGTTGCTTTTATCAACTCCTCTTGTTGCTGTGTGGAGAGCTGCTTAAATTGTTGCAAGAGACTGCTGTTGTCCGAATGTGGACCCTGCCTGTGTGTCGGGTTATACCCTTGACGCCCTTTTCCTTGTAGTTTTGCTCAGCAGGTTTTGGCCCAGTGACCTTCCTTCCCACAATAGTGGCATTTTTCAGGTAATTTTCCTGACGGTTGTCTGTCAGGATCCTTGGGTATCCACTCTGCCTGCATGGTTCGGACTTTAGCTCCCATAACTCGAACCAATTGGTTACACCGATCCACCAGCGCCGCAAGGGTTGTTCCTGGATGTTCCCAATCAGGTAGGGTCATCTTCAGCATTTTTGATAATTCTGGTTTTAGGCCGGCAATGCAGGAAGCTTTCATGGGTCCAGAAGTGCTCTGGTCCATTTCGTTGGGTCCGTTGTTGTTCATCCCTGAGTGTTCCAACCACACAGTTTTAAATTGTTCTTCATATTCGAACACTTCTTCCGCGGCTTTCTGCTGGCAGGCTGTAATTTTTCCCAATCTATCTTTGCAGGGCTGAATGCCTACAACCATCGCCTGACTGCCTGCCACCCAGCATCTAATAGTTGTTCATCCTCACCAAGGGCATTCTCTACTTCCCTGTTCAGTCTTCTTGCTGCTCGTCCAGGCACCATTACAGTCAGAACCTGGACCCCGGCCCACCGGTGAAGGTGGTGGATGCCTTTTATACGTTCCAGCTGTTCCCATGTCTTTATTCCCCCCTTTTTGGGGTGCAGCAGTTCTTTAGACCACCTGTCAATTTTCTCCGGGTCCGCCGGTTGGTGGTAGTAATGCAGGGTGTACTTGGCTTGGCATGTCTTCACACCCTCTGTGTCAGTAGTTTCCTTAGTCTTAATCTTAACCCGCTTTTTTTTCAGCGGGGCAAGCCTCATCCGAGAGACAGTGTCGCTTTCCCTGCTGGATTCGCTAGAAGACTCAGAATCTGTTTCCAAGCCCGCTTCATGCCTCTGCATCTTCCGCTGGTCCTCTCCTATCTGGCACAGACTTGGATATCCCGGCTGCCATGTTTGTAACTACAATGTAACACCACTGTATTACTGTATACACTCAACTTGGATGCACACCTTGACCACGGGGTGAACTTGTGGGAGACATTCCTCACCTGATCACACAGGTATAAAAAGGGAGGTCCCACGCAGGGTCATCACTTCTGGAGTCCTGTAATAAAGAGTTAAAGTCACAGAGTGGCCTTGTCCCTGGAATGTGCCTCGTGTGGTTTCATGCTGTAGAGTAAGGACTTTACATTGGCGACGAGAAACAGGAATTCACGACCCACGAGAATGGCCACCGGTAGCACAGAGGAACAGTACTGTGTTGGGGAAGACTGGGACGATTTTGTCGAGAGGCTTCAGCAAAGCTTCGTAACTAAAGACTGGCTGGGGGATGCAGCGGCCGACAAGCGACGGGCTCATCTCTTGACCAGCTGCGGACCAAAGACTTATACACTCATGAAGGACTTACTGGCATCCGAAAAGCTGTCGGACAAAACCTTTGAGGAGCTCAGCAAATTAATCGGGGAGCACCTCAAACCGGTGAGCAGCATACACATGGCTCGACACAGATTCTACACCCACCGACGCCATGAAGGACAGAGCATACCGGACCTTGTAGCGGATCTCCGGCATTTGGCCAGCCTCTGTAAGTTCACAGACGCCTGTAGGGGGGAGATGCTAAGGGACTTCTTCATCGAGGGTATCGGTCATGCGGCAATTTTTCACAAGTTAATTGAGACCAAGGACTTGACCTTGGAAGCGGCAGCGTTGTTAGCTCAAACTTTCATGGCGGGGGAGGAAGAGACGAAAATGATTTACGCGCGCAATTCTGCCTCTGATGGATCAGGGAGTCAATATCATAAATGCTACTCAGAGCCCCGCAGGCAGGCAGGGGCAGTCCGACATTTACCAGGCAGCAATAGATCCCAGAGCAGGATCTCAACAGAGACAATGGCAAGCTGAACGGACGTTCACACCATCAGAGTGGACAATGCAGCCCAGGATGGGGCCATTGACACCCACTAATAGGGTACTTAAGAGCAGTCAAAGGGACAGTCAGTGTGGAATTCCTGGCCATAGTCCCTTTGTCCCCAACAATGGAAACTTTAACTCATGCTGGAGGTTGGGGGAAAATACTCAGCTCGATCTTGCAGATTCCAACAGTTTGTCTGCAGGAACTTCAATCTCAGTGGCTACTTAGCTCGAATGTGCAGGAAGTCCGCAACCAGACTAATATATGAGGCAGATGGACCAGAAGAGGGTTCTTTGAGGCAGGATGACTTTTGGGGCAAATTGATGGACGCCGAGGTTCAATGGGTCCATGTGGCGAATATTCACAGTTCATACACCAAAACGCCACCAACGATGATGAGGGTTTTGTTGAACAGCATCCCAGTACGCATGGAGCTGGACACTGGGGCCAGCCAGTCACTCATGGGCGTTCTGCAATTCGAGAAGCTATGGCCACTCAAAGCCAGTAGACCCAAGTTAGAACGTATTGAGACACAATTACAGAGTTACATCAAGGAAATCATTCCAGTGCTAGGCAGTGCAATGATGGCTGTCACACACAATGGGCTAATGAACCGGCTGTCACTCTGGATAGTCCCGGGCAATGGTCCCGCTCTGTTGGGGAGGAGCTGGTTAGCCGAGATGAACTGGAAATGGGGGGATGTTCATGCAATGTCCTCGGTGGAGCGAAGTTCGTGTTCACAAGTCCTACAACAATTCGAGTCACTATTTCAACCGGGCATCGGGACTTTCAAAGGCACTAAAGTGGTGATACACATCACCCCGGATGCCAGGCCAGTGCACCACAAAGCCAGAGCGGTGCCGTATGTGATGCGGGAGAAAATCATGAGCGAATTGGACCGGCTGTTGCGAGAGGGCATCATCTTACCTGTTGAATTCAGCGACTGGGCAAGCCCCATTGTTCCCGTTCTAAAAGCGGATGTCTGTCAGGATCTGTAGCGACTACAAGGCCACCATCAATCGGGTGTCCCTTCAAGACCAATACCCGCTCCCAAGAGTGGAGGACCTCTTCAGTCGGCAGTCGGAAAGCTGTTCACCAAGTTGGACCTCACTTCAGCCTATATGACCCAGGAACTGGCCGACGAATCCAAACTACTGACCACCATCACCACACACAAGGGACTGTTTGCGTATAACAGGTGCCCGTTTGGCATTTGAACAGCGGCCGCGATTTTTCAACGTAACATGGAAAGCCTGCTTAAACCTATTCCGGGAACGATCGGATTCCAGGATGAAATCCTCATCACGGGTTGAGATACCGAGGAACACGTCCACAACCTGGAGGAGGTGCTATGCCGACTGGACCGGGTAGGCCTCCGACTCAAGAAGTCTAATGGTGTGTTTTTAGCTCCTGAGGTTGAGTTTCTGGGCAGGAGGGTTGCTGCAGATGGGATTCGGCCTACCGAATCCAAAACAGAGGCAATTCGACGAGCACCCAGGCCCTGCAACACATCGGAGCTGTGTTCATTCCTGGGACTGTTGAACTATTGCGGGAACTTTCTGCTGAACTTGAGCACGTTGTTGGAGTCGCTACACGTGCTCCTGCGTAAGGGTTGCGATTGGTTTTGGGGGGACTGTCAGGAACGGGCTTTTGATCGGGTGGGAAAACTACTTTGTTCAAAGAAATTGTTGACCCTGTACGACCCCCGTAAACGTTTAGTTCTGACTTGTGATGCATCGTCCTATGGGGTTGGGTGCGTGTTGCATCAGGGTAATGCTGAGGGTCAGCTACAACCTGTGGCTTATGCCTCCAGATCGCTCTCTCAAACAGAACGGGGACATGGCATGGTCGAGAAGGAAGCGCTTGCATGTGTCTATGGTGTAAAAAAAATGCATCAGTACCTCTTTGGTAGGAAGTTTGAATTAGAGACGGACCACAAGCCATTAACATCCCTGTTGTCAGACAGCAAGGCTGTCAATGCGAACACATCAGCTCGCATACAGCGGTGGTCCCTCACGCTAGCTGCTTATGACTACTCCATCCGGCACTGGCCCGGCACTGAAAACTGCGCCGACGCACTCAGCAGGCTCCCAGTGGCCACCACCGAGGGGACAGCTGAGCAAAGCGCTGAGATGGTCATGGCTGTCGATGCCTTTGACAGTGCAAGCTCCCCCATCACAGCCCGCCAGATCAAAATCTGGACGAACAGAGATCCCCTCCTATCCTTGATTAAGAAATGTGTCGTGACTGGGGATTGGGCGCCCGCAGACGGAGCATGCCCTGAGGAGGTCAGACCGTTCCACAGGCGGATGGATGAGCTCTCCATCCAAGCCAACTGCCTACTATGGGGCAGCCGGGTAGTCATGCCCCAGAAGGGCAGGGAGGCATTCATCAGGGAACTCCACAGCGAGCACGCAGGCATTGTGAGAAGGCAAAAAAGAAGTAGAAAGAAACAGAAAGGTGACGTCACAGCCTAGGGGGTAAGTGATTGGCTGGTTGGTGAGTACTTTTTCTTTTTTATATTAATCAGTAACTTTTAGCATTGTGTTGCCTATTTAAGTGTATTTAAGTGTATCTAAGGGTTAAATCATGGCAGGAGAGCTCGGTCGGGTGTTATGCTCCTCCTGTACCATGTGGGAACTCAGGGACACTTACGGTGTCCCTGACGACTACGTGTGCGGGAAGTGTGTCCGCCTCGAGCTCCTGACTGTCCGCGTTGCGGAGTTGGAGCTGAGGGTGGATTCACTCTGGAGCATCCACGATGCTGAGAATGATGTGAGTAGCACGTGTAGCGAGTTGGTCTTACCGCAGGAGAAGGGTCCACAGCCAGATAGGGAATGGAAGACCAGCAGGAAGAGTAGTGCAAGAAAGGTAGTGCAGGGGTCCCCTGTGGTCATCCCCCTGCAAAACAGATACACCGTTTTGAGTACTGTTGGGGGGGGATGACTCATCAGGGGAGGGCAGCAGCAGCCAAGTTCATGGCACCGTGGCTGGCTCTGCTGCACAGGAGGGCAGGAAAAAGAGTAGGAGAGCGATAGTGATAGGGGATTCAATGGTAAGGGGAATAGATAGGCGTTTCTGCGGCCGCAACCGAGACTCCAGGATGGTATGTTGCCTCCCTGGTGCAAGGGTCAAGAATATCTCGGAGCGGGTGCAGAACATTCTGAAAAGGGAGGGAGAACAGCCAGTTGTCGTGGTGCACATTGGTACCAACGACATAGGTAAAAAAAGGGATGAGGTCCTACGAAACGAATTTAAGGAGCTAGGAGCTAAGTTAAAAAGTAGGACCTCAAAAGTAGTAATCTCGGGATTGCTACCAGTGCCACGTGCTAGTCAGAATAGGAATCGCAGGATAGCGCAGATGAATACGTGGCTTGAGCAGTGGTGCAGCAGGGAGGGATTCAAATTCCTGGGGCATTGGAACCGGTTCTGGGGGAGGTGGGACCAGTACAAACCGGACGGTCTGCACCTGGGCAGGATCGGAACCAATGTCCGAGGGGGAGTGTTTGCTTGTGCTGTTGGGGAGGAGTTAAACTAATATGGCAGGGGGATGGGAGCCAGAGACAGGGAGACAGAGGGAGACAAAAAGGAGGCAAAAGCAAAAGACAGAAAGGAGATGAGGAAAAGTGGAGGGCAGAGAAACCCAAGGCAAAGAACAAAAAGGGCCACTGTACAGTAAAATTCTAAAAGGACAAAGGGTGTTAAAAAAACAAGCCTGAAGGCTTTGTGTCTTAATGCAAGGAGTAGCCGCAATAAGGTGGATAAATTAACTGTGCAAATAGATGTTAACAAATATGATGTGATTGGGATTACGGAGACGTGGCTCCAGGATGATCAGGGCTGGGAACTCAACATCCAGGGGTATTCAACATTCAGGAAGGATAGAATAAAAGGAAAAGGAGGTGGGGTAGCATTGCTGGTTAAAGAGGAGATTAATGCAATAGTTAGGAAAGACATTAGCTTGGATGATGTGGAATCTATATGGGTAGAGCTGCAGAACACCAAAGGGCAAAAAACGTTTGGGAGTTGTGTACAAGTAGTAGTGATGTTGGGGAGGGTATCAAACAGGAAATTAGGGGTGCATGCAATAAAGGTGCAGCAGTTATAATGGGTGACTTTAATATGCACATAGATTGGGCTAGCCAAACTGGAAGCAATATGGTGGAGGAGGATTTCCTGGAGTGCATAAGGGATAGTTTTCTGGACCAATATGTCGAGGAACCAACTTGGGAGGAGGCCATCTTAGACTGGGTGTTGTTTAATGAGAGAGGATTAATTAGCAATCTCATTGTGCGAGGCCCCTTGGGGAAGAATGACCATAATATGGTGGAATTCTGCATTAGGATGGAGAATGAAACAGTTAATTCAGAGACCATGGTCCAGAACTTAAAGAAGGGTAACTTTAAAGGTATGAGGCGTGAATTGGCTAGGATAGATTGGCA
Source organism: Pristiophorus japonicus (assembly GCF_044704955.1). Taxonomy (NCBI): domain Eukaryota; kingdom Metazoa; phylum Chordata; class Chondrichthyes; family Pristiophoridae; genus Pristiophorus; species Pristiophorus japonicus. The sequence goes on from NC_091986.1 coordinate 88,504,861, forward strand.
AATGATACTAAGGGGTTGACTGTGGATGGGCAATGGCAGACATTTAGAGACCGCATGGATGAACTACAACAATTGTACATTTCTGTCTGGCGTAAAAATAAAAAAGGGAAGGTGGCTCAACCGTGGCTATCAAGGGAAATCAGGGATAGTATTAAAGCCAAGGAAGTGGCATACAAATTGGCCAGAACTGGCAGTGAACCCGGGGACTGAGAGAAATTTAGAACTCAGCAGAGGAGGACAAAGGGTTTGATTAGGGTAGGGAAAATGGAGTACGAGAAGAAGCTTGCAGGGAACATTAAGGCGGATTGCAAAAGTTTCCATAGGTATGTAAAGAGAAAAAGGTTAGTAAAGACAAACGTAGGTCCCTGCAGCCAGAATTAGGGGAAGTTATAACGGGGAACAAAGAAATGGCAGACCAATTGAACAAGTACTTTGGTTCGGTATTCACTAAGGAGGACACAAACAACCTTCCGGATATAAAAGGGGTCGGAGGGTCTAGTAAGGAGGAGGAACTGAGGGAAATATTTATGAGTTGGGAAATTGTGTTGGGGAAATTGATGGGATTGAAGGCCGATAAATCCCCAGGGCCTGATGGACTGCATCCCAGAGTACTTAAGGAGGTGGCCTTGGAAATAGCGGATGCATTGACAGTCATTTTCCAACATTCCATTGACTCTGGATCAGTTCCTATCGAGTGGAGGGTAGCCAATGTAACCCCACTTTTTAAAAAAGGAGGGAGAGAGAAAACAGGGAATTATAGACCGGTCAGCCTGACCTCAGTAGTGGGTAAAATGATGGAATCAATTATTAAGGATGTCATAGCAGCGCATTTGGAAAATGGTGACATGATAGGTCCAAGTCAGCATGGATTTGTGAAAGGGAAATCATGCTTGACAAATCTTCTGGAATTTTTTGAGGATGTTTCCAGTAAAGTGGACAAAGGAGAACCAGTTGACGTGGTATATTTGGACTTTCAGAAGGCTTTCGACAAGGTCACACACAAGAGATTAATGTGCAAAGTTAAAGCACATGGGATTGGGGATAGTGTGCTGACGTGGATTGAGAACTGGTTGTCAGACAGGAAGCAAAGAGTAGGAGTAAATGGGTACTTTTCAGAATGGCAGGCAGTGACTAGTGGGGTACCGCAAGGTTCTGAGCTGGGGCCCCAGCTGTTTACATTGTACATTAATGATTTAGATGAGGGGATTAAATGTAGTATCTCCAAATTTGCGGATGACACTAAGTTGGGTGGCAGTGTGAGCTGCGAGGAGGATGCTATGAGGCTGCAGAGTGACTTGGATAGGTTAGGTGAGTGGGCAAATGCATGGCAGATGAAGTATAATGTGGATAAATGTGAGGTTATCCACTTTGGTGGTAAAAACAGAGAGACAGATTATTATCTGAATGGTGACAGATTAGGAAAAGGGGAGGTGCAACGAGACCTGGGTGTCATGGTACATCAGTCATTGAAGGTTGGCATGCAGGTACAGCAGGCGGTTAAGAAAGCAAATGGCATGTTGGCCTTCATAGCGAGGGGGTTTCAGTACAGGGGCAGGGAGGTGTTGCTTTGGTTGTACAGGGCCTTGGTGAGGCCACACCTGGAGTATTGTGTGCAGTTTTGGTCTCCTAACTTGAGGAAGGACATTCTTGCTATTGAGGGAGTGCAGCGAAGATTCACCAGACTGATTCCCGGGATGGTGGGACTGACCTATCAAGAAAGACTGGATCAACTGGGCTTGTATTCACTGGAGTTCAGAAGAATGAGAGGGGACCTCATAGAAACGTTTAAAAAAAATTTTCTGATGGTGCTAGACAGGTTAGATGCAGGAATAATGTTCCCAATGTTGGGGAAGTCCAGAACCAGGGGTCACAGTCTAAGGATAAGGGGTAAGCCATTTAGGACCGAGATGAGGAGAAACTTCTTCACCCAGAGAGTGGTGAACCTGTGGAATTCTCTACCACAGAAAGTAGTTGAGGCCAATTCACTAAATATATTCAAAAGGGAGTTAGATGAAGTCTTTACTACTCGGGGGATCAAGGGGTATGGCAAGAAAGCAGGAATGGGGTACTGAAGTTGCATGTTCAGCCATGAACTCATTGAATGGCGGTGCAGGCTAGAATGGCTGAATGGCCTACTCCTGCACCTATTTTCTATGTTTCTATGTTTCTATGTGATGATGAAGGCCATTGCCTGGTCACACGTTTGGTGGCCTGGAATTGATTCAGACCTGGAACACTGTGTTCGCAGGTGCACGACCTGTGCCCAGCTGGGTAATGCCCCCAGGGAGGCCCCGCTCAGCCCGTGGCCCTGGCATTCACGTTGACTACGCGGGCCCATTCATGGGGAAGATGTTCCTCATTGTAGTAGATGCGTACTCGAACTGGATCGAGTGCATCATCCTGAATTCATGCACGTCATCCACCACCATGGAAAGCCTACTTGTGATCTTTGCAACCCATGGCTTGCCGGACATCCTGGTTAGTGACAATGGCCCGTGTTTCATGAGTTATGAATTCCGGGAGTTAATGCCGTCAACCACATCAGGACTGCGCTGTTCAAGCCGGCCTCCAATGGCCAGGCGGATCGGGCAGTCGAAATCATTAAGCAAGGTATGCTCAGGATTCAAGGACCCTTCCAACAATGCCGCCTATCGCTCCTCCTGCTGGCCTATAGATCCTGCCCGCACTCGCTCACAGGGTTCCCGCCTGCAGAGCTACTCATGAAACGGATACTCAAAACTCGGTTGTCCCTCATCCACCCAGTCTTGACTGACATAGTTGAGGGCAAACGCAAGTCACAAAATGAGTACCATGACCGTAATTCAAGGGGGAGATGTATAGAAATAAATTATCCTGTATTCGTCCTCAATCACGCCATGGGGCCCAAATGGCTTGAGGACACTGTAATTGACAAAGATGGGAATAGGGTCATAGTGGTAAAACTCATCAATGGCCAGATATGCCGTAAGCATCTGGACCAAGTATAAAAAAGGTTCAGCATGGACACGGAGGAACCTGAAGAAGACCATGAGATGGAGCTCACAACACCGCCAGTGAACGAGCAACAAGAGCAATCGGAAGAATGCACAGTCCCTGAGGTCAGCCCGGACAGACCGGAATCACCACAGGTGACAGACACTGACATCAGCGTCCAACAACCAGAGCCCCAACTGCGACGCTCCACGAGGGAGCGTAGACCACGTGAAAGTCTGAACCTATGATCCCAGTAAGACTTTGCGGGGGAGTCAGGTGATATCATGTTTGTAACTGCAATGTAACACCACTGTAACACCTGATCACACAGATATATAAAGGGAGGTCCCACGCAGGGTCTTCACTTCTGGAGTTCTGTAATAAAGAGTTAATGTCACAGAGTGGCCTTGTCCCTCGAATGTGCCTCGTGTGGTTTCATGCTGTAGAGTAAGGACTTTACACCGGCCAGAACCCGGTGCATTCTGCTTTCGGTTGTTTTACCGGTCCGTTGCACGACAGATTTTTAAATTTTTCAACTTCCGCCTTAAGCTTCGTAATTTCTGTTAGCGCCTTTTCTAATTCAAGTTTTTTTTCAACTGTTCACAAATCGCCTTCTTTTGGTCCTTTGCAGTCATTGAATCGCGATCATATTGCGATTGTTTTATGGTTTCATTTCGCTGTCGGATCTGACCCACAACGACTAGGGACCATTTGATACAATCCTTCTCCTTCAGGCGGGTCGTTTTTCCCCAGACCTTCTTTATTTCGTCCAAGGTCCACTGTCCCTTGGAGGTGCCATACTTTTGTTCGATCTTGATACAGGTTTTGGATAAGTCAAAATGTTGCTCTATGCACTCTTTCAGCTCCCATAGAATTTCTCAGTCTGAGACATTAGGTGGGGCCAGTCTGCCTTTAACGGTTTGTCCTTTTCCTCCGCCATTATACTGATTTCTTAGGGGTCTCGAGCCGTGGGCTGTTTTAGCCGGGTCGGTGTCTCTTCGGGACACCACCGATGTGAGAGCTCTCGGGATGGTGTCTCGAGCCGACTACCGACTGGAGGTTCTTTTGAGAATCGCGTGAGGGAAAGATAAATCTTAGACAACAACCAAGGACTTTTATCTAGAGGTGTCCTTACCTCCGGGTCGCGACGTAGGTCCGATGTCCGGGATTTAGTCTTGTGTTCCTTCCGCGATCCTGTTCGTGACACCAGAATTGTTAGATCTCTTCGTTCTTAATGAGATTCGGTGTCTGGTGGTAGATTCAGGTGAACTTTATTGCAGCATGTATTCATTACATCTTCAGATCTCCATTACAAATGTCACACTCATGGTTCTTGGCCAGCTTCATTTATAGAGTTTACATTAGTCGCGCACACCCACACACACACCCTCCCCTCGCGTACTATTGGTCTGCAAGACTGTGTTGTCATACTGTGATTGGCCTGCTGGTGTATGTACACAGTTTGACTGCTGACAGTGGTTTTCCCCTGTCGCACTCAGTGAGCCACAGTTTGCCTATTCTCCATATAAGCCCCTTCCATGACGAGTGGTTTGAGTGCTGGTGGGACATTCCATGGTTTCACACCTTCCGAGGCTGAGCTTCCCACTGGTATGGTGCAGCGAGGCACACCCAGGGCCCCACCTTTCAAGGTTCCAGGTCCCAGTGGTGGGGTGCAGCAAGGCTCACCCAGAGCCCCACGGTCCCAGGCTGCGGGTCCCAGTGGTTGGGTGCAGCGAGGCACACCCATGTGGAGGAGGAGAAAGAGAGCTCTGCCGCGCTCTCCTGAGGTGCAGGAGGTCACAGATGTGGTTCAGCTGATGCGACTGATTGTGGAGAGCATTAACCTTACCCGATCACTCCTGGACCTCATCAGTGGGGTGAGTGATGAGGTAGCGGGACTGTCGGAAGAAGTAACAGCAATGACACGAGAAATGGGAATGATATCCGGGACCATTAATGAGAGAATAGTGGCCATGCGGGAGGGAATGTCAGAGGTAGTGCAAACCACATCACTGAGCATGAGGGAGGGAATGTTGCAGGTCGTTGAGACACTGTCAGGACGCATGAGGGACGGCATGTTGGAGTTAGCTGCTGCAATAAGGGAACACGCCCAGACCCCGGGCCCATTGACACAATCAACCGTCACTCCCACTGCAAATCTCACACCAGCTTCTGAAGAGCCCAAATCTGAGTCCTCTAACTTGCCGCCTGGGCGCTCCAACTTGTTGCCTGACGCCGATGCCCCCCGGCCCCCCTCTCAAGAGGGCTGCAGTACCCAAGATCTTAGAAAGAATAAGCTTGGTACCAAGCCCAGAAACACTGCACCACTGCCTGCGGGCAGGGGTGGTGGACAGTCCAAGACCAAGTGTAGCGGGCGGTCCCAGAATAAGGTGGAGGAGAGATGGGTGGGTGCAGCCTTTCTTTGCTGTTGTTGTTGTTATTATTGTTGTTACTGTTGTAACTGTTCTCAAACTAAAAGTTTTTTTTTAAGTTGCGTAAATTTAAAAGTTTATAAGTGATCTTAAAGTTTTTAAGTGATCTTAAGGCGTGATCTTAAAGTAAAGTTTGATACAAGAATAATTTTGTTAAAGTTAAGTACATTGTTAAACTTTTGAGTAAAATATATTTTACATTAAAACTGAATCATGTGCCATTAACACAACACAACATTACGATAGCCTGCCCTCCTTTGCCATCGTGCTCCGGCCTCAGGCACTTGCATGGCTTACTTATCCTCATCGTCCTCCTCCTCCTACTCGTCATCTGCATCTTCCACATCATTTTCATCAGCCACTCTCACCGCAGGTGGCTCTTCCACTACCAGGTGCTGCTGTCTCATGATGGCTAAGCTCTGCAGCATGCAACATACAACAGTGAGCTGATGGACAGTCTCAGGGGAGTACAGCAAATAGCTTCCGAATGGTCCATGCATCGGAAACACCGTTTCAAGATGCCAATGGTCCTTTCTATGATGCTGTGCGTCGCAATTTGCGAAATGTTGTATTCATGGTCAGCTTCCATCCGCGTTACTCCCAGTAGCCAGCTCTGCTCTTCTGGCTGCTGCTGCTGAAACATGACAGATACAATGCTGTCGCGCAGGATGAATGCATCATGGGTGCTCCCAGGGTATCTTGCATCGACTGACATGATATGATGCATGTCGTCACACACGAGCTGTACATTAATGGAGTGGAAGCCTTTTTTGTTCCTGCACATCTCTGAATCCCTCATACAAACATAGAAACATAGAAAATAGGCGCAGGAGTAGGCCATTCGGCCCTTCGAGCCTGCACCGCCATTCAATAAGATCATGGCTGATCATTCCCTCAGTACCCATTTTCTGCTTTCTCTCCATACCCCTTGATCCTCTTAGCCGTAAGAACATAATAAGAACATAAGAATTAGGAATAGGAGTAGGCCATCTAGCCCCTCGAGCCTGCTCCGCCATTCAACAAGATCATAGCTGATCTGGCCGTGGACTCAGCTCCACTTACCCGACCGCTCCCCATAACCCTTAATTCCCTTATTGGTTAAAAATCTATCTATCTGTGACTTGAATACATTCAATGAGCTAGCCTCAACTGCTTCCTTGGGTAGAGAATTCCACAGATTCACAACCCTCTGGGAGAAGAAATTCCTTCTCAACTCGGTTTTAAATTGGCTCTCCCGTATTTTGAGGCTGTGCCCCCTAGTTCTAGTCTCCCCGACCAGTGGAAACAACCTCTCTGCCTCTATCTTGTCTATTCCTTTCATTATTTTAAATGCTTCCAGAAGATCACCCCTCATCCTTCTGAACTCCAACGAGTAAAGACCCAGTCTACTCAATCTATCATCATAAGGTAACACCCTCATCTCCGAAATCAACCGAGTTAATTGTCTCTGTACCCCCTCCAAAACTAGTATATCCTTCCTTAAGTAAGGTGACCAAAACTGCACGCAGTACTCCAGGTGCGGCCTCACCAATACCCTATACAGTTGCAGCAGGACCTCCCTGCTTTTGTACTCCATCCCTCTCGCAATGAAGGCCAACATTCCATTCGCCTTCCTGATTACTTGCTGCACCTGCAAACTAACTTTTTGGGATTCATGCACAAGGACCCCCAGGTCCCTCTGCACCGCAGCATGTTGTAATTTCTCCCCATTCAAATAATATTCCCTTTTACTGTTTTTTTCCCCAAGGTGGATGACCTCACACTTTCCGACATTGTATTCCATCTGCCAAACCTTAGCCCATTCGCTTAACCTATCTAAATCTCTTTGCAGCCTCTATGTGTCCTCTATACAACCTGCTTTCCCACTAATCTTTGTGTCACCTGCAAATTTTGTTACACTACACTCTGTCCCCTCTTCCAGTTCATCTATGTATATTGTAAACAGATGTGGTCCCAGCACCGATCCCTGTGGCACACCACTAACCACCGATTTCCAACCCGAAAAGGACCCATTTATCCCAACTCTCTGCTTTCTGTTAGCCAGCCAATTCTCTATCCATGCTAATACATTTCCTCTGACTCCACGTATCTTTATCTTCTGCAGTAACCTTTTGTGTGGCACCTTATCGAATGCCTTTTGGAAATCTAAATACACCACATCCATCGGTACATCTCTATCCACCATGCTCATTATATTCTCAAAGAATCCCAGTAAATTAGTTAACCATGATTTCCCCTTCATGAATCCATGTTGCATCTGCTTGATTGCACGATTCCTATCTAGATGTCCCGCTATTTCTTCCTTCATAATAGTTTCAAACCATTTTCCCCACTACAGATGTTATATTAACTGGCCTATAATTACCTGCCTTTTGTCTGCCCCATTTTTTAAACAGAGGCGTTACATTAGCTGCTTTCCAATCCGCTGGTACCTCCCCAGAGTCCAGAGAATTTTGGTAGATTATAACGAATGCATCTGCTGTAACTTCCGCCATCTCTTTTAATACCCTGGGATGCATTTAATCAGGACCAGGGGACTTGTCTACCTTGAGTCCCATTAGCCTGTCCAGCACTACCTCCCTAGTGATAGTGATTTCAAGGTCCTCCCTTCCCACATTCCTGTGACCAGCAATTTTTGGCATGGTTTTTGTGTCTTCCACTGTGAAGACCGAAGCAAAATAATTGTTTAAGGTCTCAGCCATTTCCACATTTCCCATTATTAAATCCCCCTTCTCATCTTCTAAGGGATCAACATTTACTTTAGTCATTCTTTTCCGTTTTATATATCGGTAAAAGCTTTTACTATCTGTTTTTATGTTTTGCACAAGTTTACTTTCGTAATCTATCTTTCCTTTCTTTATTGCTTTCTTCGTCATTCTTTGCTGTCGTTTAAAATTTTCCCAATCTTCTAGTTTCCCACTAACCTTGGCCACCTTATACGCATTGGTTTTTAAATTTGATACTCTTCTTTATTTCCTTGGTTATCCATGGCTGGTTATCCCTTCTCTTACCGCCCTTCTTTTTCACTGGAATATATTTTTGTTGAGCACTATGAAAGAGCTCCTTAAAAGTCCTCCAATGTTCCTCAATTGTGTCACCGTTTAGTCTGTGTTCCCAGTCTACTTTAGCCAACTCTGCCCTCATCCCACTGTAGTCCCCTTTGTTTAAGCATAGTACGCTCATTTGAGACACTACTTCCTCACCCTCAATCTGTATTACAAATTTAACCATACTGTGATCACTCATTCCGAGAGGATCTTTTACTCGGAGATCGTTTATTATTCCTGTCTCATTACACAGGACCAGATCTAAGATAGCTTGTTCCCTTGTAGGTTCTGTAACATACTGTTCTAAGAAACAATCCCGTATGCATTCTATGAATTCCTCCTCAAGGCTACCCCGTGTGATTTGATTTGACCAATCGATATGTAGGTTAAAATCCCCCATGATTACTGCCGTTCCTTTTTCACATGCCTCCATTACTCCCTTGATTATTGCCCGCCCCACCGTGAAGTTATTGTTTGGGGGCCTATAAACTACGCCCACCAGTGACTTTCCCCTTACTATCTCTAATCTCCACCCACAATGATTCAACATTTTATTCATTAGAGCCAATATCATCTCACAACTGCCCTGATATCATCCTTTATTAACAGAGCTACCCCACCTCCTTTCCCTTCTTGTCTATCTTTCCGAATTGTCAGATACCCCTGTATGTTTAATTCCCAGTCTTGGCCACCCTGCAACCACGTTTCAGTAGTGGCCACCAAATCATACCCATTTGTAATGATTTGTGCCGTCAACTCATTTACTTTGTTTCGAATGCTGCATGCGTTTAGGTAAAGTGTTTTAATACTAGTTTTTAAACCAATATTTTTAGTTTTGACCCCTCCTGTAGCCCTTTTATATTCATACATATTGTCCCTTCGTATCATGTTGTGGTTTACACTTACCCCAGTGCTACTCTGCTCTGTTTCCTCCTGCCTTTTGCATTCTTTCTTAGGGTTCTGTTCATCTGAGATCTCACCCACTCTAACTAACTCAGAACCCTCTCCTGGGTTCCCATCCCCCTGACAAGCTAGTTTAAAGCCCTCCCAACCGTACTGTCAAAACCACCCGCGAGAACATTGGTCCCATCCCTGTTGAGGTGCAACCTGTCCGACTTGTACAGGTCCCACCTACCCCAGAAGTGGTCCCAATTGTTCAGGAAACTAAAGCCCTCTGTAAGGGGAAAATGGGAAGGCTTCTCCTCCCACGAGCGGGCCCTCGAATATAGAGGGTCGACGCTCGGCCTAACCTGCGTAACAGCCCCCGGAGTTAGCACGGGTGGCAAGGTATAACGATCTTTTATTACGAACTTCCGGGTACATCTCTTATCACAGCTGCCTATGAGTGGAGATGCTCCCTGAACAGCACAATCATACAACTTTTATACATTTCAAAAACCCCTCCGTTCCCTGGTAAGACCTCCCTAGATCTCTAATTGGACTGCCTTATCAGTGCTACTTCTCTAATTGGATTACCTTATTCGTGCTACTTTGGATTGACAGGCCAAGACCCTAGTGACCATCTTAGGCCGTGACGAGAATGACTTCATTAGGTCAGAATTTGTTGATTCTCCTTGGTGCCCGTGAGTCCGCCTCGAGCCTCTTCGCAAGGTCTTATCAATGTCTGTTTAGGTTCTCACATCGTATCTTGTCGGAATATTATTGAATTGATAACTTCTGGAGCCTTGGTACAAGGCCGAAGAGAGGCCTTTTGCCTCCTTATGGGTCGGTGCAGGAACCAGCACTTTAACCCTTGTCCCGCTGGTATCCCTAATGCCAAATTCCTCTTACAATTCCCCCCTTTTGACCCTTGGCTCTACGCCAAGCTGGCCATATTTCCCGATAACTATCTCCCTGTACACAAGTTCCAAATAGGTCCGTTCACCTGGGTGGCCATCTCCAAGCTTCAGGACCTCCTGAGACCTTTCCTGCAGGGCTAACCAAACTGGAAGCAATACGGTGGAGGAGGATTTCCTGGAGTGCATAAGGGATGGTTTTCGAGACCAATATGTCGAGGAACCAACTAGGTGGGAGGTGTTGTGTAATGAGAGAGGATTAATTAGCAATCTCATTGTGCGAGGCCCCTTGGGGAAGAGTGACCATAATATGGTGGAATTCTGCATTAGGATGGAGAATGAAACAGTTAATTCAGAGACCATTGTCCAGAACTTAAAGAAGGCTAACTTTGAAGATATGAGGCGTGAATTGGCTAGGATAGATTGGCGAATGATACTTAAGGGGTTGACTGTGGATGGGCAATGGCAGACATTTAGAGACCGCATGGATGAACTACAACAATTGTATATTCCTGTCTGGCGTAAAAATAAAAAAGGGAAGGTGGCTCAACCGTGGCTATCAAGGGAAATCAGGGATAGTATTAAAGCCAAGGAAGTGGCATACAAATTGTCCAGAAATAGCAACGAACCCGGGGACTGGGAGAAATTTAGAACTCAGCAGAGGAGAACAAAGAGTTTGATTAGGGCAGAGAAAATGGAGTACGAGAAAAAGCTTGCAGGGAACATTAAGACGGATTGCAAAAGTTTCTATAGATATGTAAAGAGAAAATGGTTAGTAAAGACAAACGTAGGTCCCCTGCAGTCAGAATCAGGGGAAGTCATAATGGGGAACAAAGAAATGGCGGACCAATTGAACAAGTACTTTGGTTCGGTATTCACTTAGGAGGACACAAACAACCTTCCGGATATAAAAGGGGTCGGAGGGTCTAGTAAGGAGGAGGAACTGAGGGAAATCCTTATTAGTCGGGAAATTGTGTTGGGGAAATTGATGGGATTGAAGGCCGATAAATCCCCAGGGCCTGATGGACTGCATCCCAGAGTACTTAAGGAGGTGGCCTTGGAAATAGCGGATGCACTGACATTCATTTTCCAACATTCCATTGACTCTGGATCAGTTTCTATCGAGTGGAGGGTAGCCAATGTAACCCCACTTTTTAAAAAAGGAGGGAGAGAGATAACAGGGAATTATAGACTGGTCAGCCTGATATCGGTAGTGGGTAAAATGATGGAATCAATTATTAAGGATGTCATAGCAGTGCATTTGGGAAGAGGTGACATGATAGGTCCAAGTCAGCATGGATTTGTGAAAGGGAAATCATGCTTGACAAATCTTCTGGAATTTTTTGAGGATGTTTCCAGTAGAGTGGACAAGGGAGAACCAGTTGATGTGGTATATTTGGACTTTCAGAAGGCTTTCGACAAGGTCACACACAAGAGATTAATGTGCAAAGTTAAAGCACATGGGATTGGGGGTAGTGTGCTGACGTGGATTGAGAACTGGTTGTCAGACAGGAAGCAAAGAGTAGGAGTAAATGGGTACTTTTCAGAATGGCAGGCAGTGACTAGTGGGGTACCGCAAGGTTCTGTGCAGGGGCCCCAGCTGTTTACGCTGTACATTAATGATTTAGACGAGGGGATGAAATGTAGTATCTCCAAATTTGCGGATGACACTAAGTTGGGTGGCAGTGTGAGCTGCGAGGAGGATGCTATGAGGCTGCAGAGTGACTTGGATAGGTTAGGTGAGTGGGCAAATGCATGGCAGATGAAGTATAATGTGGATAAATGTGAGGTTATCCACTTTGGTGGTAAAAACAGAGAGACAAACTATTATCTGAATGGTGACAGATTAGGAAAAGGGGAGATGCGACGAGACCTGGGTGTCATGGTACATCAGTCATTGAAGGTTGGCATGCAGGTACAGCAGGCGGTTAAGAAAGCAAATGGCATGTTGGCCTTCATAGCGAGGGGATTTGAGTACATGGCAGGGAGGTGTTGCTACAGTTGTACAGGGCCTTGGTGAGGCCACACCTGGAGTATTGTGTACAGTTTTGGCCTCCTAACCTGAGGAAGGACATTCTTGCTATTGAGGGAGTGCAGCGAAGGTTCACCAGACTGATTCCCGGGATGGCGGGACTGACCTATCAAGAAAGACTGGATCAACTGGGCTTGTATTCACTGGAGTTCAGAAGAATGAGAGGGGACCTCATAGAAACGTTTAAAATTCTGATGGTGTTAGACAGGTTAGATGCAGGAAGAATGTTCCCAATGTTGGGGAAGTCCAGAACCAGGGGGCACAGTCTAAGGATAACGGGTAAGCCATTTAGGACCGAGATGAGGAGAAACTTCTTCACCCAGAGAGTGGTGACCTGTGGAATTGTCTACCACAGAAAGTTGTTGAAGCCAATTCACTAAATATATTCAAAAAGGAGTTTGATGAAGTCCTTACTACTAGGTGGATCAAGGGGTATGGCGAGAAAGCAGGAAGGGGGTACTGAAGTTGCATGTTCAGCCATGAACTCATTGAATGGCGGTGCAGGCTAGAAGGGCCGAATGGCCTACTCCTGCACCTATTTTCTATGTTTCTATGTTTCTAAAAGGTAAGTCCTTCCTGTAGGACTGCTTAAATTTTCATCCCTTATGGCCTTAATCATAGTGCGTGCCCTGACGTATCGTTTGGCCTGTTTAATTTGTGCACATGTTAATCCCATCATGACCATCAGAACCAAGTACATGTGATATAATTCTTATCCATGGGTGGATCTGAATATTAAGTCCAATGTTCCACAGCTTTGAGTACCAGAGCTGATCAGCCAGCATCACGTTAGTGTCTCTCTGTAGGTTGTCTACTTCTTCCATCAGCTGGATATACTGTCGTCTTTGATTCTGGATTCCTTGTGGTTCCCATAACGCCTCCTTGTACCCCTCTCGGAGGGTATCCATGACCGTTCCGTGGATGATTTCCGTTGTCTTGGGATGTATGTGGTATCCATTTATGTCTATTTTTCCCATGGCCCTGAAACAGAAGTTATGGTTGGTGATGACACAGGGGGTGACTCCTCCCCTGGTCTTAATCGTCGGGTTGGCTGCTCCTGTGCTCACGCACCAAATCTCCATTCCCTTGTGGAGCAGCGATTGTTTCGGAATTGTGTTCGAGAGGAGTGATACTCAGCATGCATCCGTTTGTTTGGTGGAATCTGCAATCATCATTCGTCATTCGTGGCGTATCTCGACATAAAATCACTTGATTATTTTTATAGCAATCAGTTATGTCAATGCCTTTCGTACTAATGTAATTTTAATCACCCGTCTGGCAGGCTGATGGTAACGCAACCGAGTGTGGTTTTTTACTTCACCGATATTATCGATCTGGTATAAGGGGTCTCCCTTTGTTACATCATACTGTGGTATGGACAACATAAATCCGATCATATTCACCCGCTCAGTAATACATCTGAAATTTGGCACCCATGCGTGACTATTCCTTCGTACCTCGCATTTGTCATTCATTTTTTTATCTAGAGTCCAATTGTTAAGTATGCTGTTCGGGATCCAATTTGGTATGTCCCCATTCTGCAGTTGCTCCAAGTTATGTTGTACATCACTTAATCCAGACCCCATACCCGGAGCAAACTATCTCAGCTTGTAATCGTTTACTTATATTGTTCCTCATTGCGTGAATCAAATTTATTGTCTTGGCATGCTTCTGTAATGTATGGGCCACTTGTAACAGTTCCCCTTCCGCGCCATTTCCCAACCGCGCTTGTAGGGCTTGGTTATCCAAGTCCCTCCCCAGTAAACCCCTCACGACTACGCCATTAAGTTGTTAGCCAGGTCATATATTGCATACAGGCCTATGGTATTCATCGTCATAACCCATGCCGCATAACCCGTGCCTAGTGTTTCCATTATTCCCCTTTTTGTTCGACCTTGTCCTGTTCCCTTTCTGACATTAAATCTCAGGGTAGTGGATTCTGGGCCTTCGAGGATCCGTTGTGCCAGGTTCTGGTATAGACTTATAGTTTCATTCCCACAGAAGCTCGGAAGAATGATATCCATTAGATTTAGGTTAAGTAGTCGCTGACGCACCCTAATTATATCCTTTCTTTAGATTCTTTTATTACTAGCCCCGCCTTTGGCTCCAGTTTTTATGGACGGGCTTATGGGGGGACTTGCGTGGTTGTGCTGGGAAGAGTTGTTGTCCCCAGGGTGGTTGTTGGGGCAGTGGTAGGGCTTCCCAGGGTCCCTTTGGGCGTGTTTGGTGTCCCAGCCGGACCTTTATTGTCATTTTTCCTCCACACTCCATCCGCCCCCCTTTTTAGGTTGTATTCCTTCTTGTTTGCGCTGCGCATGATCAATACCGGCTTCTCCGTGTTATAACTGTGTCACGCTTCAGGACATACACCTTATATTCCAGAGACCTCCCTTGGTCTTCATTTTATCCTATTGGCCAGTTTTCCTGAACATCCTGGGGTCCCACCCCCCTTTTTGCTCTGTTCTGTTCCCACCCTTCTGTTTCTTGCGGGGTGGATTTGGCTGCTTGTTTTGCAGCTTTGTCCGCCCAGGCATGAGCTTCTAGAACTGAAATTCCATCCAGTTGGATTTCTGCGCCCTTCCCCTTTTGGTCCTATGAACTTGCTCCTGTCCTTGGAATCTACTGGCGCCCATGGCATCGACAGCTTGCTGCATTACAACCTTACTTAATACACTATACATAGCCATGCGTTAAGATAAGTTCTGTCCTTGCTCCAGTCCTTGACTGCTGGGATGCATACTTCGGCAGTTAAATTAAACAAAGCTAGTTCATGTAGTTGTGTCTTTCCTGTGTGTGCTATATCTCTCGTAGTCCATCTGTATTATCCAGTGCTTGCGTGGGCCTTAAGGTTCCCAGTATCCTGAGTCTCCAGAGTCGAAGTAGCCGCTGCGGTCCCATCTTGGTGAGTGTTTTCCCTGCAAATTTTAAACAGATAGCCTGGTCATCACCAGGTGTTAGGTTCTGGTCTACTCATCTTTTATCCATGCATGTTGAGGTCACTCTGCGCAATCGGAGGTAAGGGTTAGGTTGGGTTTGTGGACTACACTTACCCACCGTGGGGTACATTGGCTCTATTGCCATAGGTGATGGTGCTATGGCTGAGCACTGCACTATCCGTCTGGTCCCATTTAAAAAAAAATCTCTTCCAGCTTATTTATCTTAGCTTTTAACTCTTGAATTTGTTTTGTTTAAGTATCTTTCTTTTATTTGTATGAGGCGAGTATTATTACATAAGCTAGTTCTGTTTTTATTTTTATTCTGACTATCCCACCATTTCCTCTATCTGTCAGGTGAGTCTTTTTTATTCTATTTAGAAATCCAAATGAATAATGTCCAGTATAAAACAGCTGTCAATGGAAAGGGTTAACTCCTTTACAGGTTTGCAAGAAAGCCTGATGTCATTACGTGATTTCGTGTAATCATCCGAAAAATTCTTTTTTTAAGTCTTTGTGCCTTCAAAACTTGCTTAGAAATTAGGAATCCGTTAAAACAGCAAAAATCATTAGTAAAGCCATCATAATAAAAGTCTTCTTATCAGGAAAGATGGCATTTTAGATTAAACTCCAATTTTTTCTTCACTTCTAATTCAAGTACTTGCCAAAGATTTTTTTAAAATTGATTTAAAACGAGACCACACATTTTTCATAGCTATTTTGTTTACTGAAATCCAATTTTCACACACGCTGTATACATTCCAACATTTTGTTTTATTTTACGGTCCTGTTCACTGGGCAAATCTTGTGTTTTATTTCTCTCTCAGCAGAAAATCTAAACATCCATGCCAGTTCCATTTTCTATAAGAATTTAAAAATTCAGTAAGATTCTCTAATTCCCAGTTTTTTCTTTCTGTGCTGAGTTCGCATAGCTTAGATCTTTTCTCCTCGTTATTTTCAAAACCCTCCTGCTTGTTTAGACTGTTCGGGACTTTTCTTGATAAACAATGTCCATTTTGGAAATCTTTCAAACTGCAGTGAAACTTCCTTGTAATTTAAAATCATTATCAATGGAGAGTGACTTTTACTTCTTCAAATTCTTTTATTTCTAATTAAACCAATATCTTTTTCACAGCCGATATCAACTAGTATTTAGTAAGTTATGTCTTTTTCCATCGCAAACACACTTTTTTTTCCAGCACCTAATTAGTGCGTTACGTCTTTTTTTTTCCGATCACCTTTCTTCAAATTAGGTTTTGTATTTTACACGGAGGGCTCGTGACTCCGTAAATTTGTTAATTTAAAATCATCAGACAGTCGAAGACACTTTTTCTATCAAATTCATTCAATTTGTTTACTTTCAAAGTGGCGTCTTTATCTTTTTCTTTTCTCCATAACTAGAACAGAGTCTAGCACGTAGGCTTTGAGGGCTGCTTTTCGTTATCTCAAATTCCAGTTTCAAGGTCGTTACAATGTCTTTTTCTAAACAGCTAAAGCTTGCTGTTTTAACATTTTTCAAAAGTCCCTTTTACACCTTCGCAGATAGCTCACCGCTCGCCCAGGAGTTTGACCTGATCCGTGAAGATATTTCTAGATTGTTTCCAAACCTTTTAGTTTTATTTCTCCTTTTTTCTTGAAGAGATAAGATTTAATTCAATAATTAATTTTTTAGTTTGAATCCATCTCAGTATTTTGCTGTGCCTTCTCTTAATATCTCAAAATCCCAATTCAAATTTTGTAATTTCAATCTTTATTTAAAACTCTTTTTTTTTTTTACTGAGCTAGAAGCTTTTGCATCAAGGTTTTACACAAAGGAAAATGGGAGCATACTTCCCCAGCCCGCAGCTGCGAGAGATCCTCACAGGCCTTTTTTAAAAGGCATTCTTTATCTCATTCCGAGACTAAATTTATGTCTTTCAACCCAATGTAATCAATGATTGCGTGTTTTCTTTCGACAAGTAAGTGAGCGTGTCAAATAAATTCTTTTTTTTTAATCACCGGGACCATGTATTTTTTATCTTTTGCTCAACAAGCCTATCCTTTGTGCATTTCCTAGCTCCGTAACTTATCATCTGAATAAATCCACACCTGCGTTTCTAACTTAAAATGTCTTAAAACTTCCCACATACAGGACAATATTACAAAGGGTTAAAAAAAATGTTTACTCTGTTTGGAAAAGTGGGTGGAGCTGCACTATTTTTCCAAACAGGCTTTCAAAAACATGAAAAATTCATTCCGCAGTCAAAAAATCACACAAGGACTCTCACTCAACGACAGACATTCACAAAAGTCTCTCTTCATTTAACAAAGCCTATTAATTGTTTGGCCGGCTCTATTTTTGGATCCATATGTCACTTAAGATAGTCACTATCAGCTTTTTTATGGCATTAGGTAGTTACGCAAGTTACAATTGGTTTTATTCGCCTTTTTAATAGCCGTGTTACCCATCTTCTTCGGGGCTATTTTGGGCACTCCCTTTAATTCGTGTTAGGTATGCAGGACGTTATTTATATCTATATGTCTTCCCTTGGCAGTACACTCGTACTGCCACGCTTTGGGCCAATATGTCTCGTCCCTGCACCGTGCGCTCGTACCGCTTCGGGTCAAAAGACCTTCCTCTATATCTTCCCTTGCGTCGTACCCTCGCACTGCCATGCTACCTCCACACACGGGTTTTAGGATGCACCTTTTGACCCCCTTCTACCCCTAAATCGTCCCTGTCCTTCGTCTCCGTCCCTCCTGGATCTGTTACAAATGGCTCTTTGTACAGATGTCCTTCCCTTGTGGTTTACAATGCCACAGCTCTAACTTGAAGGTGGTAAATTAAAACATACTCACCCCAACAGCTGGGTCATTGTTCGGTTTGGGAAGTCCGTACCCTGCTCGGAGCGCCAAATGTAAGGGGAAAATGGGAAGGCTTCTCCTCCCACGAGTGGGCCCCCTGATATAGAGGGTCAACGCTCGCCCCAACCTGCGTAACAGCCCCGGAGTTAGCAGACAGAGATGGATGGCAAGATATAATGATCTTTTATTACGAACGTCCAGAAACACCTCTTATCACAGATGCCTATGAGTGGAGATGCTCCCCGAACAGCACAATCATACAACTTTTATACATTATAAAAACCCCTCCGTTCCCTGGTAAGACCTCCCTAGATCTCTAATTGGACTGCCTTATCAGTGCTACTTCTCCAATTGGACTACCTTATTTGTGCTACTTTGGATTGACAGGCCAAGACCCTCGTGACCACCTTAGGCCATGACTAGAATGACTTCATTAGGTCAGAATTTGTTGATTCTCCTTGGTGCCCGTGAGTCCGCCTCGAGCCTCTTCGCAAGGTCTTATCAATGTCTGTTTAGGTTCTCACATCGTATCTTGTCGGAATATTATTGAATTGATAACTTCTGGAGCCTTGGTACAAGGCCGAAGAGAGGCCTTTTACCTCCTTATGGGTCGGTGTAGGAACCAGCACTTTAACCCTTGTCCCGCTGGTACCCCTAATGCCAAATTTCTCTTACACCTCCCTCCTACACCAACGGGAGAGTGGAGAGCACCAGTTCCAACTGTCGCAGGAGAGAGAGTGGAGAGCACCAGTTCCAACTGTCACAGGACGAGAAAGTGGAGAGCACCAGCTACAACTGTCGCAGGAGAGAGAGTGGAGAGCACCAGTTCCAACTGTCACAGGACGAGAAAGTGGAGAGCACCAGCTACAACTGTCACAGGACGAGAGAGTGGAGAGCACCAGTTCCAACTGTCACAGGACAGAGAGTGGAGAGCACCAGTTCCAACTTTCACAGGACGGGAGAGTGGAGAGCACCAGTTCCAACTGTCACAGGACGGGAGAGTGGAGAGCACCAGTCCCAACTGTCACAGGACAGAGAGTGGAGAGCACCAGTTCCAACTGTCACAGGACAGAGAGTGGAGAGCACCAGTTCCAACTGTCACAGGATAGAGAGTGGAGAGCACCAGTTCCAACTGTCACAGGACGAGAGAGTGGAGAGCACCAGTTCCAACTGTCACAGGACGAGAGAGTGGAGAGCACCAGTTCCAACTGTCACAGGACGAGAGAGTGGAGAGCACCAGTTCCAACTGTCACAGGACGAGAGAGTGGAGAGCACCAGTTCCAACTGTCACAGGACGAGAGCGTGGAGAGCACCAGTTCAAACTGTCACAGGACGGGAGAGTGGAGAGCACCAGTTCAAACTGTCACAGGACGAGAGCGTGGAGAGCACCAGTTCAAACTGTCACAGGACGAGAGAGTGGAGAGCACCAGTTCAAACTGTCACAGGACGAGAGCGTGGAGAGCACCAGTTCCAACTGTCACAGGACGAGAGAGTGGAGAGCACCAGTTCCAACTGTTGCAGGACGGGAGAGATGTGGGTACAATCAATGCAGCCCTGTACCTTTGGGAAGCCAGCAATCCTGGAGAAGCCCACAGCCCTGTCATGGATTGCTTGGGCGGCCATGGGGAACTTTATGAAATTATTCCTCCGCGCATACAGTGCAAACGTCAATTGACGAATACAGACACGTGTTGCATGTTGAGAAATGACATCCCCACATCCCCAGTTGTAGCTTGAAATGATCCGAAGGCAGAGAATGAAAATGCAGCTGTTACCTTCACTTCAACTGACAAAGCAGTCCTCTACGTTGCAGGTCTGCTTTGACCAACTCACAGATCTCACTTACAACTTCTTTGCGGAAACGCAGCCTTCTGACATAGTCTGCATCACTCAGGTGGAGATACGAACGCCTGTCTCGATATACCCGAGGTGGATAAGGCCGCTTGCCCAGCACGCGATGGGCTCTGATGTTCCTGATGCTCGAATCAATTGTCTCCTACGTAGCACCATGATACAGAAGGCTTGCA
Source organism: Pristiophorus japonicus (assembly GCF_044704955.1). Lineage (NCBI taxonomy): Eukaryota > Metazoa > Chordata > Chondrichthyes > Pristiophoridae > Pristiophorus > Pristiophorus japonicus. Next base: position 88,524,945 of record NC_091986.1, read on the forward strand.
CAAGGTCAGTGTCATTGTCAGTATTGCCCGCATACTTAAATTTAACCTTTGAAAGAAGCTCAAAATGGTAGGCAGGCAGGACAGGTTCGCAGTTCTCTCTCTCCCCAAGGTCTGTCTGGATGGATGGATGGACCACACCCAAATTACTTCTCCTCTCTCCCCACCCCCATTAACTAATTGCAGTCTTGTGACTTCTCCTCTCCCCACCCTTAAGTAATTGGAGTCTTGTGACTTCTCCCCTTCTCTTTCTCCGCCCTCCCGCCTCCCCCGCCCACTCATTGCAAACTACAGTGCAGAAGGCTTCCAATCAGCACCTCGCTCCCCGGGCTCAAAGCCTTTCGATCGGCACCTCGCTCTCTCTCCTGCCACCCCCTGCACCCCGCCATGGCTTCTTTTGTAGCTGAGCCCTGTGTCCGGGTGCGGGACCGATTCTGCCGGCCAAAGCTACAACCCTTCAGCCCTGCTTCAAGATGTTCGGTGGTGGCATGTGAGTGAGCAAAAAAATGAAATCCAACAAATTTACACTTCTACGTTTGACAGGTAAAAAAAGTTGAACTTTATTATTGATTTTGACAGCATTCTTGACTCCCTCTAAATTCTTCGATTTAAGAACAATGGTATCTTTCAGCGCCGATTTGTGAATGTGCGCTGGTTTTCTTAAGTGGCGAGAAGGTTTTTTGGGAGTGGCCAGATACACCGACCTAGGAGGAAAAATTGTTGGCCAAACTGCGAAATATTGAAAAAAACGGTACAGACATGAGGTCCCCTATGACATAAAAAATTGGGAAATTTTTAGAAAACAAGCAAAGGAAGACAAAAAATAATGAGTCGATAATTGCAGCTTCGTCTTGTAAAAGCTGGTTCTCGGGACGCGATGTGCATGCGCTGAGAACTGGCTTTTTCGATCTGTAAAATTTCTTTGAGAGGTCCTATGCATTCCGGGGAGAAGGACATCCGCGCAGCAAAGATTGGGCTCTTTGCCCAACTCATGCCCTTCGAATGTCCTTCAAACCTTTACACCTGATAAAAGCAGGCACATAGCAGACCTTTATCAGTGTAATACTTTTAAAACATATAAAAATTAAATTTAACCATTCATTTTTATATTAAAATCCCTGTCCATTAAGGTAAGTTCAACCTTCTTAAAACACGTTAAAAAAAATTCCAAAAAATATTTCTTTTTCTAAAACATTTAATTACCTTTAAGTTCAATTAATTTTAAATATGTGTTGTGTTTTTTTTACATTTATTGTTTTAGGGGGTTATTCTCATTGATAATAATGGGAGCTCGAACAAACGAAATTCCCATTTTTATCAATGACAATACTAGATAGTGATTGGTGGACCAGGCCCACATGATTCCAGCAGATGCGTTCGTACATGGAAGACATCTTCTCATGCGCTGCGCAGTGAATGAAGGCCTCAGACTGGAATCCTACGTTCCTCCTTGACCAACAGGTAATTTCGTGGATTTTTTTCAGGTCAGAAGCATTCGTATGAAGGAAGTATCTGACTGCAATTTTTGGCCCAATAAAGAGAGAGAAGATGGACTATGAGAGTAAACTAGCAATAAATATAAAAACATTCAGTAAGAACTTCTCCAGATATATAAAAAGGAAGAGAGTAGCTAAAGTAAATGTTAATCCCTTCGAGGATAAGACTGGGGAATTAATAATGGGAAACAGGGAAATGACAGAAACTTTGAACAAATAATTTTTATCGGTCTTCATGGCAGAAGACACTAAAAGCATCCCAATAGTGAATAATCAGGGGGCTATAGGGAGGGAGGAACTTAATACATTACTAAAGAAGTAGTACTCGGTAAAATAATGGGACTAAAGGTGGACAGGTCCCCTGGATCTGGTGGCTTGCATTCTAGGGTCTTAAAAGAAGTGACTGCAGAGATAGTGGATGCATTGGCTGTAATTTTCCAAAATTCCCTGGATTCTGGAGAGGTTCTAGCGGATTAGAAAACCGCAAATGTAACGTCCCTATTTAAGAAAGGAGGGAGACAGCAAGCAGGAAACTATAGACCAGTAAGCCTAACATCTGTCATTGGGAAAATGCTAGAGTCCATTATTAACAACAACAACAATTTTATTTATATAGCGCCTTTAACATAGTAAAACGTCCCAAGGTGCTTTACAGACAAAACAAATAAATTTGACAATGAGCCACATAAGCAGAAATTACCGCAGATGACCAAAAGCTTGGTAAAAGAGGTAGGTTTTAAGGAGCGTCTTAAAGGAGGAAAGAGAAGTAGAGAGGTGGAGCAGTTTAGGGAGGGAGAGCCAGAGTTTAGGGCCCAGGCAGCTGAAGGCATGGCCACCGACGGTTCATCGGTTATAATCAGGGATGCTCAAGAAGGCAGAATTTGAGGAGCGCAGACATCTCCTGGGGTTGTGAGGCTGAAAGAGATTACAGAGACAGGAAGGGGCGAGACCATGGAGGGATTTGTAAACAAGAATGAAAATTTTGAAATCGAGGAGTTGCTTAACCTGCAATGGGTGATCAGAACTTGGTGCGAGTTACGACACGAACTGCCGAGTTTTGGATGACCTCAAGTTTACGTAGGGTAGAATGTGAGAGGCCAGCCAGGAGTGTGTTGGAGCAATCAAGTCTAGAGGTAACAAAGGCATGGATGAGGGTTTCAGCAGCAGATGAGCTGAGGCAGGGACGGAGGCAATCAATGTTACGGAGGTGGAAATAGACGGTTTTAGTTATGCTGTGGATATGTGGCCGGAAGCTCATTTCAGGGTCAAATATAACGCCTAGGTTGCGAACAGTCTGGTTTAGCCTCATATAGATGCTCGGGAGAGCGATGGAGTCAGTGGCTAGGGAACGCAGTTTGTCGCAGGGACCAAAGACAATTGTTTCGGTCTTCCCAATATTTAATTGGAGAAAATTTCTGCTCATCCACTACTGGATGTCGGACAAGCAGTCTGACAATTTAGAGACGATGGAGGGGTCGAGAGAAGTGGTGGAGAGGTAGAACTGAGTGTCGTCAGCGTACATGTGGAAACTGACTGCGTTATCGGATGATATCACGAAGGGGCAGCATATAGATGAGAAATAGGAGGGGGCAAAAGATAGATCCTTGCAGGACACCAGAAGTAACGAGATGGAAGTGGGAACAGAATCCATTGCAGGAGATTTTCTGGCTACGATTAGATAGATAAGAATGAAACCAGGCAAGTGCAGTTCCACCCAGCTGGATGATGGTAGAGAGGTGTGGGGGAGGATAGAGTGGTATTAAGGAAGTAGTAGCAGGACATTTAGAAAATCAAAATACAATCTAGCAGATTCATCATGGTTTTATTAAAGGGAAATCATGTTTGACAAATTTGCTCGAGTTCTTTGATGATGTAACAAGCGGGGTGGATAAAAGGGAACCAGAAGATGTAGTGTATTTGGATTTCCAGAAGGCATTCGATAATGTGCCACATAAAAGATTAATGCACAAGATAAGAGCTCAAGGTTGAGGGTAATATATTAGCATGCATAGAGGATTGGCCAACTAACAGAAAAAGGAGAGATGGGATAAATAGGTAATTTTCAGGTTGGCAAACTGTAACGAGTGTGGTGCCACAGGGATCACTGCTGTGGCCTCAACTAGTTACAATCTATATTAATGACTCGGATGAAGGGACTGAGTGCAATTTAGCCAAATCTACTGAGGATCCAAAGATAGGTGGGAAAGCAAGTTGTGAAGAGGACACAAAGGGGCCGAAATTGGTCTCCACCCATTTCTCAGTGGTATGCGGTGATATGTTGTTTCATACCGTCAGGTACTGCTGGGACGGAGTGCTGGCAAAATTGGTGCAGTTGATCCTGAATGGTGTGTCAGCGGAGTGCGATGGACGGTCTGCTCTGGCGGTGCAAAGTAAGTTGTTTGGGACTCGGGACTCTTCGGGTCCTGGGTTCTGTGAGCGCGCGCTCTTCCATCGACCTCCATCCCCACCCCCACCCCCCGCCCCCGAGAAGAGCAGTCAGGAGGCCAAAAACTGGCTACGTCGTTTCGCAGGTAAGTGTCTCGAGGTATGATTCGATTTTTAATGGTTTTGTGCAGTGTTTTTGGTTTATTTAAAATACTTATATTGTGATTTATTTATTTTCACATTTGTCTGGCGGGAGGTAAGGGGCAGAATAGATCTCTGGGGGGGAGGATTAAATCGCTGGGGGGATTAGATCTCTGGGGGATTAGGTCTCTCTGGGGGGGATTAGATCTCTCGAGGGGGATTAAATCTCTCGAAGGGGATTAAATCTCTCTGGTGGAGAGGACTCGATTGCTGGGGGATTGGATCTCTGGGGAGGATTAGATCTCTCTGGGGGGGGATTACATCTCTCTGCGGGGGGAGGACTATATCTCTGGGGGGGAGAAATAGATTTCTGAGGGGAGGAATAGACCCCTGCCGGGGGGGAACTAGATCTCCGGGGGGGGGAGGATTAGATCTCTTGGGGGTGGGGGGGGGGGGCGCCTGGATCGCTGGGGGGATTAGATCTCTCTGGGGGGGGATTAGATCTCTGGGGGGGCGGGGTGAACTAGATTGCTGCGGGGGGTGGAGAGAGCAGGAGGAATATTGTAGTTTACACACAGCCGATATACTATCGGCATAGAACCACCTTTTTTCAGATGGTGTGCAACTCTGGTGGTATGTTGACGGTATGCTACCAATGCTGGACTGTTGGGTGGTCTGCAGGGTGCTCCATGTGGGCAGATGGTATGCATACCGCCCGGCCGTATGTCGCTGATGAATTTCCCGTCGGGCGGTATGTAGGTGATATGTTGGTCTTTTTCGATCAACTTTACGATTTTGGGCGGTATGTCGGCGGTCCGCGGGCGGTATACAGCGGTATGTCCACCAATTTCAGGCTCTTAAACAATCTACAAAGGAATATAGATAGGTTAAGCGAGTGAGCAAAAATTTGGCAGATGGAGCATTATGTGGGAAAATGTGAGGTTATCCATTTTGGTCGGAAGAATAAAAAGCAAATTATTATTTAAATGTAGAGAGACTACAAAATACTGCGGTACAGAAGGATCTGGGGGTCTTGCATATGGAACACAAAAAGATAGCATGCAAGCAAGTAATTAGGAAGGCAAATGGAATATTGGCCTTTATTGTAAGGGCAATGGAGTATAAAAGTAGGGAAGTCTTGCTACAACTGGACAGCGCATTGGTGAGATCACAGCTGGAGTACTGCATACAGTTTTGGTCTTATTTAAGGAGGGATTTTCTTGCTTTGGAGGCAGTTCAGAGAAGGTTCACTCGGTTGTTTCCTGAGATGAAGAAAGGTTGAGCACGTTGGGCCTACACTCATTGGAGTTTAGAAGAATGAGAGGTGATCTTATTGAAACGTATAAGATTCTGAGGGTGCTTGACAGGGTAGATGCAGAGAGGATGTTTTACCTCGTGGGGGAATCTAGAACTGGGGGCATAGTTTCAGAATAAGGGATCGCACATTTAAAACGGAGATGCAGAGGAATTTCTTCTCTCAGAGGTTCGTGAATCTTTGGAATTCTCTACCCCAGAGAGCTGTGCAGGCTGAGTCATTGAGTATATTTAAAGTGGACATAGACAGATTTTTGAATGATAGGGCAGTCAAGGGTTATAAGAACATATGAACATAAGAATTAGGAACAGGAGTAGGCCATCGAGCCCCTCGAGCCTGCTCCGCCATTCAACAAGATCATGGCTGATCTGGCCGTGGACTCAGCTCCACTTGCCTGCCCGCTCCCCATAACCCATTCCCTTATTGATTAAAAATCTATCTATCTGTGATTTGAATACATTCAATGAGCTAGCCTCAACTGCTTCCTTGGGCAGAGAATGTCACAGATTCACAACCCTCTGGGAGAAGAAATTCCTTCTCAACTCAGTTTTAAATTGGCTTCCTTGTATTTTGAGGCTGTGCCCCTAGTTCTAGTCTCCCCGACCAGTGGAAACAACCTCTCTGCCTCTATCTTGTCTATCCCTTTCATTATTTTAAATGTTTCTATAAGATCACCCCTCATCCTTCTGAACTCCAACGAGTAAAGACCCAGTCTACTCAATCTGTCATCATAAGGTAACCCCCCTCATCTCCGAAATCAGCCGAGTGAATCATCTCTGTACCCCCTCCAAAGCTAGTATATCCTTCCTCAACTGCTCTATCACTGACTTTCCAGTAGCTGTTTCCAGTCCACCTTGGCTACGTCACCTCTCAGCTTAGTAAAATTGGCTTTCCTCCAATTGAACACCTTTATTCCCAGTCTATCTTTGTCCTTTTCCATAACTACTCTAAATCTAACTGAATTATGATCACTAACACCAAAATGCTCTCCCACTGATACCTCTTCCACCTGCCCAGCTTAATTTCCTAAACCTAAGTCTGGAACCGCCCCTCCTTTCTTGGGCTTGCTAAAAAAGTTCTCCTGAATGCATTTTAGGAATTCTACACCCTCTATACCTTTCATACTACTTCTATCCCAGCTAATATTAGGTGAGTTGAAATCCTTTACTATTTCTGCCCATAGTTTTTGGACTTCTGAGAAATTTGCCAACATATTTGCTCTTCTATCTCCCTCCAACTGTATGGGGGTCCATATATACGCCAGCAGTGTGATCGCCCCTTTTTTATTCTTCAATTCAACTCATATGATCTCTTTTGATCCTTCGAACATATCATCCCTCCTCACAGCTGCAATTGTTTCTTTAATTAATACTGCGATCCCCCCTCCTTTTTTAATCCCCCTCGCTATTCCATCTGAAAACCCTGTAACCAGGAATGTTGAATTGCCACACCTGCCCTTCTTTCAGCCATGTCTCAGTAATAGCTATAATATCATACTCCCACGTGTCTATCTGTGCCCTCAGCTCATCTGCTTTATTCTCTAGACTCTTTGCATCGAAGTATATACCATTTAGCGCTGCCAAACTCCCTTGTTATCTATTTTCTCTCTGTTTCCTCTGCCTTCCGAATTCACTTTCTAATTGTCTGCTTTCCAATTGCAGTTTTGCTTCTCTCCCTTCTGAATCTACTCTCAGGTTCCCATGCCCCTGCCAAACGAGTTTAAACCCTCCGAAGCTAGTTTAAACTCACAACACTCCGGCAAGGATATTGGTCCCAGCTCTCTTGAGGTGTAACCCTCCAACTTGTAAAGTCCCACCTCCCCCAGAACTAGTCCCAATGCCTCAGGAATCTAAAGCCCTCCCTCCTGCCCCATTTCTCCAGCCATGCATTAATCTGCTCTATCTCCTATTTCTGTTCTCACTAGCACGAGGCACCGGGAGTAATCCAAAGATTACTACCTTTGAAGTCCTGCTTTTCAATCTCTCTCCTAGCTCCCTAAAATATGCCTGCAGGAGCTCATCCCTCTTTCTACCTATGTCATTGGTACCAATATGGATCACAACCTCTGGCTATTCACCTTCCCCCCGCAGAATATTCTGCAGCCTCTCCGTGACAGCCTGGCATCAAGGAGGTAACATACCATCCTGCCAGGGAGGCAACATACCATCCTTAGCCCTTTGTGGGGGAAACTTGTTGCAGGCATTTGTAATATTAAATGATTGTTATGTAGAAACATAGAATAATAATTATGGAGGATTTCACCTACCTTGACATTATTTAACCAGAAGAGGTAGGTAAAGGGGAAAAGGGAAAGGAGTTCCTACAATGTGTACAGGACTCCTTTCTAACCCAGTATGTGGGAGGGAGGAACTTAAAACAATCACTGTCACTAGAGAAAAAGTACTAGGCAAACTAATGGGACTAAAGGTGGACAAGTCCCCTGGACTTGATGGCCTGTATTCTCGGGTCTTAAAAGAAGTGGCTGCAGAGATAGTGGAGACATTGGTTGTAATCCACCAAAATTCCCTGGATTCTGGAGAGGTCCCAGCATATTGGAAAACTGCAAATGTAACACCTCTATTTAAGAAAGGAGGGAGAAAGAAAGCAGGAAACTATGGACCAGTTAGCCTAATATCTGTCATTGGGAAAATGCTGGAGTCCATTATTAAGGAAGCAGTAACAGGACATTTAGAATATCATAATGCAGTCAAGCATAGTCAGCATGGTTTTATGAAAGGGAAATCACATTTCACAAATTTGCTGGAGTTCTTTGAGGAGGTAACAAGCAGGGTGGATGAGGGGGAACCAATGGATGTGGTGTATTTCGATTTCCAGAAGGCATTCAATAAGGTGCCACATAAAAGGTTACTGCACAAGATAGCTCATGGGATTGGGGGTAATATATTAGCATGGATAGAAGATTGGCTAACTTAACAGAACCACAGAACGACGAGATAAATGGGTCATTTTCAGGTTGGCAAACTGTAACTAATTGGGTGGCACAGGGATCAGTGCTGGGGTCTTAACTATTTACAATCTATATTAGTAATTTGGATGAAGGGACCGAGTGTAATTTACCCAAATTTGCTGATGATACAAAGATAGGCGGGAAAGCAAGATGTGAGGCAGACACAAAGAATCTACAAAGGGATATAGATAGGCTAAGTGAGTGAGTAAAAATTTGGCAGATGGAGTACAATGTGGGAAAATGTGAGGTTACCCATTTTGGTAGGAAAAATAAAAAAGCAAATTATTATTTAAATGGAGAAAGATTACAAAATGCTGCAATGCAAGGGGATCTGGCGGTCATTGGACATGAAACACCAACAGTTATTATGCAGGTACAGCAAGTAATTAGGAAGGCAAATGGAATATTGGCCTTTATTGCAAGGGGGATGGAGTATAAAACTAAGGAAGTCCCGCTACAACTGTACAGGGCGTTGGTGAGACCACACCTGGAGTATTGCGTACAGTTTTGGTCTCATTATTTAAGGAGGGATATACTTGCATTGGAGGCAGTTCAGAGAAGGTTCGCGAGGTTGATTCCTGAGAAGCGGGGGTTGTCTTATGAACAAAGGTTGAGCAGATTGGCCTATACTCATTGGAGTTTAGAAGAATGAGAGGTGATCTTATTGAAACGTATAAGATTCTGAGAGGGCTCGACAAGGTTGATGCAGAGAGGATGTTTTCCCTCGTGGGGGAATCTAGAACTAGAAACATAGAAACATAGAAATTTACAGCGCAGAAGGAGGCCATTTTGGCCCATCATGTCCATGCCGGCCGACAAAGAGCCGCACGGCCCTCGGTCAGCAGCCCTGAACAATGAACAATGGCGGAAAGGCAAAATCACCCAGCCCAACCAGTCCGCCTCACACAATTGCGACACCCCTTATACTGAAACCTTCGACACTCCACCCCAACCAGAGCCATGTGATCCCCTGGGAGAGGCAAAAACTAGATTAAAACCCAGGCTAATTTAGGGAGAAAATAATTCTGAGAAAATTCCTCTCCGACCCATCCAGGTGATCAAAACTAATCCAGGAGATCACCCTGGCCATATTCGATTCCCTGCAGTACTTACCATTATATCTGCGCCGGCCAACAAGAGGTTATCCAGTCTAATCCCAATTACCAGCTCTAGGTCCGTAACCCTGCAGGTTATGGCACTTTAAGTGCCCATCCAACCATCTCTTAAAAGTGGTGAGGGTTTCTGCATCCACCACTCTTCCAGGCAGTGAGTTCCAGATCCTCACAACCCTCTGTGTAAAGAAGCCCCCCGTCAAATCCCCTCACTACCTTCCATCAACCACCTTAAAACTTTGCCCCCTTCTAATAGACCCCTCCACCAATGGAAATGGGCCCTTACTATCCACTATATCCAGGCCGCTCAATATTTTGTACACCTCAATGAGGTCTCCTCTCAACCTCCTCTGTTCCAATGAGAACAAACCCAGCCGATCTAATCTGTCCTCATAAGTAAGATTCTCTATTCCAGGCAGCATCCAAGTAAATCTTCTCTGTACCCTCTCCAGTGCAATCATAATATGATGACCAGAACTCCAGCTGTGGCCTAACCAAATTATTATACAATTCAAGCATAACCTCCTTGCTCTTATATTCTATGCCTTGGCCAAAAAAGGCAAGCATTCCGAATGCCTTCTTAACCACCTTATCCACCAGGCCTGCAACTTTGAGGGATCCGTGGACAAGCACTCCAAAGGGCCTTTGTTCATGTACACTATGAAGTGGCCTACCGATTAATGTGTATACACTTTCCTTATTAGCCCTCCCAAAGTGCATTACCTCACACTTATCTGAATTAAATTCCATTTGCCACTGCTCTGCCCACCTGACCAGTCATCACCATCATAGGTAGTCCCTCGGAATCGAGAGGACATGCTTCCACTCTTAACATGAGTTCTTTGGTGGCTGAACAGTCCAATACGAAAACCACAGACTCTGTCACAGGTGGGGCAGATAGTCGTTGAGGGAAGGGGTGGATGGGACTGGTTTGCCGCAGGCTCTTGCTGCTGCCTGTGCTTGGTTTCTTCATGCTCTCGGCGACGAGACTCGAAGTGCTCAGCGCCCTCCCGGATGCACTTCCTCCACTTAGGGCAATCTCTGACCAGGGACTCCCAGGTGTCAGTGGGGATGTTGCACTTTATCAGGGAGGCTTTGAGGATATCCTTGTAACGCTTCCTCTGCCCACCTTTGGCTCATTTGCCGTGAAGGAGTTCCGAGTAGAGCGCTTGCTTTGGGATTCCTGTGTCAGGCATGCGAATTATCTAGCCTGCACAGCGGAGCTGATCAAGTGTGGTCAGTGCTTCAATGCTGGGGATGTTGGCCTGGCCGAGGACGCTGATGTTGGTGGGTCTGTCCTCCCAGGGGTTTTGTAGAATCTTAAAGAGACATCGTTGGTGGTATCTCTCCAGCAACTTGCGGTGTCTGCTGTCATGTATGGAGAAAGAGTCAGAATGAACACTGTGTGCTCAAAGTAAAGTGTGACCTTAGTCTTTTATTGCAGGTCTCCAGAGTGCCTCTCCAACCTGTGAAGCCTCCTTAAATACCTGTGCTCCCAAGGGATTATGGCTGTACAGAGTAAATACAAGTCCACATATATAACAACACTCCCCACCACCCCCCCAAAGTCAATAGTGTAACTATTTACAAGGTGAGTCGATCTGGGGCCCTTCTTGCCCTGAGTGATCGTCTCGGTGTGAAAGCTGGTGTTGTTGAATCATTTGTTGGGCCCTCGCTGGGCTGCTGTACAGCTGGCCTTGCTGGGCTGCCTGGTGTGTTGGGCCCTGCAGGGCTGCTGTGGATGATGGGTTCTGCTACGTGGTCAACCGTGGTGCCGGTTGCCACTGGTGTATATGTTGGGGGATCAAACAAAGGTAGGGTCCACGGTGGGTTGCTCAGGATAGTCCGTGAATCTGAGTTTGATTTGGTCCAAGTGTTTCCGGTGAATGAGTCCATTTGAAAGTTTGACCCGAAACACCCTGCTCCCCTCTTTGGCCACAACAGTGCCGGGAAGCCACTTGGGACCTTGTCCATAATTTAATACAAATACAGGATCATTGATTTCAATCTCATTTGCGCTATCATGGTATGCACTTTGTTGAAGCCACCTGCTCTCTACCTGTTCATGTAGATCAGGGTGAACTAACGAGAGCCTTGTCTTAATGCTCTTTTCATGAACAGTTCAGCAGGTGGGATCCCAGAGAGTGAGTGGGGTCTCGTGTGGTAGCTAAGCAGGACTCGGGATAGGCGAGTCTGCAGTGAGCCTTCAGTTATCCTCTTCAAGCCTTGCTTGATGGTTTGCAATGCTCTCTCTGCCTCACCATTGGATGCTGGTTTAAACGGGGCAGATGTGACATGTTTGATCCCGTTACGGTCATGAATTCTTTGAACTCAGCACTGGAAAAACATGGCTCGTTGTCGCTCACCAGGACATCGGGTAAGCCGTGTGTGGCAAAGATGGCCCGCAGGCTTTCAGTAGTGGCAGCAGATGTGCTAGCCGACATTATCTCACATTCAATCCACTTGGAGTACGCGTCTACAAACACAAGGAACATTTTACCCAAGAACGGGCCTGCATAGTCAACGTGTACCCTAGACCACGGTTTGGAGGGCCAAGACCATAAACTTAGCGGCGCCTCCCTGGGTACATTGCTTAACTGCGATTGTGTATTACATCTGTGAACGCAGGACTCTAAGTCCGCATTGATACCAGGCCACCACACGTGGCATCTGGCTATCGCTTTCATCATTACGATGCCTGGGTGAGTACTGTGGAGGTCATTGATGAAGGTGTCTCTGCCCTTCTTGGGGACCACTACTCGATTGCCCCACAGAAGGCAGTCTGCCTGTATAGACATTTCATCTTTGCGCCACTGGAACGGCTTTATCTCTTCCTGCATTTCCACTGGGGCACTGGACCAGCTCCCGTGAAGCACACAGCTTTTGACTAGAGATAATAAGGGGTCCTGGCTTGTCCAGGTTTTGATCTGCCAGTGATGGGTGATTGCTCACTCTCAAGTGCTTCCGTAACCATGGCTTGATCTGCGGGCTGCACCATTTCCACCCCCGTGGTGGGCAATGGCCACCTACTGAGAGCATCGGCGCAGTTTTCTGTGGCGGATGGCGTAGTTGTATGCGGACAACGTGAGCACCCATCTCTGGATGCGGGCCGATGCATTGGTAATTATCCCTTTACTTTCGGAAAACAAGGATATAAGTGGCTTACGGTCAGTTTCCAATTCAAATTTTAGCCCAAACAGGTATTGATGCATTTTCTTCACTCCATAGACACACGCTAACGCTTCTTTTTCAATCATGCTGTAGGCTCTCTCAGCCTTAGACAGATTCCTGGATGCATAAGCAACCGGTTGCAGTTTCTCGAAATCATTAGCTTGTTGCAATACACACCTGACGCCATATAACGACGCATCACATATTTGTACCAAACGCTTACATGGATTATACAACACAAGCAATTTGTTTGAGCATAACAATTTTCTCGCTTTTACAAAGGCATTTTCTTGGCTTTTGCCCCAAACCCATTCGCCCCCTTTTCGTAGTAAGACATGTAGTAGTTCTAGCAGTGTGCTGAGATCCAGTATGAAGTTACCAAAGTAGTTCAAGAGTCCCAGAAACGACCGCAGCTCCGTCACATTCTGTGGCCTCGGTGCGTTCTCGATTGCCTCCGTCTTTGCATTGGTGGGCCTGATGCCGTCCGCCACAATCCTCCTTCCCAAGAACTCCACTTCAGGTGCCAGGAAAACGCACTTCGAGCTTTTTAACCTGAATCCCACGCAATTGAGTCGACTAAGAACCTCCTCCAGGTTCTGCAGCTGCTCGACTGTGTTCCGACCTGTGATCAAGATGTCATCCTGGAAGACCACGGTTTGCGGGACCGACTTCAGTAAACTTTCCATGTTTCTCTGAAATATCGCCGCCGCTGATCGGATTCCAAACGGGCATCTGTTATAAACAAAAAGACCCTTGTGCGTGTTGATGCGGGTGAGGGCCTTCGATGATTCCTCCAGTTTCTGCGTCATGTAGGCTGAAGTCAGATCCAACTTCATGAACGCCTTTCCTCCCACCAGCATTGCAAAGAGGTCGTCGGCCTTTGGTAGTGTGTATTGGTACTGCAGGGAGAAACGATTGATAGTTTGTAATCGCGTCAGATTCTGATGGTGCCGTCTCCCTTGAGGACTGGGACAATAGAACTGGCCCACTCGCTGAACTCGATCAGTGAAATGATGCCCTCTCTTTGCAGCCGGTCTCGCTCGATCTCTACCCTTTCTCTCATCATGTACGGTACTGTTCTCGCCTTGTGATGGATGGGTCGCGCCCCCGGAATTAGGTGGATCTGCACTTTTGCTCCTTGGAATTTCCCAATGCCTGGTTCGAACAGCAAAGGAAATTTGTTTAAGACCTGGGCACACGAAGTGTCGTCAGTGGGCGATAGCGCTCGGACGTCATCTCAGTTCCAGCGTATCTTTCACTGCCAGCACCTGCCGAGCAGCGTGGGACCATCGCCCGGTACCACCCAGAGCGGTAGCTTGTGCACCGCTCCATCATAGGAGACCTTTATGGTAGCACTGCCGATTACAGGAATCAGTTCTTTTGTGTAAGTTCTTAGTTTCGTGCAAACTGGAATTAAGACTGGCCTTGAGGCCCTGTTGCACCACAACCTTTCGAAAGTCGCACCCGTGTCCAGCTCCATTGACACTGGGAGTCCATTTAGTTCAAGATTCAGCACTTTCGGGGGACAATTCGTGGTGAATGTGTGCACCCCATGTACCTCTGCCTCCTGTATCTGAGACTCTGGTTCGGAGTGATCCTCCGTGGATCTGTCCTCCTCTGCAACGTGGTGGTTTGCAGGTTTAACAGGCTGAGCAGCTCTCTTGCACACTCGTTGGAGGTGTCCCATTGTTCCACAGCCCCTGCAAAAGTACTCTTTGAATCGGCATGAATGGAAACGATGATCACCCCCGCAGCGCCAACAAGGTGTTAATGGCCTTGCATTCATCACCCTTGATGGTGGACTCTGAGACATCTGCGGACGTGCAGCTGCAGGCATGTGTGATCTGCCCTGTACGTTACGATTCGAAAACAACATCACTTTGTTCACTGTACTTGTAGCAGCACTTGTGCGCTGAGAGATTTGCTTCGTATTGTCACTGGTGGCAATGAACGCCTGGGCTATCGCTATGGCCTTACTCAAGGTCGGGGTCTCGACAGTGAAAAATTTGCGAAGTATGGTTTCGTGGCCAATGCCAAGTACGATAAAGTCTCTGAGCATGTGCTCCAAATGTCCTTCAAATTCACAATGTCCTGCAAAGCGTCTTAGCTCGGCGACATAACTCGGCAGTTCCTGGCCTTCAGAACTTTTGGAGCTGCAGAACCGGTACCTCGCCATCAGAACGCTTTCCTTCGGGTTCAAATGCTCTCGAGCCAGTGTGCACAAATCGTTATATGATTTCTCCGTGGGTTTCACTGGAGAGAGCAGATTCTTCATGAGGCCATACGTTGGTGCCCCACAGATCGTGAGGAGGATCGCCCTTCATTTGGCAGTGCTCTCTTCCCGATCTAGCTCGCTGGCCACGACGTATTGGTCTAGTCGCTCCACAAAAGTTTCCTAATCATCTCCCTCCGTAAATTTCTCCAGGATGCCCACTGTTCTCTGCATTTTTGGGTTCACTATCTGTATCTCGTCACCAGTTGTTGTGTATGGAGAAAGAATCAGACTGAACACTGTGAGCTCAAAGTAAAGTGTGACCATAGTCTTTTATTGCAGGTCTCCAGAGTGCCTCTCCAACCTGTGAAGCCTCCTTAAATATCTGTGCTCCCAAGGGATTATGGGATCCTTGGCACTCCAGGGGATGAGCCCTCTGGTGGCTGTACAGAGTAAATACAAGTCCACATATATAACATCTACTGTACATGGTCCATATCTCTGAGCCATGCAGGAGGGTGGGTATTACAACAGCCCTGTCGACCATGAGCTTGGTGGCAGTTTTGAGGTGTGGTCTTCAAACACCCTTTTCCTCAGGCGACCGAAGACTGCACTGATGCACTGGAGGCGGTGTTGAATCTCGTCGTCAATGCCTGCTCTTGTTGCTAAGAGGCTCCCGTGGTATGGGAAATGGTCAACGTTGTCCAGGGCAGCGCCTTGGATCTTGATGACCGGGGGGGCAGTGCTGTGCGGCGAGGACAGGCTGCTGGAGGACCTTTGGCTTATGGACGTTTAGTGTAAGGCCTATGCTTTCCTACGCCTGAGTAATTACGTCGACTATGTCCTGGAGTTCAGCCTCTGTATGTGCGCAGACATGGGCGTCGTCCGCGCACTGTAGCTTGACGACAGAGGTTGGGGTGGTCTTGGATCTGGTCTGGAGACAGCGAAGGTTGAACAGGTTCCCATTGGTTCTGTAGTTTAGTTCCACTCCATCGGGGAGCTTGTTGACTGGGAGGTGGAGCATGGCAGCAAGGAAGATTGAGAAGAGGGTTGGGGCGATGACGCAGCCCTGTTTGACACCGGTCCAGACGTGAATTGGGTCTGTAATGGACCTGTTTGTAAGGATCATGGCCTGTATGTCGTCGTGGAGCAGACAGAGGATGGTGATGAACTTTTGGGGCATCCAAACCGGAGGAGGACGCTCCATAGACCCTTACGGTTGACAGTGTCAAAGGCCTTTGTAAGGTCGAAGAAGGCCATGTATAAGAGCTGGTGCTGTTCCCTGCATTTTTCCTTCAGCTGTCGCGCTGCAAAAATCATGTCCATTGTGCCCCGTAGGGGACAAAATCCGCACTGCGACTCCGGGAGGAGCTCCTCGGCCACAGGGAGAAGATGGTTGAGGAGGACTCTAGCGATGACTTTCCCAGTGGCTGATAACAGGGAGATTCCTCTGTAGATGCTGCAGTCGGACTTGTCCCCTTTTTTAAAGATGGTCATGATCACTGCATCTCTGTGATCCCCCGGCATGCTCTCCTCCATCCAGATGAGAGAGATGAGATCATGTATTCGCGCCAACAGTGCCTCTCCGCCGTACTTCAGTGCCTCAGCAGGGATTCCATCCGCTCCTGTAGCCTTGTTGTTTTTAAGTTGTCTTATGGTTTTTTCTACCTCTTGCAGTGTTGGGGTTTTGCCGAGGTGGTGGCAGGTGGCATGCTGTGGGATGGAGTCGAGAACACTCAGGTCAAAGGTAGAGTCTCGATTGAGGAGATCTTCGAAGTGCTCCTTCCAGCGGACCCTGACTGCTTCAGTGTCCTTGATGAGTGTTTCCCCATTGTTGGTCAGCAGTGGGGTGGGGCCTTGGGTATTTGGACCGTAGGTGGTCTTGATTGCGATGAAGAATCCTCACATATCATGGCTGTCGGCCAGCTGCTGAATCTCCGGTGCTTTCTCCATTCACCACCTGTTCTGTATGTCCCGGGTTTTTTGTTGGACCTCAGCCTTGAGCCGTCTGGAGTGCTGCTTTGCTGCTCCCGAGTTAGGTTGTTGTTTAAGGCTCAGAAATGCCCTGCGCTTGCGATCTATTAGCTCTTGGATCTCCTTATCATTCTCATCGAACCAGTCCTGGTGTTTCCTGGTTGAGTGACCGAGCACCTCTTCGCAAGCACTGGTTATGGAGGCCTGGAGGGCAGACCAAGCATTGTGGGCATTCTGCATCTCAGGGTTATCAAGGCGCGCCAAGTTAGCTGTGAGGTGCTGACTGTATTGGACTCTCTTAGCTGGGTCCTTAAATGCCCCGGCATTGATGTTTTTGCGGCACTGCTTCTGCTACCCCCTCTGCTTTGGGGCTACGTTGATGTCAATGATGGATCGGATTAGGCGGTGGTCTGTGCAGCAGTCGTTGGCTTTTGTCACGGCGCAGGTGATGCGTACATCCTTGTGATCCCTGGCTCGGACGATTACATAGTCGAGCAGGTGCCAGTGTTTGGAGCAAGGTTGTTGCCACGATGCCTTGTATTTGTCCCACTGGCGGAACAAGGTGTTGGTGATGAGGAGTTCATGTTCTGGACATTTTGTCAGGAGTAGGGTACCGCAGTACTTGGCTTTCCCTAACCCCTGTCTTCCAATCACGCCTCCTCAGAGGTCTGTGTCCTTGCCGACCCTGGTGTTGCAGTTACCGAGGAGGATCAGTTTGTCGTTCGCGGAGACGCGGGACAGGGATTTTTTGAGGCTGGAGTAAAAACCCTCTTTGGTCTCATCTGTTGCATCGAGTTTTGGGGTGTACGCACTGATGACTGTGGCGCATTGGTTCCGGGATAGGGTGAGTCAAAGAGTCATAAGGCGTTCATTAACCCTGCAGGGGGAGTCTTTGAGGCGGTCGACCAGATTGTTTTTGATGGCGAAGCCGACTCCATGGAGGCGGTGTTCTTCCTCTGGTTTCCCTTTCCAGAAGAAGGTGTAACCTCCACCTTGTTCCTTGAGCTGGCCTTCCCCTACCCGCCGCGTCTTGCTTAGGGCAGTGATATCAATATCAAAGCGTCTAAGTTCCTGGGCAACTATGGTGATGCGACTTTCCGGCTTGTCGCTGTTGGAGTTGTCCATGATGGTCCTGATGTTCCAGGTCCCGAACAACATGTTAGAGGAGTGGAAAATGCCTGCGCGTGAGTTCTTTTAACGTGGGGTGGTCGTTGCACACCGGCTACCACATGGGCTTAGCTGAGCAAAGTCTTGATCCAGTGGCAAGGGAGTCCAAGACGACTGGAGACCAAGCACTGCTATATGGGCCTAGTTGCCTACGGCAAGATGTTGGCCACAGGCTCGGCGCTGAGTAGCGCTCTTGATGGTAGGTGGTCCGAGGCCTGGTTGGGAGGAGGCATTGGGAGGGTCAGTGGCCCACTGGGGTTCAGGGTGGGAGGTGATGGGGGATCATAGCCATGATGCTCAGCACGTGTTGGAAGGGGAGAAGAGGCCAGGTCACCAGTGGGGCAGGAGAGCCCCAGTCGTCGCGTCGCCGTTGAGGAGGAGGTCACCTGTTGCCGCAGGAGGTCTAGCTGTCGTCGGGGAGGAGAGGCCCATCTGCCGCTGCTGGAGGTGTTCCCATCGCCAGGTCCACGTCGCCGCTGCAGGAGGTTCCATTCTTTGCCGCAGGAGGCCCTAGTTGTCGCCGCAGGAGGCCTGGGGTCTTTGCCGCAGGAGGCCCTGGTCTTCGCCGCAGGAGGCCCCGGTCTTCGTCGCTGAAGTCCTGATCCTCGCCGCAGGCGTCCCAGTTCGATTGATATCCTCCTGCAGTCCATGACCTTCCTCTTCATTATCAAACACACAGCCAATTTTAGTGTCGTTCCTATATTCAAATCTAAATCGTTGATATATATCACAAAAAGCAAGGGACCCAGTACTGAGCCCTGCGGAACCCCACTGGAAATATCCTTCCAGTCACAAAAACATCCATTAACCATTACCCTTTGTGTCCTACCTCCAAGCCAATGTTGGATCCAACTTGCCTTGGATCCCATGGGCTTTAACCTTCGTGACCAGTCTACCATGTGGGACCTTATCAAAAGCTTTGCTAAAGTCCACATACACTACATCATACGCACTACCCTCATCGACCCTCTTGGTTACCTCCTCAAAAAATTCAATCAACTTAGTCAAACACGATCTTCTCTTAACAAATCTGTGCTGACTGTCCCTTGCCTTTCCAAATGTAGATTTATCCTGTCTTTCAGGATTTTTTCCAATAATTTTCCCACCACTGAGGTTAGGCTGACAGGCCTGTAATTACTCGGCCTCTTCCTTTTTCCCTTCTTAAACAAGGGTACTACATTAGCAGTCCTCCAATCCTCTGGCACCCCACGCCCAAATCCAAAGAGGACTGGAAAATGATGGTCAAGGCCTCTGCTATTTCCTCTTTTACTTCGCTCAACAGCCCGGGATGCATTTCATCCGGGCCTGGGGACTTATCTACTTTCAAAGCTGCTAAACCCCTCAATACTTCCTCTCTCACTATATTTATTTCATTCAGAATATCACACTCCTCCTCGATAGCAGTATCTGCATTGCCCCTTTCCTTTGTGAAAACAGAGGCAAAGTATTCGTTAAGAACCTTCCCAACATCTTCCGCCTCCACACAAAGATTACCCTCATGGTCGCTAATAGGCCCGACCTTTTCTTGAGTTACCCTCTTACTCTTAATGTATTTAGAGACCATCTTAGGGTTTTCCTTAATTTTACTAGCCAAGAACTTTCCGTGCTCTTAGCATTTCTCATATCCTTTTTAATTTTGCCTCTTAACTTTCTATTTTCCTCTAAAGATTCTATAGTATTTAGCCATTGGTATATGACATAAGCATCCCTTTTTTTCTTTATCCTCTCCTGTAAGTCCCTAGACATCCGGGGACTCTAGAATAATTATTTGCACCCTTTTTCTTTAAGGGCACATGTTTGGCCTGAGCCTTCCAGATCTCCTCCTTGAATGCCTCCCACTGTTTCGACACTGATTTACCCACAAGTAGCTGTTTCCAGTCCACTGTGGCCAAATCACTCCTTAACTTAGCAAAGTTAGCTTTTCCTCAATTCAGGACTTTTACTCCAGGCCTATCCTTGTCCTTATCCATAACCAACTTGAATCTGACTGAATTATGGTCACTGGCACCATGTTTCAGAATAAGAGGTTGCCCATTTAAAATGGAAATGAGGAAGAATTTCTTTTCCAGAGGTTCATGAATCTTTGGAATTCTCTTTCCCAGAGAGCTGTGGAGGCTGGATCATTGAATATAGTTAAGGTGGAGAGAGACAGATTTTGAATGATAAGGGAGTCAAGGGTTATGCGGAGCGGGCAGGGAAGTGGAGTTGAGGCCAAGATCAGATCAGCCATGATCTTATTGAATGGCGGAGCAAACTTGAGGGGCTAAATGGCCTACTCCTGCTCCTATTTGTTTTGTTCTGATGTAAGCCAAACAAGGGAGGATTTGCTCCTGGATCTAGTAATGGTAAATGCATAAGAGCATATAGAGAAATAAAAGTATGGGAACATCGAGTCAATAGTGACCATAATATAAGGTAATAATTGAGAAGGACATAAGCATAGCAAAGACCAGGGTAATAGATTGGAGAAAAGTTGTTTTTGTGGGCTGAGAATAGAATTTGGGAAAATAACAATATTGGCAAACAATGATGTCGAATAGCAATGGGAAACATTTAAAATGGTTTACAAAAGAGTACAGGGAAAATATACTTGGCTAAAAAAAAAAACAACAGATTAAACATTAATGAGACATCATGGATGAATAAAGACAGAAGGGAAAAATTGAGGGTAAGGAAAGAGGCGTACAAAGAGTACATCGACAGCAGGGGAAAGCATGGCAAGGGAGAATATAAAGAGATTAGGAGAGAAGTAAAAAAAATAATCAGGGAGGCAAAGAGGAACTATGAGATGAAATTATCAAGGAACATAAAACAAAATAGTAAAATATTCTCCAGGCACATAGATAAAAAAGGAAAGTCGAGATAACATGACAGGCAGCAATAACGAAATAACAGAAATATTAAATAATTATATTGATTCTGTTTTTACCAGGGAGACAGATCAGGTGGACAAGACATTGGAAGATTAGATTAGAAATTATATAACCTAATTTAAAATAAAAAGAGGAGAAATATTAAATAAGCTAATAAAACTCTAGGAGGATAAACCTCTGGTGTTAAGTATCAAATAACTCCACGAGGCTAAGTACGGTGAGCTCGTTCAGGCATGACCTACTCCAATTTATTTACTCTCAAAGTGAGGATTCAACATTATATACACGGCTTGCACGTGTCTGCCAGTAACCATTAGGACTCTGACAGTCACGCCCTCCGGTGGCAAGTAAAACCCAGTTAACATACATAACATCATTCCCCGCAAAGTCCTTGGTACATGTTGCATTTACAAGTTGAGACGGTTCGGGGCCTTCCGCTCTCTGGTTGATCTTCTCAGTTCGAACCCAAGCTTGGGTGAGTTTATAGGACCATTGCTGCATTGCGGAGCAGTCAGTCTGACAGGGCTGTCGGGGATGATAGTTTCGTCTTGGTGAATGACACAAGGGTCAACTGATGGTTGGATGTGTGTTGGTTGTTTGATGATGATGTCATCTTCAATTTGTTCTGGGTTGTCTGTGAATCACAGTTTGGTTTGGTCGATGTGCCTCTTGCGCGTTTGACCATTTTATAGTTTGACTACAAACACCTGTTCCTCTCCTTGGCCAAAACCGTGCCAGCAACCCACTTTGTACCATGACCATAATTCAGGACAAACACAGGGTCATGAACAGCAATGCCACGTGATACGGCCGTGCGATCGTGGTACCATTGCTGCCATTGCCTTCTGGTTTCGACATGATCATTGAGATTCAGGTGTACAAGGGAGAACCTGGTTTTGAGGCCTCTCTTCATTAACAGCTCGGCAGGAGGGATCCCGGTAAGCGAGTGGGGTCTCGTCCGGTAACTGAGCAGAATGTGAGACAAGCGGGTCTGTAGGGAGCTGTGAGTCATGCCATTTAGGCTATGCTTAATGGTTTGAGCAGCCCGCTCTGCTTGACCGTTAGACGCGGGTTTGAAAGGGGCAGTCCTGACATGCTTGATGCCATTACAGGTTGTAAACTCGTGGAACTCCGAACTGGTGAAACACGGTCCGTTGTCGCTGTCAAGGACATCGGGCAGGCCATGGGCGGCAAACATGGCCTGGAGGCTTTCAATCGTGGCTGTGGACATGCTGGATGACATGATTACGCATTCAATCCATTTGGAGTAAGCGTCCACTAAAAACATATTGCCGAGAAAGGGGCCGGCAAAGTCTGTGTGGACCTTGACCGCGGTTTGGATGGCCATGACCACAGACTCAGTGGAGCCTCCACAGGTTGCAAGTGTTGCACTGATGCACGCATGACTCCAAGTCTGAATCAATGCCGAGCCACCAAACGTGAGACCTGGCAATGGCCTTCATCATGACAATGCCTGGGTGGGTACTGTGTAAATCTCGCACAAAAGTTTCCTGCCTTTTTTTGGCATAATAACATGATTACCCCATAACAGACAATCAGACTGAATAGACAATTCATCTTTGCAGTGGCTGTAAGGCTTAATTTCATCCTGAATTTCCCTGGGAATGGCAGACCAATTTCCATTTAGGACGCACCTTTTTACGTTTGACAGTACAGGATCCTGGCTGGTCCAGGTCCTAATTTGGCAAGCCGTGAAGGGTGACCCCTTGCTCTCAAAGGCATCCATGACCAGCAGCAAGTCTGCGGGCTGCGGCATTTCTACCCCGGTTGTGGGCAATGGTAGCTGGCTCAGCGCATCAGCACAATTTTCAGTGCCTGGTCAGTGGCGGATGACATAATCATAATCGGATAATGTCAGTGCCCATCTTTGGATGTGGGACGAGGCATTGCTCTCAGAAAACAATGAAATGAGCGGCTTTGGTCTGTTTCAAGCTCAAACCGAAGCCCAAACAGGCATTGGTGGATTTTCCTAACCCCATATACGCATGCTAAAGCCTCTTTCTCTACCATACTACAGGCTCTTTCAGCCTTAGAAGACTTCTGGACGCATATGCAACTGGTTGGAGTTTGCCTGATACATTGGCTTGCTGGAGCACACAACCGATCCCATATGATGAGGCGTCGCAGGCCAGCACTAACCGCTTACATGGGTCATCGTGTACCAGTAATTTATTGGAGCATAGCAGGATCCTGGCCTTCTCAAAAGCTCTGTTAGATTTGTCCCAAACCCAGTCATTATCCTTTCTCAGCAACATGTGCAAGGGCTCGAGTAATGTGCTTAAACTCGGTAGAAAGTTACCGAAATAGTTGAGAAGACCCAGGAACAAACTCCGTCACACTCTGGGGTCTGGATGCATTCTTGATGGCCTCTGTCTTCGAGTCCGTAGGCCTTATGCCGTCTGCTGCAATCTTTCTCCCCAGGAATTCGACTTCTGGTGCCATGAAAATGCACTTGGAGCATTTTAGCCTGAGTCTCACTCTGTCCAGACGACGTAGAACCTCTTCCAGGTTGTGCAGGTGTTCGGTGGCGTCGCGATCGGTGATCAGGATGTCATCTTGGAACACGACGGTTCTCAGGACAGACTTCAGCAAACTCTCCATGTTTCTCTGAAATATGGCTGCCACCGAGCGAATTCCGAAAGGGCATCTGTGGTATATAAACAGTCCTTTGTGGTATATAACAGTCCTTTGTGGTATATAAACAGTCCTTTGTGGTATATAAACAGTCCTTTGTGGTATATAAACAGTCCTTTGTGGTATATAAACAGTCCTTTGTGGTATATAACAGTCCTTTGTGGTATATAAACAGTCCTTTGTGGTATATAACAGTCCTTTGTGGTATATAAACAGTCCTTTGGGCGTGTTTTTTCTAAGATTCGACCAGCCCCTGTGTCATGTAAATGGAGATCAGATCCAATTTGGTGAACGACTTCCCCCCCGCTTGTGTTGCAAACAGGTTGTCAGCTTTGGGTAAAGGGTACTGATCCTGTATCGAGACTTGGTTGATCGTTACCTTGTAGTCGCCGCAGATCCTGACCGTGCCATCACTTTTCAACACCGGGACAATTGGACTGGCCCATTCGCTGAACTCGACTGGTGATATGATTCCTTCCTGTTGAAGTCTGTCCAGTTCGATCTTGACCTTCTCCCTCATCATGTACGGAACCGCCCAAGCCTTGAGATGGACGGGTCTTGCATCCGGGCCCAGGTGGATCTGTACCTTGGCTCTCGTGAAGTTGCTGATGCCTGGTTCGAACAACGAGGGAAACTTGCTCAGCACTTGAGTACACGAAGTGTCATCCACTGATGATAAGGCTTTAATATCGTTCCAGTTCTATTTAATTTTCTCAAGCCAACTCCTGCCGAACAGCGTTGGGCCATTGCCTGGAACGATCCACAACAATAAATCATGCACAGCTCCATCGTACGATACTTTTACTGCCGCGCTGCCAATGACTGGTATGAGCTCTTTGGTGTTGGTACGCAGCTTCGCATTGATTGGGCTCAGTTTGGGTCTTTTTCCCTTAGTTTTCCCACAGCTTTTCGAAAGCCCTCTGGCTCATTATTGACTGACTCGCACCCGTGTCCAATTCCATGGATACTAGTACCCCATTTAATTTAACTTCCAGCATTATCGGAGGACTTTTGGTAAAATAATGTACCTCATACACTACTTTGTCCTGTATCTCGGGTTGAGTTGCCTGTGCCACTTGATTCATGCTGGATCGATCATCCTCAGCCATATGGTGTGTCGCAGCATGCTTGCTCGGTTGTGGACACATTTGCTGAAGGTGCCCCATTGTTGCACAGCCTTTACACATGTAATGCTTGAATTGGCATTGATGGGCCCGATGATAACCCCCGCAACGCCAACAAGGTGAGATTTGATTCACCCGCAATGGCGGATTTTGAGCAGTTACAGGTCATACCAATGCGGACGAGTAGGCCCTGCCATGTGCAGCTCTGCCAGCCGACGATATTATTTTATGCACAGTACTTGCCAGTGAGTTTCGATGCTGGGAAGATATCTGTTTCGAGTTTTCGTCTGTGGGCATGCATACCTGGGAGATCGTGATGACCCTGCTCAGGTCTAGAGATTCAGCAGCCAGCAGCTGTCGAAGGATAACCTCATGGCCAATGCCAAGCATGAAAAGTCCTGCAGCATTTCTTCCAACGCAGCTCTGAAGTTGCATGGCCCAGCGAGACGTCTCAGGTCGGCGATAAATTCCGCCAAGTCCTGACCCTCGGAGCGATTGTGCGTAGAGAAACGATACTTCGCCATGATGATGCTTTCTTTCGGTTTAAAGTGGTTCTGAACCAGCGTACACAATTCATCGTAAATGTTATCCATTGGTCGAGTCGATGAGAGTAGATTCTTGATAAGGCCATAAATGTTTGACCCACAAACGGTGAGGAGAACCGCCCTGCGCTTAATTGCATTATCGGTTCCTTCCAATCCGTTGGCTACGAAGAACTGGTCAAGGCGTTCAGTGAAATCCTCCCAGTCTTCTCCTTCCACGAATCTCTCCAAAATTCCAACAGATATGGTTGCGTGAAAGTTCATATTTTTAACTCATCGCCAATTGTTAAGTATCGAATAACTTCACGAGCCTAAGTGTGGTGAGCTCGTTCAGGCGTGACCTTATTCCAGTTTATTTACTCTCAAAGTGAGGATTCGACATGGCTGCCAACATTATATGCATGGCTTGCATGTGTCTGCCATTAACCATTAGGACTCCGACAGTCACGCCCGCTGGTGGCAGGTAAAATCCAGTTAACATACATAATACCTGGGGCTAGATTTTCCATTATTTTTGCATGCATACTGCACACTTAACGTCCAATTTAACGCTGAAATGAGGTATAACGCCCATATATCGCCCGCTTAGCCACAAAATGTAAAGTAACGCCCATTTCTCGGTTACTTATTGCTGAGCATTACTTTCGGTATGTACGTAACGCCGATAAAAAATAATACTGCCCGTCCATTTTTTTTGGGCGGAAAGATCACACTTGCCAAAACTAACGGCCAGAAAATCGGCCAGCGTTACTTTTGGCGCCTCGCACACATCTCGCCAACAATATCGCGCGCCGAAAAAAACTTTGTGAAAAAGTTGCTCTGACCTGAATTAATCAAAGCGGGATGGACGCCATTTTCTAAATCGCAGGTCGCATCATTTAAAAGGCTGCTCTGCTTCAACTTTGGGGTAGTTTGGATATACTCTGGAGGTCTTTTAAGGTGATGTGAACATCTGAACAAACATCTTATCATACTGTGGACGATTGGAATTTACCTTAGGTGTCTTAGTGGGGACATTTATTGTTTGTGAACGATCGGTGTAATACTGATAGTTATTGGAATGGGGCCTGTCATTTCGCAGCCTGTCTTGATGGGTACGCACATGCTGCAGACTAGAGATGGCAGAAGATATATTCGACAGCATTATATACTCAATCTAAGACGTGCCAGACTGATGAGAAGGACCAGACCTTACACCCCCCCGCACTTATAGGGAGAAGCGGTCTTACCTCAACTTGTCCGATAACACCTGCATTAGGAGACTGCGCTTCCACAAGGAGGTTATCAGTGAGATATGCCAGCTCATCAGGTGAGATCTGCAGCCTGCCAGCACCATCAGGACCGCACTGTCCATCGAGGTCAAGGTCACCGCGGCACTGTCGTTCAACGCCGGTTCCTTTCAGGCCTCAGCTGGTGAGATTTGTGCTATATCTCAGCATGCCACACATTGCTGCATTAGACAGATCACTGAAGCCCTTTACGCTTGTAGGATGGACTTTATCAGCTTCCCCATGACCATTGAGGCTCAGACTGAGAGGGCTTTAGGATTCTACCAAATTGCCAACTTACCCAAGGTGCAGGGAGCAATAGACTGTATGCACATCGCTATGCGGGCACCTTTTCAGGATGCAGAGGTTTTTAGGAACTGCAAGGGATTCCTGAATGTGCAACTCGTTGTCGACCACCAGCAAATAATTATGGCAGTGAATGCCAAATTTCTGGGCAGCATCCATGATGCTCACATCCTGCATGAGAGCGCTGTATCTGACATGTTTACTGGAGTTCAGAAGAATGAGAGGGGACCTCATAGAAACGTTTAAAATTCTGACGGGTTTGGACAGGTTAGATGCAGGAAGAATGTTCCCAATGTTGGGGAAGTCCAGAACCAGGGGTCACAGTCTAAGGATAAGGGGTAAGCCATTTAGGACCGAGATGAGGAGAAACTTCTTCACCCAGAGAGTGGTGAACCTGTGGAATTCTCTACCACAGAAAGTAGTTGAGGCCAATTCACTAAATATATTCAAAAGGGAGTTAGATGAAGTCCTTACTACTCGGGGGATCAAGGGGTATGGCGAGAAAGCAGGAATGGGGTACTGAAGTTTCATGTTCAGCCATGAACTCATTGAATGGCGGTGCAGGCTAGAAGGGCCGAATGGCCTACTCCTGCACCTATTTTCTATGTTTCTATGTTTCTATGTTACCAGTCAGCCACAAGGTCAATGCTGGATACTTGGTGACAAAGGATATGGCGTCGCTACCTGGCTGATGACCCCACTGCGTGACACCCACACCGAAGCCGAGGAGCGATACAATGCGAGCCACAGAGCCACTCGCAATATCGTCGAGAAAACCATTGGAGTGCTTAAGCAGCGCTTTAGATGCCTGGACCACTCAGGTGGAGAGCTCCAATACCATCCTGAACAATAACTCAATTCGTGGTGGTGTGCTCAATGCTGCACAACTTGGCTATCAGGAGTGTGAAACATGTAAACTTGTATTTATTCTGCACAGCCACGAGACGGCTCATCCCCTGGAGTCCCAAGGGATCCCATAATCCCTTGGGAGCACAGGTATTTAAGGAGGCTTCACAGGTTGGAGAGGCACTCTGGAGACCTGCAATAAAAGACTATGGTCACACTTTACTTTGAGCTCACAGTGTTCAGTCTGACTCTTTCTCCATACACAACAACTGGCGACAAGATACAGATAGCGAACCCAAAGATGCAGAGAACAGTGGGCATCCTGGAGAAATTCTCGGAGGGAGATGATTGGGAAACTTGTGTGGAGTGACTCGACCAATATTTCATGGCCAACAAGCGAGATAGGGAAGAGAGCGCTGCCAAACGAAGGGCGATCCTCCTCACTGTCTGTGGGGCACCAATGTATGGCCTCATGAAGAATCTGCTCACTCCAGCGAAACCCACGGAGAAATCGTACGACGACTTGTGCACACTGGTCCGAGAGGATTTGAACCTGAAGGAAAGCGTTCTGATGGCGAGGTACCGGTTCTAAACCTAAAAAAGATCTGAAGGCCAGGAAGTGGCGAGTTATGTTGCCGAGCTAAGATGCTTTGCAGGACATTGCAAATTTGAAGGACATTTGGAGCACATGCTCAGAGATTTTTTCGAACTTGGCATTGGCCATGAAACCATACTTTACAAACTTTTGACTGTAGAGACCCCAACCTTGAGTAAGGCCATAGCGATAGCCCAGGCGTTCATTGCCACCAGTGACAATACGGAGCAAATCTCTCAGCACACAAGTGGTGCTACAAGTACTGTGAACAAAGTGATGTTGTTTTCGAATCGTCACATACAGGACAGGTCACACATGCCTGCAGCTGAATGTCTGCAGATGTCTCAGAGTCCACCATCAAGGGTGATGAATGCAAGGCCATTAACACCTTGTTGGCGCTGCGGGGGTGATCATCGTTTCCATTCATGCCGATTCAAAGAATACGTTTGCAAGGCTGTGGAACAATGGGATACCTCCAACGAGGGTGCAGGCCAGCTGCAAAGCCTGTTAAACCTGCAAACCACCATGTTGCAGAGGAGGACAGATCCACGGAGGATCACGATGAACCAGAGCCTCAGATCGAGGAGGCAGAGGTACATGGGGTGCACACATTCACCACGAATTGTCCCCCGATAATGCTGAATGTTGAACCAAATGGACTCCCGGTGTGAATGGAGCTGGACATGGGCGCGAGCCAGTCCATCATGGGCAAAAAGACTTTTGAAAGGTTGTGGTGCAACAAGGCCTCAAGGCCAGTCTTAACTCCAGTTCGCATGAAACTAAGAACTTACACAAAAGAACTGATTCCTGTAATCGGCAGTGCTACCGTAAAGGTCATCTATGATGGAGCGGTGCACAAGCTACCACTCTGGGTGGTACCGGTCGATGGTCCCACGCTGCTCGGCAGGAGCTGGCTGGGAAAGATACGCTGGAACTGGGATGACTTCATGTGCCCAGGTCTTAAACAAATTTCCTTTGCTGTTCAAACCAGGCATCGGGAAATTCCAAGGAGCAAAAGTGCAGATCCACCTAATTCCGGGGGCGCAACCCATCCATCACAAGGCGAGAGCAGTACTGCACATGATGAGAGAAAGGGTAGAGATCGAGCTAGACTGGCTGCAAAGAGAGGGCATCATTTCACCAATCGAGTTCAACGAGTGGGCCAGTCCTCTCGTCCCAGTCCTCAAGGGAGATGGCACCATCAGAATCTGTGGCGATTACAAAGTAACTATCAATCATTTCTCCCTGCAGGACCAATACCCACTACGAAAGGCCAACGACCTCTTTGCAATGCTGGTGGGAGGAACAATGTTCACAAAGCTGGATCTGACTTCAGCCTACATGACGCAGGAACTGGAGGAATCATCGAAGGTCCTCACCTGCATCAACACGCACAAGGGTCTTTTTGTTTATAACAGATGCCCGTTTGGAATCCGATCAGCGGCGGCGATATTCCAAAGAAACATGGAAAGTTTATTGAAGTCAGTCCCGCACACCGTAGTCTTCCAGGACGAGATCTTGGAACACAGTCGAGCACCTGCAGAACCTGGAGGAGGTTCTTAGTCGACTCAACCACGTGGGGCTCAGGTTAAAACGCTCGAAGTGCGTTTTCCTGGCGCCTGAAGTGGAGTTCTTGGGAAGGAGGATTGCGGCGGATGACATCAGGCCCACCAACACGAAGACGGAGGCAATCGAGAACGCACCGAGGCCACAGAACGTGACGGAGCTGCGGTCGTTTCTGGGACTCTTGAACTACTTTGGTAACTTCTTACCGGTCTCAGCACACTGTTAGAACCACTGATGTCTTACTACGAAAAGGGGATGAATGCCTTTATAAAAACGAGAAAATTGTTATGGTGAAACAAATTGCTTGTGTTGTATGATCCATGTAAGCGTTTGGTACCAGCATGTGATGCGTCGTCATATGGCGTCGGGTATGTATTGCAACAAGCTAATGATTGTTGGAAACTGCAACCGGTTGCTTATGCATCCAGGAGTCCGTCTAAGGCTGAAAGAGCCTGCAGCATGATTGAGAAAGAAGCGTTAGCGTGTGTCTATGGGGTAAAGAAAATGCATCAATACCTGTTTGGGCTAAAATTCGAATTGGAAACTGACCATAAGCCACTTATATCCTTGTTTTCCGAGAGTAAAGGGATAAATACCAACGCATCGGCCCGCATCCAGAGATGGGTGCTCACGTTGTCCGCACACAACTACGCCATCCGCCACAGGCCAGGCACAGAAAACTGTGCCGATGCTCTCAGTAGGCTGCCATTTCCCACCACAGGAGTGGAAATGGTGCAGCCTACTGATCTAGAACTGTTGTTATGGAAGCATTTGAGAGTGAGCAATTACCCGTCACTGCCCGGCAGATCAAAACCTGGACAAGCCAGGACCCCTTATTATCTCTAGTCAAAAGCTGTGTGCTTCACGGGAGCTGGTCCAGTGCCCCAGTGGAAATGCAGGAAGAGATAAAGCCATTCCAGCGGCGCAAAGATGAAATGTCTATACAGGCAGACTGCCTTCTGTGGGGCAATCAAGTTGTGGTCCCCAAGAAGGGCGGAAACACTTTCATCAATGACCTCCACAGTACTCACCCAGGCATCGTAATGATGAAAGCGATAGCCAGATCCCACGTGTGGTGGCCCGGTATCGATGCGGACTTAGAGTCCTGCATTCACAGATGTAATACATGCTCGCAGTTAAGCAATGTACCCAGGGAGGCGCCGCTAAGTTTATGGTCTTGGCCCTCCAAACCGTGGTTTAGGGTACACGTCGACTATGCAGGCCCGTTCTTGGGTAAAATGTTCCTTATGGTTGTAGACGCGTACTCCAAGTGGATTGAATGTGAGATAATGTCGGCTAGCACATCCGCTGTCATTACTGAAAGCCTGCGGGCCATGTTTGCCACACACGGCTTACCTGATGTCCTGGTGAGCGACAACGAGCCATGTTTTACCAGTGCTGAGTTCAGAGAATTCAGACCCATATCGGGATCAAACATGTCACATCTGCCCCGTTTAAACCAGCGTCCAATGGTGAGGCAGAGAGAGCAGTGCAAACCATCAAGCAAGGCTTGAAGAGGGTAACTGAAGGCTCATTGCAGACTCGCCTATCCTGAGTCCTGCTTAGCTCCCGCACGAGACCCCACTCACTCACTGGGATCCCACCTGCTGAACTGCTCATGAAAAGAGCACTTAAGACAAGGCTCTCGTTAGTTCACCCTGATCAACATGAACAGGTCGTGAGCAGGCGGCTTCAACAAAGTGCATACCATGATAGCGCAAATGTGTCACATGAGATTGAAATCAACGATCGTGTATTTGTATAAAATTATGAACAAGGTCCCAAGTGGCTTCCCGGCACTGTCGTGGCCAAAGAGGGGAGCAGAGTGTTTCGGGTCAAACTTTCAAATGGACTCATTCATCGGAACCAAATCAAACTCGGGTTCACAGACTATCCTGAGCAACCCACCTTGGACCCTATCTTTTTTAATCTCCCAACATACACACCAGTGGCAACCGGCACCATGGTCGACCACGAAGCAGAACCCATCATCCACAACAGCCCAGCAGGGTCCAACACACCAGGCAGCCCAGCAAGGCCAGCTGCACAGCAGCCTAGCGAGGGCCCAACAAATGATACAACAACCCCAGCTTTCACACCGAGACGATCAACCAGGGCAAGAAGGGCCCCAGATCGACTCACCTTGTAAATAGTTACACTATTGACTTTGGGGGGGAGGAGTGTTGTTATTTATGTAAACTTGTATTTACTTTGAACAGCCACCAGAGGGCTCATCCCCTGGAGTCCCAAGGGATCCCATAATCCCTTGAGAACACAGAGTATTTAAGGAGACTTCACAGTTTGGAGAGGCACTCTGGAGACCTGTAATAAAAGACTAAGGTCACACTTTACTTTGAGCTCACAGTGTTCAGTCTGATTCTTTCTCCATACACGACAACTGGCGACGAGATACAGATAGCGAACCCCCTGCACTCGCTGCACTCCTCAATAGCAAGAATGTCCTTCCTCAGATTAGGAGACCAAAACTGAACACAATATTCAAGGTGTGGCCTCACCAAGGCCCTCTACAACTGCAGTAAGACCTCCCTGCTCCTATACTCAAATCCTCTAGCTATGAAGGCCAACATGCCATTTGCTTTCTTCACTGCCTGCTGTACCTGCATCCAACTTTCAATGACTGATGTATCGTGACACCCAGGTCTCGTTGCACCTTCCCTTTTCCTAATCTGCCACCATTCAGATAATATTCTGGCTCCCTGTTTTTGCCCCCAAAATGGATAACCTCACATTTATCCACATTATACTGCATCTGCCATGCATTTGCCCACTCAGCTAACCTGTCCAAGTCACCCTGCAGCCTCTTAGCATCCTCCTCACAGCTCACACTGCCACCCAGTGTAGTGTCATCTGCAAACTTGGAGATATTACATTCAATTCATTCGTCGAAATCATTAACGTATTTTGTAAATAGCTGGAGTCCCAGCACTGAACCTTGCGGTACCCCACTAGTCACTGCCTGCCATTCTGAAAAGGACGCGTTTATTCCTACTCTTTGCTTCCTGTCTGCCAACCAGTTCTCTATCCATGTCAGTACATTACCCCCAATACCATGTGCTTTACTTTTGCACACTAATCTCTTGTGTGGGACCTTGTCAAAAGCCTTTTGAAAGTCCAAATACACCACATCCACTGGTTCTCCCTTGTCCACTCTACTAGAAATTTCTTCCTCAAAAAATTCTAGAAGATTTGACAAGCATGATTTCCCTTTCATAAATCCATGCTGACTTGGACTGATCCTGTCACTGCTTTCCAAGTGCGCTGCTATTACATCTTTAATAATTGATTTCAACATTTTCCCCACTACCGATGTCAGGCTAACTGGTCAATAATTCCCTGTTTTGTCTCTCCCTCCTTTTTTTAAAAAGTGGGGTTACTTTAGCCACCCTCCAATCCACTGGAACTGATCCAGAGTCTATAGAATGTTGGGAAATGACCACGATTTCTATGGCCACGTCCTTAAGTACTCTGGGATGCAGACTACAGGCCCTCGGGATTCAATCCCATCAATTTCCCCAACACAATTTCCTGACTAATAAGGATGTCCTTCAGTTCCTCCTCGCTAGACCCTTGGTCCACTATTATTTTCGGGAGGTTATTTGTGTCTTCCTTAGTGAAGACAGAACCAAAGTATTTGTTCAATTGGTCTGCCATTTTCTTGTTCCCCATTATGAATTCACCTGATTCTGACTGCAAGGGACCTACATTAGTCTTCACTAATCTTTTTCTCTTCACATATCTGTAGAAGTTTTTGCAGTAAGTTTTTATGTTCCCTGAAAGCTTATTCTCGTATTCTATTTTCCCCATCCTAATTAAAGCATTAGTCCCCCTCTGCTGGATTCTAAATTTCTCCCAGTCCCCAGGTTTGCTGCTTTTTCTGGCCAATTTATATGCCTCTTCCTTGGATTTAACACTTTCCCTAATTTCCCTTGTTAGCCACGGTTGAGCCATCTTCCCCTTTTTATTTTTACGCCAGACAGGGATGTACAATTGTTGTAGTTCATCCATGTGATCTTTAAATGTCTGCCATTGCCTATCCACCGTCAGCTCTTTAAGCATCATTCGCCAGTCTATTCTAGCCAATTCACGTCTCATACCATCGAAGTTACCTTTCTTTAAATTCAGGTTCTGAATTAACTGTGTCACTCTCCATCTTAATGAAGAATTCTACCATATTATGGTCACTTTTCCCCCAGGGGCCTCGCACGACCAGATTGCTAATTAATCCACCCTCATTACACAAGACCCAGTCGAGGATGGCCTGCTCTCTAGTTGGTTCCTCGACATATTGGTCTGGAAAACCATCCCTAATACACTCCAGGATTTCCTCCTCCACAGCACTGCTACCAGTTTGGTTAGCCCAATCTATATGTAGATTAAAGTCACCCATGATAACTGCTGTAACCTTATTGCACGCATCCCTAATTTCCTGTTTGATGCCATTCCCAACCTTCCTACTACTGTTTGGTGGTCCGTACACAACTCCCACTAATGTTTTCTGCCCTTTGGTGTTTCGCAGCTCTACCCATATAGATTCCACATCATCCAAGCTAATGTCCTTACTGACTCTTGCGTTAATCTCCTCTTTCACCAGTAACGCTACCCCACTTCCTTTTCCTTCCTGTCTATCCTTCCTGAATATTGAATACCCCTGGATGTTGAGTTCCCAGCCTTGGTTACCCTGGAGTCATGTCTCCGTAATCCCAATTACATCATATCCGTTAACAGCTATCTGTGCAGTTAATTCATCCACCTTATTACAAAGGCTCCTCGCATTGAGACTCAGAGCCTTCAGGCTTGTTTTTTTAACACTCTTTGTCCTTTTAGAGTTATGTTGTAATGTGGCCCTTTTTGATTTTTGCCCTTGATTTCTGTGCCCTCCACTCTTGTTTTTCTCCTTCCTATCTTTTGCTTCTGCCTCCTTTTTACTTCCCTCTGCCTCCCTGCGAAGATTCCCATCCCCCTGCCATATTAGTTTCAACCCTCCCCAACAGCACTAGCAAACACTCCGCCGAGGACATCTGTTCCGGTCCTGCCCAGGTGCAGACCGTTCGGTTTGTACTGGTCCCACCTCCCCCAGAACTGGTTCCAATGTCCCAGGAATTTGAATCTCTCCCCCTTGCACCACTCCTCAAGCTATGTATTCATCTGAACTATCCTGCTATTCCTACTCTGACTAGTACGTGGCACTGGTAGCAATCCTGAGATTACTACCTTTGAGGTCCTACTTTTTAATTTAGCTCCTAGCTCCCTAAATTCAGCTTGTAGGACCTCATCCCATTTTTTACCTATATTGTTGGTACCTACATGCTCCATGACAGCTGGCTGTTTACCCTTTCCCTCCAGAATGCCTTGCAACAGCTCTGAGACATCCTTGACCCTTTCACCAGGGAGGCAACATACCATCCTGGATTCTCGTTTGCGGCTGCAGAAACATCTATCTATTCCCCTTACAATAGAATCCCCTTTCACTATAGCTCTCCCACTCTTTTTCCTGCCCTCCTGTGTAGCAGAGCCACCCATGGTGCCATGAACTTGGTTGCTGCTGCCTTCCCCTGATGAGCCATCTCCCCGAACAGTACCCAAAACGGTATATCTGTTATGGAGGGAGATGACCGCAGGGGACCCCTGCACTACCTTCCTTCCCCTACTCTTCTTGCTGGTCACCCATTCCCTATCTGCCTGTGTAACCTTTACCTGCAGTGTGACCAGCTCACTAAACGTGCTATTCACGACATCCTCTATGCCCCCGCCCCTCTCTCGACCGCAGGAAAGTACCCATGGTGGCTACATAGCTTTAAGACTCTTAGATCAGCAGCTCATAAATGAGCGCTTTGCTTTAAAGAACGTTGCTGTTATTTACAAAGCTGCAACACTGCTGGGTGTGCAGGCCATACATGGTGTGCATCACCTTGGTGACAGTTAAAGTTTAAGTTGATTCAAGTTAAGTGTAATTATATCCTTTCATGTTAAGGAATCACCAGTGTGTAACAGTGCAGCTATCTGAGACAATGCACAACAAGGTTATATGATCTAAAAAACATTTAATCCAACCATTTGTGTGAAATCATAATTATAACTGTAAAAATCACCCCAGCCCCACCCCACAACAAATTTATCACATTTACATAATTCGATTGGTCACCATTTCCAGCAACACAGAACACAAATGCAAACCAGCAAGGTAGCCCCCTCACCCCTTCCCCTGGCACTCCCTCCAAAATAGCATCAACAACATAAAAATATGCCCAAGACAACACCTGCGGCCATGCACCTTACTTTCCTTCCCCCCCTCCCGCTTCTCCTCCCCACCTCCACCCATTCCCCTCCTGATTCCAAGCTGCCTGGCTGAAGAGCTCCTCAGGTGTTGCTTCATTGGGGGTGATGACGGCAGTACTGCTGCTTGGACGGTACCGAGATGGGAACGGTTCCGAGGTGGGAATGTGCTCTGAGCTTGAAGCAAGATCTTCCTCCTGGCTCTCGTGTCATTAGCAATGGGGGTGCGGCACCTTGGGGTGCAGTACCATGCTCCGGGACCACTGGGAGGTCTCTGCCACCAGTGTTCCTGGCTATCAGCTCCAGAGCCTCCGCCATCTGCAGCACGTACTCGGTCCTGGTGACGGACATGCTGGCCAGCTGGAGGGATACGCCCCCCCCATTGTCTGTTGGATCTGCTGACCTATATCAACACTCCTCCTGGATAAGTGTACCATGTCCCCGCTCAGATCTGCCACTCGTGGAGCAGACCTGCTGCGTCGAACCAACCTCCGCTTGGTCGGCGCCATCCTGGAGACACCTGGGGTGCCCTGTGGCAAGGTGCTTGGGCCCGGTACCTCCACGGTGGAGTGGGAATGGCCGCAGGAGCACTAGATGTTTTTGGTGGTTGGGGATGCAGGCTCCTCGAAGTCGGCACTCTCATCCATTGAGAAGGGACCCAGCAGATGCACGGGCAAGAATCATTGCTCATCAGCACCAGATGGAGGAGAGTCCGGCGAGTCCGTCCCTTCCGCCCCCAGCTTCTGGGCTCGGTGTTCCTGATGGGGCTGTGCTGCTGGCTGAGCTGCAAAACATAAATGAGTTTATTAGAGGAGAAGGGGGTGCTGGAGTCACAAGGTGAGTCCCGCGCAACACACAGCATATGCACGACAATAGCAACACCGCTATCAAGATCATCACAGGCATCACATTTCATGATGATCACCAAATTTTGCATTGCAATGATTCTCATGAGGACATCATTATTTAGAGAAGAATTTTATGATTCATCTATCATATAATATTGGTCGGATATGAGTGGCTGTGGCATCTATTGACTTTACATCACGCAATGGTGTATACTTTATTCACGTGGCATCACATCAGGCTCTGCTGCTGCTTGCATGGCTGACCAGGGGTGGGTCCCCACTAGTGCCAGCTACCGCTCCTTGATGACGGTGAGGTCAATGATGACTGGTGGCCCCCCACCCGTTTGCCTCTGCTCGGCCCTATTCCTCGAAAGCTTCTTCTGTAAAAGGTAACAACAGCACGGCATGGCATGAGATCATTGCATGATATCATTGCTAGGTACTGTCACAGAGACTGATACAACACATAACCGACAGATGTAATCATGATTATAATGAAAATGATCATTCTTTACCTAAAGACGTACACCGTGACCGCAGGCTTTGAGTTTAACCTTCCCGGTATAAGTGCAAGACATCACATCTGATTTTAATCACTCATTACACTTACAATTCCAATGATATAAATATATAAGTACATGTAAATAAATGTAATACTCTGGCGGATCCGACAAGGTCATTCCATCGCTTGCGGCATTGGTTGCTCTCACATACCTCGTTGGTGCCTGACGAGACCACCTCGGCTATCTCGGCCCATATCCTCTGGTAGGCCTTTGAGGTGGGCTTCCCACGCCCTCCCTGGGTCAATTTACCCCAGCGTGTCTCAACCTCCTGCATGAGGGAGGCATTTGCCTCGTCCGAGAACCTCCTTGCTCTTTTGCGTCCTCCCAATTGTTCCTCTCCCAGCTCACTGCTTTCACCAGCGTCCTCAGTCTCCACAGCGTGCTGGGTTGCCTCCTCCATCCCTTCCATGTTAAATATTATTTTTTCCACAAAAACTTGGTGCCAACTTTATGCTTAGTAGGCTTTTTGCTGCTGGTGAATCTCCCTCGTGCCTCCCACAACAGCCAAAGAAGCACACACCACACGCACACACGTGTTCAATCCCTCTCTGCTCCCTCTCTCTGTGTCTCCTCTTATGCGCATGTAATGATGACCCCTGACCTGAAATGCGGGAAACGAGCATTGCCATGCCATTGTTATGGTCGGCGACACTTTACGGCAGAAGGTCAAAAAAGTTTAACGCGAACACCCATTTCAGATCGCTCGCGGTAACGCCCATTTTCAAAAATGGTAAGTTAGAGTTTTGGAAATGGGCGACACTCCGGCAATCTCAAAACCCATTTTTATTACCCTCGCTGGAAATAATGCCCATTTTTGGCAGATCTGCACAAAAGTGGAAAGTCTCGCCCCTGGTCTGGATGGATTGCATCTGCGCATTTTAAAAGAATCTAGGGAAGAGATAGCAGAGGCACACATATTTAATAATTCATTAGAAAAAGGTGTAGAGCCAGAGGACCGGCGTATAGCTAACAGCATACATATATTTATGATTAACATCGGTGCGGTAGGAAGGATAATATAATCCCTACTAAAAGAGAAAATAGAAAAACATCCAGAAACCAAAAATGTAATTAAAAAATGGGTCGACACAGATTTCAAAAGGGAAAGTCTTGCTTGACCAACCTCATTGAGTTCTTTGAAGAGGTAACAGAGAGAGTAGACAAGGATAATGTAGTAGATATTTTGGGCCCAAGTTTCGACCTGGATGCCCGTTTTTCGCGCCACAAAGTGCGCTGAAAAAAAACTTCCAGATTCTCCGGCTCCCTGCAGGTCCTCTTGAGCCTGGCGTGGTGCAGCACGAGTAGTTGGGGGCGGAGCTAAGTCCCTGCGCTGAAAACAGTGCCGGGACCTCTGCACATGCGCGCTACAGTGGGCGCGCATGTGCAGTAGCTCCAGGCGCCCAAAACTGTGTGGGAGGGGCCCGAAGCATGCAGACCCTAGCCCTGGCCAAATGGCCTCATTGGGGCTGTGTGCATAAGGCTGCCTCCCACGCCCAGCTCCTGCTTCCTCCTGACCCAACTCGACTGCCGCTACCCCCCCCCTGCCCCCGGACCCGATCCGACCCCCCGGACTGGACCCGACCGCACTCCCCACCCCCCCCCACACCTGACCTGACCTCTCTCTCCCTCCCCCCCCGACCCGAACCGAACCGACCTCCCTCCCACCACCCCCCCCGACCCGACCCGCGCTCCCGACCTCCCCACCCCGGACCGGACCCGACCCAACCTGACCTCCCTCCCCCCGCCCCCGACACGAACCGACCCGCGCACCCTCCCTCCTGCCTACCCGAACCACGAACCAACCCGACCTGTGCTCCCGACCGCCACCCTGCCCCCTGGACTGGACCCGACCCGCGCTCCCCCCGACCTGACCCGCGCTCCCGACCCCGAGCCCCGACCCGACCCAACGCCACCTACCTGTAAATCTGGTGCTGGGGACGGGCCCTGCCCGAAGTCTTTGGCCCGGCCGGACCCGGCCCGTTCAGCTTCCGCCCCCCCTTCTCCTTTCCCCCCCCGCCACTTCTCCTCTCCACCCTTCTTCTCCTCTCCACCCTTCCCCTTCTCCTCCTCCCCCCTTCCCCTTCTCCTCCTCCCCCCCTTTGCCTTCTCCTCCTCCCCCCCTTTGCCTTCTCCTCCTCCCCCCCTTCCCCTTCTCCTCCTCCCCACTTCCCCTTCTCCTCCTCCTCCCCCCCTTCGCCTTCTCCTCCTCCCCACCCTTCCCCTTCTCCTCCTCCCCCCCTTCTCCTCCTCCTCCCCCCTTCCCTCCCCCTTCTAGCCCATCCCTTCCCCTCTGCCTCCCTCCCTCCCCTCTCCCTGCCCCCCACCTCCCTCTACCCTCCTCCTCCCCCTCCCCTCACTGTCAGAAACACAGACACTGACAGAGAGTGAGAGACACAGACAGACAGACAGACAGAGAGATAGAGACACTGACAGAGACACACTGGGTGGGGGGCATCCCAGCATGCTGTTGGAGGGCTCCTGGTGCTGCAGTCGGTAAGTAGAAAATGTTTTATTTATTGATTTAAAAAAAACATTTCTTATTAATTTTTTTGATTGATTTATTGGTTGATTTATTGATGTTTTTATCATTTATTATTGATGATGGCTCTTTATTTGTAAAACTGAAGTGTTTAATGTTTGTAAACTTCCCTTTAAACCCCCCCCATCCCCCATTCGCTACGCCTGATTTTCTAAAGTGTCGACAAGGTTTTTTCGAGCGTACAAAAATCTTCATTTACTCCATTCTAAGTTAGTTTGGAGTAAGTTTTCACTGCCGAAACTTTGTAAACAGGTGTAAGTGCCTGGACACGCCCCCTTTTGAAAAAAAAATTCTGTTCCAAAGTGAAACTGTTCTAACTGACGAGAACTGGAGCAAATTAAATGCCGAGAATTTGAATTTCTCAGATACTCCGTTCTACACCAGTTGCTCCAAAAAATCAGGAGCAACTGAGGCTGAAACTTGGGCCCAATATATCTAAATTTACAAAAGGCTTTTGATGAGGTGCCACATAATAGATGAACGAATAAGGTCAGAGCATGCGAAGTCAGGGGACAATGAGAAGAATGAATCGCTATCTGGTTGCATGGCAGAAAGCAGAGAGTAGGGGTCAGATTGCATGAGAAAGGGTACAGAG
Organism: Pristiophorus japonicus; assembly: GCF_044704955.1. Lineage (NCBI taxonomy): Eukaryota > Metazoa > Chordata > Chondrichthyes > Pristiophoridae > Pristiophorus > Pristiophorus japonicus. The sequence goes on from NC_091986.1 coordinate 88,565,497, forward strand.
GAGATTTACGAGCATGTTGCCTGGACTGGAGTATTTTAGCTATGAGGAAAGACTGGGTAGGTTGGGGTTGTTTTCTTTGGAACAAAGGAAGCTGAAGGGAGACATAATTGAGGTCTATAAGGTTATGAGGGGTTTAGATAGAGTGAATAGCAAGGACCTAATTTCCTCAGCAGAGGGGTCAATAACCTGTGGGCACAGATTTAAAGTAATTGGTCGGACGTTTAGAGTGGATTTGAGGAGACATTTTTTCACCCAGAGTGTGGTGGGGGTCCTGAACTCACTTCCTGAAATGGTGCAGAGACAGATACCCTCATAGCATTTAAAAAGAACGTGAATATGCACTTGAAGTGCCATAATCTACAAAGCTACAGACCAAGAGCTGGAAAATGGGATTAGGCTGGATAGCTCTTTGTCGGCCGGCATGGACATGATGGGCTGAATGGCCTCCTTTTGTGCTGTAATTTTCTATGATTCTTTGATTATATGGTAAAGGGCAGCTATTCAGAGTTGCAGAAGGTGGGATGTATTCTCACAAGGATCAGTGCTGGGAGCACTGCTGTTATATTAACTATTTAGATTTTGGAATCAAAAACACAATTTCTAAATTTTCAGACAACATTAATAAACTTGCAGATTGGGCATATAATTGGCAAGTGAATTTCAAAATTGATAATTGTGAGGTATTACATTTTGGTAAGAAAAATAAGCAGCTCACATATTCCTTGGAAAATAAGAATCCAAATGGGGTAAAGGAGCAAAATGATCTGGGAGTACAAATACACAAGTCATTGAGAGTAGCAACATAGGTTAATAAGGCCATAAAAAATCAAACCAAGCATTAGGGTTTATTTCTAGTGGAAGTGAATTAAAAAGTAGAGAAGTTATGCTGAACTTGTATCGAACCTTGGTTAGTCCACACTTGGAGTACTGTGTACAGTTCTGGTCGCCATATTATAAAAAGGATATAGAGGCACTGGAGAGGGTGCAAAAAAGATTTACAAGAATGATCCTAGAACTGTGAAGTTATGCCCATCAGGAAAGGATGAACAGGCTGGGTCTCTTTTCTCGTGAAAAATCTTTAAAATTATGAAAGATATTGATAGAGTAGACGCAGAGAGAGTGTTTCCACTTGCGCGTATGAGCAAAACTAGAGGCCATCAATAACAGATAGTCACCAAGGAATCAAATGGGAATTCAGAGAGTGGTGAAGATATGGAACACGCTACCACAGGTAGTAGTTGAAGTGAATAGACAAGATGTACTTAAGGGAAAGCTTGATAAGCATATGCGGGAGAAGGGAATAGAGGGTTATGCTGATAGAGTTAGATGAGGAAGGACTCGAGTGGAGCATAAATGTCGGCATGGACTGATTGGGCTGAATAGCCTGTTTCTGTGCTGTATCTTTTATGCAATTCTATGTAAATATTGTCCCTGAAATTCCGATGTCCTGGGTCCGTAAGAAGTTCCTACGGACCTGGGAAGGCATTGGAAAAGCCGGTTTCCAGCGCGCAATGTGCATGCATTGGAAACCGACATTTCGACCTGTCAAGTTTTTGGTCTTGACAGATGGACGCATCTCGGGAGCTAGGACACTTGCAAGGTAAGATTTCCGATATTTACGAATATCTTGTCCGGCAAATGTCCTTTAAAATCCTGTGCCTGAAAAAGCAGGCGTACAGCCTACTTTTACAGGCACAAGTGGTTAAAAATACACATACAAATAAAAAATAAAGTTATAAAAGCACTTTTTATGTTTAAAACTTCTTTTTTTAAGTCAGAAAACTTTTTTTTATAACAATTTTAATTTAAATGCATGTTAATTGTGTACTTTATTTTCTCTGTTTTGTTGGTTTTTAACTGTTTGCGGGGGGTGGGGGTTTCTCATTCACAGCAACAGGAGTTCCGTACGTATGGAACTCCTATTGCTGTGAATGAGAAACTATACTGTACCTGATTGGCTGCTTCACTAGATCCCTGCCTGCGCACGTCCACATGTGCATGAGCTGCGCGCGCAGTCACCTCTGGGCCTCAGGCCTCGGAAGTTCGGACAGTAGCAGCAGCAGCAGGTAAGTGCGTATCTTATTTCTTTTTTTAGGTTGTTTGCCTGTGGGAATGGTGTTACCGGAATTTCAGGGTCATTAGGCTAAGTCTGGAGACTTATGTAATTTATTTTTCACGTTGAATATCAAGGACTGAGAGAAATATCAGCAAGAGGGAGAGAGAGGCCACTGAGGCTGAATGTTGGGGACGAGCATGGCAAAAATGTCACACAGAACAGCCAAGCTGAACGTCATGTAAAAGAGAACTCGCGAGGCTAAATGGGAAGAACAAAGGAAAATTCTGATAGAATAGAGGCAACCAACGGAAGTGGAATCATCAAGTCTGAGTGTTGAGGGAGGTGGAACATGGCTATGAGATAGTGGGTCTCAACAATTCAAAGTAATTTTTAAAATATCATATCATTCGACATCACGCCTGGTATGTAAATGGTATTTTATAAATTCGGCTATTAACTCAGTGGATTAAAGAAAATAGCTGAGAATGTGAGTGATTTAAAACCTAACTGCAAATATGGGGAGCAAGAGACATTGTTTACTATTTTGGCTTCAATGATAACACTATTAAGCTTAATAAAGTATTCTTCCATCTCTTTTTAATTTGTGGTCTTAATGGACTTGCTCCAGATTGTGGAATTTTACAACAAATTAAATTATATCTCTCAACTTGGTGTTGTGATATATTCACAGAGCACAAGCACACACAGCTTCCTACATGGCAGGCAGCTCTCTTGGAAGCCTGATTCTATTTAATTATTAACTCTGCAGTTGCAGTACACAATACAGCCACATCCACAGTGTGGAGCTACAAACATTACAAGCTTACAGACATTGCACTTCTCCCTCCTGAATGAAGAAATTATTTTCACAAACATCATACATAACTTTCATGTTTATACATAACACAGGATATAAACTTATTTTTTTCCATATTTACAAATTTAACTTTTCCACTTGTTTTCTGTTTCGAAGAGGATTACTTCGCTCTCAGAACCTTCCAAACATGGTGTCTATTTCACACTCATTCGAGGCTCATCCTGAGGAATGTTTTCCTCCACGGAATTTCCTTGATTTTCATTTGAACTAACTCTAACTTCACGCTCTTTGTTTTCCTGACTCGGACTCAGACTTTCATTCTGATTCTCTCCTGGATTTGTTTCCGGTACATTGGATTTAGGATATGCGACTGATGTATCAAAACTATCTGATGAGTCAGAAATAATTGAATCATGCCCACCTTCAACTCCTTCCATGTCTGCGAGGACCACATATCTTCACCATTCTTCCTGCTAACCACTTTAACCATTTATGGTGATGGTTCTTCACTCTCACCTTCTGGTTTAATTTCATACTTCTCTCTTTTACTCTACCCCGATCATGATTCTCTTTCTGTCTTAATTGTTTCTCTTCTACTGACTGTGCCAAATTTGGCTTGAACAACAAGAATCTGGTTCGTGGTTGTCATTTGAGAAACAACTCCGCTGGTGTTCTACCAATAGTTGTATGAGGAGTATTTCGATATATAATCAAAAAATTAGCCAATTTGTGATCCAATGACAACTGACGTTTCCTTGGATTTGGATCTAACTTTTTTTTAATGAGGTCACCTTTTACAATTTGTACAGTGCGCTCTGCTGCACCATTCGAAGCAGGATGGTATGGTGGAACCTTGGTAAGTTTCACACCATTTTTGCTCGTGAATTGTGCAAATTCTTCTGAACGAAATTGTGGTCCATTATCCAAAACAATCTCTTCAGGGAGGCCAAATGAAGAAAATAATTTCTGTAAAATGCCCAATGTTTTACTTGTTGTTATTTTCCACATTGGAAACACCTCAACTCACTTCAAATGGTTATCAATCACAATGAGCAATTGTTGTCCTTCTAACTCAGCAAAATCAATATGTAGCCTTTGCCACACCCTGGGAGGCCATTTCCATGGCTGTAATGGTATTGGTGGTGGTTGCTTGCTTACCGATTGACATGTTGTACACTGACTCACGATGTACTCGATATCTTTATCAAGGCCTGGCCACCATAAATAACTGCATGTAAAACTCTTGGTCAAGCACATTCCCAGGTGCTGGTCATGGAGGTCTCCTAATAATTTGGACCTGAATTTATTTGGTATAACCACTCTTGCACCCCACATGATACAAATTTTGTCGACTGATAATTCATTCCTATGAATGCAGAATGGATGTGTATCTTTGTCTGTTACCTGGTTTGGCCATCCATTTGCAATATACTCATACACCTTTAACATCACTGGGTGACGTTTGGTTGCTCTACCAATCTCTTCAGCTGTGACTGGCAGTTCATCAATGTATGAAAAATAAAACACTTCTTCCCTATCGGGTGTAATTTGTGATGGGGAAGGCAATCTAGACATAGCATCAGCATTACTGTGATCAGCTGATCGTCTGTATTCAATATCATATATATATGCTGTCAAAATCAAAGCCCATCTCTGCATTCGGGCTGCAGCTAATGTTGGAACTGGGGACTTTGGATGGAGGATTGCTGTTTGGGGCTTATGGTCCGTAACGATGGTAAACTTATGACCATACAAGTACTTGTGAAACTTCTTGACCCCAAAAATGAATGCCCAAGCTTCCCTTTCAATTTGCACATAATTACTCTTACTGGCACTGAGAGTGCGTGAAGCAAAAGCCACTATTTCTTCACACTGCCTCCTGAGCGTATGTCTGGAAGGCCTCTGACACAACCCCCTCGTACCCTTGCAGATATAGTATGGCTCTTCATCTCTCCATATCTTGCACCAAGACCGCCACTGCATCGTCGAAAAACCTTGGTGCTCACTTTCTCTCATGTTCAGCCAATCCTCAAAGTATCAGCACAGATTCACTTTTCAAAAAACTCCGACTATTTCTTGCAGCCACAATTCACCTCCTTTTTAAGAGGTGGCAGGCTGACTTTAACTAGCACTCGCCATTTGCGATATCAGGTCCCCTGTTGATGCGTGCAGCCAATGAACAACGTGGGTAGCACAAATTTAATGGCTGCATGCATCGCAATGAATGGGCCTGGGTTAATCACAAACCATGATCCGTCATCCAATTTCGGGGGTTATCCAATTGAACCCCCATATTTCTTAAATCTTTAAACTTTGTAAATGGAGGTAAATAATATTATAAATATATATGTGAAGCCTTTATCTTTCACTATCGGCACTGTGTAATAGTATTGCCTCTTGTCTGTCATGTGACATTGCCACCATACAGCAAATTTAGTAAAACAATGGATGGACCACTGTTGCATTTAAACTACAATGTAACCATAATAAACATCAAAAACTGCACTTCTGATTCTGTGAGAAACTGCAGAAGACTTAATACTGCAACTTAATCTACGTAACATAATGGGTCCAATTTAGCAGTCGAAATAATGGTGAGGCTAACAGTGCTCACCGTTATTAACGTGTAAATCAGACAGCAACTTCCAGTGACCGCACAAGCGCAGTTAAATGCGAAAATCAGGAAGTTGTGTCTGAGATGCCCTGTTCCTCCGGAAGCTGCACAATAAAGGTATCTCGCCGAGAGATTCACCATTGAAATACATTGAACAATGTGATATGGCTGTACTTGCCTGATATATACACACAACACTCGCCTGAAAAAATTAGGGCTTGTCCATTTAAATGTAAGAAACATAGAAACATAGAAACATAGAAAATAGTGCAGGAGTAGGCCATTCGGCCCTTCGAGCCTGCTCCGCCATTCAATAAGATCATGGCTGATCATTCCCTCAGTACCCCTTTCCTGCTTTCTCTCCATACCCCTTGATCCCTTTAGCGGTAAGGGCCATATCTAACTCCCTCTTGAATATATCCAATGAACTGGCATCAACAACGGCAGGGATTTCCATCGGTTGACAACTCTCTGAGTGAAGAAGTTCTCCTCATCTCAGTCCTAAATGGTCTACCTCTTATCCTAAGACTATGTCCCCTGGTTCTGGACATCCCCAACATCGGGAACATTCTTCCTGCATCTAACCTGTCCAGTCCCATCAGAATCTTATATGTTTCCATAAGATCCCCTTCTAAACTCCAGTGAATAAAGGCCCAGTTGATCCAGTCTCTCCTCATATGACAGTTCAGCCATGCCTGCAATCAGTCTGGTGAACCTTCGCTGCACTCCCTCAATAGCAAGAACATCGTTCCTCAGATTAGGAGACCAAAACTGAACACAATATTCCAGGTGAGGCCTCACTAAGGCCCTGTACAACTGCAGTAAGACCACCCTGCCCCTATACTCAAATCCCTTAGCTATGAAGGCCAACATACCATTTGCCTTCTTCACCGCCTGCTGTACCTGCATGCCCACTTTCAGTGACTGATGAACCATGACACCCTGGTCTCATTGCACCTCCCCTTTTCCTAATCTGCCGCCATCCAGATAATATTCTGCCTTCGTGTTTTTGCCCCCAAAATGGATAACCTCACATTTATCCACATTATACTGCATCTGCCGTGCATTTGCCCAGTCACCTAACCTGTCCAAGTCACCCTGCAGCCTATTAGCGTCCTCCTCACAGCTCACACCGCCACCAAGTTTAGTGTTATCCGCAAACTTGGAGATATCACACTCAATTCCTTCATCTAAATCGTTAATGTATATTGTAAAGAGCTGGGGTCCCATAACTGAGCCCTGCGGCACTCCACTCATCACTGCCTGCAATTCTGAAAAGGACCGATTTATCCTGACTCTCTGCTTTCTGTCTGCCAACCAGTTCTCTATCCACGTCAGTACATTACCCCCAATACCATGCGCTTTGATTTTGCACACCAATCTCTTGTGTGGGACCTTGTCAAAAGCCTTTTGAAAGTCTAAATACACCACATCCACTGATTCTCCCTTGTCCACTCTGCTAGTTACATCCTCAAAAAATTCCAGAAGATTCGTTAAGCATGATTTCCCTTTCATAAATCCATGCTGACTTGGTCCGATCCTGTCACTGTTTTCCAAATGCGCTGCTATTTCATCCTTAATGATTGATTCCAACATTTTCTCCACTTCAGATGTCAGGCTAACCGGTCTATAATTATTTTTTCTCTCTCTCCTTCCTTTTTTAAAAAGTGGTGTTACATTAGCTACCCTCCAGTCCATAGGAACTGATCCAGAGTCGGTAGACTGTTGGAAAATGATCACCAATGCATCCACTATTTCTAGGGCCACTTCCTTTAGTACTCTGGGATGCAGACTATCAGGCCCCGGGGATTTATCGGCCTTCAATCCCATCAATTTCCCTCACACAATTTCCCACTTTATAAGGCTATCCTTCAGTTCCTCCTTCTCACTAGACCCACTGTCCCCTAGTACATTCGGAAGGTTATTTGTGTCTTCCTTAGTGAAGACAGAACTGAAGTATTTGTTCAATTGGTCTGCCGTTTCTTTGTTCCCCATTATAAATTCACCTGAATCCGACTGCAAGGGACCTATGTTTGTCTTCACTGAGCTTTTTCTCTTCACATATTTATAGAAGCTTTTGTATTCAGTTTTTATATTCCCTGCAAGCTTCCTCTCGTATTCTATTTCCCCCCTCTTAATTAAACCCTTAGTCCTCCTCTGTTGAATTCTAAATTTCTTCCAGTCCTCAGGTTTGTTGCTTTTTTGAGCCAATGTATCTGCCTCTTCCTTGGCTTTAACAGTATCCTTAATTTCCCTTGTTGGCCATGGTTGAGCCACCTTCCCCATTTTATTTTTACTTCAGACAGGGATGTACAATTGCTGAAGTTCATCCATGTGATCTTTAAATGTTTGCCATTGCTTATCCACCTTCAATCCTTTAAGTATCCTCTGCCAGTCTATTCTAGCCAATTCATGCCTCATACCGTCGAAGTTCCCTTTCCTTAAGTTCAGGACCCTAGTTTCCGAATTAACTGTGTCACTCTCCATCTTAATAAAGAAATCTACCATATTATGGTCACTCTTCCTCAAGGGGCCTCGCACAACAAGATTGGTAATTAGTCCCTTCTCATTACACATCACCCAGCCTAGGATGGCCAGCTCGCTAGTTGGTACCTCGACATATTGGTCGAGAAAACCATCCCTAATACACTCCAGGAAATCCTACTCCACCGCATTGCTACCAGTTTGGTTAGCCCAATCAATATGTAGATTAAAGTCACCCATGATAACTGCTGTACCTTTATTGCACACATCCCTTATTTCTTCTTTGATACTGTCCCCAACCTCGCCACTACTGTTTGGTGGTCTGTACACAACTCCCACTAACGTTTTCTGCCCTTTGGAATTCCGCAGCTCCACCCATACTGATTCCACATCATCCAGGCTAATGTTCCTCCTTACTATTGCATTAATTTCCTCGTTAACCAGCAACGCCACCCCACCTCCTTTTCCTCTCTGCCTATCCTTCTTAAATGTTGAATACCCCTGGATGTTGAGTTCCCAGCCTTGGTCACCCGGAGCCATGTCTCCGTGATGCCAATTACATCATATCCGTCAACTGCTGTCTGCACAGTTAATTCGTCCACCTTATTCCAAATACTCCTCTCATTGAGGCACAGAGCCTTCAGGCTTGTCTTTTTAACACACTTTGCCCCTTTAGAATTTTTCTGCAATGTGGCCCTTTTTGTTTTTTGCCTTGGGTTTCTCTGTCCTCCACTTTTACTATTCTCCTTTCTATCTTTTGCTTCTGCCTCCATTTTCTTTCCCTCTGTCCCCCTGCATAGGTTCCCATCCCCCTGCCATGTTAGTTTAACTCCTCCCCAACAGTGCTAGCAAACACTCCCCCTAGGACATTGGTTCCGGTCCTGTCCAGGTGCAGACCGTCCGGTTTGTTCTGGTCCCACCTCCCCCAGAACTGGTTCCAGTGTCCCAGGAATTTGAACCCCTCCCTCTTGCACCACACTTCAAGCCACGTATTCATCTGAGCTATCCTGCAATTCCTACTCTGACTAGCATGTGGCACTGGTTGCAATCCTGAGATTACTACCTTTGAGGGCCTCCTTTTTAATTTAGCTCTTAGCTCCCTAAATTCGTCTCATAGGACCTCATCCCGTTTTTTATCTATATCTTTGGTACCTATATGCACCACGACAACTGGCTGTTCACCCTCCCTTTTCAGAATGTCCTGCACCCGCTCCGAGACACTTTCGCCCTTGCACCACGGAGGCAACATACCATCCTGGAGTCGCAGTTGTGGCCGCAGAAACGCCTATCTATTCTCCTTACAATAGAATCCCCTATCACTGTGAGAATGTGTAAAGAAGGGTTGCGAAGGTGGTAGATGGATAGAAAGGTGGCAAAAGGATGGAGATAGGGAATTATGGGAAAATAGCTAAAGAAATGTCAAGATGCAGACAACTGCAGAATCAACAGAAAAAAAAGGGGTTACCAAGAGTTGAAGTTGAGGTTAGACACGGGTCATGAGAAAGCCCAAGGCAGCACAAAGAAAGAAAGCAATCCTAGATAGGAAGGGAAAAGTAATAGCTTCTACTGAGAAGGAGGAAGGGAAACTAATTGGGTTCTTCACTGATAAGGGAAGACAGTGTAGCAAAGCTATAACTAACCTGACCTGACACCAGCCCTAATTGGGAGACTTTCTTGCCTGCCATTGGACGTACTCGAGAGGGGAGGCAGAAAGGGATTGGACAGACCAAGTGCTGATCAACTGTGTTCTGTTTTGAAAATGTATATCTACTGTGCTTTTCGCGCTGAAAAGGGGCTTGTCCAGGGGAAGGTAAACAGGCTCTGATTGAGAGTGTCCCTTTGTCTTGACAAGTCCCGGCCGGAGAATCTTCAATAAAGGTCCTTTACAGAAAAGGCAAGGTGTTTGTGTGTCAGTGTATTCGCTGAAACAGATTGAGGGAAAAAGAATCCGTATTAACAACTGTAGCTCTCCCACGCTTTTTCCTGCCCTCCTGTGCAGCAGAGCCACCCACGGTGCTATGAACTTGGCTGCTGCTGCTCTCCCCTGATGCGTCATCCCCCTCAACATTACCCAAAGCGGTGTATCTGTTTTGCAGGGGGATGACCGCAGGGGGCCCCTGCACTACCTTCCTTGCACTGCTCTTCCTGCTGGTCACCCATTTACTATCTGACTGTGTACCCTTTACCTGCGGTAAGACCAACTCACTAAATGTGCTATTCATGTCATTCTCAGCATCGTGGATGCTCCAGAGTTCATCCACCCGCAGCTCCCGTGCCGCAATGCAGTCCGTCAGGAGCTGGAGGCGGATGCACTTCCCGCACACGTAGTCGTCAGGGACACCGGAGGCATCCCTGACTTCCCACATAGTACAGGAGGAGCATAACATGTGTCTGAGCTGTCCTGCCATGACTTAACCCATAGATAAACTTAATTTGACAACAACAATGCTGAATGTTACTTACTGATAAAGAAAAAAAAGAAAAGCTACTGACCAATCACCAGCCAATCACTTACCTCCTTGGCTGTGACGTCACCTTTCAGTTTCTTTCTACTTCTTTTTTGCCTTCTCTCCCTGCTGCAGCTGCACAAGCACGCCTCTCCGACGCTGCTCGATCTCCCGCTGCCTCTCGCCGAACTCACCACGCTGGGCCGTTTTATAGGCCTCCCCAAGCTGCCTCACCAATGCTGCTCGATCTCCTGCTTCCTCTGGCCGAACTCACAATGCTGGGCCTTTTTATAGCTTATAATGGTGTGGTAGCTGTTAACGGTGTGGTAAGTCTTAATTACTGCCTAACGGCACCTAAAATTAACTTTCCGCAAGTGTGGAGTCTCATTCCGTCAAATTTTAATTGTTGTTGGAGAGGTTTAATAAAAATAACTTTTAAAAACTATTTTGTTCTATCTCTTATCTCTCTCTCAATCTTTCTTTCCCTCTCTTTATTTTGCTTTCTGTACCTGATTTGACATTTAACTAAATATTCTAATTGACACTTCCTGGTTTAGACTCAGTGCTGCTTATGAATGATTCTTCACTCTGATTGGTTTAGGAAACACACAGTTGCTTGCCCTGTTCACACAGGCTCCAGACACTCTGTGGAATGTGCCGCACTTTTTGGATAGTTCACTGAGAGGAAATTCCAGTGCAAAAACCCATAAAAAGTCGATAGACAAGTACAAGTGTAACACACGACTGGTGCCGTTTATTCACCACTGACCACAAAATCCAGCCCATTATCTCTTACACAACCATGAATGCTTTTGATTCTTACAAATCACATAACAGTGCACAAGCAAATGAAAATCAAGTAATGGCTTTTCCAGGATTGAATTTCAATTAATGCTATGATTGATTGGAACTCTAGTGCACTAATCATGTTATATTGGCAAGATATTTAAATGTATGTGAATCTCAATCAAACTCAAGTCTGATCCGAATTGCGGAGCATTGCCTCTTATGAGAACAGGTCTTAATATGAACTAATAGAAGTGTTGCTTGATTTGATGAAAGTATCTTTGACATGACAACAAAATCTGTCATTTCTTGGGCCTCTTGTTAAACCATCAGGTTAATATGGGGGAAAAATTGAATGGATGCCGTTTTGGGCGCTAATATTGCCTGGTCGCTAAATTTAGTGACAGGAGATATTTTGCCTCGACGATACCCATATTGATTTATTAGCGCCCTAAGAGTGGAGTGGAGTGCTCAGGGAAGTGTTTCACAATTCTCTTCGGGCGCTAAGCCGGTCATGCTATTGAAGTTCTGGCACTAAAATACCGGCGCTCAAAGAGAAGGTTAGCTGGAAAACATAAAAACTTTTAAAAAATTGCAATTCAACTAATTTAAACATCAGGAACACCAAATAAAGTAAAATCAATGTAAATAAAGTTAAATAAAATCTCTCAAACTTACCTGATACACCAATCTCTTTCATTAGTGCCCCGGGACAGCTCTGCACACCTGCTTTTTCTGGCGTGATTAGCGCCAGGTCGTAAGGCAGTGGAAAACATTCAAGTTGGCTTCCGTGGTGCCACACTGGCACAATATTCCCTGGTGCTAAGTATTAGCACCGCTGCTAAAACCCTAATCAAGTTGGTGAGCGGCGCTAATGTCGCTGTGCCTGGGTGATACCCCTTTCTTGCCCCTGTAGCGCCCCTCGCAAGCGCTAATTGGTGTCGCTAAGCTAGTCATTGTTTCCCCCTAGGTGTATAAATCAGTTTGAAAACTGGATGATTAGTAGAGTTATGTCAGAGTCTGGTGGTGTAGGAACCAATGTTCCCTCTAATTTATTATGGCCCGTGTGGCCCCTGTAACGGGCTGCACAGCTCATTCAAGATTCTGCACGTGTACGGTTTTTCCATTGAAAAGCCGCACAGCTTAACGGGAACATTGGTAGGGACCACTACTGTTTCTAGCTAACATCAATTACTTGGATTCAGAAACTTAATGCAAATTATTTAATTTTAGAAATAACACCAAATTAGAAAGCAGCTCATAAATTACAAAATAATTTAGACTGCATCGGTAAGTTGGCAGGACATTGACAGATATAATTTAATGCAGATGAGTGTAAAGTCCTGTATATAGGAAGGAAAATGTGCAGCACATGTGCCCATGAAAGGTTTTGAAATCATTAAGGATGAAGTTTAAAATGACCGAGGAGTATACTCAACGTATCCAACCAAGCAGAACACGGCATGATTGTGGTTCTGTTTGATTGCAGTTACAATGGTGCTAAATACAACAACCAGAGCAATTTGTCCTCCCTCCTCAATTGTGTTTGTCATCTGCCCATTGATTTGCATGCCAAATTGTTAGAAATGCTTTACATGAGACGGTCTCTGTTAAAGGAGCAGCTTGAACCATTTGTGCTTTTCAGGAAATATTAATTGCATTTGAATCTTAGGATGGCTTGGACAGCTAGACCTCGGTCAAAAACAGAAAATGCTTCAAATACACAGCTGGTCACTCAACCTCTATCGAGCTAAAAGATCGTTTGAAGTTTCAGGGAAAACTTCTCTTCGAAGTGAAAACTAAAGGCAAAAAGCATTTTACTACTATCAGAAAAAAGAAAGGGGAAAAATAGTCCATTCACAAACACAGAGAGGAAATTCATGGGTTGAATGACCTGCGGCATCCTTAAAAGAAAAGCAAGAGATCATTATTTGATCGAAAAGATAATTTCAGTGAGGCAATAGACTTTAAAGAAATAAAATGCAACAGTGAAGGGACCTCCTAAGGGAAATGGCAAGAAAATGGAAATTAGAAATAAAACAGCCTGCAGATGTAGATCTAAGTTGAAAGCTAAAATGTTGGAAATTCACAATAGGTGCGTCAGTTCTGCATTCAGAAAAAGCAGCCAAATGCCAAGGACCCAGATCCTCTCCTGACAGAACTCTGTTCATCCAGAAAAGTAACCTCATGCCACCCGACCCCGGGAGATTGATAGGCCCAACCACATCACCAGCATCTTTTGCAGTACAGTAAATGGTGGCTACAGCAAAGGTCCAAAGTGACTAAAGTCAATGTTAGTTTGGTTGGAACAATGTAGGATGCCAAAGTTGGAGGAGTCAGATTGGAATGAGGAGTTAAGGTAACTTGCAGTGGGTCACATTTGCAGATAGAATGGAGGTGTTCGGCAAAGCCATCACCCAGTCTACGTTTGGTCTCTCCAGTGCAGAGACCTCACCATAAGCAGTGAATATGCTGTATTCGATTGAAGGAAATTGCTTACTCTTACAGAAGGAGTGAATCGTACCCTGTACTGTGGTGTGGGAGACAGGTTATGTACTTTCTTTGGTTACAAGACTGAGTGCAAGGTGAAGGACAACTGGAATTGGGATGGTGGAATAGTAAACAAAGATATTGTAATCGGAACAGTCCCTTTGATGAGTGAAGAGCAGAGGGAATGTGTTTGGTGGTGGGATTGTGTGGTGGTGGAAATGGCAGAAGATGATCTGACAATTGCGCAGGCTGTTGGGATGGAAGATGAGGACAAGGGCAGCCGTATAATAATTTTAAGTTGGGGGAGGGATTGAGAGCAGAGGCATGGGAAATGGGATGGATACAGCCAAGGACCTTGGCTGAAGAAAATGGAACATTTAATTGAATCTGGCGTTGCAGGTGGAGTCATGAGCATATGATTAGAAATGGGAAGAAAGGAATGGAGTCTTTACAAGAAGCAGGATGTGAAGTAACATAATACAAGTAGTTTTTGTTTCCGATTCCCAGGACTTGTAGTTTTCTTGCTTTTTTTTTTAAACCTCAGTCAAACCTAGTGAGTTGGCTAATGTAAAGGTTAGACATTACTATCTCCTTCCCTCTTTTACCCTTTTTCTTTTGAGGAAAAGGGTAGAGGCAAGAAATCCAATATCTTGGAGTGGCAAAAATGATTTGTGTTGTCACATCCTACATTTTGCCATGAGTAATTCTCAACTTCTGTTCTCCTCCCCTCCCTATTTGAACCATGTGTTGAAACTGCATTCTGCAATGCACTGTTCAGTGAATCTACAATGATTTCCGATGCAGCTGCTAAGAATCATGTCATAGTAAAGTAACCTGGGAAAAGAAGTGAAGAGAAGTCTATCTTCTTACGCACCTGCTCAGGAATGCAGGATTTTGTCCATTCTTGATTTTTACACCCTCAACAAATTAATTAACAATAAACCATTCTCACACCCCAGTGGTCCAGCAAATGGGGGTAACTTAGCTATGATGGTAGTAGAATTGCTAAAATTACCTTCAGTATTTCAGAGACAGAATGAATGCAGCATTCTTGCTCACAAATGTTATCCAGCAACTTGGGATTAAAATAAAATTGTACATCAAATGAAGACATAAGCCTCCTCAGCTTTAGTATCCTAATGACCAAGACCATTATTGCTGCTGGGATGTGATACCATAGGTGACTAGCACCTGCAGCATCATACCCAAAAGGAGTCAATGTCTTCATGAAAAAAGTCTTGTAAATTAAAGTCCTGAGGCCAATTATGTTCAGTCCCTAATTTGAATCGTGTCAAATGGAGAGGTACCAAGTGGAGGTATATTACAGCAGGAGGAACAAAAAGTTGGAAGAGGAAGCCAAACCCAGATGGGTCCATCATAATCTTGGCATCCAGTGAGAGATGACATGGTGAAAGACTAAAGTAGGATGGGACAGTTGGGGTTGCTGCTCATAAGGAGGCAGCGACGAGTGCTTCCATGGGCCCATCGTAGGATGCAAAGAGCGACACAGAGAGAAGCTGTAGGCTTATCTAGGAGGGAGGCAAGCCTGGGACAGTGGCAGGAGAGTAGGAAGGTCGAAGAGTAATGAAGGATTGGGGTAGGGATTTGGGAGGGCAGAGTATCCGAGGGAGGAGAGATGAAAGGAGGCATGATGACAGGAAAGAATGGTCAGGGAGAGATAAAGAGAAAAGGAAAGAGGGGAAAAAGTGGAAATGTATTGAATGGCTCGAGTCCAGAGTGGCAGTCAACGTGCGCAAGAAACAATAATGAGAATAAAACCGAATGGACCACCCATCATCGATCTTGGCACTATCAAAGACCTCGGCACCAGATTTGGACACGACAACAGCACACCCACACCAGTTGACCCTGCAAAGTCCTCTTCACTAACATCTGGGGACTTGTGCCCGTGATATTTTTACGACATCACAAACAAGCACACACACACAAAATGGCTCTGAACAGAAACTGTCATCATGTGACTTTGCCACATGACCCTTTATTGTTCATACATCAGTAGTTGCATTACATCAATAGTCCACTCGCTGGAGCTTTCTATAACACATCTCCCTCCTTATTGAAGAAGTAATCATAACAAAATAATCATTATGCATAACTTGTTTGGTATATACAACAAAAGATATGAACTTCTTTTTCCATATTTACAAATCAAACTTAATCACAGATTTTCTGTTTTGAATAGGATACTGTTTTTTCTTGAACAGAACTTTTCAATTTTGTTTTAAGACTTAGACTCATTCTAGGCTGAACCTGAGCAGAGTTTTTCTTCAAGGGCAACCCTTGATCTACATTTGGACTCTCTACAACTTCAGACTGTTTGTCTGCCTCACTCGGACTCAGACTTAAATTCATGGACTTGTTTCTAGTACATCTGATGTAGGATTTGCTCCTGGTACTCAACTTGTAACAAGACTATCTGACTCATCAGAAATAATCAAATCATTACAACTTTCAACTTCTTCTACATCTGTTGGTAAAATATGATCAATGTGAATAAATCTAACCTTTCCATGATCAAACACCTTGACCAAATATGTGCAAGGGCCATATATCTTCACAACCCTTCCTGGTAACCACTTTAACCATTTATGGTGGTGGTTCTTCACTCTCACCTTCTGATTCAATTTCACACCTCTCTCTTATGCTACTTTTAGGAGGACTCTCTTACTGTCTTGATTATTTCTGTTCAACTACTGAAGTTTGGCTTTAACAACAAGAACCTGGTTCATGGCTGTCATCTGGGAAATAACTCTGCTGGTGTTCTGGAAGTAGTTGTATGAGGAGTATTACGATAAGTAATTAGAACATTTTCCAATTTGTGGTCCAACGATAACTGCCGTTTCCTTGGATTTGGATCCAACATTTGCTTGATGAGGGCATGTTTTACAATTAGTACTGTGTGCTCTGCTGCACCATTTGAAGCAGAGTGGTATGGTGGAACTTTGGTATGTTTTACACCGTTTCTGCTCATGAACTGTACAAATTCTTCTGAATAAAATTGCTACCCATTATCAGACACAATTTCTTCTGGGAGTCCATATGAAGAAAACAATCTTCGCAAATTGTCGAGTGTTTTGCTTGTTGTTATTTTCCACATCGGAAACACCACCACCCACTTCGAATGACTATCTATCACTTTGAACAATTGCTATACTTCTTGCTGAGCAAAATCTACATATAACCTTTGCTACACCCTGGGAGGCCATTTCCATGGCTGTAATGGTACTGGTGATGGTTTCCTGCTCACCGATTGACATGTTGTACAGTGACCGACGATGTACTCTATCTCTTTATCGAAACCTGGCCACCATAAGTAACTACATGCAGAACTCTTGGTCAAGCACATTCCCAGGTGCTACACATGAAGATCTCCTAACAATTTGGACCTGAACTTATTTGGGATAACTACTCTTGCTCCCCACATGATACAATCTTTATCTACTGACAATTCATTCCTACAAATGAAGTAAGGATGAATATCTTCCTTTGATATCTGGTTTGGCCAGCCAATTGCTATGTAATCATACACCTTTGACATAACTGGGTCACGTTTGGTTACTCTACCAATCTATTCAGCTGTGACTGGTAGTTCATCAATGTATAAAAAATATAACACTTCTCCCCTATGGCAACCTGGACAGAGCATCAGCATTACTGTGATCAGCTGATCATCTGTACTCAATGTCATATGTATATGCTGACAAAATCAAAGCCCTTTTCTGCATTTGGGCTGCAGCTAAGGTTGGAACTGGGGACTTAAGATGGAAGATTGCTGTCAGGTGCTTATGGCCAGTAATGATGGTAAATGTATGACTGAACAAGTATTTGTGAAACTTCTTGACCCCAGAAATCAATGCCAAAGCTTTCCTTTCGATCTGCGATAATTCCGCTCAGTGCCACTGAGAGTGCGTGAAGCAAAAGCAATGGACTCTCCTCCCCACTAACTAGTCCGTGAGCGATCACTGCTTCAACTCCATGCAGAGAGGCATCACATGTTAGCTTGATCTCCTTAGATATATCATAGTGAACTAACATGGTACTCTCTACCATCTGGATTTTACACTCTTTGAATGCTGTGTCGCATTCTTCTGACCATTTCCAATGGACCTGTTTTTTCAAGAGTTCATTCAGTGGATGTAACATTGCAGCCAAATTTGGTAGTAACTTCCCATAATAGTTCAATAGACCCCCAAATGATTGAAATTCAGTGACATTTTTGAGAGGGGTGCATTTCTGATTCCATCCAACTTTCCCTTGGTTGGATGTAAACCATCTTTGTGTACTCTGTGTCCTAAGTAATCCACTGAGTTTTGAAATAACTCACATTTGTGAGCAGTCACTCAGACTCTGCCACACAAGATGTTACTGCACAAGATAAAAGCTCATGGGGTTGGGGGTAATATATTAGCATGGATAGAGGATTGGCTAACTAACAGAAAACAGAGTCGGGATAAATGGGTCATTTTCCGGTTGGCAAACAGTGACTAGTGGGGTGCCGCAGGGATCGGTGCTGGGTCCTCAAATATTTACAATCTATATAGACTTGGATGAAGGGACCAAGTGTAATGTAGCCAGGTTTGCTGATGATACAAAGATGGGTGGGAAAGCAAATTGTGAGGAGGACACAAAAAATCTGCAAAGGGATATAGACAGAGTAAGTTAGTGGGCAAAAATTTGGCAGATAGCGTATAATGTGGAAAAATGTGAGGTTATCCACTTTGGCAGAAATGATAGAAAAGCATCTTATAATTTAAATGGAGAAAAATTGCAAAGTCCTGCAGTACAGAGCAACTTGGGGGTCCTTGTGCATGAATACAAAAAGTTAGTATGCAGGTACAGCAAGTAATCAGGAAGGCAAATGGAATGCTGGCCTTTATTGCAAGGAAGGATAGAGTATAAAAGCAGAGAAGTCCTGCTACAACTGTACTGGGTATTGGTGAGGCCACACCTGGAGTACTGTGTTCTGTTTTGGTCTCCATATTTAAGGAAGGATATACTTGTATTGGAGGCTGTTCAGAGAAGGTTCACTAGGTTGGTTCCGGAGATGAGGGGGTTGACTTATGAGGATAGGTTGAGTAGGTTGGGCCGATATACATTGGAGTTCAGAAGAATGAGAGGTGATCTTATTGAAACTTATTTAAGATAATGAGGGGGCTCGATAAGATGGATGCAGAGAGGATATTTCCACTCATAGGGGAAACTAAAACTAGGGGACATAGTCTTAGAATAAGGGGCCAGCCATTAAAACTGAGATGAGAAATGTCTTCTCTCAGAGGGTTGTAAATCTATGGAATTCTCTGCCCCAGGGAGCTGTGGAGATTGGGTCATTGAATATATTTAAGGCGGAGATAGATTTTTGAGCGATAAGGGAGTAAAGGGTTATGGGGAGCAGACAGGGAAGTGGAGCTGAGTCCATGATCAGATCAGCCATGATCTTATTGAATGGCGGAGCAGGCTCAAGCGGCCAAATGGCCTACTCTAGCTCCTATTTCTTATGTTCTTATGTTCTCTAGTCATTTGAGCACTTCATTCAACATGTTATTATGGATTTGCTGTTTGGTGCTGAAATGAGTATGTCAACTAAATAGCATGCTACCCTTTCAATGCCTTGCAGAATCTGGTTCATTACCCCTTTGAATATGGCAAGGGCAGAACACACTCCAAATAGTAACCTATTAAACTGATATAGGCCTAGATGAATATTTATAGTCAAGCAAGACTTGGACTCCTCATCTAGCTCAAGTTATAAGTCGACATTTGTAAGATCTAACTTTGAGAAGATCTGGACATCTGTCAGCATTGTGAACTTATCTTCTACATTTGGCAATGTATCTAATACGGTAGATTACCCTCTAGAACTTGGTTTACAGTTACTTTATAATCACCACACAACATTACCTCAACATCTGACTTAGGTACAACAACAATGGATGTAGCCCAATTAATTAGATCTACCTGAGATAATGTTCTCAGTTTCTAGTCTTTTGAATTCTTGCTCAACTTTCTCCATGAGTGCATATGGTACAGTACATGACTTGCAGTCAACCGATCTAGCGTCCTTCTGACACTCACCTTGGACAAATCCAATCCAATCAATTACCACCCCATCAAGACCACTCAGCTCCAGACCCCATTACTGCCTTGGTCCAAACATGGACAAAAGAGCTGAATTCCAGAGCTGAGGTGAGAGTGACTGCCCTTGACATCAAGGCAGCATTTGACTGAGTGTGGCATCAAGAAGCCCTCGTAAAACTGAAGTAAATAGGCATCAGCGGAAAAACTCTCCACTGGCCTGGTGTCATATCTAACACAAAGGAAGATGGTTGTGGTTGTTGGAGGTCAATCATCCCAGCCCCAGGACATCGCTGCAGGAGTTCCTCAAGGCAGTGTCATAGGCCCAACAATCTTCAACTACTTCATCAATGATCTTCCCTCCATCATAAGGTTAGAAGTGAGGATTTTCACTGATTCAGTATTCAGTTCAATTTGCAACTCCTCAGAAAATGAAGCAGTCCATGCACGCATGCAGCAAGACCGTACAAAATTCAGGCTTGAGCTGGTAAGTGGCAAGTAACATTTGTGCCACAAAAGTGTTAGGCAATGACCATCTCCAACAAGGAAAATTTTAACTAGCTTCCTTTGATATTCAATGGCATTACCATCGCCTAATCCCCCACCATCAACATCCTGGGGGTCACCATTGACAAGAAACTTAACTGGACCAGCCACATAACTACTGTGGTAACAAGAGCAGGTCAGAGACTGGGTATTCTGCAATGAGTGTCTCACTTCCTGACTCCCTATAGACTTTCCACCATCTACAAGGCACAAGTCAGGAGTATGATGGAATACTTTCCACTTGCCTGGAAGAGTGCAGCTCCAACAACAATCAAGAAGCTCGACACCATCCAGGTCAAAGCAGCCCGCTTGATTGGTACCCCATCCACCACCTTCAACATTCACTCCGTCCATCACCAACGTACCGTAGCTGCAATGTGTACTATTTATAAGATTCAATGCAGCAACTTGCCACGGCTTCTTCGGCAGCACCTCCCAAACCCGGGACCTCTACCACTGAGAAGGCCAAGGGCAGCAAGCGCATGGGAGCACCATCTGCAATTTCCCCTCCAAGTTACACACCATCCTCATTGTGCAGCGTTTCCACGAAAACACATATCACATATGCTTTACATGGACTTTAAAATGACCCATTTATTACAACTCCCAACATCACCCATAAGTACCCCCAAACAATAACAACAACAATATATTTGCAAACAACCATTTGCTATTCAAAAATCATAACCCACAACCCGCAAGAATATATTTACAAAGTAATCATCTGCCCATGTAATCAAAAGTGGGTTACTTCCTTTTTTTGGCATATTTCCCTCCTGGTCCATTCTCTCCCCTCCCCGCCGCAATGCACCTCCTTAATGGGGCCCCAGTGCCTGCAGTCAGGCTGGTAGCAAGCTGCTCACTCTATGACACAGAGACTGCAGGTGGCCTAGCAGGACACCCTCAACCAGCTCTAGGCCTGGAAGGCCCGGCTGCAGACTGCACTACCTCAGGCTGGGCAGCAACAGTCTTGGACGGCTGGGGTGCAGACAGCGCCAAGTGCAATGGCGAAGTGGCAGTGGTGGGTGCCGGAATGCTGTCATCCTGAGAGAGGACAGCACCTTCCATTTCAACTGACGCACTGCCACTCCCCCAGGGCAGCGCCTCAGCATCCGGAGCAATCTGCTGGAGAACAGATTGCTGGCCTTCTGCGGCACTATGAGATCCTGCCGGTCTGTGGGGAACCCAGAAATGATGGCAGCAGTCAGTGCTTGTGTGGCATCAATCTGAGTCTGCATGAGAGCAGACTGAGATTGGATGAACATAAGAAATAGGAGCAAGAGTAAGCAATTTGGCCCCTTGAGCCTGCTCTGCCTTCAATAAGATCACAGCTGATCGGATCCTGATCTCAACTCCACTTTCTTGCCCGCTCCCCATAACCCTTTATTCCCTTATCGTTCAAAAATCTGTCTATCTCCATCTTGAATCCATTCAATAACTCAGCCTCCACAGCTCTTCTGAGGTAGAGAATTCCAAAGATTCACGACCCTCTGAGAGAAGAAATTCCTCCTCGTTTTGTTTTAAATGGGTGACCCCTTATTCTGAAACTATGCCCCCTAGTTCTAGATTCCTCCATGAGGGGAAACATCCTCTCTGCATCTACCCTGTCAATCCACCTCATAATCTTATAGGTTTCAATAAAATCACCTCTTATGTCTTCTAAGCTCCAATGAGTATAGGCCCAACCTGCTCAACCGTTCTTCATATGACAACCCCTTCATCTCAGGAATCAACCTTCTGAACCCTCTCTGAACTGCCTCCAATGCAAGTATATCCTTCCTTAAGGATGCCTCCAATGCAAGTATATCCTTCGTTAAGGATGCCACCACTGACTCCATTACAGCAGTGGCTTCAGCCTGTGCTGAAATAGCTGCTGCCACTTCACCCATGACACGCGACACAAGGTCTGGGTCCCCACCGTCTCTCTGCGAGTCTACCAGCCTTTGAAAACTGGCAAAAATGGGCTCGAAGGTGTGCTGGGAGACACGTGCAATGTTGGAGGTGGACTCCTCTAAACTCCTGGCAAGTGCGCCCATGCTCTCGGGCACCCTTACTACTGTATCTAAAAGCTTGCTGTGCATGCCCGCTGACTGTCTGGCCATAGCCTCCACATCAAGGTCCTCATCTGAGTCCTACTAAACAGAATTCGCGCACGGACTCACCCTCTGGGGAGCAGGCCCTCGAACTTCCCTTGTCCTGTGGTGTTGCTGCATGCTGCTGGGTCCCAGAGCATCACCCTCATCAAATCCTAGGAATTTGCTTCCTCCAGTGATGTTGTCTCCCCAGACTGTGCGCCTTGCGCTTTAGCGATGACGTCCTTGAGGCTCTTGTGGAGGCGGTGGAGAGGTGACAGGCCTCCATGTTTCCTGACACTAATAGGAGGCCAATGCCAGCCGCCTTTGGTGCCCATGGAGGTCGGCATGGCCACATGCTGCAGCTTCTACGACTTCTGGGCCAGTGATCTCCTGGACGCTTTGTTCCAGGTCACTGAGTGACCTCAGGTCTGCCTCACCACCTCATATCCTTTCTTGCTCCCTTCTATTGTGCACCAGTTTGACCTGGAAAAGAAAAAAAAGCGTTTATGTGACTGTGCAGCTATGTGGTTTTCACATGTGCATACCGTAGTTGAATAGCTGTTAATATATGAATGTGCTGAGATGTGGATGTGACTTTTCATAGGCAGCCACATTTTGTGTGTGAGTGCTGGGATGAGGCACTTTCTAGAGTGTCTACATATAATTGGCTTGACATTGTGGCATGCACAGGTAATGGAAGGATGTACTCACCCTGACCATTGAACTTCTTCTGACATTGCGTCACTGTCCTGTCTACCATACTTTTGGCAGACACATATTGCGCTACCTCCCTCAATAGGCGTCAAAGGCAGCTGGCATTGGCCTCCTATCAGTGTCAGGAAACATGGAGGCCTGTCGCCTCTCCACCGCCTCCACAAGAGCCTCAAAGACGTCATCGCTAAAGCGCATGGCAAACAGCCATGTTGCTCCTTCAATACCAACAGCAGAGATGGAATGGTGAATTTGAAGCTGTGTGACATTGTAGCCCCTCCCTTTAAAGATCTAGTTGGAGGCAGCATGTCCGATGAGTCTGGACATGAGCACAGCTGAAATTGATTAGCACTAAGGGTAGTGTTCCACTTGCCGATACTATCGCCCTAAGAGAAGAGTGCAGCACTTGATTTAGCGCTCCTATTCTCTCTCAGAGTGGTAAAAATCCTCCACTGCCTCTGTTGTCAAGCTGCGTATCCAACATCCAGTCTTGGATGAACCAAAATTTTCTCCAATTAAGCTTTGGAAAGGCTGAAGCCAGCAGCTTCGGCTTCTGACGCAAACTCCATACTCTTGTGATGACTGGGTTTGGGGAAATCTCAAGAGACAGCCTTTGAGAAGGCCAGAAACCTACTTAGTTCTGATAAGTTACTTGGACTGGATGACCTGTGTGAACGATTAGTGCTAGTTTGTGATGCATCTTCGTACGGGGTCGGCTGTGTGTTACAGCAAATCAACGTATCGGGCAAACTTCAACCGATTGCATACATGTCTCGAAGTCGAAGGCTGAAAGAGCCTGCAGTATGGTCGAGAAAAAGGAGTTAGCATGTGTATATGGGCTTAAGAAAATGAACCACACCGAATTGGACTTCGGTTTGAGCTTGAAACCGACCACAAACCGCTCTTTTCGCTGTTTTCAGAAAGCAAAGGTATAAATACCAATGCTTCGTCCCGCATCCAAAGATGGGCGCAAACATTATCCGCTTATGACTATGTTATCCGCCACAGACCAGGCACGGAGAACTGAAGTGATGCCCTCAGTCGGCGACCATTGCCCACTACCGGAGTGGAAATAGCGCAGCCCGCAGACTTGCTTCTGGTCATGGAAGCTCTTGAGAGAGCTCTTGTAAAAAGTTGTGTCCTCAATGGGAGCTGGTCGGCTGTTCCTGGGGAAATGCAAGATGAAATTAAGCTGTTTCACTGACGCAAAGATGAAATGTCCATCCAGTCGGATTGTCTCTTATGGGGTAATCGCATGGTTTTGCCAAAAAAAGACAGGGAAACGACCTACACACTACTCATCCAGGCATAGTCATGATGAAGGCGATAGCCAGGTTGCATGTTTGATGGCCCGGCATTGACTCGGACTTAAGAGTCATGCGTACACCAGTGCAACATGTGCTCACAACTGAGCAATGCACCAAGGGAGGCTCCATTGAGTCTGTGGTCATGGCCCTCCAAACCGTGGTCCAGGATCCACATAGATTTTGCTGGCCTCTTTCTTGGAAAGATGTTTTTAGTTGTAGAGGATGCTTACTCTAAATGGATTGAATGCGTAATCATGTCATCCAGCAGATCCACTGCCACCATTGAAAGCCTCCGGGCTATGTTTGCCACCCATGGCTTTCCCGATGTCCTTGTCCGTGACATAGAAATATAGAAACACAGAAAATAGGTGCAGGAGTAGGCCATTCGGCCCTTCGAGCCTGCACCACCATTCAATAAGATCATGGCTGATCATTCCTTCAGTACCCCTTTCCTGCTTTCTCTCCATACCCCTTGATCCCTTTAGCTGTAAGGGCCATATCTAACTCCCTCTTGAATATATCCAATGAACTGGCATCAACAACTCTCTGCGGCAGGGAATTCCACAGGGTAACAACTCTCTGAGTGAGGAAGTTTCTCCTCATCTCAGTCCTAAACGGCCAGCACCTTGTCCTAAGACTGTGTCCCCTGGTTCTGGACTTCCCCAACATCGGGAACATTCTTCTCGCATCTAGCCTGTCCAGTCCAGTCAGAATCTTAAATGTTTCTATGAGGTCCCCTCTCATCCTTCTAAACTCCAGTGTATAAAGGCCTAGTTGATCCAGTCTCTCCTCATATGTCAGTCCAGCCATCCCTGGAATCAGTCTGGTGAACCTTCGCTGCACTCCCTCAATAGCAAGAACGTCCTTTCTCAGATTAGGAGACCAAAACTGAACACAATATTCCAGGTGGGGCCTCGCCAAGGCCCTGTACAACTGCAGCAAGACTTCCCTGCTCCTATACTCAAATCCCCTTGCTATGAAGGCCAACATACCATTTGCCGCCTTCACCGCCTGCTGTACCTGCAAGCCAACCTTCAATGACTGATGAATCATGACACCCAGGTCTCGCTGCACCTCCCCTTTTCCTAATCTGCCGCCATTCAGATAATATTCTGCCTTCGTGTTTTTGCCCCCAAAGTGGATAACCTCACATTTATCCACATTATACTGCATCTGCCATGTATTTGCTCACTCACCTAACCTGTCCAACTCACCCTGCAGCCTCTTAGTGTCCTCCTCACAGCTCACACCGTCACCAAGTTTAGTGTCATCTGCAAACTTGGAGATATTACACTCAATTCCATCATGAAAATCATTAATATATATTGTAAAGAGCTGGGGTCCCAGCACTGAGCCCTGCGGCACTCCACTAGTCACTGCCTGCCATTCTGAAAAGGACCCGTTAATCCCGACTCTCTGCTTCCTGACTGCCAACCAGTTCTCTATCCACATCAGTACATTACCCCCAATACTATGTGCTTTGATTTTGCATACCAATCTCCTGTGTGGGACCTTGTCAAAAATCTTTTGAAAGTCCAAATACACCACATCCACTGGTTCTCCCTTGTCCACTCTACTAGTTACATCCCCAAAAAATTCCAGAAGATTTGTCAAGCATGATTTTGGCTTCATAAATCCATGCTGACTTGGACCGATCCTGTCACTGCTCTCCAAATGCGCTGCTATTTCATCCTTAATGATTGATTCCAATATTTTCCCCATCACCGATGACAGGCTAACCGGTCTATAATTACCCGTTTTCTCTCTCCCTCCTTTTCTAAAATGTGGTGTTACATTAGCTACCCTCCAGCCCATAGGAACTGATCCAGAGTCGATAGGCTGTTGGAAAATTATCATCAATGCATCCACTATTTCGAGGGCCACTTCCTTAAGTACTCTGGGATGTACACTATCAGGCCCTGGGGATTTATCGGCCTTCAATCCCATTAATTTCCCTAACACAATATCCTGCCTAATAAGGATATCCTTCAGTTCCTCCTTGTAACTAGACCCTCGGTCCCCTAGTACATCCGGAAGGTTATTTGTGTCTTCCTTTGTGAAGACAGAACCAAAGTACGTATTCAATTGGTCTGCCATTTCTTTGTTCCCCATTATAAATTCACCCGAATCCGACTGCAAGGGACCTATGTTTGTCTTCACTAATCTTTTTCTCTTTACATATCTACAGAAGCTTTTGCAGTCAGTTTTTATGTTTCCGGCAAGCTTCCTCTCATACTCTATTTTCCCCCTCTTAATTAAACCTTTTGTCCTCCTCTGCTGAATTCTAAAATTATCCCAGTCCTCCAGTTTGCTGCTCTTTCTAGCTAATTTGTATGCCTCTTCCTTGGAATTAATACTATCCTGAATTTCCTTTGTTAGCCACGGTTGAGCCACCTTCCCCGTTTTATTTTTACTCCAGACAGGAATGTACAATTGCTGAAGTTCGTCCATATGATCTTTAAAGGTTTACCATTCACCGTCAATCCTTTAAGTATGCTTTGCCAGTCTAATCTAACCAAATCACGTCTCAAACCATCGAAGTTACCTTTCCTTAAGTTCAGGATCCTAGTTTCTGAATTAACTTTGTCATTCTCCATCTTAATAAGCAATTCTACCATGTTATGGTCACTCTTCCCCAAGGGGCCTCGCCCAACAAGATTGCTAATTAGTCTTTTCTTATTACACATCACCCAGTCTCGGATGGCCAGCTCTCTGATTGGTTCCTCGATATATTGGTCTAGAAAACCATCCCTAATACACTCCAGGAAATCCTCCTCCACCGCATTGCTACCAGTTAGGTTAGCCCAATCAATATGTAGATTAAAGTCGCCCATGATAACTGCTGTACCTTTATTTCTTGTGTGATGCTGTCCCCAACCTCACGACTACTATTTGGTGGCCTGTACACAACTCCCACTCGTGTTTTTTGCCCTTTGGTATTCCGTAGCTCCACCCATACCGATTCCACATCATCCAGGCTAATGTCCCTCCTTACTATTGCATTAATTTCCTCTTTAACCAGCAACACCACCCCGCCTCCTTTTCCTTTCTGTCTGTCCTTCCTAAATGTTGAATACCCTTGTATGTTGAGTTCCCAACCTTGGTCACCCTGGAGCCATGTCTCCGTGATGCCGATCACATCATATCCGTTAACTGCTATCTGCGCAGTTAATTCATCCACCTTATCCTGAATACTCCTCGCATTGAGGCACAGAGCCTTCAGGCTTGTCTTTTTAACACTTTGACCCTTTAGAATTTTGCTGTAAATTGGCCCTTTTTGTTTTTTGCCTTGGGTTTCTCTGCCCTCCACTTTTACTATTCTCCTTTCTAGCTTTTGCTTCTGTCTCCATTTTGGTTCCCTCTGTCTCCCTGCATAGATTCCCATTCCCCGCCATATTAGTTCAACTCCTCCCAAACAGCATGAGCAAACACTCCCCCTAGGGCATTGATTCCGGTCCTGCCCAGGTGCAGACCGTCCGGTTTGTACTGGTCCCACCTCCTCCAGAACCGGTTCCAATGCCCCAGGAATTTAAATCCCTCCCTCTGCACCACTGCTCAAGGCATGTATTCATCTGAGCTATCCTGCGATTCCTACTCTGACTAGCACGTGACAATGGTCCGTGTATCACCCGCTTGGAATTCAACGAGTTTATGACCCGCAATGGCATCAAGCATGTCAGGTCTGCCCCGTTTAAGCCTGCATCCAACGGTCAAGCAAAACTGGCAGTCCAAACTATCAAGCAGAGCTTGAAACGCGTGATGGAAGTGTTGTGTATCTGTAAAGAATGCACTCCCATGTTCCGCCACCAGAGAGTGCATCCCCTGAAGTCCCAAGGGATCCCAGCATCCCTTGGGAGTACTGTACATAAACCGGCCCCTAAGGGCTGTTCCTCACTCTGGAGTGTCTTAATAAAGACTGAGGTCACTGTTACTTTAAACTCCCTGTGTGCAGTCTCACCTTTGTTAGGAACACAATAACTGGCGACGAGCATACAAATCCAATGCAAAGATGCAGTGAGCATCCTGAAGTTCTCAGAGGGTGACCAGCTAGACCAGTACTTTGTCAAACAGCTAGACCAGTACTTTGTAGCCAACGAGCTGGACGGAGAAGGAAGTGCTGCAAAAAGGAGAGCGGTCCTCCTCACGGTCTGTGGGGCACCGATCTACAGCCTCATGAAGAATCTTCTGGCTCCGGTGAAACCCACAGATAAGTCGTATGAGGAGCTGTGTACACTGGTTCGGAAGCATCTTAACCCGAGGGAGAGTGTGCTGATGGCAAGGTACTGGTTCTACACGTGCCAGCGATCTGAAGGTCAGGAAGTGGCGAGCTATGTTGCCGAGCTAAGGCGACTTGCAGGACAATGTGAGTTTGATGGCTACCTGGAGCAGATGCTCAGAGACTATTTTGTACTGGGCATTGGCCACGAGACCATCCTACGAAAAGTTTTGACTGTAGAGGCACTGACCCTCAGTAAGGCCATTGCGATAGCACAGGTGTTTATGTCCACCAGTGATAACACCAAACAAATCTCTCAGCACACAAGTGCTAGCAATGTTCATAAATTAACTGGAACCGTGTTTGTGAGCAGAAATGTACAGGGCAGAAACCACGAGTCTGCAACAAAGGCCTCAGGTGACCCAGATGACTCAGAGTCTGCAACAAAGGATGAATGCAAGGCAATTTGTTGGCGTTGTGGAGGTGTCCATTCAGCCTATTCATGCCGCTTCAACGGGTATGTTTGCAAGACTGTGGAACAATGGGGCACCTCCAACGAGCTTGCAGATGAGCTGCAAGCTCTGCAAAACCTGCTAACCACCACGTGGCAGAGGAAGATCGGTCCATGGTGGATCAAAGCAATTTCTAGCCTCAGAGAGAGGAGGCAGATGCTGAAGTACATGGGGTGCAGACATTTTTGACGAAATGTCCACCTATAATGCTAAATGTAAAATTGAATGGCTTACCCATAGCCATGGAATTGGACACTGGCGCTAGCCAATCCATCATGAGTAAAAAGATGTTTGAGAGACTGTGGTGCAACAAGGCACTCAGACCATCCCTGAGCCCCATCCACACGAAACTGAGAACGTACACCAAAGAGCTCATCACTGTCCTGGGCAGTGCCATGGTCAAGGTCACCTACTAGGGCACGGTGCACAAACTGCCACCCTGGATTGTCCCGAGCAATGGCCCCACACTGCTTGGAAGGAGCTGGCTGGGCAAAATCCGCTGGAACTGGGATGACATCCGAGCGCTATCACATGTCGATGAGGCCTCATGTACCCAGGTTCTCAACACATTTCCTTCCCTTTTTGAGCCAGGCATTGGAAACTTTTCCGGAGCGAAGGTGCGGATCCACTTGGTCCCAGAGGCACGCCCCATTCACCACAAGGCGCGGTACCTCACATGATGAGGGAGAGAGTGGAAATCGAGCTGGACAGGCTGCAACGCGAGGGCATCATCTCCCCAGTGGAATTCAGCGAGTGGGCCAGCCCGATTGTTCCACTACTCAAAGGTGATGGCACGGTCAGGATTTGCAGCGATTATAAAGTAATTATTAATCGTTTCTCGCTACAGGACCAATACCCACTACCTAAGGCAGACAACCGATTTGCGACGCTGGTAGGAGGCAAGACGTTCACCAAGCTCGACCTGACTTCGGCCTACATGACGCAGGAGCTGGAGGAGTCTTCGAAGGGCCTCACCTGCATCAACATGCACAAGAGACTGTTCACCTACAACAGATGCCCTTTTGGAATTCGGTCGGCTGCAGCGATCTTCCAGAGAAACATGGAGAGCCGACTCAAGTCGGTACCACGCACGGTGGTTTTTCAGGACGACATATTGGTCACGGGTCGGGACACCGTCAAGCACCTACAAAACCTGGAGGAGTTCCTCCAGTGACTGGATCGCGTAGGGCTGTGGCTGAAGAGGTCGAAATGCGTCTTCATGGCAACAGAAGTGGAGTTTTTGGGGAGAAAGATCGCGGCAGACGGCATTCGGCCCACAGACGCCAAGACAGAGGCTATCAGGTACGTGCCCAGGCCAAAGAACGTCACGGAGCTGCGGTTGTTCCTGGGACTTCTCAACTATTTTGACAACTTCCTACCGGAGTTAAGCACCCTCTTGGAGCCCCTACATGTGTTATTGCATAAAGGTGAGAACTGGGTGTGGGGAACAACCCAAATAATTGCTATTGAGAAAGCCAGAAACATTTTATGCTCCAACAAGCTGCTTGTATTGTATAACCCATGTAAAAGACTTGTGCTCGCATGTGATACGTCGTTGTATGGAGTCGGGTGTGTATTACAACAAGCTAACGTTGTGGGGAAGTTGCAACCTGTCGCTTATGCTTCCAGGAGCTTGTCTCAGGCTGAGAGGGCCTACAGCATGATTGAGAAAGAGGCATTAGCGTGTGTGTTTGGTGTAAAGAAAATGCATCAGTACCTGTTTGGCCTCAAATTTGAGCTGGAAACCGATCACAAGCCCCTCATATCCCTGTTCGCTGAAAACAAGGGGATAAATACTAATGCCTCAGCCTGCATACAAAGGTGGGCACTCACGCTATCAGCGTATAACTATACCATGCGCCACAGGCCAGGCACCGAGTACTGTGTGGATGCTCTCAGTCGACTACCATTGCCCACCACGGAGGTAGAAATGGCGCAGCCTGCAAACTTGTTGATGGTGGCGCAGCCCGCAGACTTGTTGATGGTCATGGAAGCGTTTGAAAATGATAAGTCACCTGTCAAGGCCTGCCAGATTTGGACTTGGACTAGCCAAGATCCTCTGCTGTTCCTAGTAAAAAAAACTGTGTACTGCATGGGAGCTGGGCCAGCATCCCTGTTGAAATGCAAGAGCCAATCAAGTCGTTGCAGCGGTGAAAGGACGAGCTGTCCATTCAGGCAGACTGCCTGTTGTGGGGTAATCGCAGAGTGCTAATCAAAAAGGGCAGGGAGACGTTCATCTCGGATCTCCACAGCACACACCTGAGTATTGTAATGATGAAAGCGATAGCCAGATCCCAGGTGTGGTGGCCCGATATCGACTCTGACTTAAAGTCCTGTGTACGGCAATGCAACGCGCCCAGAAAGGCACCACTAAGTTTGTGGTCCTGGCCCTCCAGACCATAGTCGCGGATCGATGTCAACTATGCGGGCCTGTTTCTCGGTAAAATGTTACTGGTGGTGGTGGATGCTTTTTCAAAATGGATTGAATGTGAAATAATGTCGGGAAGCACTGCCACCGCCACCATTAAAAGCCTGAGCGCCATGTTTGCCACCCACAGCCTGCCTGACATACTGGTCAATGTCAACGGGCCATGTTTCACCAGTGCCGAATTTAAAGAATTCATGACCCGCAATGGGATCAAACATGTCACCTCAGCCCCGTTTAAACCAGCCTCCAATGGGCAGGCAGAGCGGGCAGTACAAACAATCAAACAGAGCCTTAAACGAGTCACAGAAGGCTCACTCCAAACCCAGCTGTCCCGAGTACTGCTCAGCTACCGCACAAGACCCCACTCGCTCACAGGGGTGCCCCCGGCTAAGCTACTCATGAAGAAGACACTTAAACCCAGACTCTCGCTGGTTCACCCCAACCTGCATGATCAGGTAGAGAGCAGGCGGCAGCAACAAAATGTAAACGATGGTCGCGCCACTGTGTCACGGGAAATTGATCTGAATGACCCTGTGTATGTGCTAAACTAATGGACATGGTCCCAAGTGGATCGCGGGCACTGTGATAGCTAAAGAAGGGAGTAGGGTGTTTGTAGTCAAACAAGACAATGGACAAATTTGCAGAAAGTACCTGGACCAAACGAGGCTGCGGTTCACAGACTGACCCGAACAACCCACAGCAGACACCACCTTTTTCGAGCCCACAACGCATACCCAAAGGATCAACGACACCACCCCGGACCAGGAAATTGAACCCATCACGCCCAACAGCCCAGCAAGCCCAGGCTCACCCAGCAGCCCTGCAGGGCCAACAATACGCCAGCCCAGCGAGGGCACAGCCAACACACCAGAACAGACATTTGTACTGAGGTGTTCCACCAGGGAAAGAAAGACTCCCGACCGCCTCACCTTGTAAATAGTTTTCACTTTGACTTTGAGGGGGGTGGGGAGTGCTTTTGTGTATCTGTAAAGCATGCACTCCCATGTTCCGCCACCAGGGAGCGCATCCCCTGAAGTCCCAAGGGATCCCAGCATCCCTTGGGAGCACTGTATATAAGCCGGCCCCTAAGGCCTGTACCTCACTCGGCAGTATCTTAATAAAGACTGAGGTCACTGTTACTTTAACCTCCCTACGTGCAGTGTCATTTGTGTAAGCCTCCTTGCAGACCTGCTTATCTCGGGTTCTGCTCAGTTACCGGACGCAACCCCACTCGCTCACTGGGGTTCCCCCTGCAGAATTGTTAATGAAGAGAGCACTCAAAACCAGGCTCTCCCTAGTCCGCCCGCTGCCGCCCAGATTGACGGCGTAAGTTGTTAGTTTGCTGCCGGGCGGTATTTCCATATCTTTTAGAGGAATCTTCCTGGCAAAGTACCGCCAGGTCTCTCGACGGTCCTTTGAGTGGCAATTGGGTGGGCCTTGGCTTTGACGAAGTCGGGCCCGATGTGTTTCATGCATAAGTACCCCCAGGTCCCTCTGTACTGCAGCTCTTTGCAATTTTTCTCCATTTAAATTATAATTTGCTTTTCTATTATTTCTGCCAAAGTGGATAACCTCACATTTTCCCACATTATATTCCATCTGCCAAATTTTTGTCCACTCACTTATCCTGTCTATATCCCTTTGCAGATTTTTTGTGTCCTCCTCATAATTTGGTTTCCCACCCATTTTTGTATCATCAGCAAACTTGGCCACATTACACTTGATCCCTTCACCCAAGTCATTAATATAGATTGTAAATAGTTGAGGACCCAGCACTGATCCCTGCGGCACCCCACTCGTTACTGTTTGCCAACAGGAAAATGATCCATTTATCCTGACTCTCTGTTTTCTGTTAGTTAGCCAATCCTCTATCCTTGCTAATATATTACCCAACCCTGTGAACTTTTATCTTGTGCAGTAACCTTTTATGTGGCATCTTACTGAATGCCTTCTGGAAATCCAAATACACCACATCCACTGGTTCTCCATTATCCACCCTGCTTGTTACATCCTCAAAGAACTCCAGCAAATTTGTCAAACATGATTTCTCTTTCATAAAACCATGCTGACTCTGCGTGATTGAATTATGCTTTTCCAAATGTCTCACTACTTCTTTCTTAATAATGGAATCCAACATTTTCCCAACAATAGATGTTAGGCTAATTGGTCTATAGTTTCCTGCTTTTTGTCTGTCTCCTTTTTTGAATAGGGGCGTTACATTTGCAGTTTTCCAATCCGATGGACTGCCCCAGAATCCAGTGAAGTTTGGTAGATTGCAGCCACTATCTGTGCAGCCACTCCATTTAAGACTCTAGGATGCAAGCCATCAAGTCCGGGGACTTGTCTGCCTTTAGTCCCATTATTTTACCTAGTACTACTTCGTTAGTGATCGTGATTGTATTAAGTTCCTCCCTCTCTATAGCCCCTTGATTATCCACTATTGGGATGTTTTTAGTGTCTTCTACCGTGAAGACCGATACAAAATATTTGTTCAATATCTCTGCCATTTCCCTATTCTCCATTATTAATTCCCCAGTCTCATGCTCTGGGGAATGAACATTTATTTTAGCCACTCTTTTCCTTTTTTATGTACCTGTAGAAACTCTTACTATCTGTGTTTATGGTTCATGCTAGTTTATTTTCATAATCTATCTTCCCTCTCTATCATTTTTTAGTCGTT
Organism: Pristiophorus japonicus; assembly: GCF_044704955.1. Classification (NCBI taxonomy): domain Eukaryota; kingdom Metazoa; phylum Chordata; class Chondrichthyes; family Pristiophoridae; genus Pristiophorus; species Pristiophorus japonicus. The sequence continues at coordinate 88,599,759 of NC_091986.1, forward strand.
CTTTGCGGGCTTTTTGTATGCCCTGATTTTCAGTTTGATACCATCCCTTATTTTCTTTGTTCCTTAGTTAGCCACAGATGGTTATCCCTTCTCTTACAGTGTTTCCTTCTCATTGCAATATATTTTTGTTGCGAGTTATGAAATATCGCCTTAAATGTCTGCCACTGCTCATTAACTGTCCCATACTTTAATCTATCTTCCTAGTCCACTTTAGCCAACTCTGCCCTCATATCTTTGTAATCTCATTTTTTTTAAGCTTAGAGATTTGGTTTGAGATCCAACTTTTTCACCCTCGAACTGAATTTGAAATTCATCCCTGCTTTGATCACTTTTTCTTAGAGGTTCCTTTAGTTGGAGATCGTTTATTAATCCTGTCTCATTACACAGTACCAGATCTAAGATAGCCTGCTCCCTGGTTGGTTCCGCAATGTATTGTTCAAGGAAACTATCCCGGATACACCCTATGAACTCTTGCTCAAGGCTACCCTGGGCAATTTGCTTTGTCCAATCAATATGAAGGTTTAAATCGCCCATGATTTTTGCTGTTCTTTTTTTACAAGCCTCCATTATTTCTTGACTTATACTCCATCCAACAGTGTAGCTACTGTTAGGGGGCCTATAGCCTATGCCCACCAGCAACTTTTCCCCCTTATTATTCCTTACCTCCACCCAAACTGATTCAATATCTTGATCTTCTGACCCAATATCGTTTCTCACTTACTCACTGATCTCATCCTTTATTAATAGTGCTACCCCACCTCCTTTTCCTTTCTGTCTGTCCTTCCAAATTGTCAAATACCCCTGAATATTTTGTTCCCAGTTCAGGTCACCTTGCAATCACGTCGCTGTAATTGCTATCAGATCGTACCCATTTGTAATCTATCTGTGCCGTCAACTCATCTATTACATGCATTCAGATAAAGAGCTTTTAAATTTGTTTTTTACCATTTTTTCCTGCTTTGACCCCACTTTCTGATTCAGCTTTTTGTTTTTACATTCTGTCCCTTCCTGGCACGCTCTGGTTTTCATTTCCCCCAATGCTCCCCTGCCCTATTGCATTCTCCTTATTCTTTGATTTTGAAAATTTTCGCTCACCTGACTCCTCCCCCACAATAGTTAGCTTAAAGCCTTCTCTATCGCCCTAGTTATTTGATTCGCCAGGACCCTAGTCCCAGCACGGTTTAAGTGGAGCCCGTACGAACAGAACAGCTCCCTCTTACCCCAGTACTGGTGCCAGTGCCTCACGAACCAAAACCTATTTCTCCCACACCAGTCTTTGAGCCACATGTTTAACTCTCTAATCTTATTTACCCTCTGCAAATTTGCTCGTGGCTCAGGTAGTAATCCAGAGATTATTACCTCTGTGGTTCTGCTTTTTAGTTTAGCCCCTAGCTGCTCATACTCTCTCAGCAGAACCTCTTTCTTTGTCCTACCTATGTCGTTGGTGCCCACATGGACCATGACAACTGGATCTTCCCCCTCCCAAGTTCCTCTCCAGCCCTGAGGAGATGTCCTTAACCCTGGCAGGCAACACAGCCTTCAGGACTCATGCTCTCAGTTGCAGAGAACTTTATCTATCCCCCTAATAATACTGTCCCCTACCATTACAACGTTTCTTTTTACTCCCCCCACTTGAATGGCCCCCTGTACCACGGTGCTGTGGTCAGTTTGCTCATCATCCCTGCAGTCCCTGCTCTCATCCAGGGAGTAAGAGCCTCGAACCTGTTGGACAAGAGCAATGGCTGAGGCTTGTTGTAGTTGTTGGGGATTCTACAATTAGGGCGACAGATAGCATCCTTTGTAAACAACATCGAGTGTCCCACATGGTACGTTGTTTACCTGGTGCCAGGGTGAGGGACATCTCAAACTGATTTGAAAGGATATTGGAGAGGGAAGTGGGAGGATCCAGTCGTTGTAGCCCATGTTGAGACCAACAAAATAGGGGTCCTGTTTGGGGAGTACCAGGAACTAGGAGTTAAATTAAAGAACCGGACCTCAAAAGTCTCTGGATTATTTCCTGAGCCATGTGCTAATTGGCGTTGGGATAGAAAAACATAGAAAATAGGTGCAGGAGCAGGCCATTCAGCCCTTCTAGCCTGCACCGCCATTCAATGAGTTCATGGCTGAACATGAAACTTCAGTACCCACTTCCTGCTTTCACGCCATACCCCTTGATCCCCGGAGTAGTAAGGACTTCATCTAACTCCCTTTTGAATATATTTAGTGAATTGGCCTCAACTACTTTCTGTGGTAGAGAATTCCACAGGTTCACCACTCTCTGGGTGAAGAAGTTTCTCCTTATCTCGGTCCTAAATGGCTTACCCCTTATCCTTAGACTGTGACCCCTGGTTCTGGACTTCCCCAACATTGGGAACATTCTTCCTGCATCCAACCTGTCCAAACCCGTCAGAATTTTAAACGTTTCTATGAGGTCCCCTCTCACTCTTCTGAACTCCAGTGAATACAAGCCCAGTTGATCCAGTCTTTCTTGATATGTCAGTCCCGCCATCCCGGGAATCAGTCTGGTGAACCTTCGCTGCACTCCCTCAATAGCAAGAATGTCCTTCCTCAAGTTAGGAGACCAAAACTGTACACAATACTCCAGGTGTGGCCTCACCAAGGCCCTGTACAACTGTAGCAACACCTCCCTGCCCTGTACTCAAATCCCCTCGCTATGAAGGCCAACATGCCATTTGCTTTCTTAACCGCCTGCTGTACCTGCATGCCAACCTTCAATGACTGATGTACCATGACACCCAGGTCTCGTTGCACCTTCCCTTTTCCTAATCTGTCACCATTCAGATAATAGTCTGTCTCTCTGTTTTTACCACCAAAGTGGATAACCTCACATTTATCCACATTATACTTCATCTGCCACGCATTTGCCCACTCACCTAACCTATCCAAGTCACTCTGCAGCCTCATAGCATCCTCCTCGCAGCTCACACTGCCACCCAACTTAGTGTCATCCGCAAATTTGGAGATACTACATTTAATCCCCTCGTCTAAATCATTAATGTACAATGTAAACAGCTGGGGCCCCAGCACAGAACCCTGCGGTACCCCACTAGTCACTGCCTGCCATTCCGAAAAGTACCCATTTACTCCTACTCTTTGCTTCCTGTCTGACAACCAGTTCTCAATCCACGTCAGCACACTACCCCCAATCCCATGTGCTTTAACTTTGCACATTAATCTCCTGTGTGGGACCTTGTCGAAAGCCTTCTGAAAGTCCAAATATACCACATCAACTGGTACTCCTTTGTCCACTTTATTGGAAACATCCTCAAAAAATTCCAGAAGATTTGTCAAGCATGATCTCCCTTTCACAAATCCATGCTGACTTGGACCTATCATGTCACCATTTTCCAAATGCGCTGCTATGACATCCTTAATAATTGATTCCATCATTTTACCCACTACTGAGGTCAGGCTGACCGGTCTATAATTCCCTGCTTTCTCTCTCCCTCCTTTTTTAAAAAGTGGGGTTACATTGGCTACCCTCCACTCGATAGGAACTGATCCAGAGTCAATGGAATGTTGGAAAATGACTGTCAATGCATCCGCTATTTCCAAGGCCACCTCCTTAAGTACTCTGGGATGCAGTCCATCAGGCCCTGGGGATTTATCGGCCTTCAATCCCATCAATTTCCCCAACACAATTTCCCGACTAATAAAGATTTCCCTCAGTTCCTCCTCCTTAATAGACCCTCTGACCACTTTTATATCCGGAAGGTTGTTTGTGTCCTCCTTAGTGAATATTGAACCAAAGTACTTGTTCAATTGGTCTGCCATTTCTTTGTTCCCCGTTATGACTTCCCCTGATTCTGACTGCAGGGGACCTACGTTTGTCTTTACTAACCTTTTTCTCTTTACATACCTATAGAAACTTTTGCAATCCGCCTTAATGTTCCCTGCAAGCTTCTTCTCGTACTCCATTTTCCCTGCCCTAATCAAACCCTTTGTACTCCTCTGCTGAGTTCTAAATTTCTCCCAGTCCCCAGGTTCGCTGCTATTTCTGGCCAATTTGTATGCCATTTCCTTGGCTTTAATACTATCGCTGATTTCCCTAGATAGCCACGGTTGAGCCACCTTCCCTTTTTTATTTTTACGCCAGACAGGAATGTACAATTGTTGTAATTCATCCATGCGGTCTCTAAATGTCTGCCATTGCCCATCCACAGTCAACCCCTTAAGTATCATTAGCCAATCTATCTTAGCCAATTCATGCCTCATACCTTCAAAGTTACCCTTCTTTAAGTTCTGGACCATGGTCTCTGAATTAACTGTTTCATTCTCCATCCTAATGCAGAATTCCACCATATTATGGTCACTCTTCCCCAAGGGGCCTCGCACAATGAGATTGCTAATTAAAGGGATAAGCAGATTAGGGAGGTGAACCCGTGGCTGAAGGAATGATGTGGGAAAGAGGGTCTCCATTCCATGGGGCACTGGCACCAGTATTGGGACAGGAGGAATTGTACCATTGGGACAGACTCCATCTGAACTGGTCTGGGACCAGGGTCCTAGTGGAAAGGATAAATAGGGTGGTCAGGGCTTTAAATTAGCAGTTAACGGGGGATGGTGGAGGGATCGGGTGGAAATTGTAGTACAAATAATCGTTCAAAAACAAACAAAAAGGAAGCGAGTAGAGTAACAGTCAGAAATTGTGCTTTAGGCACTACAAGTAAAGGGAAAACTGAAAGATGTAAAGTGATTAAACTGGGAGAGAGAACTAAGAACCATGTGATTAAAACATTAGCACTGAAGGACAGGTTAGGGTGTGTGGCCCAAATAAGCGTTCTTTATGCAAACGCACAGAGTGTAAGGAAAAATTGAATGAAAAGCAGCCACAAATTCAAATGGGAGGGTATGACTTGGTAACCATTACTGAGACATGGCTGCAAGATGGTCAGGACTGGCACTTAAATGTACCAGGTTATAAGGTCTACAGGAAAAATAAGGAAGATGGTAGAAGAGGAGGAGTAGCCTCAGTGATTAAGGATGAAATCACTTCAATTATAAGAAAGGATGCAACGAAATGTAAGCAGGCAGTGGAGACGTTAAGGGTAGAATTAAGAAATAGGAAAGGATGTAAAACTAGTGGAATTTGTGTATAGCACCCCTGGAAGCAGCTGTGAAGTGCTAGATTGTATAAATGCTGAGATTAAACAAGCATAGAGCAAAGGCAGAATAGTTTTAATGGGGGATTTTAACTTTCAAATTGATTGGGATAAGCATACTAGCACCTATCAGAAAGGTAGTGAATTTCTTGAGCATGTCCAAGATAGTTTTCGACAACAATATGTCTTCGCAGCAATAAGAAGGCAGCCCATGTTGTATTTAGTAATGAGTAATGAGCCAGATATAGTTAACAGCCTAACAGTGCCTGAACATTTATCCAATAGTGATCACAATATGATCAAGTTCAACGTAGTGTTTGAAAGGGAGAAACATGAACCAGTTTCAATGGGCTCAAGTTTCGGACCCCTGCTAGAACGGCACACATCGGAGAGGCCCGCCTAATTTGTGGAATATAAAGTGCGCCGAATACTTACCTCGCGATTCTCGGATATATGTCGACCCGTTTCCAGCTCGGTGCAGCACAGCAAGAGCTGCTGGGGGTGGAGCTACAGCCCTGCGCCAAAAAGAGTGCCAGCAGCTGCGCGCGTGCGCAGTGGCTCAGGGCTCTCCCAGCGTGTCCTGTCTCCGGGCGACGACCCTATCTCTGCCTGAAGGGACGTCGCCCCTATCCCGGGCCGAGTGGCCTGACTGCCCTTACCTCTTCCGCGGCAGGCCCACCCGGCATCTCTGGGGGTGGGTCCTGCCCGAACTCCTCGTCGGTGGGGCCCGCCCAAAGTCCTTGCCGGCGGCGGGCCCTCCCGCCCGGCATCTCCTGGGGGCAGGCCCTGCCCGAACTCCTCGGCGGCGGGGCCCACCCGAAGTCCTCGGCGGCGGCGGGCCCGCCCGCCCGGCATCTCCTGGGAGCAGGCCCTGCCCGAACTCCTCGGCGGCGGCGGGGCCTGCCCGACCGTCATCTCCTCGGGGGCGGGCCCCGCCCGAGCAGCTCTTCAGCAGGCTGTTGAAGGGCTCCCGGTGCTGCAGTAGGTGAGTAGAAACTTTAAATTTTTTATTTGTTAATTGATTTATCATTTTTTTTTTGATTGATTGATTTATTGGTTGATTTATTGATTTATTTATCATTTATTATTGATGATGGCTCTTTATTGGTAAAAGTGAAGTATTTATTGCTTTTAAAATCCCCTAACTTCCCTCTAACTTCCCTTCCCCGCTCCTATCTCTCGCTCCCTGCGCCTAATTCCTAAAATGTAGGCAAGGTTTTTCTGAGTGTACAAAAATCTACACTTACTCCATTCTAAGTTAGTTTGGAGTAAGTTTTTGCTGCCTAAACTTGAAAAACAGGCGTAAGTGGCTGGTAATGCCCCCTTTTGAAAAAAAAACTGTTTTAAAACGAAACTATTCGAACTAACTAGAATTGAAGCAAACTAAATGCCGAGAATTGCAATTTCTAAGATATTCCATACTAAACTAGTCACTCCAAAAAAATAGGAGCAACTCGAACCGAAACTTGAGCCCTAAGATTCTAGATTTGGATAAGGCCGACTTCAACAGGATGAGACAGAGACTGTCCACAATAAACTTGGCAAATCTATTAATGGGTAAAATGACAGGAGATGTTCAAAAAATAACTTATTGTGTTCAGAACCAATTTATACCCCTGAGGGGCAAGAGCTCTACTTGCCATTTCAACAGACATGGACGACTAAAGAGGTCAGAGATAACATAAAACTAAAAGAAAAATCATACAAAAATGCAAAACATAGCACAGTTTCTGGCGAATGGGAAAAGTACAAAGTACAGCAAAGAGTGGCAAAACAGATAGTAAGAGCTACAAAAAGGGAGTATAAAAAGAAACTTGCAAAGGCTATCAAAATTAATGCAAAGAATTTTTACAGTTATATTAGGAAAAGGAGGGTTGTCAGGAGCAATGTTGGCCTCTTTAAAAACTGATAACGGTGATATTGTCAATGATAATAAGGAAGTTGTAGACATGTTGAATAATTACTTTGTGTCAGTATTTATAGTAGAGGAAGAGGGTAGCATGGCAGAAATCCCAAGGAAACTAATGTTGAATCAGGGACAGGGACTCAACAAAATTAATGTAAGTAAAATATCAGTTATGATGAAAATAATGGCACTAAAGAGTAAAAAAATCCCCAGGACCAGCTGGTTTCTATCTCAGGGTTTTAAAGGAAGTAGATAAAGCACATAGCAGATGCCCTAACTCTAATCTTCCAAAGTTCTCTCGATTCAGAAACCGTTCCTTTAGATTGGAAAATTGTGTATGTTACTCAACTATTTAAGAATGTCAAGAGAGGGAAACCAGGGAATTATAGACCAGTTAGCCTAATATATTTTGTCGGGAAATTACTAGAATCACTTCAAAGCTTTTCAGCTGATCAGCCAGCATGGATTTGTAAAGGGTAGGTCATGCCTGAAGAACCTGATTGAACTTTTTGAGGTGGTGACTGAAGTAGTGGACAAGGGAATGTCTATGGATGTTATTTATACGGACCTCCAGAAGGCAATTGATGAAGTCCCTCATAAGAAACTGTAGAAGCCCATGGAATCAAAGGTAATTATTGACCTGGTTAGGAAAATGGCTATGCGGCAGGAAACAGCGATTGGGATAATGGGTAGGTACTCTAATTGGCAGAATATGACAAGTGGTTTCCCATAGGGATCTGTGCTGGAGTTGCAACGATTTACAGTATTTATTAATGACTTAGATGATGGCTTCGAAAGTCATATGTTCTAAATTTGTCGATGACACAAAGATAGGTGGCATTGTAGGCAGTGTAAATGAAAGCATAAAATTACAAAGTGATATTGATAGATTAGGTGAATGGACAAAATTGTGGCAAATGGATTTCAATGATGGCAAATGTGAGGTCATCCACTCTGGACCTAAAAAGGATAGAACAGGGTACTTTCTAAATGGTGAAAAGCTAATAACAGTGTGGGTCCAAAGAGATTTAGGGTTCCAGGTACATAGATCATTAAAATGTCAAGAACAGGTGCAGAAAATAATCAAAATGGAATGCTGGCCTTTATATCTAGAGGACTAAAACACAAACAGGTTGAAGTTATGCTGCAGCTATACAAATCCCTGATTAGACCACACCTGGAGTTCTGGGCACTACACCTTAGGAAGGATATATTGGCCTGAAAGGGAATGCAGCGTAGTGTGATATATTCACAGAGCACAAGCACACACAGCTTTCTAACATGGCAGGCAGCTCTCGGAAGTCTCCGGAACCTGCTGCTTCTGTTCAATTATTAACTCTGTAGTTGCAGTACACAATATGTCCATATCCACAGTGTGGAGCTACAAACATTACAAGCTCACAGACATTACACTTCTCCCTCCTTAATGAAGAAGTTATTATAACAACATCATACATAACTTGCATGTTTATACATAACACAGGATATAGACTTATTTTTTTCCATATTTACAAATTTAACTTAACCACTTGTTTTCTGTTTCGAAGAGGATACCTTCGCCCTCAAACAGAACTTTCCAAACATGGTGTCGGATCTGAACTCATTCGAGGCTCATCCTGAGAAACGTTTTCCTTCAAGGAATTTCCTTGATTTTCATTTGAACTCACTATAACTTCAGACTCTTTGTTTTCCTGGCTCGTACTCAGACTTACATTCTGATTTTCTCTTACAAAGAAACACAGAAAATAGGTGCAGGAGTAGGCCATTCAGCCCTTTGATTAGGAGACCAAAACTGAACACAATATTCCAGGTGAGGCCTCATCAAGGCCCTGTATAACTGCAGTAAGATCTCCCTGCTCCTATATTCAAATCCCCTAGCTATGAAGGCCAACATACCATTTGCCTTCTTCACCGTCTGCTGTACCTGCATGCCAACTTTCAATGACTGATGTACCATGACACGCAGGTCTCGTTGCATCTCCCCTTTTCCTAATATGCTGCCATTCAGATATTCTGCCTTCATGTTTTTGCCCCCTAAGTGGATAACCTCACATTTATCCACATTATACTGCATTTGCCCACTCACCTAACCTGTCCAAGTCACCCTGCAGCTTCTTAGCGTCCTCTTCACAGCTCACACCGCCACCCAGCTTCGTGTCATCTGCAAACCTGGAGCTATTACACTCAATTCTTTCATCTAAATCGTTAATGTATATTGTAAATAGCTTGAGTCCCAGCACTGAGCCCTGCGGCACCTGACTAGCCACTGCCTGCCATTCTGAAAAGGACCCGTTTATCCCGACTCTCTGCTTCCTGTCTGCCAACCAGTTCTCTATCCACGTCAGTACATTACCCCCAATAACATGTGCTTTAATTTTGCACACCAATCTCTTGTGTGGGACCTTGTCAAAAGCCTTTTGAAAGTCCAAATACCATCCACTGGTTCTGCCTTGTCCACTCTACTAGTTACATCCTCAAAAAATTCTAGAAGGTTTGTCAAGCATGATTTCCCTTTCATAAATCATAGAAACATAGAAACATAGAAAATAGTTGCAGGAGTAGGCCATTCAGCCCTTCGAGCCTGCACAGCCATTCAATAAGATCATGGCTGGTCATTCCCTTAGTATCCCTTCATAGTGACTTGGACCGATCCTGTCACTGCTTTCCAAATGCGCTGCTATTTCATCTTTAATAATTGATTCCAACATTTTCTCCACTACTGATATCAGGCTAACCGGTCTATAATTCCCTGTTTTCTCTCTCACTCCTTTTTTAAAAAGTGGGGTTATATTAGCTACCCTCCAATCCATAGGAGCTGATCCAGAGTCTATGGAATGTTGGAAAATGACCACCAATGCGTCCACTATTTCGAGGGCACTTCCTTAAGTACTCTGGGATGCAGACTATCAGGCCCTGGAGATTTATTGGCCTTCAATTCCATCAATGTCCCTCACACAATTTCCTGACAAATAAGGATTTCCTTCAGTTCCTCCTTCTCACGAGACCCTAGGTTCTCTAGTATTTTCAAAAGGTCATTTGTGTCTTCCTTCGTGAAGACAGAACCAAAGTATTTGTTCAACTGGTCTGCCATTTCTTTGTTCCCCATTATAAATTCACCTGAATCTGACTGCAAGGGACCTTCGTTTGTCTTCACTAGTCTTTTTCTCTTCACATATCTATAGAAGCTTTTGCAGTCAGTTTTTATGTTCCCAACAAGCTTCCTCTCATTCTGTATTTTCCCCCTCCTAATTAAACTCTTTGTCCTCCTCTGCTGATTTCTAAATTTCTCCCAGTCCTCAGGTTTGCTTTATCTGGTCATTTTATATGCCTCTTCCTTTGATTTAACACTATACTTAATTTCCCGTGTTAGCCACGGTTGAGCCACCTTCCCTGTTTTATTTTTACTCCAGGCAGGGATGTACAATTGTTGAAGTTCATCCATGTGATCTTTAAATGTTTTCCATTGCTTATCCACCGTCAACCCTTTAAGTATCATTCGTCAGTCTATTCTAGCCAATTCATGCCTTCTACCATCGAAGTTACCTTTCCTTAAGTTCAGGACCCTAGTCTCTGAATTAACTGTGTCACTCTCCATCTTAATAAAGAATTCTACCATATTATGGTCACTCTTTCCCAAGGGGCCTCGCACAACAAGATTGCTGATTAGTCCTTTCTCATTTCGCATCACCCAGTCTAGGATGGCCAGCCCTCTAGTTGGTTCCTCGACATATTGGTCTGGAAAACCATCCCTAATGCACTCCAGGGAATCCTCCTCCACCGTATTGCTACCAGTTTAGTCAGCCCAATCTATATGTAGATTAAAGTCGGCCATGATAACTGCTGTACCTTTATTACACGCATCCCTAATTTCTTGTTTGATGCTGTCCCCAACCTCACTACCACTGTTTGGTGGTCTATACACAACTCCCACTAGTGTTTTCTGCCCTTTGGTATTCTGCAGCTCTACCCATACAAATTCCACATCATCCAAGCTAATGTTCTTCCTTACTATTGTGTTAAATTTCTCTTTAACCAGCAACACTACCCCACCTCCTTTTCCTTTCTGTCTCTCCTTCCTGAATGTTGAATACCCCTGGATGTTGAGTTCCCAGCCTTGGTCACCCTGGAGCCATGTCGCCGTGATGCCAATTATATAATTTTCGTTAATTGCTGCCTGCGCAGTTAATTCGTCCACCTTATTACGAATACTCCTCTCATTGAGGCACGGAGCCTTCAGGCTTGTCTTTTTAACACACTTTGCCCCTTTAGAATTTTGCTGTAATGTGGCTCTTTTTGATTTTTGCCTTGGGTTTCTCTGCCCTCCACTTTTACTTTTCTTCTTTCTATCTTTTGCTTCTGCCCCCATTCTACTTCCCTCTGACTCCCTGCATAGGTTTGCATCCCCCTGCCATATTAGTTTAACCCCTCCCCAACAGCACTAGCACACACGCCCCCATGGACATTGGTTCCAGTCCTGCCCAGGTGCAGATCGTCCGGTTTGTACTGGTCCCACCTCCCCCAGAATCGGCTCCAATGTCCCAGAAATTTGAATCCCTCCCTTCTGCACCACTCCTCAAGCCACGTATTGATTTGAGCTATCCTGCAATTCCTACTCTGACTAGCACATGGCACTGGTAGCAATCCTGAGAGTACTACCTTTGAGATCCTACTTTTTAATTTAACTCCTAGCTCCCTAAATTCAGATTGTAGGACCTCATCCCTCTTGGATTTGTTTCCAGTACACTAGATGTAGGATATGCTACTGGTCTATCAAAACTATCTGATGAGTCAGAAATAATCGAATCATTCCCACCTTCAGCTCCTTCCATGTCTGTAGATAAAATATGATCAATATGAACAAACCTAACCTGTCCATTATCAAACATCTTGACCAAATACGTGCGAGGACCACATATCATCACTACTCTTCCTTGTAACCACTTTACCCATTTATGGTGATGGTTCTTCACTCTCACCTTCTGATTTAATTTCACACTTCTCTCTTTTACTCTCCCTCTATCATGATTCTCTTTCTGTCTTAATTGTATCTCTTCTACGGACTGTGCCAAATTTGATTTTAACAACCAGAATCTGATTTGTGGCTGTCTTTTGAGAAACAACTCTGCTGGTGTTCTACCAGTCGTTATGTGAGGAGTATTACGATACGTAATCAGAAAATTAGCCAATTTGTGATCCAAAGACAACTATTGTTTCTTTGGATTTGGATCTAACATTTGTTTTATGAGGGCACGTTTTACAATTTGTATAGTGCGCTCTGCTGCACCATTCGAAGCAGGGTGGTATGGTGGAACCTTGGTATGTTTCACACCATTTTTGCTTGTGAACTGTGCAAATTCTTCTGAATGAAATTGTGGTCCATTATCTGAAACAATTTCTTCTGGGAGGCCAAATGAAGAAACTAATCTTCGCAAAATGTCTAGTGTTTGACTTGTTGTTAATTTCCACATTGGAAACACCTCAACCCATTTTGAATGGCTATCAATCACAGCACAATCAATATGTAGCCTTTGCCACACCCACGGAGGCCATTTCCATTGCTCTAATGGTCCTGATGGTGGTTGCTTGCTTACCGATTGACATGTCGTACACTGACTCACAATGTACTCGATATCTTTATCAAGACCTGGCCACCATAAGTAATTGTGTGCAAAACGCTTGGTCAAGCACAGTCCCAGGTGTTGGTCATGGAGGTCTCCTAATAATTTGGACTTGAATTTATTTGGTATAACCGCTCTTGCACCCCACATGCTACAATCTTTATCGACTGATAATTCATTCCTACGAATGAAGAATGGATGAATATCTTTGTCTGTTACCTGATTTGGCCATCCATTTGCAATATAATCATATACCTTTGACATCACTGTGTCACATTTGGTTGCTCTACCAATCTCTTCAGCTGTAACTGGCAGTTCATCAATGTATGAAAAATAAAACACTTCTTCCCTATCGGGTGTAACTTGTGATGGGGAAGGCAATCTAGACATAGCATCAGCATTACTGTGATCAGATGATCATCTGTATTCAATATCATATGTATATGCCGACAAAATCAAAGCTTATCTTTGCATTTGGGCTGCAGCTAATGTTGGAACTGGGGACTTTGGATGGAGGATTGCTGTTAGGGGCTTATGGTCCGTAATGATGGTAAACTTATGACCATACAACTATTTGTGGAACTTCTTGACCCCAAAAATTAATGCCAAGCTTCCTTTTCAATTTGCGCATAATTGCTCTCACTGGCACTGAGAGTGCGTGAACCAAAAGCAATTGGTCTCTCCTCCCCACTACGTGATATATGAGAGATTACTGCACCAACTCCATATGGAGAGGCATCACATGCTAGCTTAATCTCCTTAGATATGTCAAAGTGAACTAACATGGTGCTTTCTACCAATTTGCTTTTACACTCCTTGAATGCTGTATCGCATTCTTTTGACCACTTCCAATGGACCTGTTTTTTCAAAAGTTCATTCAGTGGATGTAATACTGTAGCCAAATTTGGTAGGAACTTCCCATAATAGTTCAAAAGACCCAAGAATGAACGAAGTTCAGTGACATTCCTGGGAGTGGGTGCATTTCTAATTGCATCCAGTTTTCCCATGGTTGGATGTAAACCATCTTTGTCTACTCTGTACCCTAAGTACTCCACTGAGTTTTGAAATAACTCACACTTATGAGCAGACACTCGTACTCTGTGCTTCTCTAGCCGTTTGAGGACTTCATTCAATATGTTATTATGAATTTTCCTATTTGGTGCTGAAATTATTATGTCATCCAAATAACATACTACCCCTTCAATACCTTGCAAAATCCGGTTCATCACCCCTTGGAATATGGCAGGGGTGGAAGACACTCCAAACGGCAGCCTATTAAATTGATATAGGCCTAGATGAGTACTTATCATCAAACATGACTTGGACTCCTCATCTAGTTCAAGCTGTAAGTAGGCATTCGTGAGATCCAGTTTTGAGAAGATCTGAACAGCTGTCAGTATTGTGAACAAATCTCTATATTCGGCAACGAATTGGAGACATTACCCTCTCGAACCTGGTTTACGGTTACTTTAAAATCACCACACAATCTTACCTTACCATTGGACTTAGGTACAACAACAATGGGTGTAGCCCAATTACATCGATCTATCTTACAAATAATGTTCTCAGCCTCTAGTCTTTTGAGTTCTTGCTCAACTTTCTCCTTGAGTGCATATGGTACGAAACGTGGCTTGCAGTAAACCGGTCTAGTGTCCTTCTGTACCCTGACACTTGCCTTGAAGCCTTGGATCGGACTGCCGTTTCACAGAACACCTTCGGCTACTTCTTGATAACATCATCCGTTGATGCAAATCTCGCTTCCTGATGGAAAATCTCACTCCAATCCAGCTTCAGTGATCTCAACCAATTTCTTCCTAGTAAGGCAGGCTTGTCTCCTTTCACTACTATTAGAGGCAAGTTCTGAAATTGATCCTTGTATTTCACCAGTATAGTGATACGACCTACCACAGGAATTTTCTCTCCCGAGTAGCCTCGCAGCTCCATCTTGGATTTCTCCAGTTGGAAATCACGCAATTTGTCGAGGTATAGCAACTCCGGTACTACACTCACGGATGCACCCGTGTCGATTTCCATTGGTATCTTGAATCCCACATCTATGTGGATTTTGATACTTTCAGAATCGCTGTCCATTAACCATGTGCTCCTGATGACGTGTAACTCTAACATCGCCTCGTCCTGTTGTTGTTCTTCCATGCTGTGTAGTCTCTGGGGATTTCTACTCATAGCTTTAAAAGCTGGTTTATCCTTCAGTCGGCATGCCTTCGCAAGATGCCCAGTCTTTCTGCAGAAGAAACACTCTGCCTTCACATATGGACAACTTTGAGCAATGTGTTGTCCCAGGCACCTGTAGCACGACTTCGACGCTCTGTTAGAATTTCCAGTTTCTGAGACTTTGGGCCCCCATCGTCTTTTACTTTGAACCTGCAGGTGATTTACCTCGGTTGACTGATGACCATAAAAATATTTTTTGGCCATGCCCATCGACCTCGCTGTCTGACAAGCAATCTCAAAAGTCTGCAACTGGCTGGCTGATTGGCAACGGCAAGGGCACTGGCGGAGTGGCAGAACTGCTCGCACTAATGCTGTCATCCTGAAAGAGGACAGCAGGTTCGTGATCTATGGAGCCACTGCCACTCTCCTGGGGCGGTGCTTCAGAAATCCTCGTAATGTGTTGGAGAACAGATTGATGGAGTGTTGTGACACACTGGACGGCCCTTTGAACTCTGGTATCCAAAGCCATGAGGGCAGCAGTCTGAGCTTCCACTGCAGCACTCAGATGTTGGATGTGCTGCAATGGAAGCTGATATATTGGCTATCAGACGCTGCATCATGGTAGGTGTCATAAATGTGTTGATGGAGTTGGCCAACAAACTCTGCGCAAAGCCCTTTGCCACGTTGGTGCCAGATTCCTCTATGCTCCTTGAATTTGAACACAGGCTTTCTGGCAAGCTTCCTAATGCAACAAGCTTTTTGGTGTGTACACCCATCAGCCTTCTTCTGTAGTATGGTCCATCAAAGTCCTCCTATGAGTCCCCTGCAGCAGAACTAGTGTGCGACCTTGCCCACTGGTGAGTTGGAGCCTGCATTCTCCTTTCCCCCTGTCCGTGCAGCACACTTGTGCCCGGTGTCTCACCACATGCAGATCCTGCTTCTATGTTACACACAGTGTCAGTATCTAAGCTGGTGGCTGCGACTGTGAAACTGAGTGACTGTGGGCTGGATTTTTTGCTCCATTGTGCCTCTGCTAGTGCCCCACAGGGACAGTAAAAGGTGTCTAAAGGCTTAACGCGGGCAGCTAGCTTTTACCGCCCTGCCAGCAAATTTGGCTCAGGGTTTGCAACGGTGCAAAATCTTACCGCCTCGCTCTGTATTTGCCGCGTCTTTAAATTGAGGGAGGAGGATCCTAAATCGGAGGTCACATTGACTGCAACATTTGTGCACAGCACACTGTGTGAACCTCAGACTTTAAAGCGGTAGCTTTATCTGCCATTACAGTGTCCTTATAACTTCAGTGAAAAAATTTAATGGGGGCATTACTAGTTCGCCAGCATATCACGATCCATGCTATTGCTAGGTGGCGTCAGGATAGATGAAGGGCTCTTGGCCATGTTGATCCACAGATGAGGAGAGGCCGAAGATGTCTCGGGAGGAGGGCTTCCCTCCATGGGTTTACAGGCACCAATGCTCATACCTCCAGCTCTCTGAGGAGCAGTGTGTGAGAAGGCTGTGCTTCTGAAAGGAAGTGCTGACAGAGATATGCCATCTTCTACAGACAGACCTACAGCCTTACAGCGCCAACACGACTGTGCTACCCGTCACAGTGAAGTTGATTGTTGCACTGGCCTGCTATGCCTCCGGCATCTCTCAATACATTGCACATCGCTGCATTCGCCCCGTCACAAAGGCTCTGTACACCCGCAGAATGGACTTCATAACGTTCCCATTGAGCAGCGAGAACCAGAATGAGCAAGCATGTGGTTTTGGCAGGATTGCTGGCTTCCCGAGGGTTCATGGAGCCATTGACTGCACATATTTTGCAGTGTGAGCACCATTACACAACACAGAGGTATTCCGAAACCGAAAGGGATACCACTCCCTAAAGGTGCAGCTGGTGTATGACCACACGCAGCACATCCGTGCAGTGAATGCCCGCTATCCAGGGAGTGCACATGATGCTTTCATCCTGCATGAGAGCACTGTCTCACGATTGTTTCAGCAACAAAGGGAACGGTGCAGCTGGCTTCTTGGGGACAAAGGATACGGCCTCGTCACCTGGCCCATGAACCCCCTCCGCAACCCCATCACAGAAGCGGAGCATTGCAACAATTGCAACCAGGCGGCCACCCACAACATCATCGAACAGACAATTGGGGTGCTCAAGCAACGTTTCCAATGCCTGAACTGCTCTGGAGGCAGCCTTCAATACTCCCCTCAACAGGTCTCGGAATTCATTGTGGTATGCTGCATGCTGCACAACTTGGCCTTCATGAGGGGCCAGGCATTGCAAGTGAGGATTGCAGCCCCACCCCAGGAGGAGGGGGACAATGAACGGGACAAAATGGGTAGCCGCATCATCCACGGGAAGGCAGCGTAGAGATGCTGCCAGACCAAGAGCCACACGTCGGCAGCTCATAATGGATCGGTTCTCTTGAACGGAGGAAGCTAAGAGATGCAGCTAATACTGGCCCCGCTATGTGCCACCATAGTGGCACATCTCCGGTGAACTTTGGAATGATACACACAAGACGCCAATGGCAAACGGTCAAAGTAATATTTTACTGGAACAAATGAACAACCACCCCCCACCCCTGAAAAAAAACATACAAAATACAACACACTCAACAACAATGAAGAGCAGCAATTTACCATAACTATTTCCAGGTGGCATTAACAATTTTCAGTGCATCTCCCCAACTTGGCCCGAGACCTTAATCTGACTTGGCCTGAGCTTTGCTCCCTCTATCCTTTAACCCCCTCCCACGCCTACTGCCCCTCCTCAATGAGGCTTCAGTGCCTACAGCAAGACTGCTTGAGGGCTGCTGTGTGAGTGGGCAAGACATTACAGCCAGCCTATAAGGGCGCCCTGGACCAGCTCTGGACCTGGAAGGCCCGGCTGCAGACTCCTCTGTCTCAGCATCGGCAGCAGCAGTCTAAGATGGCTCGGGTGTGGTCCGCGTTGGGTGCAAGGTCAGAGTGGCAGTGGTGGGAGCTGGAATGCTGTCATCTTGAGGAAGGACAGCAACTTCCATTTCCTGGGGACCACTGCCACTCACATGGGGCTGAGCCTCAGCATCCGGAGCATGATGTGTGACCACAACTCGCTGGCCTGCTTCAGCACCGTCACTTTCCCATTGGACAATGGGGAACACAGAGAGGACGGCAGCAGTCAGTGATCACATGGCGTGGCCTGAGCTTGCGATGCGATCAGTGCCGTCATGTCACCCATGGCACGAGTCATCCCTCTGGGACTCCACTATCGCTGCTGGAGCCCATCGGCCTCTGTGAGTGGACAAGGATGGGCTCGCTGGAGTACTCAGATGCATTGGCAATGCATAAGGCTGCCTCCGCCACACTCACAGCAAGTGCGTCTATACTCTGCGGGACCCAATGCACTCATGAGGTCGCGGTGCATTTCCGTGTTCTCCCTTGACATTGCCTCCAAGTTCAAGTCCACGTCTGCCTGTCTCTGAGCAGGACTACTGTGCCGACTCACCCTCCGGGGAGCTGGCTTCCGAGGTTCTCCTCCCGCTGAGTGTTGCTCTAGGCCACTGGGGCTGGGAGCCTCAGAGTCATCAAATTCCTCAAAATCAGCCTCCCCGCCCTCCCCCCCCGCCCCCATGTAGTGTCCCCACACGGTGAGATTGATGGAGTCTTATGCTCAGGGAGCACACTGTCGTCCCCTCCCTCGTCATCTCCCCTGTGCCCAGTAAGTGTGCAGTTCCTCTTGTGCCACATGTGCCTTCCTTCGTAGAATAGTTGCCACTGTCTGGAAGTGCAAATGTGTTCAGTATAATATGAATGACTGATGACTGAGCATATGGAAAACCTGTGAGGAGGTGAGAGCCAGGTAGGATTGCGGCTCAGGGTGATGTTTGGCCAACGCATATCAACAGTGGAAGGGGAGTCTGAGGAGGGGTGACAATTATTAGGGGACAAGAGGGTCTGCGCCGAGGGCATGTCTGGTGAAGTGAGCCTCCAGCTTTCAGGTGGCTTCAACAACCCACATCATGGCCTGGAACACACAGAGAAGGGGCATCTCCATCAAAGACTTTACATTGTGTGAGACAGTAATCTTGCAACTATGACAGGGGTCCATAAATGTAAAGGGTACTAACCCTGATGACCTTGTGACATTGTTAAACACCTTGCGGCATTGGGTGGCAGTTTTAGCCACCGTGTCTGCCGCTGACACCTCCAGGGCTATCTCCATTCATATCCTGAACACCCTTGGCACAGGCTTCTTTCCTCTCACTAGATGCAGTGCGGGCCTGAACTAGGGCCTCAGCGGCCATTGCAGAGAAACAATGAGCTCTCTGTCGTCCCTCCTGCTGCGCCATGTCTCCCGCTCTGAGCGATGTGGGCCGGTGCATCAGTGCATGCACAAACTAAGTTGGTGCGCCCTAAACTTTCACCTGGGCCCAGGAAGATTTGAGCACTTGCACTAACTTTATAGCACTTTTTGCATCATGATTTTCAGCTGGGGTGGCCAAGCACAGGTGTGTAATACCTGATTTAGTGCCCCCGATCATTGAACCTCAGTTTCAGCCGAATTTTACAGATGGAGGGGTAAACTTTTCCAGGCACTTTCATGACAGCCCCACCATAATTAACGTCCCAAAATCTCCAATGCTGAAAATCCAGGCACATGTGTCTTCATTTTCATGCACTTTTGCTCTTCCATCACTGTCTGAGCAAGTTGCAGTTCTAAGGTATCTGAAGTGAAAAAAGGACAAGGGTTGGGTTGTGGGGAGGGAAAAGGATGTAGTAAGAAGTGCATACTTACATGATCTGTAGTTTGTAAGTCAGAAGCGATCAGAAGGGAGGAGTCGGATGTTGGAAGGAGGATTAGGTGTGAGGATACCGTCATCTTCAATGGCTTGAGCCCTGCCAGTGGCCACCGTCTCTGCAATGACCCTTCCTATAATGGCCAGGACAGTCTCCACCATGTGGGTTGGAACATTCAGCGTGCTTCTCCCGCTCTGGGTAGTTCCAGCTGCCTCTGGTTGTTCACCACCTTCTCCTGTAACAGAGAGAGAAGCGTGTCAGTAGTGTCTTACAATTTATTTGGGTGATGTGACTGTCATAGTTGAATAGCTGCCACTGTATGCAGACTGAGAGATGTGGGTTTAAGGCTTGCAACCTGTGTAAGGGCGAGGTGAAGCATATGAATGTTAGGTATAAGTCCTTATTGATAGAGATTGTTGGTAGGTGAGTGATAAGGGCATGGTGAATTGAGCAGCGTCTGAGGCTAGTGGTGCAGTAGGAAGGATATGGCATTTGAAGATGCATTCACTGGCCTTGACGACTCATGTGAGATCATTAAACATCTTCTGGCAGTGCACCCATGTCCTTGGGGCTGTGTTCCTAGCATTGACTCCTGTGGCTATCTGTTCCCACTGCCTTCCCACTATCTGGAGGGCCTCCTGCGTCCCTGAGGATGCAAGGCATCTCTCTTCCTTACTACCTCCAGTGCAAAGTCATACATATGTTCTCAGTGAACCACTGCAGAATAACTTGATATATTGCAAGTTGATTATCTCCAGATTTTTCCAAGCTCCACCTCAACAAGTTAGTCCCGTTTGGAAAAATATCACCCCTTAACAAGAAGCAAAACTCATTCTAATGCATTGACCAAAACTGACCCCAGCACTTATTTTTGTTTTGTCGAAGTACAGAGACAATTTAACACGAAGCTGTTTGGGTC
Organism: Pristiophorus japonicus; assembly: GCF_044704955.1. Lineage (NCBI taxonomy): Eukaryota > Metazoa > Chordata > Chondrichthyes > Pristiophoridae > Pristiophorus > Pristiophorus japonicus. The sequence goes on from NC_091986.1 coordinate 88,620,291, forward strand.
ACAAAAAGATAATGGACTTGGATTAGACGTGAGACCAATTCTGAGCAAATCGGATGATGTGAGGTCAGCTTAATTTTATATAATGATAATAGATCAAATTGATTTATTACTTGGAAGAGCAAATTTAAGGAACTAATTCTGCTAAAACAACTTTTCATTCTTATTGTAAATAAAGTTTTCTTTATTTCCTCAATGGAACATGTTAATTGAACTATAGGAAATTAAATATCACTGTGAATGAAACAGAAGTTATTTCCTTGAGTCAACAAAACTGGAAGAGATATGATTTAAGTGAGAGCCATATGTCGCATATGTTGTGTTAAATATTCACAAAGGACATCAAATTTAATCAACTAATAATGTTTTCTTTAGATTTAGAATCTTTGAAGACACAGGAATGAATGGATACCTAAGAGAGCTTACAAGACATTAATTAACTGAGTTAATCAAATTAATCAATCAGGTGGGACTTTGATAATGTCATAAACTACAACCGTGAATATCAAGCAGTTTATAACTGCCAGCTGAACCCCAGATTAGATTACATCTTTGATATAATTACTTGATATATTTTTATACTGTTTATTTATGTACAGGTTTCAATCTGACTTTTGTTCAATTTTTGTGCTGCACTGTGCATCGCTGCAGATGCAACCTTCACTACGTTCTTTGTACTTGTTACACAATAATATTCACAGTGCTGGATAAGTTGTTGTGACATTATTATTATAAGTTTATCAAAAACAACCAACAGAACAAAACAGTCTGCAGTTGAGATATTCTCTATTCAGAACTCCTGCGGCATTGCTTACAACAATCAGAGGACATGATGTTTTACAACAATAGGGATGGTTTGAATAAAATGTCACAGGAAAAATTTTACAGTAAGTAAGTGTGACATTTACAGGAAGAATTTTAATATATTACGAGCAGATCATTATTGCATTACTACCAATGATTTGGAAGATAAACTATTTTATAAAGAAAATATGATGGGGAGAATATTCTAGGAAATAAATATGACATTTACAGGAAGTACGTGCTATACACAAAACTTTTAGGGGCTAAATTTGGTGAAGGCATTCACCCGCCCAAAGTGCCGCCAATGGCCGCCGAGGTACCGGATGGTACTTTCGGCGGGGTTTTCATCGCCGAGGTCCCTCGAAGGTCGGCAGATGGCAAATCAACAACATACGCCGCCAATCTGGAAGTGTTGGGGATGGGGGTGTTGTCTGAGGGTCTGTTAGGGTGCAATAGAAATGGAGAGAAGGTTTTGAAGCACTGTGAGGCCAGAGTCTGGCTTCATTGCGAGTTTCTGGATTGGGGTGGGGCGGGGGGCGGGGAGGGGGGATGGCGGGCAGGGTCAAGGAGAATGCGATCCAAACTGCTATATGCCCCTTGCAAACTATCAGACCCCAACCTTGTATTGCAGTTCAACAAATTGGCCTCTTCTCTCGAAGCATTTGCAGTCTTTTTTGCACTCATGGGTACACCCAACTGCTTTGCTCATCATCAGCTGGTTCCTGTCTATCACCCTACCTTAATGTATTTAAGGTACAGTGGGTAGGACTCTCTCCCTCTGGATCAGAAAGTTGTGGATTCAAATCCCACTCTAGAGACTTAAGCATAAAAATCCATCCTGGCACTCTAGTGCAGTACTGAGGGCATGTTGCACTGTTAGACATGTTGTCTTTTGGATGAAACGTTGCTCTCTCAGGTACAATTTTGAAGAAGGGCAGGGGAGTTATTCCTGGTGCCCTAACCAATATTTATTTCTCAATCAACATCTAAAACTGATTTTCTGGTCTTTATCACATTGCCGTTTGTGGGAGCTTGCTGTGTGAAAATTGGTTGCCGCATTTCCTACATTACAACAGTAACTGCACTTTAAAAGTGCTTCATTGGCTGTAAAGTGCTTTGGGATGTCCGGTGGTTGTGAAAGGCACTATATAAATCCAAGTCTTTCTTTTTTTCTTTAAGGGTAAAAATTTTGCTTTGAAAGAATGGTTTGAAAACTCATGAATGAAGAGTGCACAATTACCTGCTCTGCAATCCTGGTGGCATGTCCACAGAAGAGTAAATTTACACTATCAGTGAGTTTGCTGACTTACAAGTGTGTAGTAAACATAAATTTCCATAAACAGACAGAAATGATCTTGTACAATGGTAAAACATTCATCATTTATGTAGTTTCCAAGTGTTTGTAGAAAACATTTCTTATGCCTCAAAAACATGAAAGAATATACATTTTTAACGGAATACATACAAGCAAAATAAAGAGACAATTGACAAAAACAATTTATTCTAGAAAAACAATCTTTTATTTTCTAGCCATCAACAAATAAATGACAATAACAGGTGTTGCTATTCATTGATGTTGCCTTTTTGATTTGTTCTCAGGATGTGTGTGACACTGGCAAGGTCCCATTTATTGCCCATCCTAGTTGCCGACAAGGTTGTTCTGATTCTTCATGAGTCACTACAGTCCTTGTCATGATCACATTCTAATGATGATATTAAAAAGGGAATTCTAGGATATTGACCCAATGATGATGAAAGAATGGTGATTTATGTCTAAGTCAAGAGGGTAAGTGACAAGTGGCACAGGGGTTTTGGAGTATAGTGTTTCCATGATATCTCTGCTCTTGTTCTTCTCAATAATAAATGTCAAAGGGCTACGAGATGCTATTGATGTAAGCTATTGAATTTGCTGCAGTTCATCTTGTAGATAGTATATCCTTCAGCCATAGTGCACTGCTTGTGGAGGTGGTGGTCATTAAGTCCAGTGGCAGTAGCATCGATCAACTGGACTGCTTCATCCTGGATGACGTTTATCCTCTTGAGTGCTGTAGTTGCACCTATCAAGCAAAGTGGTGAGTATTCCATCACACTCCTGACTTGAACATTGTGCAGATGTTTTTTAGGGATCAGGAGGTGAGCCACTCATTACAGAGAACACAATCTTTTCCCTATTAACAAAGTCATGGTGTTCATATGGCTGGAAGTTTCTGGTAAATGGTGACTCCTAAGGTGTTGTTTGGGGAAACTCAAGAATGGTGATGCCTTTGGAAGTCAAGTGAGGTAATTTATGCTTTCTCTTGATGGAGACATCATCACCTGACATGTATTTGGCACAAAAGTTTCTTGTCATTTGTCGGCCCAAGTTTGGATGTTACCTGAGTCCTACTGTAGGCCTGCTTTATCATCAGCTGAGTTGTGAATGGAGATGTCAAATTGTGACCTTATGATGAAGGGAAGACCATTGATTAGGTAGCTCAAGGTGGTTGGGTTAGACATGCTGTTCAAGCAACTGCTACAGTGATGTCCTGGGGTTGGGATGATTGGCCTCAGATAACAATGACTATATTACACTGTGTTAGGTATGATTCCAACCATTGGAGAGTTTTTTTCTTTGATCTTCTTGATCTCAATTTTACTTGCATTCCTTGGAGCCATACTTGGGCAATTACTGTTTTGATGTCAAGCATAGTTACTCTCACCTATCTGATAGGAAAGCTCATCAGCAAGGTTGTATAAAAGAATCCATTATATAAGAACATAAGAATTAGGAACAGGAGTAGGCCATCTCGCCCCTCGCGCCTGCTCCGCCATTCAACAAGATCATGGCTGATCTGGCTGTGGACTCAGCTCCACTTACCCGCCCGCTCCCCGTAACCCTTAATTCCCTTGTTAAAGCTTCCATTTTGTAACAAATAGACAGCTTTTCCAGAATCTGCTCGCAATAGCATCTTGGAATATGCCCCAAACCAGCCTAGACACTCAAGGCCCTCAATGTCTGATACAGCTAGAGTGAGCTAGAGTCATACAAATGTTCTTTGTGTAGCTTCAACGTCTTTGTTGATGAACTTATCTGTGCTACTATCTTAAGACCACCATAAGCATAGGTGAGTAAGCCATGAATGTTTCACCCACTGATACTATATAAGTCAACACATCTTTGGAATGCTGAGCTGATGTAAGTTAATCGAAATAAAAAGGTCACAGAATTTAGGACATGATGGAATAGCCTAAAAGTGTCACAGGAAGTTAGGGACGACCCAGGGACTAATCACTCTGTGATTGAGCTCAGCAACTGAAATGTGAGGTCTCCTGCTGCTTTCGCATGATGTCTGTAGGTATAATTTCCTCTAATATATCTGTAAACGAAAGACTCTGCATCTAAAACTCTCAGTCCTGGCACAAAGATAAGATTTCCAGGCTCGTCCCTCACAGCATAGCAAACACCATCCTCTGGTATTCATGTCTGGGTCAAGGCTATGTCTGGAGCTGAGTGGTTGTGACAGAACCTAAACTGATGCTTGGTGAGCAGGTTATTGGTGAGTATGTGCTAACTGGTGGCATTGTTGCTGATTCCTTTCATCCCTTTGCTGATGATTGGGAAATGATCGGGTGGTAAATGGCCAGGTGAGATTTTTCCTGTTTTTTTGTAAATAGGACATAACTGGGCAATTTTCCACATTGTTGGGTAGATATCAGTGTCACAGCTGCACTACAACAGCTTAGATAAGGGGAGTTATGGTGCGCTGATTTCAGCAGTCATTAAGATGTTATTCAATTCATAATCTTTGCCAGGTATGCTTAGCCACTTCTTAATGTCATATGGAGTGAACTAAAACAATTTTTATTTATTCTTCGGATGTGAGTGTCCCTGGCAAGGCCAACATTAATTGGCCACCCCTAGTTGCCCTTGAGAAGGTGCTTCCACAATGCTGCTGGGTAGCAAGTTTTAGGATTTTGAACCAGCAACAATAAAGGAACAGTGATATATGTCCAAGTCGGAATGGTGTGTGACTTAGAGGGGAACTAAGAGATGATGGTGTTCCTGTGCACCTACTGCCCTTGTTGTTCAAGGTGGTGAAGGTCGTGAGTTTGGAGGAGGTGCCAAAGAAGCCTTGGTGAGTAGCTGGAATGCATCCTGTAGACAGTACACACTGTAGCCACAGTACACCGATGATGGAGGGAATAGAAGTTTAAGCCAACGGATTGGATGCCGATCAAGTGGACTACTTTGTCCCAGATAGTGTTGAGCTGCTTGAGTGTTTTTGGAGCTGCAGACATTCTGGTAACTGGAGAGCATTCCATAACACTCCTGACTTGTACCTTTTTGGTGCTAGACAGGGTTGATGTCAAGAACAGTCACACTGATACCTCATCCCTGGAATTCAGCTCTTGTGTCCATCTTTAGAACAAGGCTGTAATGAGGTCTGGAGTTGAATGGTTTGGCGTAACCCAAATTGTGCATTGATGAGCAGATTATTGATGAGCAAGTGCCATGATAGTTCCGTTTATTACTTCTACTAATACTTTGCTGATGATTGGAAGTTGGCTGATATGGTGTGAATTGGAATTATCCTGCTTTTTGTGGACAGGACATACCTGGACAATTTTTCACATTGTCGGTTAAATGCCAGTGCTGTAGCTGCACTGTGGCAGCTTGGCTCGGAGTGCGGCTCGTTCTAATGTGAAACAAAACAGCTTAACGCTGCATATCTAACCCCATCTTACAAAGCGTTTTCTTGGTCTGCCTTCAAGGTGCACTTTGGGGCATGTGTGAAAGACGCAAATATTCAGTTCAGAGCGCTATTACTTGGGTTATATAGTAAAATATTATATAGTAAAATATTAAGTGGTGTGTGTACATATACCCCTATATGTAAAATGCTCAGACTGCTCAGGAGTGACTAGCACTGCTGTACCAAAGAGAATATCTTAGACAAGACTTGCAAAACTCACAATTGTACAGAGGAAATTGCTGCATAATCTTTTGCTATGAACATTCAAACAAACTTTGTGGATTTAATGCAATATTTTTCTGTGCCTGTAAAGGTTTCAATTGGAAGTTACATTTATTTTAACTAAATATCAGAAAGTTAAAGATAAATAATAGGCAGTTAAATCGAAGATACTTGCCTCTTAACTGTCTTGATTAATACAGATATATAGATAATAACATATTTGGCAAGGGGTATGTGGAAGGGCACGAAGTTACTCACTAAACACGCCATGCCACAAAAAGTTAGGACTTGTCCATTCAAGTGTACGACTGTGGTAATGCAACTGCTGATATAAATACAATAAAAGCATCATATAACAAGGTCACCTGACAAGTTCATGATGTATTGGAGCCATCTTGTAAAGTGTGTTTGTTAGTGATGTCGTAAGAATGTATCACATTGGCGACAAAGATAGGATAATCGGATTCCTTTGCTGAAATTTTTGTTGGTGGATCATCCAACCAAACAACAGAGAAACTTTGAGAGGTTCTTTGATTTGCAACACAGCTAAAAATCCAAGGTAAATTTCAAGCATACTTGGCTGAACTGAAGAGTCCAGATGGCCATGCCAATGGGAGTAATAGGGCACTTGGGTGCATACCATCTCAATCGAGAGACTTTTGGAACATATGTGGAGTGGCTCGACATGTTTTTCACCACAACTAGTATCGTCAAAGTCCTCGATAATGAAAACCATAACAGGGTGGTGTTAGAAAGAAATCAAACTATTTTCCTGACTGAAGCAGTACCGGAGGTGTATGAAACACGGAAAACTTTGCTTGTTCCTGTGAAGCTAAAGGACACGCCACTGACGGAGATTCTAATCCAGTTAGAACAGCACTACAGTCCAGAGCCCCTGAAAATTGCTGAAAGTTATCGTTTTGGAATACGAGATAAATTGACTGACGAGAGTATTAGTGAGTACATTGTAGCTTTAAAAAAGCTATCTATTCACTGTCATTTTGGAAACTTTCAAGACCGAGTATTGTGTGACCGCTTTGATTGTGGGATGAAAAATGAAGCAATGAGATGACATCCCCGAACTTGACTTTTGATTTAGCTTGTCAGTCAGCTATATCGATAGATATGGCCGACCAATACTCCTGAGAATTTCGCACCATTTCCAGTCATCAGACAACCGAGTGAATTACCTGCAGGTTTAAAGTAAAAGGCAGTTGGGCCCCAAGGCCTCAGCAACTGGCCACATTGAAGTCGTGCTATCAGTGGCTGGGACAACACATCGTTCAAAGCTGTCCATATGTCAAGGCAGAGTGTTTCTTCTGCAAGTAAATTGGGCACCTTGTGAAGGCATGCCGACTGAAAAGTAAACCAGCTTTCAATGTTAAAGGTAGAAATTGGCAGACACGACATAAAATTGAAGAGAAGCAACAGGATGAAGAGGTTCTAGAGATGCACGTTATCAGGAAGACGAGGGTATCTAACAGTGATTCATGATGTATCGTCATCCAAGTAGACGTTGCAGGAACCAGGATACCCAAGGAAATTGACACTGGTGCATTCTTGAGCATAGTACCGGAATCACTATATCGCGACAGGTTGAGTGCTTTTCTGATGAAGAAATTGAAGATAGAACTGCGAGGCTACTCAGGAGAGCAAATTCCCGTGGTAGGATGTATCACCCTACCGGTGAAATAAAAGGATCAGTTTCAGAGCATGCCTCTCTTAGTAGTGGCAGGAGACTGGGCCTCCTGCGGTATCTGGACGATCTCCGGTAACCCCGACGACCTCCGGCGACCTCCAATGACCTTCGGCGAGCCCCACGAGTTAGGGCCATTCGGGCCTACCTCAGGTTTTCCATCACATCACCCATCGGCGACAGTGACTGGGCCTCCTGCTGTATCTGGACGACCTACGGCAACCCCCGACGACGTCCGACAATCTCCGGAGGCGGCGTCCTCGACCTGGACCTGACTATCGGATCTCCACCTCCCCCCCCAGTGGTGATCGGCACACCTCCAGCAACGGAAGATGGGACTCTCCTCCACGATGGAGTCTGGGCCTCCTTGACGATGGCTGTACCTCCCATGGCAACAGATGACCTCCTCTTCAACGATGACCGGGTTCCCTTCTCCTACGTCGGCACCTGGCCTCCCCTCCTCCTTCAGCGACGACTGGAGCTCTCCTTCGCCACTGGTGACCTGGCCTCTTCTCCTTCTTCAACACGTAGTGAGTACCATGGCTGTGATCCCCCTGCCCTCCCACCCTGAACCCCGGTGGGCCACTGACCCTCCCAATGCCTGTCCCTAACCAGGCTTCAGACCACCTATCAGCAAGGGCACTACCCAGCGCCGAGCCTGCGGCCAACATCTCGCTGTAGGCAACTAGGCCCATATAGCAGTGCCTGGTCTCCAGTCACCTTGGACCCCCTTGCCACTGGATCAAGACATTGCTCAGCTAAGCCCATGTGGTAGCCAGTGTGCAATGACCACCCCACGTTAAAAGAACTCATGCACAGGCATTTTCCACTCCGTTAACATAAAGTTTGGGACCTGGAATGTCAGGACCCTCATGGACAACTCCAACAGCGACAGGCCAGAACCGTCACTGTCATAGTTGCCCGGGAACTTAGACGCTTTGCTATCGACATCGTTGCCCTAAGCGAAACCTGGCGGGCAGGGGAAGGCCAGCACAAGGAACAAGGTGGAGGTTACACCTTCTTCTGGAAAGGGAAACTAGAGGAAGAACGCGTCATCCACAGAGTCACCTTCGCCATTAAAAACAAGCTGGTTGACCGCCAAAGACTCCCCCTGCGGGGCTAACGAACGTCTCATGACTCTGTGACTCACCCTATCCCGGAACCAGTGTGCCACTGTCATCAGTGCGTACGCCCCAACACTCAATGCAACTGATGAGACCGAAGAGGGTTTTTACTCCAACCTTGAAAAATCCCTGTCCTGCGTCCCTGCGGATGACAACTGATCCTCCTCGGTGACTTCAACGCCAGGGTTGGCAAGGACACAGACCTCTGGGGAGGAGTAATTGGCAGAGAGGGGGTACGGAAAGCCAACTCCAGCGGTACCCTACTCCTGACAAAATGTCTTGAACATGAACTCATCATCACCAACACCTTGTTCCGCCAGAGGGACAAATACAAGGAATTGTGGCAACACCCTCGCTCCAAACACTGGCACCTGCTCGACTATGTCATTGTTCGAGCCAGGGATCGCAAAGATGTGCGCATCACCTGCTCCATGACAGGAGTCGACGACTGCTGGACGGAACACCGCCTAATCTGATCCATCATTGACATCAACATAGCTCCAAAGCGGAGGGGGCAGCAGAAGCAGTGCCGCAAAAAAATCAATGCCGGGGCACTTAAGGACCCAGCTAAGAGAGTCCTATACAGCCAGCGTCTCACAGCTAACCTGGCATGCCTTGATGATCCCGAGACGCAGAATGCCCACAGCGCTTGGTCTGCCCTCCAGGTCTCCATAACCAGTGCCTGCAAAGAGACGCTCGGCCACTCAACCAGGAAACACCAGGACTGGTTTGATGAGAATGATCAGGAGATCCAAGAGCTAATAGATCGCAACGCAGGGCATTTCTGAGCCTTAAACAACAACCCAAAGCGGGAGCAGCAAAGCAGCATTACATACAGCTCAAGGCTGAGGTCCAACAAAAAACTCAGGACCTAAAGAACAGGTGGTGGATGGAGAAAGCACAAGAGATACAGCAGCTGGCCGATAGCGATGATGTGCGAGGATTCTTCATTGCAGTCAAGGCCACCTACGGGCCAATCTCTGAAGGCCCCACCCCACTGCTGGCCAAGAACGGGGAAACATTCATCAAGGACACCGAGGCAGTCAGGGCCCACTGAAAGGAGCACTTCGAAGATCTCCTCAATAGAGACTCTGCCTTTGACTCAAGTGTTCTCGACTCCATCCTGCATCATGCTATCTGCCACCACTTCAGTAAGACCCCAACAAGGCTACAGGTGCGGATGGAATCCCTGCTGAGGCATTGAAGTATGGCAATGCTGGCGCGAATACATGACCTCATCTCTCTCATCTGGAGGGAGGAGAGCATGCCGGGGGATCTCAGAGATGCAGTAATCATGACCATCTTTAAAAAAGGAGACAAGTCCGACTGCGGCAACTACAGAGGCATCTCCCTGCTATCAGCCACTGGGAAAGTCGTCGCTAGAGTCCTCCTCAACCGTCTTCTTCCCGTGGCAGAGGAACTCCTCCTGGAGTCACAGTACAGGTTTCGTCCCCTATGGGGCACAATGGACATGATTTTTGCAGAGTGAAGGCTACAGGAAAAATGCAGGGAACAGCACCAGCCCTTATACATGGCCTTCTTCGACCTTACAAAGGCTTTTGACACTGTCAACCGCGAGGGTCTATGGAGCGTCCTCCTCCGTTTCGGATGCCCCCAAAAGTTCGTCACCATCCTCCACCTGCTCCACGACGACATGCAGGCCGTGATCTTTACCAATGGATCTATTACAGACCCAATCCACATCCGGACCGGGGTCAAACAGGGTTGCGTCATCGCCCCAACATTCTTCTCAATCTTTCTCGCTGTCATGCTCCACCTCACAGTCAACAAGCTCCCCGCTGGTGTGGAACTAAACTACAGAACCAATGCGAACCTGTTCAACCTGTGTAATCTCCAGGCCAGGGCCAAGACCACCCCAACCTCTGGCGTCGAGTTGCAGTACCCGGACGATGTCTGCGTTTGCGCACATACAGAGGCTGAACTCCAGGACGTAGTCGACGTACTTACTGAGGCATATGAAAGCATGGGCCTTACGCTAAACATCCGTAAGACAAAGGTCCTCCGCCAGCCTGTTCTCGCCGCGTAGCATTGCCGCCCGGTCATCAAGATCCACAGCGCGGCCCTGGACACCGTGGACCACTTCTCATTTCTCGAGATTCTCCTATCAACAAGAGCAGGCATCAACGACGAGATCCAACACCGCCTCCAGTGCGCCAGTGCAGCCTTCAGCCACCTGAGGAAAAGAATGTTTGAGTATCAGGCTCTCAAAACTGCCACCAAGCTCATGGTCTAATACCCGCCCTCCCGCCCTCCTGTATGGCTCAGAGACATGGACCATGTACAGTAGACACCTCAAGTCACTGGAGAAATATCACCAATGATGTCTCCGCAAGATCCTGCAAATCCCCTGGGAGGACAGGCGCACCAACATCAGCGTTCTCGTCCAGGCTAACATCCCCAGAGTTGAAGCACTGACCACACTTGATCAACTCCGCTGGGCAGGCCACATAGTTCGCATGCCAGACACAAGACTCCCAAAGCACTTGCTCTATGCGGAGCTCCTTCACGGCAAACGAGCCAAAGGTGAGCAGCGGAAACATTACAAGGGCACCCTCAAAGCCTCCCTGATAAAGTGCAACATCACCACTGACACTTGGGAGTCCCTGGCCAAAGACCGCCCTAAGTGGAGAAAGTGCATCCGGGAGGGCGCTGAGCACCCCGAGTCTCAACGTCGAGAGCATGCAGAAATCAAGCGCAGGCAGCAGAAAGAACGTGTGGCAAATCAGTCCCACCCACCCCTTCCCTCAACGGCTATATGTCTCACCTGTGGCAGGGTCTGTGGCTCTCATATTGGACTGTTCAGCCACCAAAGAACTCACTTCAGGAGTGGAAGCAAGTCTTCCTCGATCCCGAGAGACTGCCTATAATGATGAAGAGGTAAAAATTGGTTGGGATCACTGAAACTGGATTGGAATTAGATTTTTCGTGTTGAAATGAGATTTGCATCGAAGGATGATGTCATCAAGCAATATCCGAAAGTGTTCTGCAAAACAAGCAGTCCGATCCAAGACTTCAAGGTGAGTGTCAGGGTACAGAAGGACGCTAGGCCAGTTTACTGGAAGCCATGTCCTGTACCATACGCACTCAAGGAGAAAGTTGAGCAAGAACTCAAAAGACTAGAAACTGAGAACATTATCTCTAAGGTAGATCTCAGTAATGTTGATCACAGTAATGCTGATGCTATGTCCAGCTTGCTATCATCATCACAAGTTACACCCAATATGGAGGAAGTGTTCTATTTTCATACATTGATGAACTGCCAGTCACAGCTGAAGAGATTGGTTGAGTAACCAAACGTGACCCATTTATGGCAAAGGTATATGTTTACACAGCAAATGGATGGCCAATCCAGCTATCAAGAAAGATATTCATCCATACTTCATTCGTAGGAATGAATTATCAGTGGGTAAAGATTTTATCATGTGGGGTGCAAGAGTAGTTATTCCAAATAAGTTTGGGTCCAAATTATAAGGAGATCTTCATGACCAGCACCTGGGGATGTGTTTGACCAAGAGTTTTGCATGCTGTTAATTATGGTGTCTAGGTTTAGATAAAGATATCATGTACATCGTCAGTCAGTGTACAACATGTCAATCGGTAAGCAAGGAACCACCATCAGTACCATTACAGCCATGGAAATGGCCTCCCAGTATGTGGAAAAGGTTATATGTAGATTTTGCTGAACGAGAAGGACAATTGTTCATTGTGATTGATAGCCATTCAAAGTGGGTAGAGGTGTTGCCGATGCGGAAAAGAACAACAAGTAAAACACTTGACAATTTGAGAAGATTGTTTTCTTCATATGGCCTCCTCGAAGAAATTGTGTCTAATAATGGGCCGTAATTTTGTTCAGAAGAATTTGCACAGTTCATGAGCAGAAACTGTGTAAAACATACCAGTGTTCCAGCATGACACCCTGCTTCAAATGGTGCAGCAGAGCGCACAGATAAATTGTAAAACGTAACCTCATCAAGAAAATGTTGGATCCAAATCCAAGGAAACAGCAGTTGTCGTTAGACCACAAATTGGAAAATGTTCCAATTACTTATCGGAATTCTCCTGAAACAACTCCTGGTCGATCACCAGCAGAGTCGTTTCTCAAATGACAGCCACGAACCAGGTTCTTGTTATTAAAGCCAAACTTCAGTAGTCGAAGAGAAACATTTAAGACAGAAAGAGAGTCATGATAGAGGTCGCGTAAGGGAGAGAAGTGTGAAATTGAATCAAAAGGTGAGAGTGAAGGATCATCACCATAAATGGTTAAAGTGGTTTCCAGGAAGAGTAGTGAAGATATGTGGTCCTCGCACATATTTGGTCAAGATGTTTGATCATGGAAAGGTTAGGTTTGTTTACATTGATTATATTTTACCTACAGATGTGGAAGGAGTTGAAAGTTGGAATGTTTTGATTATTTCTGATGAGTCAGATAGTCTTGATACAAGTAGAGTATCATGAAAAAATCCTACATCAGATGGACTGGAAACAAGTCCAAGAGAAAGTCAGAATTTAAGTCTGAGTCCGAGTCAGGCAGACAAACAGTCTGAAGTTGTAAAGTGTTCAAATGTAGATCAAGGGCATCCCTTGGAGAAAAATCCTCCTCAGGATCAGCGTTGAATGAGTCTAAGTTCAACACCAAGTTTGAAAAGTTCTGTTCGAGAGCGAAGGTATCCTCTGCAAGACAGAAAACCAATGGTTAAGTTTGAATTGTAAATATGGCAAAATAAGTTCATATCTTTTGTTGTGTATAACCATGCAAGTTATGTATAATGATTACTTCTTCATTACGGAGGGAGAAGTGTGACATAGAGTTCCACCTGGTGGACTACTGCTCCACCTAGTGGATCACTGTGGTAATGCAACTGCTGATGCAAATACAATAAAAGCATCATGTGACAAGGTCACCTGACAAGTTCATGATATATTGGAGTGATCTTTTAAAGTGTGTTGTTTGTGATGTTGTAAGATTTTTTCACAAGCACGTGCCATCGTTGACATGGCAGCAGCCATGATATCACAGGCCGATGCCACGCAAGGTCTTCGTGATGTCATGCAGATATTGGTTGCTGACATGCACTCTCAGACTGCGGCGGTTGAAGCTCAGACTGCAGCGGTTCAAGCGCTCCCAGCATTTCTTCAGTTGCAGAGTGATGCCATGCAAGCTTTGTCTGCTGCTATCCTCTCTGTCTTCCCCACAGTCGGATGGGGAACAGATGGTGCCGCAGCAGGTCACCAATCTGTAGGGGCACATATTGCTTCTAATGTTCGGGCGCCGCACCGGAGGACTGGCAGTGTGCCGCTGGAAATGGAAGGTGCTGTTCTTCCTCACGAAGACAGTATTCTGGCTCCCGCCACTGCCAGTCCACTGTTGCATCCAACACGGCCTGCACCTCAGCTATCCCACACTGCTGCTGCCCATCCTGAGGTGATGCAGTCAGCCGTCGGGCCCTCCATGCTCACAGCTGATCGAGGGCGTTCTCCAAGGCCATATGACTTGCATTCTTCAGAGGCACAGCAGCCCTCAAGCAGCCTTGCTGGAACCACTGAGGAACCATTGAGGAGGAGCAGTAGGTGAGGGCGGGGGGGTGCGGGGGGTGGGGTTGAGGCAGAGGAATGTCAAATGTGTACGAAAAACAAACTAATTGAAGGTGGCCCCAGGGGCCAATGGTGCATAAGTCTTTCATATGTTGTTTAATTTGAAGGGGAGTGTGTTCCATTTTGTTTATTTTCAGGGGATGGGGTTGTGAGGAAAATGGCCATGGCCTGATGCTTGTTTGTTGTATGATTTGAAGGGGTGGGTGCTCGATTTTGTATGTTTTCAGACTGTGAAGTTTGTGCGGTTGTTTGAGGGATATGTTTGGAATAAAATGTTACATTGAACATTTCCTTCAGCCTCTGGTGTATGACTGTTGACGTAACGGAGAGGTGGCATTATCGTGCCTCAATGCGCGCTCATTAATAGCTGCATTCCTCAGGACACTGCATTTAAGCAAAGCGTTCCATTATGAATCGCCACCGAATAGGCCTGATGCCGCCAACATTGGCAAAGCCTGGGCCCTCATGATGGCCAAGTTGTGCAGCATGCAGCGCACCACAATGAATACTGAGACCTGTTGAGAGGAATATTGAAGGCTGCCTCCAGAGCGGTCGAGGCGTTGGAATCACTGCTTCAGCACCCCCGTAGTCTGCTCTGTGATGTTGCGGGTGGTGGCATGGCTGTCATTGTAGCGTTCCTCCGACTCTGTGATGGGTTGCAGAGGTGGGGTCATTAGCCAGGTGGCCAGGCCGTTTCCCTTGTCCCTGATCAGGCAGCCTCGGCCTTGCTGAGGTGGCTGAAATAGTCGAAGAACAGTGCTCTCCTGCAGAATAAAGTCGTCATGTGCGCTTCCAGGATAGCGAGCATTGACTGCTCTGCGAGTGGCCGCAAACCATATGAACATTTAGGGAGTGATATCCCTTTCTGTTTCTGAATACGTTGGCATTCTGGAATGGTGCACGTGCATGCAGTCAATTCTTCCTTGCACCCTCGGGAAGCCTGCTATCCTGGCAAACCCACATGCGCACTCATCCTGTTTCTCCCTGGTCATCGGGAACATAATGAAGTCCATTCGACGGCTGTAGAGAGTCTGTGTGACGTTGTGGATGCAGCGATGTGTTGCGAATTGTGAGATGCAGCATATATCTCCTGATGCAGCCTGGAAGGAGCCGGAGGCATAGAAGGTGAGTGCCACTGTGACCTTCACTGCGATGGGCAGCGCAGTCCTGGTGCTGATGTGAGGCTGCAGGTCTTCCTGCAGGAGATGGCATATCTCTATAATGACCTCCTTTCAGAAGCGCAGCCTTCTGACACACTGCTCCTTGGACAGGCCCAGGTATGAGCGTTGCTGTCGGTAAAGCCGTGGGGGGTAAGGCCTCCTGCTTTGACGTCTAGGGGCTCTCCTCCTTCTGATGCCGATATGGCCAACAGCCCTTCTCTCTTCACGCCGCCTTGCTAGAGCATGTACAATGCAACGATGGCGAATAAGTAATGCTCCCATTTAAGTTTCAGAAATAGGTTTCTCTCAAGCTCAACTGGTATGTCAGTCTGCTGCTGCAAACTAGGAGGCTCACCACAGTGCTGTGCGTAAACGTTGCACTGACTATGACCTCCGAGGGAACTGCTTGCTCATCCCTTTAAGTAGTCACCAGTTAACGACTCTGCAAGACTGTACCGACTGTTTTTCCAGATGTTGTTCTTGGTGACTGCCTTAAATGAGGCGGCTGTATCTAATTTTCTGACCTGGGTGCAAGCATGGGCATTGCACCAGGAATACGTCATGATCGGAGTGATCATCAGCAGCCAGGCACTGCAGGTCTGTGTCCCCAGTGAGCCTCTAATGAATTTTCGGTCAGGGTGCTAATTGCTGCGGTCCCAGTTGGTAACCTCTTGTACTCTAATTAATGCCCCCTCTGGCTGCTAACTGAGGCGTTAGGCAACTGAAAATCCAAACCCAAGTGTGGGACTTGAACCGAAGACGTTCTGACTCAAAATTGAGAGTGTTCCCACTGATACTGAAATAGGCCAATGTCACAACCTCTGTCCACATTTTGTCCCTTGCTTTTTTTCATAAAAACTCACCCCCTTTTTTAAAATTTTGTTTCTCTGTTTCCCATGGCTGCTGGTCATTATTCCACCATTCACACCCTATCTAGACTCATCTTTTGTTTCCTAGCTTGTGCTGTTACCATCTCAATTCGACCCATCATCCCGTTTGTCTCTCAAATCTCTTATGCCTTCCACCCTATCACAGACCTTCCCTTTTGTTCTTTCCACCTACCCCCCGCCCCCGCCCTCCCCGCGCTTTTCAGGGCCCCTGCACTTCCTTAAGAATCTGTTACATTTCAAACTATTGCCAGTTCTGACGAAGGGTCATCGACCTGAAACGTTAACTCTCCACAGATGCTGCCTGACCAGATGAGATTGCCAGCATTTTCTGTTTTTATTTTGTCACAAGTTAGGTGTTCCTTTTATTATTTGGATATTTGCCAACTGTAATGAGCATAATTTTGACCCTGCTCGTTGCTGGAAACACAAAAGATTTTCTGAAATTGAACTCATGGTAGTGAATCAGAACAGGAACAACTTACATTTATATGAGCATCTTAAAATATAGTAACATTTCCCAAGGTGATTAATAGAGTGCAATCAGGCTAAAAATGACATCGAGACAAAAAGAAGATATTTGATATTAGGACAGGTGATTAAAAGCTTGATGAAAGAGGTAGATATGGAGGGAGAGGTTGAAGGAGGGAATTCCAGAGCTTTGGACGTGGATAGCTGAAGGCACAGACACCAATGGTGGAGCGAGGGAAATGGGGCATGCAAAAGTGGCAAGAGTTGTAGGACAGGAGGAGGTGACAGAGATAGGGAGGAGTAAGGCCATGGAGGGATTTGAACATAAGGACACAAAATTTAAAATCAAGGAATGGATGAATTGGGAGCACTCCCTCAGTGTTGCACTGAAATGTTAGCCTTGATTATGTGTTCAAGGTTCTGGAGTGGGACTTGATCCCACGATGTTTTGATTCAAAAGCAAGAGTGCGACCAATGAGCCAAGGCTGACACCATGTGTCAGGAAGTTGCCATGTTGCCTTCATCCTCTGGCATTCAGCCCTCCCTAACATCTTCAAGGAAGAAAACCATAATAATTGCTGGCTCATGGGCGACAAATCTTTCCCTCCGGTGCTGTCATGCCTTATTATCCCGCTCTAACTATCCTGAACAGAAGCAGAATAGTAGTACAACAAGGCACGTGTAGCTGCCAGACTGGTGATTGAGAGCACCATTGGAGTGTTAAAAGTATACTTTTGCTGCCTAGAAAGTTCGCATTGGTTTCTGCAGTATGGGCCAGATAAAATCTCCAGAATTATCATGGCCTATTGTGCTCTTCCAAACTTTTCCATCGTTGCAATTTGATATAGGTGGTGGCTCTGGAAGATCCTGAACTTCAGGGAACAGAACATCAGGATGACATTCATTCAGAGGAGTCCTCGTTGACAGCTGCAAAGGGCAAATACCCTCAGAAGGCTTCTCTGTTATTCAGTCTACCTGAACACCACATCCTTATTTCCTTCTCCTTCACTGGTAAATAAAGAGATATTACTTCAAACCAATGCCCATCCTACTACAGTACAGCACATCAATCTTTTTTGCCCTGACAATACTTTGCCAATAATCATCCCCTGAGTGAACAAATCAGCACCAACTAAGTCAGAGTCATAGAGGCACAGAAGGAGGCCATTCGGCCCATCGAGTCCATGCCGGCTCTCTGTAGAGCAATCTAGTCAGTCCCATTCCCCCGCACTATCCCCGTAGCCCTGCAAGTTTATTTCCCTCAAGGGCCTATCCAATTTCCTTTTGAAATCATTGATCGTCTCCGCTTCCATCACTCTGTTGGCAGCGAATTCCAGGTCATTACCATTCACTGTGTAAAATGTTCTTCCTCACATCCCCCCTGTATCTCTTGCCCAAAACCTTAAATCTGTGTCCCCTAGTCCTTGTACCATCAGTTAATAGGAAGAGCCTTTCTCTGTCTACCTTACCCAAACCGAACATAATCTTGTAAACATCTATCAAATCTTCTCTCAACCTCCTTTGCTCCAAGGAGAACAACCCCAATTTCTCCAACCTAACCTTGTAGCTAAAATCCCTCATCCCTGGAATAATTCTGGTAAATCTCCTTTGCACCCTCTCAAGGACTTTCATATCTTTCCAAATGTGTGGTGACCAGTCCATCCATTCAAGATGTTTTCATACATTCTTTTCAGTACTGAGTGCTTTTGAGTCTCATCAGCAATCTCAGTTTCATTCGCGGGAAAGTCTGTGTCAACTGCACCTAGCATGAAAATAGCACCTTCACCCAACACATGAGTCCTTATGTGGCAACTTGGACAAGGCATCTGCGATTGCGTTTTGCTTTGAAGTGTAATCATATTGTGAAAACAATATTGCCCAACATTGCATTCTTGATGCGGCCATTGCAAGGATAACAGATTTGTGCCCCAATATAGCTAGGAGCGGTTTGTGATAGGTTATCAGGGTAAACTTTCCGCCGATCTGTTGGAATTTCATGATTCCAAACACTATGCAAGTGCTTCCTTTTCAATTTACGCATAGTTACAATCAACATGATTGGTTTGTCTTGGCTATCATCCATTACATGGCTCATGACAGCTCTCACACTGTAGCTGGAAGCATCACAACTTCAGCTCCGCTCTGTGTTGTAATGCACAAGTCTAGCATCGATAGAGAGACTAGTTTTACAAGCGTTGTAAGCTTCCCGTTGTGCTTTCGTCCACTTCCACTGGACATCCTACTTGAGGAACTTGTGCAATGGAGCTACGATGGCCGCTAACTCAGGTAAGAAACGTACGCAGTACTGGACCATTCCAAGGAAAGATCTTAACTCGGACACGTTCTGTGGCTTTGGAGCATTGATGACAGCATCAACCTTTTCCTTCACTGGTTGCAAGCCCTTACATCAACTTTCAGACTAAGCTACACAACCTCAGGCTGCTCAAAAGTACATTTGCTCCAGTTCAATTTCACATTGTGGGCATTCAATCTTTGAAGCACAATACCTAACACTTCTAGATTTTCTTCCTCACTGCTTGTGGCGATCAGCACATCTTCTTGATTGCAATTTGCAACTCCTTGCAAAATCATTTTCATTGTAGCCTGGAGGATTTTGGGGGAGATTTGGGGCAGCTTGGTGTGTGGCTGCAGTCCCTTGTGTGTGTTGATAGTGAGATACTCTTGACTCTCTGTCAGCATTCAGCTGAGCGTAAGCATGTTACAGGTCAAGCTTGGACCCAGAGAGTGCTGCATACAAATCTTGGGTTGTAGATAACGGGTACTGCTACTTGGTTGATAGTAACTTTGTAGTCACTGCACAAGTGTACAGTTTAATCTACTTTTGTCACTTTTTACTAGCATTCCTTTCTCTGAGCTGTGCCAGCTCTTCCTCCACCTCACTTTTCAATGCATAGGGAACCAGCCTTGCCTTACAATCGACAGGCTCCGTGTTGGACTTGATACGGATATGCGCGGCATACCCAGTGATGATCTCATAACTGTTTGTGAACATGCTTTCGTACTTGTTGAGCATTGTGTTGAGTCGCTTCTTTGAAGCATCTACACTGAAGGTGTTTTTTCAGTCTAGTTTTAACTTTCTCAACCAGTATTTGACCATGAAAGTTGGCCTGTTGTTGCAGCTCGCTACAATAATCGGCAGCTTTACTGACTGGCCATTGTGTTGAACTGTACATTCCATTTGTCGATATGTCTCTAGGGTTTCTCCAGAGTAGATTTTTAACTCTACGGTACTCTTTGTAAATGGTATTTGATTAAATATGTGTCCTTGCACATGATAGAGCAGTCCGCCGTCATGTTGATACACATACCAATATATTTCTCGTTGATCAGAAGTTTTGTATGGAAGTCTTTCTCACAACTGCTAGCGTTGCTGCTGGTGGAATAGATACTGTAGATGCCTAGTTCTTCAACATCAGGTTCACTTCAATATTGTGAACTCCTTCTTTTTGTTGTTGCTGCTTTGAATTGCCATTCGAATGGTTCTTACTTCCTGCTCTGCAAGCTGTTGAAATATGGCCTTGCTTCTGGCAGTGAAAACACTTTGCATTTCTGTATTGACAGGACTGTGGTGAGTGATTTCCATTGCAGCAATAACAATTCACTGAACTGCTCTCATGGCATGCTTTTGGCTCAGTCTCACAGGTTTAGATTTGGCGGTGGCTTTGTGGCTGTCGACCTCAGCTGCACTAGTCACCGGAGTTGGACGGAGCTCCCGAGCATTCTTAGACACCATCTCCATAGATAGGGCAATTTTGCATGCTATGTCAAACGTTCGGTTCGGAGTGTCCAGTGTGGACTGTGTGCGCTCATCCACACACACTTATCTCGCAACGCACGATCCAGAAATGTGCCAGTTACAATGCAAAGACAGGTTCTTAGGGCTCAATTTTCCCCAGTATTTGCTCTGATTTTTTTGGAGTAGGTTGCTTTTTCTGGCCTAACTTAAAAATCCCCAGTTTCCCCAATCTATTTGCACCAGCATAACTAACTTAGTTATGTTTTTTTTAGCTAAGCTTTTTTTTCCTCAAAAGGGTGCGTTACCAGCTACCTTTGCCAATTCTGCCCATTTTGGCCAGCTAATAGTTACTCCATTTCTGTGGCCACTCGAGAAAACTCTTGCGGAGAGTTCAAGAAATCGGCACAGGTAAGGAAATCAGCGCAGGTGAGGAAATCGGCGCAGATAAGTGCAGCAGATGCCCGGACAGCAGCAACAGGAAAGTTAAGAGAGAGAGAGAGGGAGAGAGGGGGCGGGGGATGGAGAGAGGGTTGTGGGAAGCCTTTTGGGTGTAGTTAGGTGTGGAAACCGGGAGGGAGGAGACCACTCGGCCTGGGCTAGGGGTGAGGGAGTGGACCGGGAGGCCACTCGGCCTGGGCTAGGAGCGGGAAAACGCACCTGCAAGCCCTTCGGCTAGGGCTAGGGGTGGGAGAGCTGATCGGGAGATTGGAGGGGGGCGGGGAGGGAGCAAACTGGCTGGCATCGGGGGCCACAGATTGGCAGGAAGGCACTGGAGAGACTTGGGGTGTGGGGTGGTGGGGAGAGAGACAGCGAACTGGTCGGCATCGGGGGTCACAGAGCGGCGGGAAGGCACTGGAGAGGCTCGGGGGGTGGGGGAGAGAGACAGTGAACTGGTCAGCATCGGGGGTCACAGAGCGGCGGGAAGGCACTGGAAAGGGTCGGGGGGGTGGAGGGGGGAGACTGTGTGATATAACCCTTACTTGTTGACAGGCCTCGAAGGTTACTCACCATGTGAGGCTGAAGGAAGTCTTCCAGATTCGGAGCTCTACTGCGCATGCGCAGCCATTTCAGCGACGTCAAGAACGTCACTTTTTTCCCTCGCGCATGTACAGAAGGCCCGGCTCCTTTTTCCAGCGCAGACCGTAGGCTCCACCCTCCGAGGCGACTGGCCACGCTGCGCGGCTGCATATTAGAGGCTAAACATCGGGGAAACTACGAAGATTTTTTCCTGGCGCATCTATTCATGTAATTAAATGGCGCAACTCGGGCAAGTACGCCAGAAAACGGGCTCGGGGAAAATTGAGCTCATAAGAGCTACAAAGTACCCACTGATGGTTTCACTGTTTTTGGTTTCTGATACCAGACTTATAGCTCTCTGTTATTTCTAATGGTTTTAGGTCGAAATGGTCCTTGAGTTTCTCAACAATGTCTTCAAACGACGCATCCTTCGCTTTCCCTGGTGTGAATAGGTTTGTCAATGCTAAATAGACATTTGGCCCAATCTCCGTTAGAAAAATTGCTTTCTTCCGTTCACAAATTACTTTATTTTGAGCTTGAACATTCTCATTTGCACCTTCAGTCACAATAATGTTATTGCTCCATCGCTCCATGTAAGAACTGAATGATTTGCGAGCTTGGTCATACAATAGATGCGGCCATGATTGTCCCAATCCCGTCAAACAGTGACTCAGCACGCTACCTGTGTACTTGTGAGAATCAACGCCGCTGTTGCTGTGTATACATACACATGAAGGCGAAGCACAGACGATTCTGCATGAGCATTAATGGTAAAACATCGCAAAAACTCAGTTTAGGTGTCAAAAATTCACCTTAAACTTGTCCACTCAACGGTTGAACACTCTGTCCTTCCATGATCCCTAAAATGGCTTTGGGATCCCATCCTTGTTGATAAACTGTAATATACGTGGGTAGAACAAGTAGAGACACGAAGAGTTGCTCGTCCATGTACTTGCTTTATTAGGCCGGAGCGAACTGAGCATGCTCACACCTTACCATGTGATAATACATTACAGTAATCTCCATCAATAGTAAAGCACAAGGTAAGTGCAATTCTACTTCAATACAATCATGGCCCAGTGCAAACAAATAATCACCTTACTCTTTCCTAACCCTGTGCATCCCCATAGTATCTAGATGTGCCTTTCTATTTCATATTCTCATGCTCCTAAGTGCCACTTGAGGGCTAGGATTCTGGGAGATTATATGCCTCTGGTGCTGTATAGAAGGGTCATGCGTCGTCTCATGGAATCTGGCTCATGACATGTTGGCTGCATCTCTGGAAGGTGCTCTTGGTTAACCTGATATAATTTTCCATGATTCACTGGCATGGTGCTGTGAGGAGGAGGCCTGGCATGTACTGTTGTCCTGAGAGACAGCAGTATTAGGCATATGAACTCCAACCGCCATCATAGCTCTGGACCTATTGCCAAACTGATCAGTCTAATGGCAGCTATTGGGTTTTGAAAGTCCCGAGAAACTTGCCACATATCATGATCGCAATAAATGGCTGAACATACTGGATACAGCAAAGGCTATAAGCCTCGACAACATCCTGGCTGTCGCGCTGAAGACGTGTGCTCCAGAACTAGCCACATCTCTAGCCAAGCTGTTTCAATATAGCTACAACACTGGCATCTACGCAACAAAGTGGAAAATTACCCAGTTATGTCCTGTCCACAAAATGCAGGCCAAATCCAATCCGGCCAATTACCACCCCATCAACCTACTCAGCAAAGTGATTGATGGTGTCATTGACAGTGCTATGAAGTGATACTTACTCACCAATAACCAGCACACCAATGCTCAGTTACGGTTCTGCCAAGACCTCATTATAGCCTTGGTCCAAACATGGACAAAAGAGCTAAATTCCAGAAGTGAGGTGAGAGTGACTGCCCTTGACATCAAGGCAGCATTTGACTCAGTGTGGCCTCAAGGAACCCTAGTAAAATTGAAGTCAATGGGAATCAGGGGGAAAACTCTCCATTGGCTGAAGTCATACCTAGCACAAAGTAAGATGGTTGTGGTGGTTGGAGGTCAATCATCACAGACCCAGGACATTGCTGCAGGGTTTCCTCAGGTCAGTGCCCTAGGCCCAACCATCTTCATCAATGACCATCTCCCCATCATAAGGTCAGAAGTGGGGATGTTTGTTACTGATTGCACAGTTTTCAGTGCCATTTGCAATTCTTCAGATAATGAAGCAGTCCATGCCCATATGTACCAAGTCCTGTATGACATTCAGGCTTGGGCCGATAAGTGGCAAGTAACATTCGCGCCACACCAGTGCCAGGCAATGACTATCTCCAACAAGCGAAAGTCTAACCACCGCCCCTTGATATTCAATGGCATTACCATCGCTGAATCCCCCATCAACATCCTGAAGGTACCATAGACCAGAAACTTAACTGGAGCAACCACATAAATACTGTGGCAACAAGAGTAGGTCAGAGGCTGGTTATTCTGCAGCCAGTGTTTCACCTCCTGACTCCCCAAAGCCTTTCCACCATCTGCAAGGCACATGTCAGGAGTGTGATAGAATACTCTCCACTTGCTCCAACAACATTCAAGAAGCTTAACATCATCCAGGACAAAGCTGCCCGCTTGTTTAGCATCCCATCCACCACCTTAAGCATTCACTCCCTCCATCACCGGCGTACCGTGGCTGCAGTGTGTACCATCTGCAAGATGCACTGCAGCAACTCGCCAAGGCTTCTTTGGCAGCACATCCCAAACCCGCAACTTCTACCACCTAGAAGGACAAGGACAGCAGGTGGTATTGAATACCTTCACCACATAGACTGCAGCGGTTCAAGAAGGCGGCTCACCACCACCTTCCAAGGGCAATTAGGGATGGGCAATAAATGCTGGCCTTACTAACGATGCCCAGATCCCATGAACAAAGTTTTTAAAACTGTTTACAGTTTCCACAATGAGAAATTATATTTCCTGGATGTCTCGAGTTATGAAAGTAATAAAGACACAACTTCCCTTCCCATCATCCAGGGCTCCAAATACTCCTTCCAGGTGAAACAGCGATTTACTTGTACTTCTTTCAATTTGGTATATTGTATTCGCTGCTCACGATGTGGTCTCTACATTGGGGAGACCAAGCGTAGATTGGGTGACCTCTTTGCAGAACACCTCCGTTCAGTCCGCAAGTGTGACCCTGAGCTTCCGGTCGCCTGTCACTTTAATTCTCCTCTCCATTTCCACTGACCTCTCCGTTCTTGGTCTCCTTAACTATTCCAACGAAGCTCAACGCAATCTTAAGGAACAGCAGCTCATCTTTCATTTAGACACTTTACAGCGTTCTGGACTCAATATCGAGTTCAACAATTTCAGAGTGTAGCCGCTGCCAATCTTTGGCTCCCTGCTGATGGCTGATAAATTCACAGACCAATCCATTCATGAGATAGAGACTGTCCCTCTTTAAATCTTTGAGATGGGGTGTTCATCTCAAGGACAAGTCGATTAAAATTACTGCCCTGACATGACAGACAATCCCTTTGATGTGGGAACAGAAAGCAACCCAGCACTTGCATCAGTAAGTTCCTTGCTATGCTAATCAAAGAAATTGACACCTTCGATTGTTAGCTATTTTTATGTTATGATCTGGATTGGAGGGCCTGATAGTGTCATGGAAGCAGATTCAATAGTAAGTTTCAAAAGGGAATTGGATATATACTTGGAAAAGGAAAAATATTGCAGTCATGGGGAAGAGCAGGGGAATGTGGTAAATTTAATAGCTTTTTGAAAATGCCGGCATGGCTCGACAGGCCAAATGCTCTCCTTCGTTCTGTAAGATTCTATGACCATATTGTAAGGAGTCATCTTCTCTGAATTACATAGAATATACAGCACAGAAACAGCCCATTTGGCCCAACCAGTTCTTGCTGGTGTTTATGCTCCACTCAAGCCTACTCCCATCCTTCTTCATCTAACTTGATCAGCATCACCCTCTATTTCCTTCTCCCTCATACACTTATCTAGCTTCCCATTAAATGCATCTAAGATGCTTTTACTCCTCTACCCCATTTAGATTCTTATTTTCCAAGTAATATGTGACCTCCTTATTTTTTTTACCAAAATGCAATGCCTCACATTTTATCTATGTTGAAATTAATTTGCCAATTATATGCCCATTCTTTTTGCCCAAGTTTTTAAATATCTTGTTGTGATTTATTACTGTCCTCCCCAGTATTGATGATCCCCCAATTTAGTGTTGTCTGCATATTTAGAAATTATGTTTTTGAGAGGGGAGCGACCTGTCAAAAGCCCAGCGGGAGATCGAGAGCCAGCGGCAGTTGGTGAGAGGGGAGCGACCTGTCAAAAGCATACTGGTGCAGCTACAGCGGGAGAGAAAGCAAAATAGAAGTAGAAAGTAATCAAAAAGTGACGTCACAGCCAATGGGGTAAGTGATTGGCTGGTGATTGGTGAGTAGCTTTTCTTTTATTTTTTATATCAGTAAGTGAACTATAACATTGTTATTACCAATTTAAAGGTATCTAAGGTTAAGACATGGCAGGAGAGCTCGGTCATGTGATATGCTCCTCCTGTACCATGTGGGAACTCGGGGACACTTCCGGTGTCCCTGACGACTACGTGTGTGGGAAGTGTATCCGCCTCGAGCTCTTGACGGTCCGCGTTGCGGAATTGGAGCTGAAGGTGGATTCACTCTGGAGCATCCACGATGCTGAGAATGACGTGAGTATCACGTGTAGTGAGTTGGTCTTACCGCAGGAGAAGGGTCCACAGCCAGATAGGGAATGGAAGACCAACAGGAAGAGCAGTGCAAGAAAGATAGTGCAGGAGTCCCCTGTGGTCATCCCCCTGCAAAACAGATACACTGCTTTGAGTACTGTTGGGGAGGATGACTCATCAGGGGAGGGCAGCAGCAGCCAAGTTCATGGCACCGTAGGTGGCTCTGCTGCAAAGGAGGGCAGGAAAAAGAGTGGGAGCGCGATAGTGATAGGGGATTCGATGGTGAGGGGAATAGATAGGCGTTTCTGCGGACGCAACCGAGACTCCAGGATGGTATGTTGCCTCCCTGGTGCAAGGGTCAAGGATGTCTCGGAGCGGGTGCAGGACATTCTGAAATGGGAGGGAGAACAGCCAGTTGTTGTGGTGCACATTGGTACCAACGACATAGGTAAAAAAAGGGATGAGGTCCTACGAAAAGAATTTAAGGAGCTAGGAGCTAAATTAAAAAGTAGGACCTCAAAAGTAGTAATCTCGGGATTGCTACCAGTGCCACGTGCTAGTCAGAGTAGGAATCGCAGGATAGCGCAGATGAATACATGGCTTGAGCAGTGGTGCAGCAGGGAGGGATTCAAATTCTTGGGGCATTGGAACCGGTTCTGGGGGAGGTGGGACCAGTACAAACCGGACGGTCTGCACCTGGGCAGGTCCGGAACCAATGTCCGAGGGGGAGTGTTTGCTAGTGCTGTTGGGGAGGAGTTAAACTAATATTGCAGGGGGATGGGAACCTATACAGGGAGACAGAGGGAGACAAAAAGGAGGCAAAAGCAAAAGACAGAAAGGAGATGAGGAAAAGTGGAGGGCAGAGAAACCCAAGGCAAAGAACAAAAAGGGCCACTGTACAGCAAAATTCTAAAAGGACAAAGGGTGTTAAAAAAACAAGCCTGAAGGCTTTGTGTCTTAATGCAAGGAGTATCCGCAATAAGGTGGATGAATTAATTGTGCAAATAGATGTTAACAAATATGATGTGATTGGGATTACGGAGACGTGGCTCCAGGATGATCAGGGCTGGGAACTCAACATCCAGGGGTATTCAACATTCAGGAAGGATAGAATAAAAGGAAAAGGAGGTGGGGTAGCATTGCTGGTTAAAGAGGAGATTAATGCAATAGTTAGGAAAGACATTAGCTTGGATGATGTGGAATCTATATGGGTAGAGCTGCAGAACACTAAAGGGCAAAAATCGTTAGTGGGAGTTGTGTACAGACCTCCAAACAGTAGTAGTGATGTTGGGGAGGGCATCAAACAGGAAATTAGGAGTGCATGCAATAAAGGTGCAGCAGTTATAATGGGTGACTTTAATATGCACATAGATTGGGCTAGCCAAACTGGAAGCAATACGGTGGAGGAGGATTTCCTGGAATGCATAAGGGATGGTTTTCTAGACCAATATGTCGAGGAACCAACTAGGGGGGAGGCCATCTTAGACTGGGTGTTGTGTAATGAGAGAGGATTAATTAGCAATCTCATTGTGCGAGGCCCCTTGGGGAAGAGTGACCATAATATGGTGGAATTCTGCATTAGGATGGAGAATGAAACAGTTAATTCAGAGACCATGGTCCAGAACTTAAAGAAGGGTAACTTTGAAGGTATGAGGCATGAATTGGCTAAGATAGATTGGCTAATGATACTTAAGGGGTTGACTGTGGATGGGCAATGGCAGACATTTAGAGAACGCATGGATGAATTACAACAATTGTACATTCCTGTCTGGCGTAAAAATAAAAAAGGGAAGGTGGCTCAACCGTGGCTATCTAGGGAAATCAGGGATAGTATTAAAGCCAAGGAAGTGGCATACAAATTGGCCAGAAATAGCAGCGAACCTGGGGACTGGGAGAAATTTAGAACTCAGCAGAGGAGGACAAAGGGTTTGATTAGGGTAGGGAAAATGGAGTACGAGAAGAAGCTTGCAGGGAACATTAAGGCGGATTGCAAAAGTTTCTATAGGTATGTAAAGAGAAAGAGGTTAGTAAAGACAAACGTAGGTCCCCTGCAGTCAGAATCAGGGGAAGTCATAACGGGGAACAAAGAAATGGCAGACCAATTGAACAAGTACTTTGGTTCAGTATTCACTAAGGAGGACACAAACAACCTTCCGGATATAAAAGTGGTCAGAGGGTCTATTAAGGAGGAGGAACTGAGGGAAATCTTTATTAGTCGGGAAATTGTGTTGGGGAAATTGATGGGATTGAAGGCCGATAAATCCCCAGGGCCTGATGGACTGCATCCCAGAGTACTTAAGGAGGTGGCCTTGGAAATAGCGGATGCATTGACAGTCATTTTCCAACATTCCATTGACTCTGGATCAGTTCCTATCGAGTGGAGGGTAGCCAATGTAACCCCACTTTTTAAAAAAGGAGGGAGAGAGAAAGCAGGGAATTATAGACCGGTCAGCCTGACCTCAGTAGTGGGTAAAATGATGGAATCAATTATTAAAGATGTCATAGCAGCGCATTTGGAAAATGGTGACATGATAGGTCCAAGTCAGCATGGATTTGTAAAAGGGAGATCATGCTTGACAAATCTTCTGGAATTTTTTGAGGATGTTTCCAATAAAGTGGACAAAGGAGTACCAGTTGATGTGGTATATTTGGACTTTCAGAAGGCTTTCGACAAGGTCCCACACAGGAGATTAATGTGCAAAGTTAAAGCACATGGGATTGGGGGTAGTGTGCTGACGTGGATTGAGAACTGGTTGTCAGACAGGAAGCAAAGAGTAGGAGTAAATGGGTACTTTTCGGAATGGCAGGCAGTGACTAGTGGGGTACCGCAGGGTTCTGTGCTGGGGCCCCAGCTGTTTACATTATACATTAATGATTTAGACGAAGGGATTAAATGTAGTATCTCCAAATTTGCGGATGACACTAAGTTGGGTGGCAGTGTGAGCTGCGAGGAGGATGCTATGAGGCTACAGAGTGACTTGGATAGGTTAGGTGAGTGGGCAAATGCGTGGCAGATGAAGTATAATGTGGATAAATGTGAGGTTATCCACTTTGGTGGTAAAAACAGAGAGACAGACTATTATCTGAATGGTGACAGATTAGGAAAAGGGAAGGTGCAACGAGACCTGGGTGTCATGGTACATCAGTCATTGAAGGTTGGCATGCAGGTACAGCAGGCGGTTAAGAAAGCAAATGGCATGTTGGCCTTCATAGCGAGGGGATTTGAGTACAGGGGCAGGGAGGTGTTGCTACAGTTGTACAGGGCCTTGGTGAGGCCACACCTGGAGTATTGTGTACAGTTTTGGTCTCCTAACTTGAGGAAGGACATACTTGCTGTTGAGGGAGTGCAGCGAAGATTCACCAGACTGATTCCCGGGATGGTGGGACTGACCTATCAAGAAAGACTGAATCAACTGGGCTTGTATTCACTGGAGTTCAGAAGAGTGAGAGGGGACCTCATAGAAACGTTTAAGATTCTGACGGGTTTGGACAGGTTGGATGCAGGAAGAATGTTCCCAATGTTGGGGAAGTCCAGAACCAGGGGTCACAGTCTAAGGATAAGGGGTAAGCCATTTAGGACCGAGATAAGGAGAAACTTCTTCACCCAGAGAGTGGTGAACCTGTGGAATTCTCTACCACAGGAAGTAGTTGAGGCCAATTCACTAAATATATTCAAAAGGGAGTTAGATGAAGTCCTTACTACTCGGGGGATCAAGGGGTATGGCGTGAAAGCAGGAAGTGGGTACTGAAGTTTCATGTTCAGCCATGAACTCGTTGAATGGCGGTGCAGGCTAGAAGGGCTGAATGGCCTGCTCCTGCACCTATTTTCTATGTTTCTATGTTTCTATTCCAAAGTCTAAATCATTAAGACAAGTTGTGAACAACAGTGTTCCAGCATTGATCCTTGTGGGACCCCACTTCCACCTTCTGCCACTTTGAACAGCTGCCATTTACCCCTTCTGTCTGCTTTCTGTCTTGCAGCCAGATAGCTATCCATTCTGCTGCTTGTCCCAGGCTGCACATACTCTGTCCTCATTCATTTGTCTAGTATGTGGTACCTTATCAAAGGCCTTTTTGTAAATCTAGATATATTACATCTACTACATTACTCTTGTCTACTTTCTCTGTTACCTTTTCAAAAAATTAATTGAGGTTGGTCAAGTAAGATTTTTCTTTTGAAATCTATGCTGACTATTCATTATTATAATTTTGGTTTTAAGATGTTTTTCTATTTTCTTCTTTAGTAAGGATTCCATTAACTTTCCTACCACTGATGTTAAGCTGATGGTCTGTAGTTCCAGGACATGTTCTATCTTCCTTCTCAAATAAAGGTCTAACATTAGCTATCTGCCAGTCCTCTGACACTACACCTTTATTTAAGAAATTATTAAATATGTGTAATAGTGCCTCTGCTATCTTTTCATCAGATTCTTTTGAAAATGCACAGATGCTAGGGGTTTTATCCTCTTTGAGTTTGATTAGGTTATTAACATTTCTCTTTTTATTTTCAATGTGGTTATATAATTTCTAATCTCATCTTTCAATGTCATGTCCACCTGATCCGTCACCCTGGTAAATACTGAAGCAAAATAATTATTTAATGATCCTGCTATCGTGGTGTCTGCAACGGCTAGTATGCCGTCGTATTCCTTCTGAAATGCCCTTCGTTCCGGATTCTGTAGGGCCCACTTGCATCAACATATGGGTACATCAAAGCCTTAAATTAAACATTTACATATCCAAAATTATGCACATACACTTTACTAAATGAGTTTATGCAAATATTGGCCCAGTTTACAGCTTTAATGATGTGTGAAATTATTATCAAAAGATTACATTTTTATTGAGTTTGGTGGAATTAAGGTAATTATGATTAAAGTTCTGTTAATTATATAAATTTTACATTTGGAGAACCCATTGCATATTATTAGGGAATTCCCCTTGTAAATAGTTGCAATGGTATTCTCCATTGTCAATGGAGGATCAGGCCCATGTTATCCCAGGTATGCTTTTGAAATGTCTGTGTTCCTGGGCTCCATGGGCCATGATGCTGCCGTACGCCTGAGACTATGTTTTGCAGTCTGGGCGCCAGCAAGTAATTTCGTAAATGTTTCAAGGGTCGGAGGCATACTCCGGAGGTACGTCTCTGACCACAATTTCTAGGTCAATATTTCTGCCATTTCGCTATCATTGCCTGTGATTTTATCCTGATCAACTGTTAGTGGCCCTATTCCCATCCCAACTTTCCTTTATTTATTTATGTGGCTGTAGAATATTTTACTTTTTTAATGTTCCTTTATAATTTAATTTCATATTCCTCTTTCTCTTCCTAATTGTTTATTGACTTCTCTCCAAATCTCTTTGTATTCTCCCTTGTCATGCTCTACCCTGCTGTCTATGTACTTGATGTATGCCTCTTTCCTTACCAATTTCCCCTAATTTCTTCATTCATCCATGGTGTCTCTTTTGTGTTTAGTTTGTTCTTGTTTTTTTTGGCACAATATATTTTTCCTGGATTCTGTTGAACACCATTTTAATTATTTCCTATTTCTGTTCTGTGTCATTGCTTGCCAATTTTGTTGTCCAAATTATTTTCCCAAGTTCTATTTTCAGCCCCTTAAACTCAGCTTTTCTCTAATCTAGCACTCTCGTCTTTGTCATGCTTATGTCCTTCTCAATTATTATCTTAAACCATCTTATATTATGGTCACTATTGCCTAGATGTTTACCTATTTTTCCTTCCAAATGTGTGGTTGATCAAATACGCCCGCAGTTCCCTTGCAAGTTGTTGAAATTTGTCCCTAAACAAAGATCCGACCCGTGACAATGAATGATGCAATCCCCCCTTTGATGGTACCATCTTAATAATATCTGCATCTGCAAATCTATTGAGTGCGTGCTTTGGTCACTTCCCCATCCTGGGTCAAGGAATAGTCCATTATCATACAAGGAAATGTCATAATCCTATTCGATGTTCAACCATTATCACACAAGTGTTTTGATGGGGAGTTTCGGGTCTATCAACATCTGAAAGGTTGGTGAATGGGTTTTTCACTCCAGCAGCAATGTCGATATTAGCATTTCCAAAGGGTGAAGAGACCACTCCAGATGTGGTGGGGCCATGGTCATTACCTGTCATGTCGAGTTGTAAGTCTTGTTACAGCCTGACCACAGGAGTTGCATGTACAGGACAATCAGTTACATTTAAACAAATACATGTCATTGTGTGGTCTGATCACTCCAGCTCCTTCCTTGGTTAGCGTATTCATAAAGTCAGTCAATCATGTCTGTGTCTCTGTCTGAATAATCTGCTCCTGCATTCTGTTCAGCTGACAGCTTGTTTTTAAAAGTTCATTTAAAAGTCCCATTGGTTCTTCGAGGCTTACTTTATGTTAAGTGCATTCTTGCTGCAGGCCTGGCTACACTTCTCATATCTGCTCTGATTTATTCCCCATTGCTAGGTCCAATAGTGAATTCTCCCTTGTTGGGTGTGTTACATACTGGGTTAGAAAGGAATCCAGTACACATTGTAGGAATGCCATTCTCTTAGAGCCTTTACCTACCTCTTCTGGCCAATTAATTTTGGTGTTTGTATATGATGACCCTACTAATTAACACTTCAAATCATAATTGTAGCCAAACCCGGTTAACCGCTGTTGGGCTACTGTTGAGAGCAGACTTGGACATTAACCCCTTAAATGTTGAATTTAACTTTACAGAAATCTTAGTATATTAACAAACTCAACACAGGCAACCCAGGTTAAAATCAAATTTATCACAATCCCTTTTATCCTAACTTTCTACCTCCTACCTCCCAATCAATTTATGTCTCAATTTTGGCCAGTAATCTCTTTTGTGAAACCTTATCATATCCCATCTGAAAATCTATCGACATAACATCCCTCAATCCTCCTTTATCAACCACATCAGTGTGCCTTCTCAGAGAACTTTATTAGGTTATCTGTCACAAAATCAATTTGTCTGCCCCTTATCAGTTCATACTTTCCCAATTGCTCACTCATTCTGTTATTGCTAATGAATTTTAACAATTTCCCACGACTCATGTCAATTGATTTATAATTACTTGAGTTGCATCTTTTTTCTTTTTGAATAATAGTACATTTTCCACCATTGAAATCCCCAACGCTATCCTCAAATCCAGCGAGCTTTGAAAGATTACAACTAATACATCACCAAATTTCTCACTTAGTTGATTTATTACCTCAGGTAGAAATTGTCTAAATTTGGAGACTTGTCTGGTTTCAATTCTCTTAATTTATCCATCACAATTTTCCAGTTCATACTAATCCCTAAGTTTCTCCATCACTACTCTCTAGTCTCCCCTGTACTTCTACTATTGTTCTTTTCCACTGTGAAAACCAAAGAAGAATATTAATTCAGCGGTTCTCCCATGCCTTTATCCTCCACTGTTGTCAAATTTAAATATGTTCTTAATAGGCACACCTCCTGTTTTACCATTGTCCATTTTGATGTACCTATTTGCTATTATAGTTGAAATAATTGACAAGTTTTCTTTCATACTCTTCTTTATCCTCCTTATTGCTCGGCTTTTTTCTCAGTTCACATTTTTGCCCCGACACGATCCTTCCCCTTTTCTTTAATACTGGTCCCAACCATCTCATCAACCATGAATCCATTGCCTTAAAGTGCATCTATTCCCTTTTGTTCCAATCTATTGCGATCTATTCCTCCCTATCTCTTTAAAGCTAGCTTTATTTAAGTCCAAATCATTTGGCTAGATGTTCCACTTTTGTGCTTATCGCCCAAAAATGGGCGGTATTTCCGGGTGGGCGGTAAAAATGGGTTTTCAAATCGCCAGCTTCTCACCCATTCTCAAAGCACCTAGTCTCCATTTTTGAAATTGGTCATTGCCGCGGGAAATATGAAATAGGCGGTAACGTTAAATCTCGCTGACCTTCTGCCGGGAAGTATCGCCGTCCTTCGCAACGGCATGGCAACGCTCGATTCCCGCAATTCAGGAAGTCAAGGGTCATCATGATATGTGCAAAAGAGGAGACAGAGAGCGAGGGAGCTGAGAGGGACTGAAGGCGTGTCTGTCTGTGGTGTGTGCTTGTTTGGCTGTTGTGAGAGGCACGAGGGAGATTCACCAGCAGCAAAAAGCCTACTAAACACCCAGAACATAGTTGGCACCGAATTTTTGTCCAACAAATAAGATATAACATAAGAACATAAGAACAGAAGAAATAGGAACAAGAGTAGGCCATATGGCCCCTCGAGCCTGCTCCACCATTCAATAAGATCATGGCTGATCTGATCATGGACTCAGCTCCACTTCCCCGCCCGCTCCCCATAACCCCTTATCCCCTTATTATTTAAGAAACTGTCTATTTCTGTCTGAAATTTATTCGATGTCCCAGCTTCCACAGCTCTCTGAGCAGCAAATTCCACAGATTTACAACCCTATGAGAGAAGAAATTTCTCCTCATCTCTGTTTTAAATGGATTATGCCCTCTAGTTCTAGTCTCCTCCATCAGTGGAAACATCCTCCCTGCATCCACCTTGTCAAGCCCCCTCATAACCTTATACGTTTCGATAAGATCACCTCTCATTCTTCTGAATTCCAATGAGTAAAGGCCCAACCTACTCAACCTTTCCTCAAAAGTCAACCCCCTTATCCCCAGAATCAACCTAGTGAACCTTCTCTGAATTGCCTCCAAAGAAAGTATATCCTTTCTTAAATATGGAAACCAAAACTGCACGTAGTATTCCAGATGTGGCCTCACCAATACCTTATATGGTTGCAACAAGACTTCCCTGCTTTTATACTCCATCCCCTTTGCAATAAAGGCTAAGATACCATTGGCCTTCCTGATCACTTGATGTACCTGGAAGGAATGGTGGCGGCCTGGAGCTGGTAGCCAGGAACACTGGTGACTGAGGGCTCCCAGTGGTCCCGGAGCATGGCACTGCACCCCAAGGTACTGCACCCCCATTGCCAACCATACATGCGAGGCAGGAGCAACATCTCTCCGGTATTCGTCCAAGCAGCGGTTATACCGTCATCCCCCCGCCAAATGAAGCATCGCTTGAGGAGCTCCTCGGCCAGACGGCTTGAAGTCAGGAGGGGAAGGGGAAGGGGTAGAGGTGGGGAGGAGAAGCGCAGGGTGGTGGTGGGGGGGGGGGGGGGGGTGGTTGCGGAAAGGATTGGTTTTTACTGAAATACTGATGATTTCAGACAAATGTTTGGTTTAAATTTTTTTATTTAACAAAACCTTGTTGCGCATTGGCTCAGATAGCTGCACCGTTACACGCTGGTGATTCCTTAATATTAAAGGGTATAATGATACTTAACTTCAATCAACTTAAACTTTAAGTGTCACCAAGGTGATGCCCACCATTGATGTATGACCTTCACACCCAGCAGTGTGTCAGCCTTGTAAATAACACCAACGTTCTTTCAGTCAAAGCGCTCATTAATGAGCTCCTGATGTAAGGCTTTTGAAGCTATCATGCCACCACGGGCCCTTTCATGCGGTCATATGGAGGACGGGGGCATGGCTTCAGCGTCAGCCTGATTGTCTGGGCTGATGTCAGCATCCGCCTCCTCGTCCTCCTCTTCCTCTCTCTGATGAGGTGGACTCTCAGACTCATCAGGCAATTCTTGTCCCCTCCTGTGCAGCATGGAGCACACCACCATGAATTGAGCTACCTGCTCAGGGTGGTATTGGAGGTTGCCTCCTGAGTGGTAGGCATCCAAAGCACTGCTTAAGCACTCCAATGGTTTTCTCCATGATATTGCAAGTGCTCCTGTGGCTCTCGTATCGTCTCTCGGCTTCGGTGTGGGTGTCACGCAGGGGGGTCATCAGCCAGGTGGCGAGGCCATATCCTTTGTCACCAGGCATCCATCATTGACCTTGTGGCTGATTGTTAAACAAGTCAGATACAGTGCTCTCATGCAGGATGTGAACATCATGGATGCTGCCCGGAAATTGAGCATTCACTGCCATTATAATTTGCCGGTGGTCGACAACGAGTTGGACATTCAGGGAATGGGATCCCTTACAGTTCCTGAAAACCTCTGCATCCTGAAAAGTGGCCCGCATCGCAATGTGCGTACAACCTATTGCTCCCTGCACCTTGTTGAAGTTTGCAATTTTGGAGATTTGATTTCGCCCATTCTGATGATTTTGCCCCAAAAAAGTGGGCAGGCGGTTTTATTTTTTCTCGGCGTTAAGCACATGGGGAAAGTAACACTTGCCGATAAGTTTCCGAAAAATGCCCGTCAGTTTCCATTTTGTGGCTAACTGGGTGATATATGGGCAATATACATCATTTCAGCGGTAAAATGGGCATTAAGTGGACGTTAAGCATGCAACAAAAGTGGAAAATCTAGCCCAATGTTTGGGAACCATCCATTCTCCCGTGCAAGCCTGTTTGTGAATTCAGTGATATTATGGTCAATATTTCCAAGACATTTCCTTAGCACCAAGTTGTGAACTACTTCTAATTCATTACCCGTAACTAAAGTGAATATTGATTTAGAATAGATCAATAACAACAAATTATTAAAATAATGTTGAAAGAAAAGTATTATTTGAGACCATCTGCAATGATGGAAAGTTGTTCTCAAAGACTAAGGGCTCAATTTTCCCCAATGCCGTTTTTTTGGCGTATTGCAAGAGTTATGCCCCTTTTTTTTGGCCCCGACTACTCCAAAGAAATAACTAGCAAGTTACCACATTCGATTTTTTGAAATTGGCGCCGCACAGCCTGTCCTTCAGCTTCGGGGGGATGGGGGGAGGGGGGCAGCCTAATGTCTGCACCGAAAAAACGATCCCCCCCCCCATTCAGCATATGCGCGAAAAATAACATTTTGTTTTTGATGTGACTGCTATGGGCACGCATGCCCAATGCAGCTCCCTGTCTGCATTCAGCCATTTTTAAAGAGCCAGTTGTGTGTGAGAACTTTAATTCACGTTAGAAAAATTGGAGCTGCAATACAATATGCAACGCTGCTCAAGGACCAAGAATTTCTTACAGGATGAAGTGGAAGCACTGGTTACTGTAATTGAGGCCAGATGTCTTAAGCTGGACACCAGCCGAGGTCACATAAAAGTTTCACCAAAAGAAATGAAGAAGTGCTGGAACCAGCTTGCAGAAGATTACTGTGCAATGGTGACCACCCTGAGGTCTGGAGGCCAGTACAAAAAGAAGTGGCAGGACCTTGGTCAATTAGTTAGTGTAAGCAATATTTTCATTTATTCAATGGAATTGCAATTGTAAATGGGACCATCTGTATATATCCCACCCAGCAAAAAGACAACCTCTCTAAAAAGTTATATTTCCATCTTTGCAGAGGAAGGTGGCACACAACGAAAGGGAAAGAACTCGAACAGGAGGAGGTCCGGCAAATCTGCACCCACTGACACACTTGGAAGACAGGGTCGCTGCTTTGATGGGTCCTGCCTGGAGAAAAGCAACCGCCACTGCACAAGTTGGGCCCACACTCGAGGGAGAGGGTAAGTCCTGCAAATTCTACAGTCTGACTTTACTAACTGTTAAGTATTGCACGGGCTAGCCATGCTTCGGTTCATGGGGATGTCTCCGTCAGCTACGCTTCGGTGTGATGCAATGTGCTATCATTCATCATGGTCCTTCAAATTAGCCTGGTGCCTGCGCTGTGTGAGCCTACTCTTGCCACCCTGCTCCCTCCTATGCTGCTAACCATTTGTTTGTTCTGTTATAGTTTGCTGAACTTGAGGCCAACCCTGAGGAGGCTGAAGCCAATGCAGAAGAAGATTCAGACACGGACGAGCCTGAAGAGGAGAACATCTTCCAATCTGACCTTCCAGACCAAGAGCATGGGGGTGAGGGGAGGGGGAGGTGATGGATGAAGCTCACACTGTTGTACTCACTCTGGAGGAGGTGCAGATGCTGGCCATTGAGGTGCCAGGCTCTTTCTTGAGTGGTACGAGTGTTGGGACATTCCATGGATTGTGACAATCCGAGGCTGGAAATTCCAGTGGGGTGCAGCGAGGCACACCCAGGGCCCCACCGTCCGAGGCTGCGGGTCCCAGTGCGATGAGGAAAGGAAATGGGGAACAAAGAAATGGCAGACCAGTTGAACAAATACTTTGGTTCTGTCTTCACGAAGGAAGACATAAATAACCTTCCGGAAGTACTAGGGGACTGAGAGTCTCGTGAGAAGGAGGAACTGAAGGATATCCTTATTAGGCGGGAAATTATGTTCGGGAAATTGATAGGATTGAAGGCCGATAACTCCCCGGGGCCTGATACTCTGCATCCCAGAGTACTTAAGGAAATGGCCCTAGAAATAGTGGATGCATTGGTGATCATTTTCCAACAGTCTATCAACTCTGGATCAGTTCCTATGGACTGGAGGATAGCTAATGTAACACCACTTTTTAAAATAGGAGGGAGAGAGAAAACGGGTAATTATAGACTGGTTAGCCTGACATCAGTAGTGGGGAAAATGTTGGAATCAATTATTAAAGATGAAATAGCAGCGCATTTAGAAAGCAGTGACAGGATCGGTCCAAATCAGCATGGATTTATGAAAGGGAAATCATGTTTGACAAATCTTCTGGAATTTTTTGAGGATGTAACTGGAAGAGTGGACAAGGGAGAACCAGTGGATGTGGTGTATTTAGACTTTCAAAAGGCTTTTGACAAGGTCCCACACAAGAAATTGGTGTGCAAAATCAAAGCACATGGTATTGGGGATAATGTACTGACGTGGATAGAGAACTGGTTGGCAGACAGGAAGCAGAGAGTCGAGATAAACGGGTCCTTTTCAGAATGGCAGGCAGTGACTAGTGGGGTGCTGCAGGGCTCAGTGCTTGGACCCCAGCTCTTTAAAATATACATTAATGATTTAGATGAAGGAATTGAGTGTAATATCTCCAAGTTTGCAGATGACACTAAACTGGGTGGCAATGTGAGCTGTGAGGAGGACGTGAATGTTATATATGTGGATTCGTATTTACTCTGTAAAGCCACCAGAGGGTTCATTCCCCGGAGTCCTAAGGGATTCCATAATCCCTTGGGAGCGCAGGTATTTAAGAAGGCTTCACAGGTTGGAGAGGCACTCTGGAGACCTGCAATAAAAGACTAAGGTCACACGTTACTTTGAGCTCACATTATTCAGTCTGACTCTTTCGCCATACACAACAACTGGCGACGAGATAGAGATAGCGAACCCAAAGATGCAGAGAACAGTGGGCATCCTGGAGAAATTTTCGGAGGGAGATGATTGGAAAACTTTTGTGGAGCGACTCGACCAATACTTCGTGGCCAACGAACTAGATGGGGAAGAGAGCGCTGCCAAACGAAGGGTGATTCTCCTCACCAATGTATGGCCTCATGAAGAATCTGCTCTCTCCTGCGAAACCCACGGAGAAATCGTACAACGATTTGTGCACACTGGTCCGAGAGCATTTGAACCCGAAGGAAAGCGTTCTGATGGCGAGATACCAGTTCTACAGCTACAAAAGGCCTGAAGGCCAGGAAGTGGCGAGTTATGTCGCCGAGCTAAGACGCCTTACAGGACATTGCGAATTTGAAGGACATTTGGAGCACATGCTTAGAGACTTTTGCGTACTTGGCATTGGCCACGAAACCATACTTCGTAAACTTTTGACTGTAGAGACCCCAACCCTCAGGTCTGCAGTGCTGGTAGAATTTGTGCCTGGCCGTGAGGATGCTCTCCTTCGGTTTCAGTTGGTTACGAATGAGTTCAATCAGCTCCTCATGTGACTTGTCCTTGGCGCTCGCGGGTGCCAGCAAATCCCTGATGAGACGGTAAATCTCTTCACCACAACTGGACAGCAATATCGCCTTACGCTTCTCTATCAGTGCGTTCGTGTTTCTTGTCAGGTCGTTCACTATAAAATAGTACTTGAGCCTCTCCGTAAAGGCATCCCAGTCATTACCCTCTGTGAAATCCTTTAACATGCCCAAAGTAGCCATGGTTGCGTGAAGAGCTCGTCCATGTCCTTGTCGCCAATTTGTGATGTATGTAGCAGTCAAATTACTGATTCCATACAGTCTGGTGTTGTAGTAACTGCTGTGACCTTGGTCCTTTATTGTGTAACTCCAGAGTGTCCCTCAGGTGTGGTGGGCAGCCTTTTATACTCTGTCTCGCAGGTACTTTCGGGTCTCCCACCACAATGCCCCTTGTGGCGCACCATTGTAACTATACATTTAATGTACACGGACAATACATAACACATGGGGTACACACATTTACCATGGATTGTCCCCCGATAATGCTGAATATTGAACTAAATGGACTCCCGGTGTCATTAGAGCTGGACACGGGGGCAAGCCAGTCCACCATGGGAAAAAAGACTTTCGAAAGGTTGTGGTGCAACAAGGCCTCAAGACCTTAACTCCAATTCGCACGAAACTAAGAACTTACACAAAAGAACTGATTCCTGTAATCGGCAGTGCTACTGTAAAGGTCTCTTACGATGGAGCAGTACACAAGCTACCACTCTGGGTGGTACCGGGCGATGGTCCCACACTGCTCGGCAGGAGCTGGCTGGGAAAGATACACTAGAACTGGGATGATGTCCAAGCACTATCGCCCGCTGACGACACTTCATGTACCCAGGTCTTAAACAAATTTCCTTCGCTGTTCGAAACAGGCATCGGGAAATTCCAAGGAGCAAAAGTGCAGATCCACCTAATTCCGGGGGCGTGACCCATCCATCACAGGCGAGAACAGGACCGCACATGACTAGAGAAAGGGGAGAGATCGAGCTCGACTGGCTGCAAAGAGAGGGCATCATTCACTGATCGAGTTCAGCGAGTGGGCCAGTCCCATTGTCCCAGTCCTCAAGGGAGACGGCACTGTCAGAATCTGTGGCGATTACAAAGTAACTGTCAA
Source organism: Pristiophorus japonicus (assembly GCF_044704955.1). Lineage (NCBI taxonomy): Eukaryota > Metazoa > Chordata > Chondrichthyes > Pristiophoridae > Pristiophorus > Pristiophorus japonicus. Next base: position 88,661,370 of record NC_091986.1, read on the forward strand.
TCGTTTCTCCCTGCAGGACAATACCCACGACTAAAATCGACAACCTCTTTGCAACGCTGGTGGGAGGAAAGATGTTCACAAAGCTGGATCTGACTTCAGCCGACATGACACAGGAACTGGAGGAATCATCAAAGGCCCTCACCTGCATCAAACGCACAAAGGTCTTTTTGTTTATAACAGGTCCCCGTTTGGAATTCGATCAGCGGCGTCGATATTCCAGAGAAACATGGAAAGTTTTTTGAAGTCGGTCCCGCAAACTGTGGTCTTTCAGGACGACATCTTGGTCACAGGTCGGAACACAGTCAAGCATTTGCAGAACCTGGAGGAGGTTCTTAGTCGACTCAACCACGTGGGGCTCAGGTTAAAACACTCGAAGTGCATTTTCCTGGCGCCTGAAGTGGAGTTCCTGAGATGGAGGATTGCGGTGGACGGCATCAGGCCCACCAACGCGAAGATGGAGGCAATCAAGAACGTACCAAGGCCACAGAACGTGACGGAGCTGTGGTCATTTCTGGGACTCTTGAACTACTTTGGTATCTTCTTACTGGGTCTCAGCACCTTGCTAGAACCACTGCATGTCTTACTACGAAAAAGGGGCGAATGGGTTTGGGGCAAAAGCCAAGAAAATGCCTTTGTAAAAGCGAGAAAATTGTTATGCTCAAACAAATTGCTTGTGTTGTATGATCCATGTATGCATTTGGTACTAGCATGTGATGCATCGTCATATGGCGTCGGGTGTATATTGCAACAAGCTAATGATTTCGGGAAACTGCAACCGGTTGCCTCTGCATCCCGGACTCTGTCTAAGGCTGAGAGAGCCTACAGCATGATGAAAAAGAAGCGTTAGCGTGTGTCTATGGGGTAAAGAAAATGCATCAATAGCTGTTTGGTCAAAAATTCAAATTAGAAACTGACCATAAGCCACTTATATCCTTGTTTTCCGAGAGTAAAGGGATAAATATGAACGTATCGGCCCGCATCCAGAGATGGACGCTCATGTTGTCCACATACAACTACGCCATTCGCCACAGGCCAGGCACAGAAAACTGCGCCGATGCTCTCAGTAGGCTGCCATTGCCCACCACGGGGGTGGAAATGGCGCAACCCGCAGATCTAGCCATGGTTATGGAAGCATTTGAGAGTGAGCAATCATCCGTCACTGCCCGGTTGATCAAAACCTGGACAAGCCAGGACCCCTTATTATCTCTCATCCAAAGCTGTGTGCTTCACGGGAGCTGGTCCAGTGTCCCAGTGGAAATGCAGGAAGAGATAAAGCCGTTCCAGCAAAGATGAAATGTCTACACAGGCAGACTGCCTTCTGTGGGGCAATCGAGTAGTGGTCCCCAAGAAGGGCAGAGGCACCTTCATCAATGACCTCCAGAGTACCCACCCAGGTATCGTAATGATGAAAGCGATATCCAGATCCCACGTGTGGTGGCCCGGTATCGATGCGGACTTAGAGTCCTGTGTTCACAGATGTAATACATGCTCGCAGTTAAGCAATGTACCCAGGGAGGCGTCGCTAAGTTTATGGTCTTGGCCCTCCAAACCGTGGTCTCGGGTACACGTCGACTATGCAGGCCCGTTCTTGGGTAAAATGTTCCTTGTGGTTGTAGACGTGGACTCCAAGTGGATTGAATGTGAGGTAATATCGGCTAGCACATCCGCTGCCTCGACTGAAAACCTGCGGGCCATCTTTGCCACACACGGCTTACCCGATGTCCTGGTGAGCGACAACAGGCCATGTTTTACCAGTGCTGAGTTCAAAGAATTCATGACCCGTAATGGGATCAAACATGTCACATCTGCCCTGTTTAAACCAGCGTTCAATGGTCAGACCGAGAGAGCAGTGCAAACCATCAAGCAAGGCTTGAAGAGGGTAACTGAAGGCTCACTGCAGACTCCCCTATCCCGAGTCCTGTTTATCTACCGCACGAGACCTCACTCACTGGGATCCCACCTGCTGAACTGCTCATGAAAAGAGCACTCAAGACAAGGCTCTCGTTAGTTCACCCTGATCTACATGAACAGGTAGAGAGCAGGTGGCTTCAACAAAGTACATACCATGATAGCACAAATGTGTCACGCGAGATTGAAATCAATGATCCTGTATTTGTATTAAATTATGGACAAGGTCCCAAGTGGCTTCCAGGCACTGTCGTGGCCAAAAAGGGGAGCAGGGTGTTTCGGGTCAAACTTTCATTCACTGGAAACACTTGGACCAAATCAAACTCAGATTCACGGACTATCCTGAGCAACCCACTTTGGACCCTACCTTCTTTGACCCCCCAACATACACACCAGTGGCAACCGACACCACGGTTGACCACAAAGCAGAACACATCATCCACAGCAGCCCTGCAGGGCCCAACACACCAGGCAGCCCATCAAGGCCAGCTGCACAGCAGCTGTCAGGGGAGCTTGGGGTGTGGGTTCGAATCCACACTCCCCTTGGGTTCTGTACGTGCTATTTATGAGGGTGGGTGAGTAACGAGGCACCAGACACAGTGGGTAAGAGTACAAAATGGCTAATGTTGTTTATTTAGAATAGTAAACACAAAGGTTGAGGGCATAGGAAGAGGTCATAAAATAGCAGTAATGGCAAAATCTGATTCAACAACCCGAAAAATCTTGCAACAGGGAGGGGGAAACAAGAGGTTAAAACATTCCACTCACACACCACCACACCTCCCACTCCCACCCTTCCTACCAATTCCTATCCTAAATTGAGTGTGTGAGGGGGTTTGGGCTCTACTCACAATCCTATCAACTCCGGGGTTCTGGGGGCACTTATTTCAGCTCGGGGTCCCTCTGGGGTGGGTTTTATGTTGTTGTTCGGTTTTCCTCTTCGATGTTGCGTCGGTTTCTTCTATCTGCCTCTCGGTTATCGTCAGACTACAGCTGTGAATCCAGGTTATTGAACCAGGTGTCCAGGTCTGCACAGCTCTGCGTGCCCCAGCCTGATGCTTCGGTTATTCTCACCCTGTCCAGTGTGTTCAGGGCTAACAGCAGCACCTGCTGCCACTTACCAACCAGGAGGTTAGCTCGTGGGTTTTTAGTCTCGACCAAAATCAAAGTTTGTAAAACTCTCTCAGCTCCTTTCTCCCCAGCAGCCAGCAGCCTTTTCAAGAACTGACCCCAAACTGTTTTTCTCCATCACTCCTGCAAGTCTTTTCATCTCCACACCTTTCCTCCCCTGTGAACTCTGCCCACAACTCTTTTTTTGGTCCACAACTCCTTTTCTGGTGGTTCTGTGTCCTATATTTGTGTTCAATTCAGTTCTGGTCTTTTCGCGCTCAAACCCAGTGGGTGGTCCATTGTGTAAGTTTGTGCGGGGAGATAGCTTTGAATATTTAATCAGAAGATGTCACAGGTACACGCAGGTGTGAGGACCAGGTTATTGTTACAGGGCACATTGGTGCCTGAAAGTCTGTGGGTCCTTTGTTATAGTCCTGGGAGTCAGTGGGCCATTCCTGCAGTGATTCATAGTTTTTATTCAGAGCTATTGTCCATATTAATTAGGTAGATAATGGTCCACATTCGTCGTTTGATTTAGGGGGGGAAGTCATTTTCAAACTGGGCCGGGGAGTCCTTATTGGTTGAGGATTTCCCCACTTCAGGCCCGACTCGACCCCTGATTGGCCTGCCAGAATGAACTTTTTCCCCATTGGCCAGTGCCTCTGTCTCGCTTGTGAGCCAGACTCCACAATGTCTGTGTCCACCCACACGTTTTCCCAGCCTGCTTTTACTTGGCCAAAAATGTTCATTTAGTGTATGGAATGATCCCATGTTAGTTTTCTTGTCCTTAGGGTGTTTCAAATGTGGCCGTGGATTTTCGAACCTTACACAGCCCAGCGAGGGCCCAACAAATAATTCAACAACACCAGCTTTCACACAGAGACGATCAATCAGGGCAAGAAGGGCACAGATCGACTCACATTGTAAATAGTTACATTATTGACTTTGGGGTGGAATTTGTTATATATGTGGACTTGTATTTACTCTGTAAAGCCACCAGAGGGCTCATTCCCTGGAGTCCCAAGGGATTCCATAATCCCTTGGGAGCACAGGTATTTAAGAAGGCTTCACAGGTTGGAGAGGCACACTGGGGACTTGCAATAAAAGATTAAGGTCACACATTAATTTGAGCTCACAGTATTCAGTCTGACTCTTTCTCCATACACAACAGCTATGATGGACGGATCTTGCATCCGAGTCCACGTGGATCTGCACCTTGGCTCCCATGAAGTTGCCGATGCCTGGTTCAAACAGCGAGGGGAATTTGCTCAATTCTTGGGCACATTTATCTTCCTCTGATGAGAACGCTTTGATGTCATTCCAGTCCCATCTGATTTTTTCAAGCCAGTTCCTGCCAAACAGCGTTGGGCCATTGCCTGGGACAATCCATAGCGGTAACACGTGAACCGCACCGTCATATGACACTTTAATTGTGGCACTGCCAGTCACCATTATGAGTTCTTTGGTGTACATGCACAACTTGGCATTGACTGGACTCAGCCTGGGCCTCACAGCCTTAGTATCCCACAGCTTGTCGAATGCCCTCTGGCTCATTATCAATTGACTCGCCCCCGTGTCCAGTTCCATCGATACCGGCACCCCATTAAATTTCACTGGTGATCATTATTGGTTTGCTCTTCGTTAGGAATGCGTACAGTCCATTCACTTCCTCCTCTGGTATCTCAGATTGTGTATCCATATCCGCGTTAGTCTGACCATCATCTGCCACGTGGTGTGTTGCAGCACGCTTGCTCATCTGCGGACACTTGCGCTGGAGATGCCCCACGGTCGGGGGGGGGTGAATGTCCCATTGATCCAGTGGTGGGGGGGGATGTCCCATTAATCCAGTGACGGCGGTGGGGGGGAATGTCCCATTAATCCAGTGACGGGGGGGTGAATGTCCCATTGATCCAGTGATAGGGGTGGGGGGGAATGTTCCATTAATCCAGTGACCGGGGGGGGAGTGCCCCAATGATCCAGTGACAGGGGGTGGGGGAATGTCTCATTGATCCAGTGACGGGGGGGGAATGTCCCATTGATCCAGTGACGGGGGGGTGGGGAATGTCCCATTAATCCAGTGACCGGGGGTGGGGGGGAATGTCCCATTGATCCAGTGGCGGGCGGTGGGGGGGAATGTCCCATTGATCCTTATTCCTTTTCGGACTAATTGGTGACTATCTTATATTTATGGCTAATAGATTTGGTCTCCCACACAAGTGGAAACATCTTCTTTACCTCTTCATAGTACTTCATTGGCTGTAAAGTGCTTTGAGACGTCGGGTAGTCGTGAAAGGCGCTATATAAATGCAAGTCTTTCTTTCTTCTTTTCTCTACCTTATCAAACTCCTTCATAATTTTCAAGACTTCTATAAGGGCACCCCTCAGCCTTCTCTTTTCCAGCGAAAAGAGCCCCAGCCTGTTCAGCCTTTCCAGTTAACTGTATTCTCTCAGTTCTGGCAGCAGACCGTGAATCTCTTTGCAGCTTCTCCAGTGCTACTATATCCTTTTTATAATATGGAGACCAGAACTGTGCACAGTACTCTAAGTGTAGTTTAACCAGAGTTCGATTCAAGTTTAACAGAACTTCTCAGCTTTGCAATGCTATTTCTCTTGAACTGAAACCCAGTGCTTATTTTGTTCTTTTTAAGAACATAAGAACATAATAATTAGGAGCAGGAGTAGGCCATTCGGCCTCTCTCTCTCTCCCGCTCTCTCTCTTCCCCCCTCTCTCTCTCCCCTCTCTCACTACTTTCCTACACTATCCCCATATCCCTTAATTCCCTTCATATCTAAAAATCTATCGATCTCTGTCTTGAATATACTCAAAGACTGAGAATCCACAGCCCTCTGAAGTAGAGAATTCCATTGATTCGTCACCCTCTGAGTGAAGAAATTTCTCCTCATCTCAGTCCTAAATGGCTGACCCCTTATTCTGAGAGTGTGACCCCTGCTTTTAGACTCCCCAGCCAGAGGAAACATCCTCCCTGCATCTAGCCTGTCAAGCCTGGAAGAATTTTGAATGTTTCAATGAGATCACCTCTCATTCTTCTAAACCCCAGAGAACATAGACCTAGTCTACTCAATCTCTCCTCATAGGACAATCCCCCCATGCCTGGAATCAGTCTGGTGAACCTTCATAGCACTGCCTTAATGGCAAGGAGACAAAAACTGTACACAGTACGCCAGGCGCAGTATCTCCAGTGCCCGATGTAATTGCAGTAAGATGTTTTTACTCTTATACTCAAGTCCTCTTACAATAACCAACATACCATTTGTTTTCTTAATTGCTTGCTGTACCTGCATGTTAATGTTCAGGATTCATGTACACGGACGCCCAGGTCCCTCTGAACATCAACATTTCCCAATCTTTCACCATTTAAAAAATACTTTGCTTTTCTATTTTTCCTCCCAAAGTTGATCACTTCACATGTCTCCACGTTATCTTCCATTTGCCATATTCTTGCCCACACACTTAGCCTGTCTATATCCCCTTGAAGCCTCTTTGCATCTCCCTCACAACTTGCATTCTCAGATTTGTATCATCAGCAAAATTAGTTATATTACATGTGGTCCCCTCATCCAAATCATTGATATCGATTGTGAATAGCTGAGGCCCAAGCACTGATCCTTGTGGCACCCCACTAGTTACAGCCTGCCAACACAAATAATGACCAGATCATTCCTACTCTCTGTTTTCTGTCTGTTAACCAGTCCTAGACTGGGTGATGTGAAATGAGAAAGGATTAATTAACAATCTTGTTGTGCGAGGCCCCTTGGGAAAGAGTGCCATAATATGATAGAATTCTTTATTAAGATGGAGAGTGACACAGTTAATTCAGAGACTAGGGTCCTGAACTTAGGGAAAGGTAACTTTGATGGTATGAGACGTGAACTGGCTAGAATAGACTGGCGAATGATACTTAAAAGGTTGATGGTGGATAGGCAATCGCAAAAATTTAAAGATCACATGGATGAACTTCAACAATTGTACATTCCTGTCTGGAGTAAAAATAAAACGGGGAAGGTGGTTCAACCGTGGCTAACAAGGGAAATTAAGGATAGTGTTAAAACCAAGGAAGAGGCATACAAATTGGCCAGAAAAAGCAGCAAACCTGAGGACTGGGAGAAATTTAGAATTCAGCAGAGGAGGACAAAGGGTTTAAGTCTTTGTCCTCCTCTGCTGAGGAGGGGGAAAATAGAGTATGAGAGGAAGCTTGCTGGGAACATAAAAACTGACTGCAAAAGCTTCTACAGATATGTGAAGAGAAAAAGATTAGTGAAGACAAACGTAGGTCCCTTGCAGTCAGAATCAGGTGAAATTATAAAGGGGAACAAAGAAATGGCAGACTAGTTGAACAAATACTTTGGTTCTGTCTTCACGAAGGAAGACACAAATAACCTTCCGCAAATACTCGGGAACAGAAGGTCTAGTGAGAAGGAGGAACTGAAGGAAATCCTTATTATTCAGGAAGTTGTGTTAGGGAAATTGATGGGACTGAAGGTCGATAAATCCCCAGGGCCTGATAGTCTGCATCGCAGAGTACTTAAGGAAGTGGCCCTAGAAATAGTGGATGCATTGGTGATCATTTTCCAACAGTCTATCGACTCTGGATCAGTTCCTATGGACTGGAGGGTAGCTAATGTAACACCACTTTTTAAGAAAAGAGGGAGAGAGAAAACGGGGAATTATAGACCGGTTAGCCTGGCATCAGTTGTGGGGAAAACGTTGGAATCAATTATTAAAGATGAAATAGCAGTGTATTTGGAAAGCATTGACAGGATCAGTCCAAGTCAGCATGATTTATGAAAGGGAAATCATGCTTGAAAAACTTCTAGAATTTTTTGAGGATGTAACTAGTAGTGTGGACAGGGGAGAACCAGCGGATGTGGTGTATTTGGACTTTCAAAAGGCTTTTGACAAGGTCCCACACAAAAGATTGGTGTGCAAAATTGAAGTACATTGTATTGGGGATAATGTATTGACTGGTTGGCAGACAGGAAGCAGAGAGTCGGGATAAATGGGTACTTTTCAGAATAGCAGGCAGTGACTAGTGGGGTGCCGCAGGGCTCTGTGCTGGGACACCAGCTATTTACAATATACATCAGTGATTTAGAAGAAGGAATTGAGCGTAATATCTCCAAGTTTGCAGCTGACACTAAGCTGGGTGGCGATGTGAGCTGCGAGGAGGAAGCGAAGAGGCTGCAGGGTGACTTGGACGGGTTAGGTGTGTGGGAAAATGCATGGCAGATGCAGTATAATGTGGATAAATGTGAGGTTATCCACTTTGGTGGCAAAACCACGAGGGCAGAATATTATCTGAATTGCGGCCGATTAGGAAAAGGGGAGGTGCAATGGTACCTGGGCATCATGTTACATAAGTCATTGAAACTTGGCAGGTACAGCAGGAGGTGAAGAAGACAAATGACATGTTGGCCTTCATAGCTAGGGTATTTGAGTATCGGAGCAGGGAGGTCTTACTGCAGTTGTACAGGGCCTTGGTGAGGCCTACGTGGAATATTGTGTTCAGTTTTGGTCTCCTCATCTGAGGAAGGACGTTCTTGCTATTGAGGGAGTGCAGGAATCACCAGACTGATTCCCAGGATGGCAGGACTGACATATGAGGAGAGACTGGATCGACTGGGCCTGTATTCACTGGACTTTAGAACAATGAGAGGGGATCTCATAGAAACATATAAAATACGGACGGGACTGGACAGGTTAGATGCAGGAAGAATGTTCCCGATTTTGGGGAAGTCCAGTACCAGGAGTCACAGTCTAAGGATAAGGGGTAAGCCATTTAGGACCGAGATGAGGAGAAACTTCTTCACTCATAGAGTTGTTAACCTGTGGAATTCTCTACCGTAGAGAGTTGTTGATGACAGTTCATTGGATATATTCAAGAGGGAGTTAGATATGGCCCTTATGGCTAAAGGGATCAAGGGGTATGGAGAGAAAGCAGGAAAGGGGTACTGAGGTGATGATCAGCCATGATCTTATTGAATGGTGGTGCAGGCTCAAAGGGCTGAATGGCCTACTCCTGCACCTATTTTCTATGTTTCTATGTTTTTATCCTCAATCCATGCTGGTATATTACCCCCAATCCCATGAGCCCTAGTTTTCTTTAATAACCTCTCGTATGGCACCTTATCGAATGCCTTCTGAAAATCCAAATACACCACATCTGTTGGTTCCCTTTTATCTATTCTACTAGGTAGGGGAAGAATGCTGGTGAAGCCTCCAGCTACCACCCTATCTCCTTACTTTGCACTTGTTATGAAGTGCTGAAGAGGCTACTGCTCTATAGACTAACTCCCATCATTGAGCCAACTATCCCTAAGGAGCAAACAGACTTCCGGAGCGGCTGTAACTTCTGCGATCAAGTGGTAATTTTAACAGCACACATCGAAGCAGGCTTCCAGCGCCAGCTCAAGACTGACGTAGCACATGTGGACCTGTCAGCGGCGTATGACACAGTGTGGAAGCATGTACTGCTTTTCAAACTCTCCACCATTTTACCCTGCAGAACAATGACCCATCTTCTCAACTCCATGCTTAGTGACTGATGCTTCCGGGTGTACTCTGGCACCCAGAAGAGCACAGATAGGACATTGAACAATGGACTCCCACAGGGTTCTGTCCTGGCACCCATGTTATTCAACATTTGCACCAGTGTTCTGTCCGAAACAGAGTCCCGCAAGTTCGTATACGCTGATGACATTGCCTTGGCCACACAAAACACACATTTGTCCATCACCGAAAAGACCCTGTCCAGGGATTTACACAGGATGGAGACCTACTTCCGCTGATGGCGACTGCGGCCAAACCCGCTATTATGTGTTATGTATGTAAACCCGACCAAAATGTAAGACTTGCCACCAGGGGGCGCATCTGTGGGAGACCCAAGGGTCACCTGCACACCCTGGGCAAGCAGGTATAAAAGGCAGTCTACCATGCTGCCTCCTCACTCTGGAGTTACAATAAAGAGACCAAGTCACAACAGTTTGAACTGAAGATGTACAGTCTTGTGGAGTTATTCTAAACGTAACAATTGGCAACGAGGAACAGATCACGAACTTTCACGCAGTTAGAGTGTCGTTGGTATTCTTGAGAGATTTGTTGAGGTTGATGATTGAGAAGTCTTCGTTGAGCGTCTTGACCTGTACTTAATGGCCAACGAGCTGGAAAAGGAAGAAACCGCGGTCAAGCGCAGAGCGATTCTCCTCACCGTTTGCGGGTCCACGATATATGGCCTCATCAAAAATCTGCTCGCACCGACGAAAACAACGGAGAAGACATATGAAGAGTTGTGCACGGTGGTCTGGGAACACCCCAAGCTGAAGGACAGGGATCGCTTTTATACACACCACCGCTCCGAGAGCCTGAATGTGGCAAGCTATGTCGCCGACCTAAAACGCCTTGTGGGACTGTGCGTATTTGCTGGATTTTTGGGGGAAGTGTTGCGGGACTTTTTCATGCTTGGAATCGGCCACAAGGTCATTCTTCGAAAACAGCTGTCTGCCGAATCTCTAGATCTGAGCAAGGCCATCACGATAGCCCAAGCTTTTTTGTCCACGAACGATAACACTAAACAGATATCATTGCAGCATCGGAACTTACCAGCAAGTACTATGCATAAAATAATGCCTTCAGTGGGCAGAACTGTACATGGCAGCACCTACACGCCCGCAGAGGCCAGACCTAGGATGACTCAGAGCCCGCCGTGGGGTGTGAATGCGAATTCATTAGCACCGTGTTGGCACTGCGGGGGTAATCATCGAGCCCATCAATGTCAATTCAAACACTACGTGTGCAAGGACTGTGGAACAATGGTGCACCTCCAGCAAATGTGCAGACATGCTGCGACTCACCACGTGGCAGAGTCAGCAGAAGATGATCGATCCAGCGCGGATCACGCTGAATGAGTAAGTGACGCAACTCAACCCGAGGCTGAAGAGGAAGTGTATGGGGTACACACCTTCACCACCAAAAGCCCTCCGATAATGTTAAAAGTCAAATTAAACGTCATTCCAGGTTCCAGAATTGGACACGGGGGTGAGTCAGTCAATTATGAGCCAGAAGGCTTTTGAGAAACTGTGGGGCAATAAGGCACAAAGGCCAAAACTAAGTCCGATCCACACCAAGCTGCGCACTTACACCAAAGAGCTCATACCAACCATTGGCAGTGTGGCAGTGAAGATATCGTACGATGGAGCTGTGCAAAATTTACCACTGTGGTTGTACCAACGCTGTTTGGCAGAAGCTGGCTAGGAAAGATCCGATGGAACTGGGACGACATCAAAGCACTGTCTTCGGAGGATGACGCCTCGTGCGCCCAAGTGCTAAACAAATTCCCGTCGTTATTCGAGCCAGGCATTGACAACTTCACAGGGCCAAAGTGCAGATCCATCTAGTCCCTGATGCATGACCCGTTCATCACAAGGCCTGAGCGGTTCCATACATGATGCGAGAGAAAGTCAAGATTGAGCTGGACGGACTTCAATGAGAGGGGATCACATCGCCAGTCAAGTTCAACGAATGGGCCAGTCCAATCATGCCGGTGTTGAAGAGCGACGGGACGGTCAGAATCTGCGGGGACTACAAGATAACGATCATCCGAGTCTCGTTACAGGACCAGTACCCACTACCCAAAACGGATGACCTATTCGCAACGCTAGCAAGGGGGAAGTTGTTCACCAAGCTGGATCTAACCTCTGCTTACATGACACAGGAAAAAATTGACGTGAATCAACACGCACAAAGGACTGTTCATATACCGCAGATGCCTCTTTGGGATTTGCTCGGTGGTGGCCATCTTCCAGAGGAACATGGAGAGTCTGCTGAAATCGGTTCTGTGCACCGTGGTGTTCCAAGATGACATCTTGATCACTGGCCGCAACACCACCAAACACTTGCACAACCTGGAACATAAGAAGAAGTTCTCAAGCGACTGGACAGAGTGGGACTCAGGCTGAAATGCTCCAAGTGTATTTTCCTGGCACCAGAAGTCGAATTTATGGGGAGAAAGATTGCAGCGGACGGCATCAGACCCACGGACCCCAAGACGGAGGCCATCAAGAATGGACCTAGACCACAGAATGTGATGGAGCTGCATTTGTTCCTGGGACTCCTCAACTATTTTGGTAAGTTTCTCCCGGGGTTGAGCACTTTGCTGGAACCATTGCATTTATTGCTATGCAAGGGTAACGACTGGGTTTGGGATAAATCTCAAGAGACAGCCTTTAATAAGGCCAGAAACCTGCTATGTTCTAACAAGTTACTTGTATTGTATGACCCATGTAAATGTTTAGTACTAGCTTGTGATGCATGTTCGTACGGGGTCGGTTGTGTGTTATAGCAAGCCAATGTGTCAGGCAAACTGCAACCGGTTGTATATGCGTGCAGAAGCTTATCTAAGGCTGAAAGAGCCTACAGTATGGTTAAGAAAGAAGCATTAGCATGCATATACGGGGTTAAGAAAATGCACCAATACCTATTTGGGCTCCGGTTTGAGCTCGAAACCGACCACAAGCCGCTCATTTCGTTGTTCTCAGAAAGCAAAGGTATTAACACCAATGCTTCATCCCACATCCAAAGATGGGCTCTAACATTATCTGCGTATGATTATTTAATCCGCCACAGACCAGGCACTGAGAACTGTGCCGATGCCCTCAGTCGGCTACCATTGCCCACCACCGGGGTGGAAATGGCGCAATCCGCAGACTTGCTTCTTGTAATGGATGCTTTTGAGAGCGAGGGGTCACCCGTCACGGCTCGCCAGATCAGGACCTGGAACAGCCAGGACCCGGTGCTATCACTAGTAAAAAGCTGTGTCCTCAATGGGAGCTGGTTGGTGGTCCCAGGGGAAATGCAAGACGAAATTAAGTCGTTCCACCGACGCAAGGACGAAATGTCCATCCATTGGGACTGCCTCCTATGGGGGAATCGTGTAATTTTGCCAAAAAAAGGCAGGGAAATGTTTATACGCGAACTTCACAGTACCCACCCAGGCATAGTCATGATGAAGGCTATCGCCAGGTTGCACGTTTGGTGGCCCAGCATTGACTCGGAATTGGAGTCATGCGTACGCCAATGTAACACTTGCTCACAGTTGAGCAACGCACCAAGGGAGGCCCCACTGAGTCTGTGGTCATGGCCCTCCAAACCGTGGTCCAGGGTCCACGTAGATTTTGCTGGCCCCTTTCTTGGAAAGATGTTCCTAGTAGCAGTGGACAGTTACTCTAAATGGATTGTTTTATGTTCATAAAAAGCAATGTAACTGAGTACTGTCGACATGAGTAAGTATGACCTTAGCTCCTTTATTAAAACTCCAGAGTGTTGGTACAGCATTGGAGGCCTGCTTATATACAGTGCTCCCAAGGGATGCTGGGATCCCTTGAGACACCAACAGGTATGCCCTCTGGTGGCGATATGATACAGGTTGCATCGGGTTGCATACATAACAGATTGAATGTATAATAATGTCGTCATGTACATCCACTGCCACCATTAAAAAGCCTCCAGCCCATGTTCGTTACCCATGGTTTGCCCGACGTCCTTGTTAGTGACAATGGACCATGATTCACCAGCTCGGAATTTAACGAGTTCATGACCCGCAATGGTATCAAGCATGTCAGGTCTGCGCCATTTAAGCCCGCATCCAATGGTCAAGTGGAACCGGCAGTCCAAACCATCAAGCAGAGCTTGAAACACGTGACGGACGGTTCCCTGCAGACCCGATTATCTCAGATTCTGCTCAGCTATCGCACACGACCCTACTCGCTTACCAGGGTTCCCTCTGCAGAATTGTTAATGAAGAGAGCACTCAAAACCAAGCTCTCCTTCGTCCACCCGGATCTCAATGATCACGTAGAAACCAGCGTCACCGGCACAACATGTACCACGATCGCGCGGCTGTATCATGTGACATTGAGGTCAATGACCCTGTGTTTGTTCTTAATTATGGTCATGGTCCCAAATGGGTTGCTGGCACAGTGTTAGCGAAGGAGGGAAATAGAGTGTTTGTCATCAGACATTTGAATGGACAAACGTGCAGAAAGCACTTGGATCAGACCAAACTGCGATTTACTGACAACCAAGAACAGTCTGAAGAGAACATTACCATCATTGATCCACCCACACACACCCAACCAGCAATCGACCTCGCGGTCAACCACGAGGATGAACCCACCATGCCAGACAGTCCAATCAGACCAACCACACCGTAGCGCAGCAATGATCTGACCGACTCACCTATGCCAGGACTTCAACTCAGGTGATCAACCCGGGAATGCAGAGCCCCAGATCGTCTCAACTTGTCAACAACTTGTGCATAAGACTTTGGCGGGGGGGGGAATGATTTTATGTATGTAAACACGACCAAAGTGTAAGACTTGCCACCGGGGGAGTGCATCTGTGGGCGACCCAAGGGTCACCTGTACACCCTGGGCAAGCAGGTATAAAAAGCAGTCTACCATGCTGCCTCCTCACTCTGGAGTTACAATAAAGAGACCAAGGTCACAACAGTTCGAGCTGAAGATGTACAGTCTTGTGGAGTTATTCTAAACGTATCATTATGTATGCAATAAAGGTTCAAACTGAGTACTGTTTAACAAAGCAAGGTATGACCTTGCCTGTGCTTTATTTAAACCCAATGTGCCTGACTCACAAAATGGCTGGCCTTTTATACCAGAGCAGCACCATGTGTGTGTACATACATGACAATACCCCACTCTGAGGTCTTAACACAGTCTTTCACAGGTTGAGATGGTCCGGTGCATTACGCTTCCGGGTTGACCGTCTCAGTTCAATTCCGGCCTTGGGTGAGTGTGCGGAGTCTGTTGTGGCTGGTTGCTGGATGGCTGACTTGTTGGGTGTGGCAGTAGCCATGTCAGGAATTGCAAGTCCATTTTTATTGAACAAGTCCGTGATGGAAATTCTGGGTTCACTGATGACCTTTGAGTTCACTGAATGCTGCTGGTAGGTTGGTTGGTCATCGACGGTTTCTTCGTCCGACTGCTCAGGCTCGTCTGTGTAAGTGTGAGTAAGTGTGACCTTAGCTCCTTTATTCAACCTCTAGAGTGCTGATACAGCATGGGTTGCCTGCTTATATACAGTGCTCCCAAGGGATGCTGGGACCCCTTCGGACTGCAACAGGTATGCCCTCTGGTGGTGGTATGATACAGGTTGCATAGGATTGCATATATAACAGATTGAATGTATAATAATGTCATCATGTAGGTCCACTGCCACCATTGAAAGCCTCTGGGCCATGTTCGCCGCCCATGGTTTGCTCGACGTCCTTGTTAGTGACAATGGACCATGCTTCACCAGCTCGGAATTCAACGAGTTCATGACCCGCAATGGCATCAAGCATGTCAGGTCTGCGCCGTTTAAGCCTGCATCCAATGGTCAAGCGGAACGGGCAGTCCAAACCATCAAGCAGAGCTTGAAATGCGTGACGGACGGTTCCCTGCAGACCCGGTTATCTTGGATTCTGCTTAGCTAACGCACATGATCCCACTTGCTTACTGGGGTTCCCCCTGCAGAATTGCTAATGAAGAGAGCACTCAAAACCAGGCTCTCCTTAGTTCACCTGGATCTCAATGATCATGTAGAAACCCGGCATCACCGGCATAACATGTACCACGATCGCACGGGTGTATCGTGTGACACTGAAGTTAATGACCCTGTGTTTGTTCTTAATTGTGGTCATGGTCCCAAATGGGTTGCTGGCACTGTGTTAGCCAAGGAGGGGAATAGAGTGGTTGTTATCAAACTTTCGATCAGACCAAACTGCGATTCACTGACAACCAAGAACAGTTTGAAGAGGACATTACCATCATTGATCCACCCACACACACCCAATCAGCAATCGACCTCGCGGTCAACCACGAGGATGAACCCACCATGCCAGACAGTCCGATCAGACCAGCCACACCGCAGTGCAGCAATGATCCGACCAATTCACCCATGCCAGGACTTCAACTCAGGCGATCAACCTGGGAACGCAGAGCCCCGGATCGCCTCAACTTGCAAACAACTTGTGCATAAGACTTTGAGGGGAATTATGTTATTTATGTAAACACTACCAAAGTGTAAGACTTGCCACCAGGGGGCGCACCTGTGGAAGAGCCAAAGGTCAGCTGCACACCCTGGGCAAGCAGGTATAAAAAGCAGACTACCATGCTGCCTCCTCACTCTGGAGTTACAATAAAGAGGCCAAGGTCACAATAGTTTAAGCTGAAGATGTACAGTCCTGTGGAGATATTCTAAACGTAACATTATGTATGCAATAAAGGTTCAACCTGAGTACTGTTTAACTAAGCATGGTACTCCCTTACCTGTGCTTTATTTAGTCCCAAAGTGCCTGACTCACAAAATGGCTGGCCTTTTATAACCGAGCAGCACCATGTGCGTGCTGCTAAGTGGTCTCCAACAATGACACCATCTGGTGGCTACAAACAGTATGTACATACATGACAATACCCGCCCTCTGAGATCTTAACACAGTCTTTCACAGGTTCAGTGCTTTACTCTCCCGGGTTGACTGTCTCAGTTCAATTCCGGCCTTGGGTGAGTGTGCGGAGTCTGTTGTGGCTGGATGGCTGACTTGTTGGGTGTGGCAGTGACCATGTCAGGAATTGAAAGTCCATTTTTATTGAGCAAGTCCGTGATGGAAATTCTGAGTTCACTGATGACCCTTGAGTTCACTGAATGCTGCTGGTCGGTCGTCGACAGTTTCTTCGTCCAACTGCTCTGGCTCGTCTGTGTGCCTCAGCTTTGTTTGATCCATGTGTTTCCTGCAAGTTTGCCCATTCTTGAGCTTAATAACAAATACTCTGTTGCCCTCCTTGGCCATGACCGTACCAACGATTCATTTGGGACCCTGACCATAATTCAACACATATACAGGATCATTAACAGAAATCTCGTGTGACACAGTTGCGCGATCATGGTACCCTTGTTGACTCTGTCTTCTGTATTCAGCATGATTACTTAAATCCGGGTGTACAAGAGATAACATGGTCTTAAGGCCTCTTTTCATCATGAGTTCAGTAGGCGAGACCCCTGTGAGTGTGTGGGGTCTTGGCCTGTAACTCAGCAGTATGCAAGACAAGTGGGTCTGCAGTGACCCTTGGGTTACTCTCCTCATGCTTTGCTTGATAATTTGTACTGCATGTTCTGCTTGCCCGTTGGACGCAGGCTTGAACGGTGCTGACTTTACATGTTTTATGCTGTTAAGTTTTATAAACTCCTGAAACTCCTAACTGGTGAAGCACAACCCATTGTCGCCCACCACTATGTCAGGCAGATCATGTGTCGCGAACATGACATTGAGATTCTCCATGGTTGCCGTGGATGTACTGGATGACATGATTATCCACTTCGAATAAGCATCCACCACCACCAAAAACCTCTTGCCCAGGAAGGGACTTGCAAAGTCTACATGGATCCTGGACCAAGGTTTGGATGGCCACGACCACAGACTTAGCAGCAATTCCGCTGGTGCTTTGCTGAGCTGCATGCAGGTGTTACACTGATGCACGCATGTTTCCAGCTCAGAATCAATTCCTGGCCACAATACATGGGACCTGGCGATGGCCTTCATCATCACTATACCAGGATGTGTGCTGTGTAACTTAAACACAAACTTCTCTCTCCCTTTCTTAGGCATTACAACACAATTGCCCCACAATATACAATCTGCTTGAATAGACAGTTTGTCCTTGCGATGAATGTACGGCTTGGCCTCCTCGCACATTTGCTTAGGTATGGCAGACCAATCCCCTTTGAGGATGCAACCCTTTACCACCTATAATATCGAGTCCTGGC
The DNA here is from genome assembly GCF_044704955.1 of Pristiophorus japonicus. Classification (NCBI taxonomy): domain Eukaryota; kingdom Metazoa; phylum Chordata; class Chondrichthyes; family Pristiophoridae; genus Pristiophorus; species Pristiophorus japonicus. The sequence continues at coordinate 88,679,221 of NC_091986.1, forward strand.
TGGTCCAGGTCTTAACTTGTTGAGCCGTGACAGGGGTACCTTTACTCTCAAAAGCATCCATGATTAACATTAAATCTGTCGGTTGTGGCGTTTCCACCTTGGGTGTGGGCAACGGCAACCGGCTCAAAGCATCGGCACAATTTTCTGTGCCAGGTCCGTGGCGAATGACATAATCATAGGCAGATAATGTCAGCGCCCACCTTTGGATGCGGGATGAAGTGTTGGTATTGATACCTTTGCTCTCGGAAAACAATGAAATGAGCGGCTTGTGATCGGTCTCCATTGCGAACCTCAGACCGAACAGGTATTGATGCATCTTTTTAACACCGTACATAATATGTCCTTACTATACAGTATAAATAAATGCACACGAGGCCCATACTTGAGAGAAGGTCACTCTGTGACCAGTAACCTTTATTCACCAGCATTGAAGTGGAGAAGATGGGTGGAGCTTCCCCTTTTATACCTGAAAGTCCAGGTTAGCAGTGTTTCCCACAAGTTCACCACCTAGTGGTCAGTGTTCTCACGGTGTACAACTTAGGTCAGTTGAGACATGGATTACAATGACAGTAGAATACATGACAGTACACACATGCTAAAGCTTCTTTTTCTACCATACTGTTGGCTCTTTCTGCTTTAGACAAACTTTTGGATTCATACGCGACAGGTTGAAGTTTCCCCGACTCATTGGCTTGTTGTAACACGCAACCAATTCCATATGACAATGTGTCACAGGCCAAAACTAAATGTTTACATGGGTCATAATGTACCAGCAGCTTGTTCAAGCAAAGCAGATTGGTGACTTTCTCGAAAGCTCTGTCTTGCAATGCGTCCCACACCCAGTTGTTGCCTTTTCTCAATAGCATGTGCAGTGGTTCAAGTAAGGTGCTCAATTTAGGTAGGAAGTTACCAAAGTAGTTGAGTAGAGCCAGGAATGAACGCAGCATTCTTGATGGCTTTGGTTTTCACATCAGTAGGTCTGATGCCATCAGCGGCGATTTCCATCCCAAGGAATGCGACCTCCGGTGCCATGAAGACGCACTTCGAGCGTTTAAGTCTGAGTCCCACTCTGTCCAAACGCAGTCGAACCTCTTCCAGGTTGTTCAGATGTTCCTTGGAGTCACGACCGGTGATCAGGGTGTCATCTTGGAACACGACGGTTCTGGGAACGGACTTCAGTAGACTTTCCATATTCCTCTTGAATATTGCTGCAGCCGAGTGAATTCCAAATGGGCACCTGTGGTAAATAAACAGTCCTTTGCACGTGTTAATGCATGTAAGTCTCTTTGACATCTCGACCAACTCCTGCGTCATATAGGCCGACGTCTGTCATATATGTTTACTCTGTACATACTATGCTGGTACCACTAGAGGATGCAACTGTGGGAGGCCTAGGCAGGAGCGGTATAAAAGGCTGGTCACCACATTGCTGCCTCACTCTGGAGTTAACTAATAAAGGACTAAGGTCACAGCAGTTCAAGCATAGCACTAGGCCTTGTGGAGGTATTCGACAGATAAGTAGAGACATATTAACTGGCGACGAGAATAGATCACGGACTTACACGCAGAGATGGCTGCCGTTGGTAGTTTAGAAAAGTTTACAGAGGGTGAAGCCTTTACTCGGGTTTCACTGGCCAGGTATTGCTTCTACACACACTGCCGCACCAAAGGCCAGGATTTAGCGGAATATGTCGCAAACCTATGAAGGCTCCCGGAACCAGGCGAATTTGGCGAACTCCTCAACAATATGTTGCGGGATGTTTTCGCGACGGGACGGGACGTGAAGCGGACCATCACCTTAAACCAGGCGTTCACGACCTTAACGTTGAGATTCTCCCAGAATCAAAACTCACTTGCAAGTACTGTGCAGAAAATAACTATTTATCAAAGAATTAGTCCGAATCAGAGTCCGCCAAGGGGTGTAAATGTGAATCGTTTAACATGCGGGCATTGCGGGGGTAACCATCGGATCCATCTGTGTCGATTCAGACACTATGTGTGCAAAGGCTGCGGCCAAAAGGGCCACCCACAGCGAATGTGCAGAAGAACTGCGACTCAAAACGTGGCAGAGGAGTTGGCAGGAGGTTTCCGATCCAGCGAGGATCATAAAGTACAAGCTAAATAGGCGACTCAGCCCGAGGAAGCAGTGCACGGGGTGCACACCTTCACTACCAAAAGTCCCCCCATGATGATGAAAGTCAAGATAAATGGCATTCCTGTTTCCATGGAGTTGGACACGAGGGTGAGTCAGTCACTTATAAGCCAGAAGGCATTTGAGAGGCTGTGGGGCAACAACGAACAAAGACCCAAGCTGAGCCCAATTCAGACAAAGCTGCGCACTTACACCAAGGAACTGATCCCAGTTATCAGCAGTGCGAACGTAAAGGTATCCTATGATGGAAAGATACATGAATTGCCACTGTGGGTTGTACCAGGCGACAGGCCAATACTGCATGGCAGAAGCTGGATGGGGAAGATTCTGGGAAGACGTCAAAGCGCTATCTTCAGTGAACGATGCTTCCTGTGCTCAAGTGCTGAGCAAGTTCCCATCCCTATTTGAACCAGGCATCGGCAACTTCATAGGCACCAAAATGCAGATCTACTTGGTCCCCGAAGCATGGTCTGTTCATCACAAGGCTCGAGCGGTCCCTTATATGATGAGGGAGAAAGTGGAGATCGAATTGGACAGACTTCAACACGAGGGAATCGAATTCAACAAGTGGGCCAGCCCAATTGTTCCGGTACTTAAGAGCGATTGCATGGTCAGAATCTGTGGCGACTACAAGGTAATGATCAACCGAGTTTCATTACAGGACCAGCACCCGCTACCCAATGCCGATGCGACATTAGCAGGAGGAAAGGCGTACACCAAGCTGGATCTAACTTCCGCTTACATGACCCAGGAGCTGGCTGAGTCGTCGAAAAAATTAACCTGCATTAACACACACAAGGGACTGATTTTGTATCACAGGTGCACGTTTGAGATTCACTTGGCTGGAGCCATCTTCCAAAGGAACATGGAGAGTCTGTTGAAATCGGTTCCACGCACCGTTGTATTTCAGGATGACATCCTAATCACTGGTCGTGATACCAGCTGCACAAGCTGCAAGAGGTTTTAAGTCGACTAAACAGAGTCGGACTCCGGCTGAAACGATCCAAGTGTGTCTTCCTGGCACCAGAGGTAGAATTTCTGGGGAGGAAGATTGCGGCAGACAGCATCAGGCCCATGGACTCGAAGACAGAGGCCATCAAGAATGCACCCAGACCACAAAATGTAACGGAGTTGCGCTCGTTCCTGGGACTCCTCAACTATTTCGGTAACTTTCTTCCAGGGTTGAGCACCTTGCTCGAACCTTTGCACAAGTTGCTACCCAAGGGAGGCGACTGGGTTTGGGGTCAAAATCAAGAGGCCGCCTTCAAAAAGACCAGAAACTTGCTGTGTTTTAACAAGTTGCTTGTATTGTATGACCCAGGCAAACGTCTAGTTTTAGCATGTGATGCATCGTCGTACGGTGTCAGGTGTGTTTTACAGCAAGCAAATGTAGCGGGCAAGCTCCAACCGGTTGCATATGGGTCTAGAAGTCAATCCAAGGCCGAAAGAGCCTACAGTATGGTCGAGAAGGAGGCTTTGGCCTGTGTCTCTGGGGTAAAAAAAATGCATCAGTGTTTGTTTGGACTCAGGTTCGAGTTAGAAATCCCCTAATCTCACTGTTTTCAGAAAGCAAAGGCATAAACACCAATGCTTCGTCTCGAATCCAAAGATGGGCACTAACACTGTTGGCCTACGATTATATGATCCGCCACAGGCCAGGCACCGAGAACTGCGCCGATGTCCTCAGCCGGCTACCGTTGCCCACCACCGGGGTGGAAATGGTGCAGCCCGCAGACCTGTGCCTGATCATGGACATTTCGAAAGCGAAGGGTCACCTGTAATGGCCTGCCAGATCAGGACCTGGATCAACCAGGACTCCGTGTTATCTCTTGTAAAAAGTTGCGTCCTCATTGGGGGCTGGTCAGCGGTCCCAAGGAAAATGCAAGACGAGATAAAGCCGTTTCACCATCGTAAAGATGAAATGTCCATCCAATCGGATTGCCTCTTATGGGATAACCGCGTCGTCCTGCCAAAAAAAGGCAGGGCAACTTTCATACGCGATCTACACAGTGCCCACCCAGGCATAGTCATGATGAAGGCTATCGCCAGGTCCCGCGTCTGGTGACCCGGTATTAACTCAGACTTGGAGTCGTTCGTGCGCCAGTGTAACACTTGCTCACAATTGAGCAATGTCCCCAGGGAGGCTCCACTTAGTCTGTGGTCCTGGCCCTCAAACCATGGTCCAGGATCCACGTAGATTATGTGGGCCCCTTTCATGAAAAAATGTTCTTCGTTGTAGTGGATGCCTACTCTAAGTGGATCGACTGTATAATAATGGCATCCAGCATGTCCACCGCCACCATTGAAAGCCTCAGGGCCATATTTGCCACCCATGGCTTGCCTGACATTCTGGTCAGCGACAATGGTCCGTGTTTCACCAGCTTGGACTTCAATAAATTCATGACCCGCAATGGCATCAAGAATGTCAGGGCTGCCCCGTTCAATCCTGAATCCAATGGCCAAGCGGAGCGGGAAGCCAAACCATAAAACAGAGCTTGAAACGCATCACAGAAGGCTCCTTACAAACCCGCCTATCCAGGGTGCTGATCAATTACACGACATGACCCCACTCGCTTACCAGGGTCCCCCTTGTGGAGTTATTAATGAAACGTGCACTCAAAACCAGGCTCTCCTTAGTCCACCCTGACCTCAATGATCAGGTAGAAACCAGGTGTCATCGGCAAAACATGTACCATGATCGCGCGGCAGCATCACACGACATCACTGTAAACGACCCGGTGTTTGTGCTGAATCATGGTCATGGCCCCAAATGGGACATATAGGCCGACGTCGAGTCCAGTTTTTTGAACAACTTCCCTCCGGCTAGCGTCGCAAACAAGTCATCAGCCTTCAGTAACGGGTACTGATCTTGTTTCAAAACCCTGTTGATTGTAGCTTTGTAGTTTCCACAGATTCTGACTGTGCCATCATTTTTCAGCACAGGAACAATGGGGCTGGCCCATTCATTAAATTCGATCGGTGATATGATCCCTTCATGCTGGTGTCTGTCCAGTTCAATTTTGACCTTCTCCCTCATCATATACGGCATTACCCGAGCTTTATGATGGACGGGTCTTGCATCTGAGTCCACGTGGATCTGCACCTTGGCTCCCATGAAGTTGCGGATACCTGTTTCAAACAGCGAGGGGAACTTGCTCAATACTTGGGCACATGTATCTTCCTCCGACGACAACACCTTTATGTTGATCTAGTCGCATCTTGATTTCTCCAAGCAGCTCCCGCCGAGCAGCGTTGGGGCATTGCCTGGAACAATCCACAGCGGTAACTCGTGAACCGCACTGTTATGCGACTCATTAATTTATGCGCTGCCAATCACCTTTATCAGTTCTTTGGTGTGCATGCGCAGCTTGGCATTAACAGGGCTCAGCCTGGGCCTCGCAGTCTTAGTATCCCACAGCTTATTAAATGCCCTCTCGTTCATGATTGATTGACTCGCCCGTGTCCAGTTTCATCGACACCGGTATCCCGTTAAACTTCACATTAATCAAAATTGATTTATTCTTGGTTATGAAAGAGTACACTTCCTCCTCTGGCACCTCGGATTGCGTATCAGGATCAGCGCTAGTCTAACTCTCATCCTCCACGTGGTGTGTCACAGCTCACTTGCTCATCTGCAGACACTTGTGCTGGAGATGCCCCACTCTCAGACAGCCTTTGCAACTATATTGCTTAAATCGGCACTGCTGCTGCCGATAATTTTCCCCACAACGCCAACACAGAGAAGTTGGCATTCCTGCTGGCAGACTTTGGGCAGTCGCAGGTTTCATGAACGCAGCCGGATAGGCCCTGCCATGTGCCGCTCTGCCAAACGCCGAATCAATCGCATTTACAGTACTTGCCGAGGTTCAGTTCTTCGCCAACATTTGCTTTAGACTCCTGTCCGTCGTCATACATGATTGAGTGATCTGGATGGCCCTTTTTAAATCCAACTCCTCCACTGCCAGAAGTTTGCGCAGGATCACCTCGTGGTTGATACCGATAACAAAGAAGTCCCGCAGCATGTCTGCCAACACCGTCCCGACGGTCCTGCTAGAAGTCTCAGGTCCTCAACGAATTCCGCTGCGCTCTGGACCTCCGATCGAACGTGTGTATAAAACTTGTATCTCGAGATGATAATGCCATCGTCTGGCTTGAGGTACTCCCGTACCAATGTACACAACTCCTTGTACGTGTTCTCTGTTGCATCACTCGGCATGAGTCGATTCTTTATCAGACCGTAGATCTTTGAACCGCATACAGTGATGAACACGGCCCGGTGCCGATCTGCATCGTCGACCCCCTTCATTTTGTTGGCCATGAAGTACTGGTTCAAACAGCTCACAAAGTCTGCCCAATCTTCTCCCTCCACGAATCGCTCTAAAAATCCAATCGTGCGCATTTGGCAAACAAAGATTCTTGTATTCTCGTCGCCAAATGTTATGTATGCAATGAAGGTTCAAACTGAGTACAGTTTAACTAAGCAAGGTACAACCTTGCCTGTGCTTTATTTAGTCCCAAAGTGCCTGACTCACAAAATGGCTGGCCTTTTATACCTGAGCAGCACCATGTGTGTGCTGCTCAGTGGCCTCAAGCAATGACACCATCTGGTGGCTAGAAACAGCATGTACATACATGACACCTGCAAAAGACCATCACCTCGACATTCTACCTCAACACCCATCAAACAAACCAAGCTTTGAATGTCTACTTTTGCGGTGCAGACGTAAACCATGCCAAAAACCCTCCTATTTAGGAGTCACGTTTGATCGCACCTTGTCATATAGAGAACACCTCCAGAACCTTGGGAAGTAACTAAAGGATAAGGTCAACTTGATTCAGAAACTCGCCAGAACCACATGGGGAGCAGACGCTCAAACCCTCCCCATGGCAGCACTCGCCCTAGTGTACGCAACAGCGGAGTACTGCTGTCCGGCATGGCTATCAAGTCCGCATGTCAAATCTGTTGATGTCCAGCTGAATTTTACTTTGAGAATTATCACCAGTAAGCTTTTATTGACACCAACATTTCGGTTCCCCATTCTTGCAAACGTCACACCACCACACCTACGCTGCGAATATGCAGTCTCCAGATAATACAATCACTACACTATCAAAGATCTAGTAACTTGAACAACCTACCACCAACCTGTCTCAAATCTAGAAGGCCATTTTGGACTGTCGCCGAAGCCCTTCAGCGATCTCCCCTCAGCTTTGATGACCGATGGTGAAATGCTTGGAAGAACTGCGACATACGGAATGGATTCCTTATAGAGGACCCCACAGTACAACCTGAAGGATCAAACCTTCCTCACAAACAATGGACAACCATCAACTGCCTCAGAACTGGTCATGGTAGATGCTACCATCTTCTCCATAGGTGGAAGTTTAAAGCCTCCCCATCATACAACTGTGGAGCTCCTAATCAGACCTTGGAGCACATGATTGAGCACTGCCCTCAGAGGAAATCTGCAGGCAGCCTACAAGATATCCATTCTGTAACACCAGAAGCTTGGGCCTGGATATCCAACTTAGATATTGACGTTTGATTTACTTCGCTACTACCAAACAAAAGAAGAAGATTCCACAACGATCAGTGCTGGGATCCCTGTTGTTCACCATTCAGAAAAATGATTAGGACTCAGCAATCGGAGGCACAATTTCAAAATTTATCGATGACTTTAAATTGGGAGGGTTAGTCAGCACTGAGGAGGACTGCAACATAATAAAGACTTGAATAAACTTGCAGAATGGGCATGTAATTGGCAAATGAACTTCACTATCAATGATTGCGAGGTTACACATTTTGGTAGGAAAAATAAGGAGGCCACCTTCTCCTTGGAAAATGTCTAAATGGGATAGAGGAACAGAGGGATCTGGGGGTACAGATAAACAGATCACTAAAAGTAGTGACACAGGTAATAAGGCCATAAAAAAAGAAAACAAAGCACTGGGGTTCATTCCTAGCAGGATAGAATTGAAAAGCAGAGCAGTTATGTTCAACTTGTATCGAACCTTGGTGAGACAACACTTGGAGTACTGTGAACAGTTCTGGTCTCCATATTATAAAAAGGATGTAGAGACACCGGAGAAGGTGCAAAAAGATTTCTGAGAACGATATCAGTACTGAGAGGCTATAACTATCAAGAAAGGTTTAACCGACTCGGGCTCTTTTTTCTAGAAAAGAGAAGACTGAAGAGTGCTATGATAGAGGTCTTCAAGATTATGAAAGGTTTGGATAGGGTAGACATAGAGAAGTCGTTTCCACTTGCAGGCGAGACCAGAACTGGGGCCCATGAATATAAGATAGTACAACTGATACTTTTTTTTCTTATCAATAGTTTCACTTTTGTTACATAGTGAAACATTAATTATAAGCCTGTCTTTGATTCAGTACCATTCCATAGCAATTGCTGCAGGATCACCAATTAAAAAGAATGACATGTACTCAGATGTTTTTATTTGTAGAATTAACTGTTTTTCTGCACTTGTTATCAACTGATTAAAGTTCTCTGAAAAATATGAATCAGTATGCACAGGTATGTTTTTTAATTAGTTTAACTGATTCAACTGACCATCATTTTAACATCTGGCTCAATAGCCCAGTGGTACTTTAAATTAACTTATTATGTGTCTGTTGTGGTTCAGTTGGTAGCACTCTAGCCTCTGAGTCAGAAGGTTGTGGGTTCAAGTTCCGTTCCAGAGATTTGACCACAAAAATCTCGGCTGATACTCCAGTGCAGTACTTGGGGAAAGCTACACTGTTAGAGGTGGTGTATTTTGGGTGAGTTGTTAAACCAAGGCCTTGTCTGAACTCTCAGGTGGATTTAAAATGTCCTGTGGCACTATTTGGAAGAAGAGCAGTGGATTTATCTCTGGTGTCCGAGTCAATATTTATCCCTCAATCAGCATCACCAGAACTGATTATTTGGTTATTATCACAACTTGTGGAAGCTTGCTGAGTGCAAATTGGGTGCTGGGTTTCCTACATTACAACAGTGACTACACTTCAAAAGTACCTCATTGTCTATAAACCACTTTGGGATGTCCTGAGGTCATGAAAGGTGCGATGTAAATGCAACTATTCTTTCTTCTTCTAAATTTTCCTGTTTAACAGGCAAAGGCTAAAGGTTACTATTACTGTAATGTAAAGAGAAATCTATAGAAAAAATCACAGAAATTTACAGCACAGAAGGAGGACATTCGGCCCATCGTGTCTATGCCTGCTGAAAGAGAGCTATCCAGCCAAATCCTACTTTCCAGCTCTTGCTCCGTAGCCCTGTAGGTTACAGCATTTCAAGAGCATATTCAAGTACTTTTTAAATATGATGAGGCTTTCTGCCTCTACCACCCTTTCAGGCAGTGAGTGCCACACCCCCAGATACCTCTGGGTGAAAAAACTTCTCCTCAACTCTGCTCTAACCCTTCGACCAATTTCTTTAAATCTATGCCCCCTGGTTATTAAGTTTTCTCCAAAGGGTAATAGATCCTTCCTATCCAGTCTATCTCGGCGCCTTATAATTTTATACACCTCAATTAAATCATCCTCAGCCACTTCTGTTCCAAAGAAAACAAAGCCCAGCCTATACAATTCTTCCTCAAAGCTAAAATTCTCCAGTTCTGGAGAACTTGCCATTATAAATTATATCGGTTTGTGCTTTGGAAATAATATCCCTCTGTGCCAGATCTAATATAGAGATCACGATGAATAATAATTATCAATTTATAGGGACAGAATCAAAAATCGGGGTAATCACATGTGTGTGGGGATCCCTTGAGAAGAAGGGACCTTTCACGCCAACAGACAGGTGACATTTCCCAATGTATCTTTAGTTGGGGCAGGAGAGAGTCTCTGGGAAATGGACTTCTGGATTGCACTGAGTTTGTTTGTGATTGGTGGCAGGCACTAAATCTGATTGGAAAGCATTGTGACCTCGCTGCCTATTGTCCAATCATATTCATTACCTTCACTCATCCTTCGTTAGCATAGGGCTGTGGGGCTGCTTAGTTTATCCCAGCATAGAGTGGGCTTGTGTCATTTTGTGCCTGAAATCGAGTTTGAGAATGGCTGAGGAGAAGAAAGCAGCTGTCAAGAAAAACTTGACAAAAGCGCCAGCAAAGGGTGGCAAGAAGCGGAGGTCGAGGTAGGAGAGTTACTCCATCTACATCGACAAAATGATGAAGTAGGTTCACTCTGACACTGGCACCTCCTCCAAGGCCAGGAGCATCATGAACTCATTTGTTGAACGATATTTTTGAGCGCATCGCAGGTGAGGCATCCCGCCTGGCCCCTTACAATAAGTGCCATACCATCAGCTCCTAGGAGATCCAGACCGCTGTGCACCAGCTGTGTTTGAAGGGACAAAGGCGGTGACCAAGTACACCTAATCCAAGTAAAACTCCACAATGCGCTGACAAGACAAAACTCAACGGCTCTTTTAAGAACGATCCACAGCCTCTTTGAAAAAGCTGCACCAACATCTCTCTGTAGAATTGATTTATGTAATTGATTTTAATACTTTCTAATTCTCACTGATTTCAGTTTTAATCTAGTAGGGCATGCATTTTCGTTGCTCAGCATAATCTTTTGTATCCCTATTTAATTGATGCTTCATAAACTAAACACTGGCCCCTGATCCTTTGTACACTTCGCTCTCAGACTCGCTCATAATCCTCCCCTTTCCAGAATGTGGTCAGTAAGAGTCGATTTAAGAAAATAAGAACATAAGAAATAGGAGTAGGAGCAGGCCATATGGCCCCTCGAGCCTGCTCTGCCATTCAATAAGATCATGGTTGATCTGATCTTGACCTCAACTCCACTTTCCTGCCTATTCCCCATAACCCTTTGACTCCCCTATAGTTCAAGAATCTGTCTATCTCAGCCTTAAATATATTCAATGACCCAGCCTCCACATCTCTCTGGGGTAGAGAATTCCAAAGAGTCACGACCCTCTGAGGAAGAAATTCCTCCTCATCTCCATTTAAAACGGGCGACCCCTTATTCTGAAACTACACCCCCTAGTTTCAGATTCCCCCCATGAGGGGAAACATCCTCTCAGTATCTACCCTGTCAAGCCCCCTCAGAACCTTAAATGTTTCAATAAGATCACCTCTCATTCTTCTAAACGCCAATGACTATAGGCTCAACCTTTCTTTGTAAGACAACCCCTTCATCCGAGAAATCAACCTAGTGAACCTTTTTTGAGCTATCTCCAATGCAAGCATATCCCTCCTTAAATATAGAGACCAAAACTGTACGCAGTACTCGGGGTGTGGTCTACCAACGCCCTGTACAGTTGTAGCAAGATTTCCCTACATTTATACTCCATCCCCCATGCAATAAGGGCCAACATTCCATTTGTCTTCCTAATTACTTTCTGTACCTGCATGTTAACTTTTTGTATTTCATGTATGAGGACACCCAGATCCCTCTGTACCACAGCATTTTGTAGTCTCACTCCATTTAAATAATATTTTGCTTTTCTATTCTTCCTATCAAAGTAGATAACCTCACATTTTCCCACATTATACTCCATCTGCCAAATTTGTGCCCATTCACTTAACCTATCTATATCGCTTTGCAGATTTGTGTCCTCCTCATAACTTGCTTTCCCACCTATCTTTATATCATCAGCAAATTTGGCCACAATACACTTGGTTCCTTCATCCAAGTCATTAATATAGTTTGTAAATAGTTGAGGCTCCAGTACTGATCCCAGTGGCTCCCCACTAGTTACAGTTTGCCAACCAGAAAATGACCCATTTATCCCGAATCTCTGTATTTTGTGAGTTATCCAATCCTCTATCCATGCTAATATATTACCCCCAACACCGTAAGCTCTTATCTTGTGCAGTAACCTTTTATGTGGCACCTTATCGAATGTATTTTGGAAATCCAAATACGTTACATCGACTGGTTCCCCTTTATCCACCTTGCTCGTTACATCCTCAAAGAACTCTAATAAATTTGTCAAACATGAGTAAGCGTCCACGACAACTAAAAACATTTTGCCTGGAAATGGCCCCACATAGTCCACGTGGATTTTCGACCACGGTTTGGAGGGCCATGACCACAAACTTAGCGGTGCCTCTCTGGGTGCATTGCTCAGCTGAGAGCAAGTGTTGCACTGGCACATGCATGACTCTAAATCTGAGTCGATGCCGGGCTACCATACATGAGATCTGGCTATGGCTTTCATCATTATAATGCTTGGGTGGGTGCTGTGTGTCATTTTTAACCATCTTGCAATGACATAGTCATGTAACTGTAACTCATGTACACTGTACCAGTACCCTAGAAATGCACACCCTGACCACAGGGGGTGAACTTGCGGGAGACACTCCTCACCTGGGTTTCCAGGTATAAAAGGGGAGGTCCCACCCAGGGTCAGCACTCCTTGGTCCTAGGAATAAAGGTGAAGGTCACAGAGTGACCGTGTCTGATATATATATATATGCCTCGTGTGAGTTTGGAGTAAGGTGCAGGGACACGACACTGTGCAGTTCACAAATGAACATATCTCTGCCTTTCTTGGGCAAGACCATTTTGTCTTTGTGCCTGTGGAATGGCTTAATCGCCTGCTGCATCTCCGCTGGGATGCTGGACCAGCTCGCATGGAGGACACACTTTTTTACAAAGAATAGGAAAGGATCCTGGCTGGTCCAGGTCCTGATGTGGCGGGCCGTGACGTGGAGCTTCTCGTTCTCGAATGCATCCATTACCACGAGCAAGTCCGCTGGCTATGCCATTTCCACCCCGGTGGTGGGCAATGGCAGCCGACTGAGAGCATCTGCGCAGTTCTCTGTGCCTGGTCTGTGGCGGTTTACATAGTTGTATGCCGACAGCGTGTGAGCGCCTATCTTTGGATGCGAGAAGAGGCATTAGTGTTAATCCCTTTGCTCTCAGAGAACAGCGATATGAGCGGCTTGTGGTCAGCTTCAAGCTCAAACCTGAGGTCAAATAAGTACTGGTGCATTTATTTTACCCCGTAAATGCACGCCAGAGCCTCTTTTTTAATCATGCTGTAGACCCTTTCGGCCTTGGACAAACTCCTGGACGGATAAGCGACCGGTTGCAAGATCCCCGATTCGTTAGCCTGTTGTAACACACTCCCGACCCCCTATGACGACGCCTCGCAAGCCAGCACTAATCTTCTACAAGGGTTATACAGGCAAGTAGTTTGTTTGAACACAACAGATTTCTGGCTTTCTTAAAGGCAGCCTCTTGTGAATTCCCCCATACCCAGTCGTCTCCCTTGCGCAGTAGCGCATGTAGGGGTTCTAGCGGGATGCTTAACCCAGGTAGGAAATTACCGAAATATTTAAGGAATCCCAGGAACGACCGCAGCTCCGTCATGTTCTGTGGTCTCGGCGCGTTCTTGATGGCCTCCGTCTTGGCATCGGTGGGTTTGATGCCGTCTGCTGCGCTTCTTCTTCCCAAGAACTAGACCTCCTGCGCCAGGAAAACACACTTCGAGCGTTTCAACCTGAGCCCCATGCGATCCAACCGACTAAGAACCTCTTCCAGGTTCTGCAAGTGTTTGATGGTGTCCCGACCTGTAACCAGTATGTCGTCCTGGAAAACCACAGTGCGAGGAACCGACTTTAGCAGGCTCTCCATGTTCCGTTGGAAGATTGCTGCGGCCGACCGAATCCCGAACAGGCATCTGTAATAGATGAACAGACCTTTGTGCATGTTGATGCAGGTGAGGCCTTTTGAAGACTCCTCCAGCTCCTGCGTCATGTAGGCCAAGGTCAGGTCCAGCTTGGTGAACGTCTTCCCTCCAGCCAGGGTCGCAAATAGGTCGTCTGCGTTGGGTAGTGGGTACTGGTCCTTTAGTGAAAAACGGTTAATCGTTACTTTATAATCTCCACAAATTCTGCCCGTACAGTCCTCTTTAAGTACCGGGAAAATCGGACTAGTCCACTCGTTGAATTCCACTGGCGCAATGATGCCTTCTCGCTGCAGCCTGTCCAGCTCAATTTCCACTTTCTCGCGCATCATATATGGCACCACCTGAGCCTTGTGGTGGATGGGTCGTGTACCGGGAACCAAATGGATCTGCACTTTCACCCCTGAGAAGCTTCCAATGTCTGGCTCGAACAACGATGGGAACTTGCTCAGAACCTGGGCACATGAGGCGTCGTCGACAGACGAGAGCACTCGGATGTCGTCCTAGTTCCAGCGAATTTTTCCCAGCCAGCTTCTGCCAAACAATGTGGGGCCATCCCCTGGCACAATCCACAGTGGGAGTTCATGTACTGCTCCATCATAGGAAACTTTGACTTCTGCATTGCCAATTACAGGGATTAGTTCCTTGGTGTAAGTCCTTAGTTTGGTGTGAATGGGGCTGAACTTTCGCCTGTGTGCCTTGTTGCACCACAGCCTGTCGAAGGCCTTTTTTACTCATTATGGACTGACTTGCACCCGTGTCCAGTTCCATTGATACTGGAATTCCGTTCAGTTCAACTTTCAGCATTATTGGTGGACATTTCATGGTGAATATGTGTACCGCGTATGTTGTGTATGGAGAAAGAGTCAGACTGAACTGCCATGTATTTCACCATCTTGCAATGACTATAAGTTTGTAACCGTAACTCATGCACATTGTACCTGTACCCTTGTAATGCACACCCTGATCACAGGGAATGAGCTCCTCACCTGGGCTTCCAGGTATAAAAGGGGAGGTTCCACCCAGGATCCGCACTCTTTTGTCCTGGGAATAAAGTGAAGGTCACAGAGTGACCGTGTCTGATATATCCATGCCTTATGTGAGTTTGTAACAAGGTGCAGAGACACTAAATGAACACTGTGAGCTCAAAGTAAAGTGTGACCTTAGTCTTTTATTGAAGGTCTCCAGAGTGCCTGTCCAACCTATGAAGCCTTCTTAAATATCTGTACTCCCAAGGGATTATGGGATCCCTTGGGTCTCCGGGGAATGAGCCCTCTGGTGGCTGTACAAAGTAAATACAAGTCCACATATATAACAACATTCCCCTCCAAAGTCAATAATGTAACTATTTACAATATGAGTCGATCTGGGGCCCTTCTTGCCCTGGTTGATCATCTCGGTGTGAAAGCTAGTGTTGTTGAATCATTTGTTGGGCCCTCGCTGGGCTGCTGTGCAGCAGGCCTTGCTGTGGATGATGGGTTCTGCTTCGTGGGCAACCGTGGTGTCGGTTGCCATTGGTGTGTGTGTTGGGGGATCAAAAAAGGTAGGGTCCAAGGTGGGTTGCTCAGAGTAGTCCATGAATCTGAGTTTGATTTGGTCCAAGTGTTTCCGGTGAATGAGTCCATTTGAAAGTTTGACCCGAAACACCCTGCTCCCCTCTTTGGCCACGACAGTGCCGGGAAGCCACTTGGGACCTTGTCAATAATTTAATACAAATACAGGATCATTGACTTCAATCTCGCGTGACACCTTTGCGCTATCATGGTATGTACTTTGTTAAATCTGCCTGCTCGCTGCCTGTTCTTGTAGATCAGGGTGAACTAATGAGAGCCTTGTCTTAAGTGCTCTTTTCTTGAGCAGTTCAGCAGGTGGAATCCCAGTGAGTGAGTGTGGACTCGTGCAGTAGCTAAGCAGGACTCGGTATAGACGAGTCTGCAGTGAGTCTTCAGTTACCCTCTTCAAGCGTTGCTTGATGGTTTGTACTGCTTTCTCTGCCTGACCATTGGATGCTGGTTTAAACGGGGCAGATGTGACATGTTTGATCCCGTTATGGGTCATGAATCCTTTGAACTCAGCACTGGTAAAACATGGCCCGTTGTCGCTCACCAGGACATCGGGTAGGCCCTGTGTGGCAAACATGGCCCGCAGGCTTTCAGTGGTGGCAGCGGACGTGCTAGCCGAATTATCTCACATTCAATCCACTTGGAGTACGTGTCTACAACCACAAGAAACATTTTACCCAAGAACGGCCCTGCATAGTCGACATGTAGCCTAGAGCATGGTTTGGAGGGCCGAGACGATAAACTTAGCGGCGCCTCCCTGGGTACATTGCTTAACTGCGAGCATGTATTACATCTGTGAACGCAGGACTCTAAGTCCGCATCGATACCGGGCCACCACACGTGGGATCTGACTATCGCTTTCATCATTACGATGCCTGGGTGGGTACTGTGGAGGTCATTGATGAAGGTGTCTCTGCCCTTCTTGGGGACCACTACTCGATTGCCCCACAGAAGGCAGTCTGTCTGTATAGACACTTCATCTTTGCGCCGCTGGAACGGCTTTATCTCTTCCTGCATTTCCACTGGGACACTGGACCAGCTCCTGTGAAGCACACAGCTTTTGACGAGAGATAATAAGGGGGCCTGGCCTGTCCAGGTTTTGATCTGCCGGGCAGTGACGGGTGATTGCTCACTCTCAAATGCTTCCATAACCATGGCTAGATCTGCGGCTGCGCCATTTCCACCCCCGTGTTGGGCAATGGCAACCTACTGAGAGCATCGGCGCAGTTTTCTGTGCCTGGTCTGTGGCGGATGGCGTAGTTGTACACGGACAACGTGAGCGCCCATCTCTGGATGCAGGTTATGCGTCAGTATTTATCCCTTTACTCTCAGAAAACAGGGATCTAAGTGGCTTATGGTCAGTTTCCAATTCGAATTTTAGCCCAAACTAGGTATTGATGCATTTTCTTTACCCCATAGACACACACTAATGCTTCTTTTTCAATCATGCTGTAGGCTCTCTCAGCCTTAGACAGACTCCTGGATGCATAAGCAACCCGAAATCATTAGCTTGTTGCAATACACACCCGATGCCATATGATGATGCATCACATGCGCATACCAAACGCTTACATGGATCATACAACATAAGCAATTTGTTTGAGCATAACAATTTTCTCACTTTTACAAAGGCATTTTCTTGGCTTTTGCCCCAAACTCATTTGCCCCCTTTTCGTAGTAAGACATGAAGTGGTTCGAGCAGGGTGCTGAGACCCGGTAAGAAGTTACCAAAGTAGTTCAGGAGTCCCAGAAACGACCGCAGCTCTGTCACGTTCTGTGGCCTCGATGCGTTCTCGATTGCCTCCGTCTTCGCGTTGGTGGGCCTGATGCCGTCCGCCGCAATCCTCCTTCCCAGGAACTCCACTTCAGGCGCTAGGAAAACGCACGTCGAGCGTTTTAACCTGAGCCCCACACGGTTGAGTCGACTAAGAATCTCCTCCAGGCTCTGCAGGTGCTCGACTGTGTTCCGACCTGTGACCAAGATGTCGTCCTGGAAGACCACAGTTTGCGGGACCGACTTCAGTAAACTTTCCATGTTTCTCTGGAATATCGCCGCCGCTGATTGGATTCCAAACGGGCATCTGTTCTAAACAAAAAGACCTTTGTGCGTGTTGATGCAGGTGAGGGCCTTCAATGATTCCTCCAGTTCCTGTGTAATGTAGGCTGGAGTCAGATCCAGCTTCGTGAATGAGACTCCAGAGTGCAGGTACCTCGTGGATGGCCTATTTATATACCGTGCTCCAAAGGGATGCTGAGATGCCTTGGGACTCCAACAGATAGGCTCTCTGGTGGTAGTGTAATACAGGTTGCAAGTGGTTAAGTACATAACAACCTCCATAACCAGTGCCTGCAAAGAGACGCTCGGTTACACAACCAGGAAACACCAGGACTGGTTTGATGAGAATGATCAGGAGATCCAAGAGTTACTAGTTTGCAAGTGCAGGGCATTTCTGAGCCTTAAACAGAAACTCAACGCGGGAGCAGCAAAGCAGCCTTACCGACGGTTCAAGGCTGAGGTCCAACAAAAAACCCGGGCATAAAGAAGAGGTGGTGGATGGAGAAAGCACAGGGCATACAGCAGCTGGCCGACAACCATGATGTGCGAGGATTCTTCATTGCAGTCAAGGCCACCTACGGGCCAAACACCCAAGACTCCACCCTACTGCTGGCCAAGAATGGGGAAACACTCGTCAAGGACACCGAGGCAGTCAGGTCCTGCTGGAAGGAGCACTTGGAAGATCTTCTCAATCGAGACTCTGCCTTTGACTCGAGTGTACTCGACTCCAACCCACAGCATGCTACCCGCCACCACCTCAGTGAGACCCCAACACTGCAGAAGGTAGAAAAAGCCATAAGACAATTTTATAACAAGGCTCCGGGTGTGGACGGAATCCCTGCTGAGGCATTGAAGTATGGCGGAGAGGCACTGCGAGCGCGAATATACGACCTCATCTCTCTCATCTGGAGGGAGGAGAGCATGTCGGGGGATCTCAGAGATGTAGTAATCCTGACCATCTTTTAAAAAGTGGACAAGTCTGACTGCGGCAACTATAGAGGAATCTCCCTGCTATCAGCCACTGGAAAAGTCGGCGCTAGAGTCCTCCTCAACCGTCTTCTTCCCGTGGCTGAGGAGCTTCTCCAGGAGTCACAGTGCAGATTTCATCCCCGACGGGGCACAACGGACATGATGTTTGCAGCGCGACAGCTACAGGAAAAATGCAGGGAACAGCACCAGCCCTTATACATGGCCTTCTGCGACCTTACAAAGGCCTTTGACACTGTCAGCTGCAAGGGTCTATGGATCGTCTTCCTCCATTTCGGATGCCCCCAAAAGTTCGTCACCATCCTCCGCCTGCTCCACAATGATATGCAGGCCATGATCCTTACCAACGGATCCATTACAGACCCAATCCACGTCCGGACCGGGACCAAACAGGGCTGCGTTATCGCCCCAACCCTCTTCTCAATTTTTCTCGCCACCATGCTCCACCTCACAATCAACAAGCTCCCCGCTGGAGTGGAACTAAACTGCAGAACCAGTGGGAACCTGTTCAACCTGCGCTGTCTCCAGGCCAGATCCAAGACCACCCCAACCTCTGTTGTCGAGTTACAGTACGTGGACAGCGCCTGTGTCTGCGCACATGCAGAAGCTGCACTTCAGGACATAGTCGACATATTTACTGAGACGTCCGAAAGCATGGGCCTTACGCTAAACATCCATAAGACTAAGGTCCTCCACCAGCCTGTCCTCACTGCACAGCACTGCCGCCCAGTCATCAAGATCCACAGCGCGGCCCTAGACATCGTGGACCACTTCCCATATCTTGGAGGCCTCCTATCAACAAGAGCAGGCATCGACGACGAGATCCAACACCACCTCCAGTGCGCCAGTGCAGCCATTGGCCGCTTCAGGAAAAGAGTGTTTGAAGACCAGGCCCTCAAAACTGTCACCAAGCTCATGGTCTACAGGACTGTAGTAATACCTGCCCTCCTGTATGGCTCAGAGACATGGACCATGTACAGTAGACACCTCAAGTTGCTGGAGAAATATCACCAATGATATCTCTGCAAGATTCTACAAATCCCCTGCGAGAACAGGTGCACCAACATCAGCGTCCACATTCACGCTAACATCCCCAACATTGAAGCACTGACCACACTCGATTGGCTCCGCTGGGCAGGCCATATAATACGCATGCCAGACACGAGACTCCTAAAGCAAGGAGCTCCCTCATGTCAAATGAGCCAAAGGTGGGCAGCGAAAACACTACAAGGACACCCTCAAAGCCTCCCTGATAAAGTGCGACATCCCCACTGACACCTGGGAGTACCTGGCCCAAGACCGCCCTAAGTGGAGGAAGTGCATCCGAGAGGGCGCTGAGCACCTCGAGTCTCAACGCCGAGAGCATGAAGAAATCAAGCGCAGACAGCAGAAAGAGCGTGCGGTAAACCAATCCCACCCACGCCTTTCCCCAACAACTATCTGTCCCATCTGTGACATGGAAACATAGAAACATAGAAAATAGGTGCAGGAGTAGGCCATTCGGCCCTTCGAGCCTGCACCACCATTCAGTAAGATCAAGGCTGATCATTCACCTTAGTATCCCTTTCCTGCTTTCTCTCCATACCCCTTGATCCCTTTAGCTGTAAGGACCATATCTAATTCCAATTATATCCAATGAACTGGCATCAACAACTCTCTGCAGTAGGGAATTCCACAGGTTAACAACTCTCTGAGTGAAGAAGTTTCTCCTCATCTCAGTCTTAAATGGCTGATCCCTTATCCTTAGACTGTGTCCCCTGGTTCTGGACTTCCCCAACATCGGGAACATTATTCCTGCATCTAACCTGTCCCGTCCTGTCAAAATTTTATATGTTTCTATGAGATCCCCTCTCATCCTTCTAAACTCCACTGAATACAAGCCCAGTCGATCCAGTCTCTCCTCATATGTCAGTTCGGCCATCCCAGCAATCAGTCTGGTGAACCTTCGCTGCATTCCCTCAATAGCAAGAACGTCCTTCCTCAGATTAGGAGACCAAAACTGAACACAATATTCCAGGTGAGACCTCACCAAGGCCCTATACAACTGCAGTAAGACCTCCCTGCTCCTATACTCAAATCCCCGAGCTATGAAGGCCAACATACCATTTGCCTTCTTCACCGTCTGCTGTACCTGCATTCCAAATTTCAATGACTGATGTACCATGACACCCAGTTCTCGTTGCACCTCCCCTTTTTCTAATCTTCTGCCATTCAGATAATATTCTGCCTTCATGTTTTTGCCCCCAAAGTGGATAACCTCACATTTATCCACATTATACTGCATCTGTCATGCATTTGCCCAATCACCTAACATGTCCAAGTCACCCTGCAGCCTCTTAGCATCCTCCTCACAGCTCACACCGCCACCCAGCTTAGTATCATTTGCAAACTTCGAGATATTACACTCAATTCCTTCACCTAAATCCTTAATTATTTTGTAAATAGCTCGGGTCCCAGCACTGAGCCCTGCGGCACCCCACTAATCACTGCCTGCCATTCTGAAAAGGACCCGTTTATCCCGACTCTCTGCTTCCTGTCTGCCAACCAGTTCTCTATCCATGTCAGTACATTACCCCCAATACCATGTGCTTTAATTTTGCACACCAATCTCTTGTGTGGGACCTTGTCAAAAGCCTTTTGAAAGTCCAAATACACCACATCCACTGGTTCTCCCTTGTCCACTCTACTAGATTTGTCAAGCATGATTTCCCTTTCATAAATCCATGCTGACTTGGACATATTCTGTCACTGCTTTTCAAATGCGCTGCTATTTCATCTTTAAGAATTGATTCCAACATTTTCCCCACTACTGAGGTCAGGCTAACTGGTCGATAATTACCCGTTTTCTCTCTCCCTCTTTTAAAAAGTGGTGTTACATTAGCTACCTTCCAGTCCATAGGAACTGATCCAGAGTTGATAGACTGTTGGAAAAAGATCACCAATGCATCCACTATTTCTCGGGCCACTTCCTTAAGTACTCTGGGATGCAAACTATCAGGCCCCGGGGATTTATCGGCCTTCAATCACATCAATTTCCGTAACACAATTTCCCACCGAATAAGGATTTCTTTCAGTTCCTCCTTCTCACTAGACCCTCGGTCCCCTTGTATTTCCGGAAGGTTATTTGTGTCTTCCTTCGTGAACACAGAACCAAAGTATTTGTTCAACTGGTCTGCCATTTCTTTGTTCCCCATAATAAATTCACCTGGACCTGACTGCAAGGGACCGACGTTTGTCTTCACAAATCTTTTTCTCTTCACAAATCGATAGAAGCTTTTAACATAAGGACATAACATAAGAATTAGGAACAGGAGTAGGCCATCTAGCCCCTCGAGCCTGCTCCGCCATTCAACAAGATCATGGCTGATCTGGCCGTGGACTCAGCTCCACTTACCCACCCGCTCCCCGTAACCCTTAATTCCCTTATTGGTTAAAAATCTATCTATCTGTGATTTGAATACATTCAATGAGCTAGCCTCAACTGCTTCCTTGGGCAGAGAATTCCACAGATTCACAACCCTCTGGGAGAAGCAATTCCTCTCAACTCGGTTTTAAATTGGTTCTCCCGTATTTTGAGGCTGTGCCACCTAGTTCTCGTCTCCCCGACCAGTGGAAACAACCTCTCTGCCTCTATCTTGTCTATCCCTTTCATTATTTTAAATGTTTCTATAAGATCACCCCTCATCCTTCTGAACTCCAACGAGTAAAGACCCAGTCTGCTCAATCTATCATCATAAGGTAACCCTGTCATCTCCGGAATCAGCTGAGTGAATTGTCTCTGCACCCCCTCCAAAGCTAGTATATCCTTCCTTAAGTAAGGTGACCAAAACTGCACGCAGTACTCCAGGTGCGGCCTCACTAATACCCTATACAGTTGCAGCAGGACCTCCCTGCTTTTGTACTCCATCCCTCGCAATGAAGGCCAACATTCCATTCGCCTTCTGATTATCTGCTGCACCTGCAAACTAACTTTTTGGGATTCATGCACAAAGACCCCCAGGTCCCTCTGCACCGCAGCATGTTGTAATTTCTCCCCATTCAAATAATATTCCCTTTTACTGTTTTCTTTTCCCAAGGTGAATGACCTCACATTTTCCGACATTGTATTCCATCTGCCAAACCTTAGCCCATTCGCTTAACCTATCTAAATCTCTTTGCAGCCTCTCTCTGTCCTCTACACAACCCGCTTTCCCACTAATCTTTGCAGTCAGTTTTTATGTTCCCGGCAAGCTTTCTCTCATGCTCTATTTTCCCCTCCGAATTAAACCCTTTGTCCTCCTCTGCTGAATTCTGAATTTCTCCCAGTCCTCAGGTTTGCTGCTTTTTCTGGCCAATTTATATGCCTCTTCCTTGGATTTAACACTATCCTTAATTTCCCTTGTTAGCCACGGTTGAGCCACCTTCCCTGTTTTATTTTTACTCCAGGCAGGGATGTACAATTGTTGAATTTCATCCATGTGATCTATAAATGTTTGCCATTGCCTAGCCACTGTCAACCCTTTAAGTATCATTTGCCAGTCTATTCTAGCCAATTGACATCTCATACTACCGAGGTTACCTTTCCTTAAGTTCAGGACCCTAGTCTCTGAATTAACTGTGTCACTCTCCACCTTAATAAAGAATTCTACCATATTATGGTCACTCTTCCCCAAGGGGCCTCACACAACAAGATTGCTAATTAGACCTCTCTCATTACGCATCACCCAGTCTAAGATGGCTAGCCCTATAGTTGGTTTCTCGACATATTGTTCTCGAAAACCATCCCTAATACACTCCAGGAAATCCTCCTCCACCGTATTGCTCCCAGTTTGGTTCGCCCAATCTATATATAGATTAAAGTCGCCCATGATAACTGCTGTCCCTTTATTGCAAGCATCCCTAATTTCTTGTTTGATGCTGTCCCCAACCTCACTGCTACTGTTTGGTGGTCTGTACACAACTCGCACTAGCGTTTTCTGCCCTTTGGTATTCCGCAGCTCCACCCATACAGATTCTACATTATCCAAGCTAATGTCCTTCCTTACTATTGCATTAATTTCCTCTTTAACCAGCAACGCTACCCCACCTTCTTTTCCTTTCTGTCTATCCTTCCTGAATGTTGACAAAGTTTGTGGCTCTTCTGTTGGACTGTTCAGCCATCAAATAACTCACTTCAGGAGTGGAAGCAAGTCTTCCTCGATTCCGAGGGACTCCCGATAATTTCCGTAGCACCCTTGCTTATGCTAAATGTAGTCTTATGACACCCTTACATGATTTGTTTATGACCATCAAGATTCTAATCTGGGGTAGTTATGGCAATACAAAAGGAATATGTCTCCATATGTTGGCCTTTGTTTTTAATTCAGTACAGATGTTGTAACATTCCAACACAGTTGCAACCACACATTGTTGTGTATCTGTAAAGCATGCACTCCCATGTTCCGCCACCAGGGAGTGCATCCCCTGAAGTCCCAGGGCATCCTAGCATCCCTTGGAAGCACTGTATATAAGCCAGCCCCGAAGGCCTGTTCCTCACTCTGGAGTGTCTTCATAAAGACTGAGGTCACTGTTACTTTAACCTCCCTGTGTGCAGTCTCATCTGTGTTAGGAACACAATAACTGGCGACGAGTATACGAATCCAACGCAAAGATGCAGCAAACTGTGGGCATCCTGGAGAAGTTCTCGGAGAGTGAGGTCGAATGGCTAGACCAGTACTTTGTAGCCAATGAGCTGGATGGAGAAGGAAGTGCTGCAAAAAGGAGAGCGGTCCTCCTCACAGCCTGCGGGGCGCCGACCTACAGCCTCATGAAGAATCTTCTGGCTCCGGTGAAACCCACAGATAAGTCGTATGAGGAGCTGTGTACACTGGTTCAGGAGCATCTTAACCCGAGGGAGAGGGTGCTGATGGCGAGGTATCGGTTCTACACGTGCCAGCGATCTGAAGGTCAGGAAGTGGCGAGCTACGTCGCCGAGTTAAGGTGACTTGCAGGACAATGTGAGTTTAATTGCTACCTGGAGCAAATGCTCAGAGACTTTTTTGTACTTGGAATTGGCCACAAGACCATCCTTTTGACTGCAGAGAACACCGACCCTCAGGAAGGCCATTGCAATAGCACAGGCGTTTATGTCCACCAGTGATAACACCAAACAAATCTCTCAGCACACAAGTGCAAGCAATGTTCATAAAGTAAGTGGAACTGTGTTTGCGAGCAGAAATGAACAGGGCAGAAACCACGAGTCTGCAACTGCCAGCAGGCCTCAGGTGACCCAGATGACTCAGAGTCCTCAACAAAGGATGAATGCAAGGCAATTCACACCTTGTTGGTGTTGTAGAGGTTTCTATTCAGCCTATTCATGCTGCTTCAAAGGGTATGTTTGCAAGAGCTGTGGAACAATGGGGCACCTCCAACGAGCTTCCAGACAAGCTGCAAGCTCTGCAAAACCTGCTAACCACCACGTGGCAGAGGAAGATTGGTCTATGGTGGATCAAAGCAATTTCGAGCCTCAGAGAGAGGAGGCAGATGCTGAAGTACACGGGGTGCACACATTTTCGACTAAATGTTCATCTATAATGCTAAATGTAAAATTGAATGGCTTACCCTTACCCATGGAACTGGACACTGGCACGAGCCAATCCATCATGAGTAAAAAGATTTGTGAGAGACTGGTGCAACAAGGCACTCAGACCAGCCCTGAGCCCCATCCACACGAAACTGAGAACGTACACCAAAGAGCTCATTACTGTCCTGGGCGGCGCCATGGTCAAGGTCACCTACGAGTGCACAGTGCACGAACTGCTACTCTGGATTGTCCCGGGCGATGGCCCCACACTACTTGGAAGGAGCTGGCTGGGCAAAATCTGCTGGAACTGGGATGACACCTGAGCACTATCACATGTCGATGAGGCCTCATGTACCCAGGTTCTGAACAAATGTCCTTCCCTTTTTGAGCCAGGCATTGAAAACTTTTCCGGGGCGAAGGTGCGGATCCACTTGGTCCCAGAGGCATGAGCCATTTACCACAAGGCGCGAGCGGTACCTCACATGATGAGGGAGAGAGTGGAAATTGAGCTGGACAGGCTGCAACGTGAGGGCATCATCTCCCCAGTGGAATTCAGCGAGTGGACCAGCCCGATTGTTCCAGTACTCAAAAGTAATGGCACGGTCAGGATTTGCGGCGATTATAAAGTAACCATCAATCGTTTCTCGCTACAGAACCAATACCCACTACCTAAGGCAGAAGACCTATTTGCAACGCTGGCAAGAGGCAAGATATTCACCAAGCTTGACCTGACTTCGGCCTACATGACGCAGGAGCTGGAGGGAGTCTTCGAAGGGCCTCACCTGCCTCAACATACACAAGGGACTGTTCATCTGCAACAGATGCCCGTTTGGAATTCGGTCGGCTGCAGCGATCTTCCAGAGAAACATGGAGAGCCTACTCAAGTCGGTACCACGCACGGTGATTTTTCAGGACAACCTATTGGGCACGGGTCGGGACACCGTCGAGCACCTACAAAACCTGGAGGAGGTCCTCCAGCGACTGGATCGCATAGGGCTGCGGCTGAAGAGGTCGAAATACGTCTTCATGGCAACAGAAGTGGAGTTTTTGGGGAGAAAGATCACGGCGGATGGCATTCGGCCCACAGACGCCAAGACAGAGGCTATCAGGAACGCGCCCAGGCCACAGAACGTCATGGAGCTGCGGTCGTTCCTGGAACTCCTCAACTATTTTGGTAACTTCCTACCGGGGTTAAGCACCCTCTTAGAGCCCCTACATGTGTTATTGCGCAAAGGTGAGAACTTGGTGTGGGAAATAAACAAGTAATTGCTTTTGACAAACCAAGGAACATTTTATGCTCCAACAAGCTGCTTGTATTGTATAACCTGTGTAAAAGACTTGTGCTAGCATGTGATGCGTCGTTGTATGGAGTTGGGTGTATATTACAACAAGCTAACATTGTGGGGAAGTTGCAACCTGTCGCCTATGCTTCCAGGAGCTTGTCTAAGGCCGAGAGGACCGACAGCATGATTGAGAAAGAGGCATTAGCGTGTGTGTTCAGGGTAAAGAAAATGCATCAGTATTATTGTGTTCCTAACACAGATGAGACTGCACACAGGGAGGTTAAAGTAACCTCAGTTAAAGTAACAGTGACCTCAGTCTTTAATAAGACACTCCAGAGTGAGGAACAGGCCTTAGGGGTCGGCTTATATACAGTGCTCCCAAGGGATGCTGGGATCCCTTGGGACTTCAGGAGATGTGCTCCCTGGTGGCGGAACATGGGAGTGCATGCTTTACAGATACACAACATCACTCCCCACTCAAAGTCAAAGTGAAAACTATTTGCAAGGTGAGGCGATCGGGAGCCTTTCTTTCCCTGGTGGACCACCTCGGTACAAATGTCTCTTCTCGTGTGTTGGCTGTGCCCTCACTGGGCTGGCGTGTTGTTGGCCCTGCAGGGCTGCTGGGTGAGCCTGGCCTTGCTGGGCTGTTGGGCGTGATGGGTTCGATTTCCTTGTCCAGGGTGGTGTCATTGATCCTTTGGGTGTGTGTTGTGGGCTCGAAAAAGGTGGTGTCTGCTGTGGGTTGTTCAGGGCAGTCTGTGAACCGCAGCCTCGTTTGGTCCAGGTGCTTTCTGAAAATTTGTCCATTGTCTAGCTTGACTACAAGCACCCTACTCCCTTCTTTAGCTATCACTGTGCCCGCGATCCACTTGGGACCATGTCCATAGTTTAGCACATACACAGGGTCATTCAGATCAATTTCCCGTGACACAGTGGCGCGACCATCGTTTACATTTTGTTGCTGCCGCCTGCTCTCTAACTGATCATGCAGGTTGGGGTGAACCAGCGAGAATCTGGTTTTCAGTGGCCTTTTCATGAGTAGCTCAGCCGGGGGCACCTCTGTGAGCAAGTGGGGTCTTGTGCGGTAGCTGAGCAGTACTCGGGACAGGCGGATTTGGAGTGAGCCTTCTGTGACTTGTTTAAGGCTTTGTTCGATTGTTTATACTGCCCGCTCTGCCTACCCATTGGAGGCTGGTTTAAACGGGGCTGAGGTGACATGTTTGATCCCATTGCGGGTCATGAATTCTTTAAATTTGGCACTGGTGAAACATGGCCCGTTGTCACTGACCAGTATGCCAGGCAGGCCGTGGGTGACAAACATGGCCCTCAGGCTTTCAATGGTGGCGGTGGCGGTGCTTCCCGACATTATTTCACATTCAATCCATTTTGAAAAAGCATCCACCATCACCAGGAATATTTTATCGAGAAACGGGCCCGCATAGTTGACATGGATCCTCGGCCATGGTCTGGAGGGCCAGGACCACAAACTTCGTGGTGCCTCTCTGGGCGCGTTGCTCAACTGAGCACACGTGCTGCATTGCCGTACACAGGACTCAAAGTCAGAGTCGATCCTGGGCCACCACACGTGGGATCTGGCTATCGCTTTCATCATTACTATACCCGAGTGTGTGCTGTGGAGATCCGAGATGAACGTCTCCCTGCCCTTTTTGGGTAGCGCGACACAGTTACCACACAACAGGCAGTCTGCCTGAATGCACAGCTCGAGATTTTGCCGCTGGAACGGCTTGATTAGCTCTTGCATTTCAACGGGGATGCTGGTCCAGCTCCCATGCAGTACACAGTTTTTTTACTCGGGACAGCAGAGGATCTAGGCTAGTCCAAGTCCTAATCTGGCGGGCCATGACAGGTGATTTATAATTTTCAAACGCTTCCATGACCATCAACAAGTCTGCGGGCTGCGCCACCGTCAACAAGTTTGCAGGCTGCGCCATTTCCACCCCCGTGGTGGGCAACGGTAGCTGACTGAGAGCATCCGCACATTTTTCGGTGCCTGGCCTGTGGCGGATGGTATAGTTATACACTGATAGCGTGAGTGCCAACCTTTATATGCGGGCTGAGGCATTAGTATTTATCCCCTTGTTTTCAGCGAACAGTGATATGAGGGGCTTGTGATCGGTTTCCAGCTCAAATTTGAGGCCAAACAGGTTCTTCTTGTCTATTTGTAAAGCATGCACTCCCATGTTCCGCCACCAGGGAGCGCATCCCCTGAAGTCCCAAGGGATCCCAGCATCCCTTGGGAGCACTGTATACAAGCCGGCCGCTAAGGTCTGTTCCTCACTCTGGAGTGTCTTAATAAAGACTGAGGTCACTGTTACTTTAACCTCTCTGTGTGCAGTCTCATCTGTGTTAGGAACACAATAGACATGACTTTGCTTCCCAGGCTAACTGCAATCTATTCGACCATATAAACATAGAAAATAGGTGCAGGAGTAGGCCATTCGGCCCTTCTAGACTGCACCGCCATTCAATGAGTTCATGGCTGAACATGCAACTTCAGTACCCCATTCCTGCTTTCTCGCCATACCCCTTGATCCCCCTAGTAGTAAGGACTTCATCGAACTCCTTTTTGAATATATTTAGTGAATTGGCCTCAACAACTTTCTGTGGTAGAGAATTCCACAGATTCTCCACTCTCTGGGTGAAGAAGTTTCTCCTCATCTCGGTCCTAAATGGCTTACCCCTTATCCTTAGACTGTGACCCCTGGTTCTGGACTTCTCCAACATTGGGAACATTCTTCCTGCATCTAACCTGTCTAAACCCATCAGAATTTTAAACGTTTCTATGAGGTCCCCTCTCATTCTTCTGAACTCCAGTGAATACAAGCCCAGTTGATCCAGTCTTTCTTGATATGTCAGTCCCGCCATCCCAGGAATCAGTCTGGTGAACCTTCGCTGCACTCCCTCAATAGCAAGAATGTCCTTCCTCAGGTTAGGAGACCAAAACTGTACACAATACTCCAGGTGTGGCCTCACCAAGGCCCTGTACAACTGCAGCAACACCTCCCTGCCCCTGTACTCAAATCCCCTCGCTATGAAGGCCAACATGCCATTTGCTTTCTTAACCGCCTGCTGTACCTGCATGCCAACCTTCAATGACTGATGTACCATGACACCCAGGTCTCGTTGCACCTCCCCTTTTCCTAATCTGTCACCATTCAGATAAAAGTCCGTCTCTCTGTTTCCACCACCAAAGTGGATAACCTCACATTTATCCACATTATATTTCATCTGCCATGCATTTGCCCACTCACCTAACCTATCCAAGTTGCTCTGCAGCCTCATAGCATTCTCCTCGTACCTCACACTGCCACCCAACTTAGTGTTATCTGCAAATTTGGAGATACTACATTTAATCCCCTCATCTAAATCATTAATGTACAATGTAAACAGCTGGGGCCTCAGCACAGAACCTTGCGGTACCCCACTAGTCACTGCCTGCCATTCTGAAAAGTACCCATTTACTCCTACTCTTTGCTTCCTGTCTGACATCCAGGTCTCAATCCATGTCAGCACACTACCCCCAATCCCATGTGCTTTAACTTTGCACATTAATCTCTTGTGTGGGACCTTGTCGAAAGCCTTCTGAAAGTCCAAATATACCACATCAACTGGTTCTCCCTTGTCCACTCTCCTGGAAATATCCTCAAAAAATTCCAGAAGATTTGTCAAGCATGATTTCCCTTTCACAAATCCATGCTGACTTGGACCTATCATGTCACCTCTTTCCAAATGCGCTGCTATGACATCCTTAATAATTGATTCCATCATTTCACCCACTACCGATGTCAGGCTGACCGGTCTATAATTCCGTTTTCTCTCCTCCTCCTTTTTTAAAAAGTGGGGTTACATTGGCTACCCTCCACTCGATAGGAACTGATCCAGAGTCAATGGAATGTTGGAAAATGACTGTCAATGCATTCGCTATTTCCAAGGCCACCTCCTTAAGTACTCTGGGATGCAGTCCATCAGGCCCTGGGCATTTATTGGCCTTCAATCCCATCAATTTCCCCAACACAATTTCCCGACTAATAAGGATTTCCCTCAGTTCCTCCTCCTTACTAGACCCTCTGACCCCTTTTATATCGGAAGGTTGTTTGTGTCCTCCTTAGTGAATACCGAACCAAAGTACTTGTTCAATTGGTCCGCCATTTCTTTGTTCCCCGTTATGACTTCCCCTGGTTCTGACTGCAGGGGACCTACGTTTGTCTTGACTAACCTTTTTCTCTTTACATATCTATAGAAACTTTTGCAATCCGTCTTAATGTTCCCTGCAAGCTTCTTCTCGTACTCCATTTTCCCTGCCCTAATCAAACCCTTTGTCCTCCTCTGCTGAGTTCTAAATTTCTCCCAGTCCCCGGGTTTGCTGCTATTTCTGGCCAATTTGTATGCCACTTCCTTGGCTTTAATACTATCCCTGATTTCCCTTGATAGCCACCTTCCCTTTTTTATTTTTACGCCAGACAGGGATGTACAATTGTTGTCGTTCATCCATGCGGTCTCTAAATGTCTGCCATTGTCCATCCACAGTCAACCCCTTAAGTAACATTCGCCAATCTATCCTAGCCAATTCACACCTCATACCTTCAAAGTTACCCTTCTTTAAGTTCTGGACCATGGTCTCTGAATTAACTGTTTCATTCTCCATCCTAATGCAGAATTCCACCATATTATGGTCACTCTTCCCCAAGGGGCCTCGCACAACGAGATTGCTAATTAATCCTCTCTCATTACACAACACCCAGTGTAAGATAGCCTCCCCCCTAGTTGGTTCCTCGACATATTGGTCTAGAAAACCATCCCTTATGCACTCCAGGAAATCCTCCTCCACCATATTGCTTCCAGTTTGGTTAGCCCAATCTATATGCATATTAAAGTCACCCATTATAACTGCTGCACCCTTATTGCATGCACCCCTAATTTCCTGTTTGATGCCCTCCCCAACATCACTACTACTGTTTGGAGATCTGTACACAACTCCCACTAACGTTTTTTGCCCTTTGGTGTTCTGCAGCTCTACCCATATAGATTCCACATCATCCAAGCTAATGTCCTTCCTAACTATTGCATTAATCTCCTCTTTAACCAGCAATGCTACCCCACCTCCTTTTCCTTTTATTCTATCCTTCCTGAATGTTGAATACCCCTGGATGTTGAGTTCCCAGCCCTGATCATCCTGGAGCCACGTCTCTGTAATCCCAATCACATCATATTTGTTAACATCTATTTGCACATCTTAATTCATCCACCTTATTACGGATTATCCTTGCATTAAGACACAAAGCCTTCAGGCTTGTTTTTTTAACATCCTTTGTCCTTTTAGAATTTTGCTGTACAGTGGCCCTTTTTGTTCTTTGCCTTGGGTTTCTCTGCCCTCCATTTTTCCTCATCTCCTTTCTGTCTTTTGCTTTTGTCTCCTTTTTGTTTCTCTCTGTCTCCCTGCATTCGTTCCCATCCCCCTGCCATATTAGTTTAACTCCTCCCCAACAGCACTAGCAAACACTCCCCCTAGGACATTGGTTCCGGTCCTGCCCAGGTGCAGACCGTCCGGTTTGTACTGGTCCCACCTCCCCCAGAACCGGTTCCAATGCCCCAGGAATTTGAATCTCTCCACTGCTCAAGCCACATATTCATCTGCGCTATCCTGCGATTCCTACTCTGACTAGCACGTGGCACTGGTGGCAATCTCGAGATTACTACTTTTGAGGTCCTACTTTTTAATTTAGCTCCTAGCTCCTTAAATTCGTTTCGTAGGACCTCATCCCTTTTTTTACCTATGTCGTTGGTACCAATGTGCACCACGACAACTGGCTGTTCTCCCTCCCTTTTTAGAATGTCCTGCACCCGCTCCGAGACATCCTTGACCCTTGCACCAGGGAAGCAACATACCATCCTGGAGTCTCGGTTGCGGCCGCAGAAACGCCTATCTATTCCCATTACAATTGAATCCCCTATCACTATCGCTCTCCCACTCTTTTTCCTGCCCTCCTGTGCAACAGAGCCAGCCACGGTGCCATGAACTTGGCTGCTGCTGCCCTCCCCTGATGAGTCATCCCCCTCAACAGTACTCAAAGCAGTGTATCTGTTTTGCAGGGGGGTGACCACAGGGGACCCCTGCAGTACCTTCCTTGCACTGCTCTTCCTGCTGGTCTTCCATTCCCTAGCTGGCTGTGGACCCTTTACCTGCGGTACGACCAACTCGCTACACGTGCTACTCACGTCATTCTCAGCATCGTGGATGCTCCAGAGTGAATCCACCCTCAGCTCCAACTCCGCAACGCAGTCCGTCAGGAGCTGGAGGCGGATACACTTCCCGCACACGTAGTCGTCAGGGACACTGGAGTCGTCCCTGAGTTCCCACATGGTACAGGAGGAGCATAACACGTGACCGAGCTGTCCTGCCATGACTTAATCCTTAGATAGGCAACAACAATGCTAACGTTTACTCACTGTTATAGAAGAGAAAAATAAAAACTACTCACCAATGACCAGCCATGGCAATCTCTTTCTCAACTCAGGTTGTCTGGTTACAGCTTACTCACAGACTTTTAAACATTAGAAAAGGGGTTTCATGTCATCTATAATTTTGTTGTATTTATTCATTCACGGGATTAGTGTCGCTTGCAAGGCCCACATTTACTGCCCACCCTCAATTGCCCTTGAGAAGGTGCTGCTAAGCTGCCTTCCTGAACCGCTGTCATGCTTGTAATGAAGGTACTCCCATAGTGACTTTGTCGTAGTGGTTTGTTACAACTGAGTGACTTGTTAGGTCATTTCAGAGGGCAGTTAAAAGTCAACCACATTACTGTGGGTCTGGAGTCACATATTTGCCAGCCCGGGTAAGGACGGCGGGTTTCCTTCCTGAAAGGACATTAGTTGGGTTCTTACAACAAACCAATAGTTTCATGGTCACAGTTACTGATACGAGTTTTTTCATTGCAGATTTATTTAATTAACTGAATTTACATTCCCCCAGCTGCCATGGTGGGATTTGAACTCACATCTCCGGATTATTCATCCAGGCTTCTGAATTACTAGTCCAGCAACATAACCATTACCCTACCGTACCCTAATTCAGGTCATCATTGCATAAGGTTGATGATTACAAACTTCTACATTTAATTCTTACACACGATTATAAATCTATTACTGATGATTGTAAGATATTAATGTTTTTAAGATATCAAAACAAGTATTCCAAAAACCAACTAATCCATGATGATCTTACAAGTATAACATTAGCAGATTTTAGAACAGTCTGATAACATTTCCTTACAATGGGAAGGCAGAGTGCGTGGGGGCTGCATGGTGGCCGGCAGTGGCCCATGTGGTTTGAATGTGGGGTTCAGAGATACTCCTCCCGGCCCCATATTCAGGTCAGCATATTTTAAAAAGTTATCGTGTTGGTTGCGGCCTGCAGTGTTCAATTAAAGGACGTGGATGGTGATTTCTCACACCAGCCCCCGCCCCCCACCCCCCACACCAATGGCAGGTGGCATATTTCCAGCTCATAATCAGTGTGTGTTTCCTGCCGCCATATTGTAGGCTGAGGAGATTGTTGAGCGCCCAAAAAACAGGCGCTGCACGGTCAAATTTCTAGGCCACTGGCTCTAGTGTGCATCTCTAAATCCTTGTAATTGGTGTGAGGCAAAAGAAATGTTCAACGCTGATGCGGATAAAAAGAAAAGCCCTAAAAGTGCTGATAACATAGAGGTACTTGTCAAAGTATGTCGTCACTTTCAGGATTAATTTCAGCGTTCCTGAGGAAATACTGGAAGAAATGGGGTAGACATATGGATGACTTAATTTGCTTATGATTTCTGGACTACCCTAGCTTGCTGGTCTTGAGGGCACTCCAGAGATTATATTACCGAAGAGAAGCTTGTATTCTTTAGTTCGTCCTTGGTCCTTCCACCCATGAAACGTCAAGGGTTATTGTTATAATTTCACAATAGGAATGAAAGAATCACTCATTTTCTAGATCAGGAGACTGAGGATCAGAAGCTGAAAAATTTGCTTATGGCCAAATTGGCAACCAGCTCGCAGGTTGGTGTGATTGAGATGTTACAATAGCTTTTCATTCACAATCTGTCTGGACACCTGTGTTGGCTGCCAGCATCCAAACTCACCCAGGTGTTGGCAATAAAAACCTATTGATTTCTGTTCTGTTTGCCAAAATTATAGTATTTGAATTCAGGCAAGAAGCTTTTAATTTAAGGGTCATATTTCACTTCTTTTTATTGATATGCACAGAAGTGAAAACACAGAGAAAAGTAGATATTTCTTTGTTGTTTCTATGTGGCTTTTGTTTCCTGATGTGATTATGCATGAAAACAGTGAGACCTGAAAAGGAAAGTCTTATCAGGATATAGAGAAATATACAGTTAGGCTCAGTAGGGAACACTCTTTCCTTACGAGTCAGAACGTTGTTGTTTCAAGCCCTATTGCAGAGACCTAAGCACATAATCTAGGCTGGCAATTCAATGCAGTATTGAGGGAGTGCTGCACTGTCGGAGGTGTTGTTGAACTGTCTTTTGGATAAGACAGATGCATCGAAAAGATCCCACGCCATTTTTTCAACAAGAGCGATTAAGTTCTCCTGGTGTCCTTGCCAACATTCATCTCTCCACCAACATTACTAAAAAAAAAATCATGTTATCTGATCATTTATTTTATTGCTGTTTGTGGAACCTTGCATTGTGCAGACTGGCTGCTATATTTCCCTATTTTACAACAGTGACTACACTTCAAAATTACTTAATTGGCTGTAAAGTCTTTGAGACGTCCTGCGGTTATGAAAGTTCTTCCTTTCTTTCTTTCATTGAATTTTAGGCAAGATCTAAATTGGGAGGGAATAGATACAGTACAACATTTTTAGAGGAAAGTCTGACTGAAGTAATGTTATAACCTTGAATCTTTCTTTTCTTGTGCGCACAATATTGAGAACAAACCAAAAAAACCTAAATTAAATCATAAGATGCTGAAAATACTCAGCACGTCAGGTCGCATCGGTGGAGAGAGAAACATAGTTAACGTTTCAAGTCAATGACCTTGTGTCAGAACTGGAAAAAGTTAGAGATGTAACAGGTTTTAAGTGAGTAGAGGCAGGGAAAAAGGGGAAGGGAGGAAAGAACAAAAGGGAAGGTCTGTGTTCGGGTGGAAGGCAGGAGAGATTAAATGTCAAAAGTTATGATGATGCAAAGCAAAAGGAGATGGTAATGGGACAAGCAAAGAAACAAGATATAGGTCTAGAGGAAGTGTAAATGGGAATAGCAGAGTCATCAGCAACAGGGGATAGAGGTCACGAACTGAAATTGTTGAACATAATATTGAGTCCCGAAGGCTGTAAAATGGCTGTGAAAGATGGGATCCTGTTCCTCGAGCTTACGTTGAGCTTCATTGGAAGCTGAGGACAGAGTGGGAGTGGGATGGAGAATTAAAACGACA
Source organism: Pristiophorus japonicus (assembly GCF_044704955.1). Classification (NCBI taxonomy): domain Eukaryota; kingdom Metazoa; phylum Chordata; class Chondrichthyes; family Pristiophoridae; genus Pristiophorus; species Pristiophorus japonicus. The sequence continues at coordinate 88,714,936 of NC_091986.1, forward strand.
AGCAATTGGAAGCTCGGGGTCATGCTTGCGGACTGAACGGAGACATTTCACAAACGGTCACCCAAACTTCATTTGGTCTCCACAATGTAGAGGAGACCGCATCATGTGCAGCGAATACAGTATACTAAATTGAAAGAAGCACTAGTAAATCGCTGTTTCACCTGGAATGAGTGTTTGGCACCCTAAGTGTTGGGAAGGGAGGAGGTAAAAGGGCTTGCACGGGAAGGTGCCATGGGAAAGGGAGGGGGTGTTGAGGAATGGTCCAGGGTAAGTGGAGGGAACGTTCCTTTCAGAATGCTGAAAGCAGAGGGGAGGGGAAAAGATGTTTGTGGGATCACGGTGAAGATGGCAGAAATGGCGGAGGATGACTTGCATGTGGAGGCTGGTAGGTGGAAGGGGAACCTTATTGTGGTTCTGGGAAGGGGTGAGAGCAGAAGTGGTGAAAATGGAATGGACACGGTGGAGGGCCCTGTCAACCACAGTGAAGGGGAATCCTCAGTTGAGGGAAAAGGATGACCTATCAGAAGCACTGGTATAAGACTTAGAAGATGAGAAGGGGGATTTAATAATGGGAAATGTGGAAATGGCTGAGACCTTAAACAATTATTTTGCTTCGGTCTTCACAGTGGAAGACACAAAAACCATGCCAAAAATTGCTGGTCACGGGAATGTGGGAAGGGAGGACCTTGAGATAATCACTATCACTAGGGGGTAGTGCTGGACAGGCTAATGGGACTCAAGGTAGACAAGTCCCCTGGTCCTGATGAAATGCATCCCAGGGTATTAAAAGAGATGGCGGAAGTTATAGCAGATGCATTCGTTATAATCTACCAAAATTCTCTGGACTCTGGGGAGGTACCAGCGGATTGGAAAGCAGCTAATGTAACGCCTCTGTTTAAAAAAGGGGGCAGACAAAAGGCAGGTAACTATATGCCGGTTAGTTTAACATCTATAGTGGGGAAAATGCTTGAAGCTATCATTAAGGAAGAAATAGCGGGACATCTGGATAGGAATAGTGCAATCAAGCAGACACAACATGGATTCATGAAGGGGAAATCATGTTTAACTAATTTACTGGAACTCTTTGAGGATATAATGAGCATGGTGAATAGAGATGTACCGATGGATGTGGTGTATTTAGATTTCCAAAAGGCATTCGATAAGGTGCCACACAAAAGGTTATTGCAGAAGATAAAGGTACGCGGAGTCAGAGGAAATACATTAGCATGGATAGAGAATTGGCTGGCTAACAGAAAGCAGAGAGTCGGGATAAATGGGTCCTTTTCGGGTTGGAAATTGGTGGTTAGTGGTGTGCCACAGGGATCGGTGCTGGGACCACAACTGTTTACAATTTTCATAGATGACCTGGAAGAGGGGACAGAGTGCAGTGTAACAACATTTTCAGATGACACAAAGATTAGTGGGAAAGCGGGATGTGTAGAGGACACAGAGAGGCTGCAAAGAGATTTAGATAGGTTAAGCGAATGGGCTAAGGTTTGGCAGATGGAATACAATGTCAGAAAATGTGAGGTCATCCACCTTGGAAAAAAAAACAGTAAAAGGGAATATTATTTGAATGGGGAGAAATTACAACATGCAGCGGTGCAGAGGGACCTGGGGGTCCTTGTGCATGAATCCCATAAAGTTAGTTTGCAGGTGCAGCAGGTAATCAGGAAGGCGAATGGAATGTTGGCCTTCATTACGAGAGGGATGGAGTACAAAAGCAGGGAGGTCCTGCTGCAACTGTACAGGGTATTGGTGAGGCCGCACCTGGAGTACTGCGTGCCGTTTTGGTCATCTTACTTAAGGAAGGATATACTAGTTTTGGAGGGTTTACAGAGACGATTCATTAGGCTGATTCCGGAGATGAGGGGGTTACCTTATGATGATAGATTGAGTAGACTGGGTCTTTGCTCGTTGGAGTTCAGAAGGATGAGGGGTGATCTTATAGAAACATTTAAAATAATGAAAGGGATAGACAAGATAGAGGCAGAGAGGTTGTTTCCACTGGTCGGGGAGACTAGAACTAAGGGGCACAGCCTCAAAATACGAGGGAGCCAATTTAAAACCGAGTTGAGAAGGAATTTCTTCTCCCAGAGGGTTGTGAATCTGTGGAATTCTCTGCCCAAGGAAGCAGTTGAGGCTAGCTCATTGAATGTATTCAAATCACAGATAGATAGATTTTTAACCAATAAGGGAATTAAGGGTTACGGGGAGCGGGTGGGTAAGTGGAGCTGAGTCCACGGCCAGATCAGCCATGATCTTGTTGAATGGCGGAGCAGGCCCGAGGGGCTAGATGGCCTACTCCTGTTCCTAATTCTTATGTTCTTATGTTCTTATTATGTTCTAACATAAAAGGTGGCATTGTTAGAACAGATGCGGCGGAGACGGAGAAACTGGGAGACTGGAAGAGAGTCCTTGCAGAAAGCCGGGTAGGAGGAAGTGTAGTCAGGTAGCTGTGGGCGTCAGTGAGCTTATCGTGGATATTGGTCGACAGCCTATCCCCATAAATGGAGACAGAGAAGTCGAGGAAGGGAAGGGAAGAGTTGGAGCTGGATCATGTGAAGGCAAGGCAAAGTTGGAAATTGGAAGCAAAGTTGATAAAGTTTTTCAGTTCATGGTGAGGGCAGAATACAGCACCAACACAGTCATCAGTGCACTGGAAAAGAGATGAGGGCAGGGACCTTAGTTGGACTGGAACAAAGAACTTTCCACATATCTCCTGAAAAGGCAAGCAAGGAAGGACCCATACAGGTTCCCATAGAAACACCTTTTATTTGGAGGAAGTGATTGGAGTCAAGTGAGAAGTTGCTCAATGTGAGAACAAGTTCAGTCAGGCGGAGGAGGGCGTGGTGGATGGGGACTGGTTGGGCCTTCAAGCTGTCCTGGTGGGGAATGAAGGTATAGAGGGATTAGGCGTCAATAGTGAAAAGGAGACAGCTGGGGCCAGAAAACTGTTAAAATGACAGAAGGCAGTGGAAGAGTTCTGAATGTAGGTAGGTAGAGTCTCGACCAGGGGATTAAAAACGAGACGATATGTGAATAAATCAATTTTGTGGGGCAAGAACAGTCTGAAACAATGGGTCTATCTAGGGCATTTGTGGATCTTGGGAAGGAGGCAGAAGCACCTGCGTGGGCTTCGGTGACTATGAGATTGGAGACCATGGAAGGAAGATTTTCAGAGGAGCTGAGGTCAGTGACAGTCTTGGAAATTATAGTTTTATGTTCGGTGGTGGGGTCTTGGTCCATGGAAGGTAAGAGGAAATGCCAGAGTTGGCATTCAGCTTCTGCAAGGTTGAGGTTGGTTCACCAAACAACAGCACCGCACTTGTCAGCAGGTTCAGTGATAATGCTAGGGTTGGATCTGAGAGAAAGGAGTGTTGGAAGCTCAGAGGGAGGTAGGTTACAGGGACGGATTAAGAAGAGGGGGGGGCAGATGGGGTAGTTACTGAGGGCCCAAGCCTAGAGTGAGGCCCATTTCTACAGATGCATTCTACACAGAATACGGGGGTGAAGAAAAGGAGAACACCAGCTACGCAAGGAGCAAAAGAAATGAGAAGTAGCTAAACTGCTAAAACTAGATAATTTTTTCCAACTAAAAACTCAAGATCATGACAATGAAGGCCAAGACACCGCTGTGCAGTCAACTTCAACAACGAAACCACTAGTGGCACCGGACCTGGAGTTGGCCGAGTTGGAGCTCCAAGTCCAAAAAGTTGAAGAAGATGGAAACTCACTGGCGCATATTGAGTTGAAAGAAGCGCAACTTCCGAGTGACATTGGGCTGTGGGGAGACAATGAGCCTGAAATTCCGATGTCCCGGGTCCGTATGGAGTTTCTATGGACCTGGGAAGCTATCGGAAAAGCCGGTTTTCAGTACGCAATGCGCATGCGCTGAAAACTGGTTTTTCCGATCTGTCAAGTTTCTGGCTTGACAGATCTCACGCATATCGGGAGCAAGGACACTTGCAGGGCAAGATTTGCGATATTTACGCAAAAATCTTGCGTCTGAAAAAGCAGGCGTATAGTCTACTTTTACAGTCGCAAGTGTTTAAAAACATACATAAACATTAAAATTAAATAAAATAAACACATATGAAAACATATTTTATTGTTAAAAACCCTCCCCACTATGGTAAGTTTATTTTGAGGCATAATTAAAAACACTTTTTAAAAAGTCGTGAAAATTTTTTTTTATGAACTTTAATTTAAATGAATCTTAAATACATGGTGTATTTTTCTATTTTTTTAGTGTTGTGTGTTTGGGGGGGTTTCTCATTCATAATAATGGGAACTCCAACTTACGGAGTTCCCATTATTATGAATGAGAAAATACTGTACCTTAATTGGCTGCCCAGAGCCATGTGACTCCAGCTCCAGCAGACAGACGTCCCAACGTGCACACATTCCAATGCGTAGGGAGTGAAGGCCTCAGGATCAGAAGTTTGAGCAGCCGCTGCACCTTCAGGTAAGTGCGCATTTTTTTCCTTTTTTCAGTAGTTTGTCCACGGGAAGACCTCGATCGGGATTTCTGGGCCATTATCTCAGATTATTGAGAGCTGGCCGCTCTCGCGACTCATGAGATCAAGCAAGCTGCAGCAAATTTTGCCCGCTCCTATCCCAAAGATCTGCAACCTATGATTAAAAGTAAATTCATCCAGTTTTCTAGCTTGGTGGCATCCTCAATAGAGCTTCAAACCTCAATTTGTGTCAAGCAAGCTAAGGCAGCAGAGCTGAGAATGTACCAATTCCTCCATAAACATGCCTTCACCCAAATCTTTTCTAACATTGAAATCACTCTTTGGATATATCTGTCAATGATGGTATCAAATTGCAGTGTTGAACGGACCTTCTTGAAACTGAAACGCATTAAGGATGAGGTCAGGAACCAAGGGGGACAAGATCGACTTAATCATCTTTCAATCATGAGCATCGAGAGCAAAGTACTGAGAGGACTTGACTTCTTGAAAATCATTGACGAGTTCATCCGACAAAAATCTCGGAAAAAACCAATGTAATGTAATACTTGTAGTTGCCACTGTGGAGAAAATGGAATGCAAATTGTAAGGTTCGAAAATCCACAGCCGCATTTGAAACACCCTAAGGACAAGAAAACTAACATGGGATCGTTCCATACACTAAATGAACATTTTTGGCCAAGTAAAAGCAGGCTGGGATACAGACATTGTGGAGTTTGGCTCACAAGCGAGACAGAGGCACTGGCCAATGGGGGAAAAGTGCATTCTGGCAGGCCAATCAGGGGTCGAGTCGGGCCTGAAGTGGGGAAATCATCAACCAATAAGGACTCCCCGGCCCAGTTTGAAAATGACATCCCCTCCCCAAATCAAACTACGAATGTGGGCCATTATCTACCTAATTAATATGGACAATAGCTCTGAGTCAAAACTATGAATCACTGCAGGAATGGCCCACTGACTCCCAGGACTATAACAAAGGACCCACAGACTTTCAGGCACCTATGTGCCCCGTAACAATACCCTGGTCTTCACACCTGCGTGTACTTGTGACATCTTCTGATAAAATATTCAAAGCTATCTCCCCGCCCAAACTGACACAATGGACCACCCACTGGGTTTGAGCGCGAAAAGACCTGAACTGAATTGAACACAAATATCGGACACAGAACCACCAGAAAAAGGAGTTGTGGACCAAAAAAAGAGTTGTGGGCAGAGTTCACAGGGGTGGAAAGGTGTGGAGAGGAAAAGACTTGCAGGAGTTGTGGAGAAAAACAGTTTGGGGTCAGTTCTTGAAAGGGCTGCTGGCTGCTGGGGGGAAAGGAGCTGAGAGAGTTTTGCAAACTTTGATTTTGGTTGAGACTAAAAACCCACGAGCTAACCTCCTGGTTGGTAAGTGGCAGCAGGTGCTGCTGTTAGCCCTGAACACACTGGACAGGGTGAGAATAGCCGAAGCATCAGGCTGGGGCACGCAGAGCTGTGCAGACCTGGACACCTGGTTCAATAACCTGGATTCACAGCTGTAGTCTGACGATAACCGAGAGGCAGATAGAAGAAACCGACGCAACATCGAAGAGGAAAACCGAACAACAACATAAAACCCACCCCAGAGGGACCCCGAGCTGAAATAAGTGCCCCCAGAACCCCGGAGTTGATAGGATTGTGAGTAGAGCCCAAACCCCCTCACACACTCAATTTAGGATAGGAATTGGTAGGAAGGGTGGGAGTGGGAGGTGTGGTGGTGTGTGAGTGGAATGTTTTAACCTCTTGTTTTCCCCTTCCCTGTTGCGAGATTTTTCAGGTTGTTGAATGAGATTTTGCCATTACTGCTATTTTATGACCTCTTCCTATGCCCGCTATCTTTGTGTTTGCTATTCTAAATAAACAACATGAGCCATTTTGTACTCTTACCCACTTTGTCTGGTGCCTCATTACTCACCCACCCTCAGAAATCACACGTACAGAACCCAAGGGGTGTGTGGATTCAAACCCACACTCCAAGCTCCCCAAAAAAAGTGCACTGTCTCGTCCAAAATTGTTGTCATTGTCGATTTAGTTTCAAAATGTAAGGATTTAAAAAAATTAAAGCTTTGTTGTTTACTGTTTGTGCAGGGTTTCGTCAAGATATTGGTTTGATTGTTTGGAAACATAATAAAATATTAAATGAGTGTCATATTAGTATCAATGAGAACATAACCTGAGATGTAGACTTGACCTGATGCATACTCAGTATCATCATCATAGGCAGTCCCTCGAAGCGAGGGTGACTTGCTTTCACGCCAAAATAGGATGAGTTCACAGGTGTTTCAATGAAGGACCTAATATTCCAGATCCTGAACTACATCCTGAAGGATGGAAAATGTCGGTGCGTGAATTTTTTTAACGTGGGGTGGCCGTTGCACACCAGCCACCACACGGGCTTGACAGAGCTAGGTCTGGGTCCAGTGGCAAGGGTTATCCAAGACGACTGGAGACCTGCTCTGCTGCACGGACCTAGTGCGTACACTTATTTCTATTACTTGTTTCTATTACTACTCGGGGGATCAAGGGGTATGGCGAGAAAGCAAGAAGTGGGTACTGAGGTGCATGTTCAGCCATGAACTCATTGAATGGCAGTGCAGGCTAGAAGGGCTGAATGGCCTACTCCTGCACCTATTTTCTATGTTTCTATGTTTTACCAAATCGTTCTAATGAGGCCACTTCGGCGCATACTCTGTAATTAACAACGCCACAAGCAGAGGAAGATCTGCTGACTAGGGGGAGGAAAACTGTAGGTGGAAATGAATAAAATCGAAGATGTTGGTAATACATGACAGGGCCATTGGCATTTGGAATGCAAAAATATTGTTTCATGTTTCAATTTGGATCCTTCCATTTAGGTATCAGGAAATAAACAAGTTCATTCAATAGCTGCTCCTATGTTGCTTTCTTGTTGGCCTGGAGCTGGTGGCAACCCTCACATTAGCTTGCCAGGTATACTCAAGGTCAGCCACCAAGAAACTAAGGTCAGCTATTGGGAAGACCCAGTTTTATTTTTATTTAACTCCCGGACTTGGCGGTTCCAGCACCTGTACCTTGCAGTTGCTTTTGGCTGCACAAGACGCATATATCAGGAGCCGGCAGCAACTAAAATGACAATGAACTAATATAATAGCAGCTTCTTGGACTGAACCAAATGCAGAGGGGAGGGGGAGTTCAACGGATCGGAGTCAAAGAAATAAAAACAGATGATGCATAACATGATAAGGCAGTCAACATGGTGTTATGAAAGGGAAATCATGCTCGACAAATTAAGAGTTTTTTGAGGATGTAACTAGCAGGGTAGGTAAAGAGGAACAAGTGGATGTAGAATATTTGGATTTTCAAAAGGCAATCGATAAGGTGCCACATAAAAGGTTATTACATAAGAGAAGGGATCATGGGATTGGAGGTAATGTATTAGCATGGATAGAGGATTAGTTAAAGGATGCGTCTATTTGTACTGACTGAAATGCAGCCGTTTCTCTGATTGGCTCTCAGACCTATTGCTGATTGGTCCCCTTGGAGGATAAAACACACCCTGAATTTCCTCTGGAATGTGTAACTGGAACCGCCCAGCCCAAGTTCTGGGTGAATTTCCAATTTGTAATTCAATCCATTTTGTCTTCAGAAGCCACGGAGAATAGATCTCCCCAAAAGCCAGGTTCCAGATGAAGTCCATTACCCCAGTGTAAATGCATCCCTCCACGAGCTGAAGACCCTTACCCCAGCATATGTGCTGCCTCTCATAGCCAAAATCCATTACCCCAACTTAAGTGCATCCCTTCGCCAGCTGAAGACCCTGGCCCCAGCAATCCCTCCGCCAGCTGAAGACCCTTACCCAAGCACAAGACCTGATCCCCGACCCATAGATGGGGCATTGTGTGCGGATTGTTAACATGTTTATTAAGTATGAAGTGAATAGTGACACTGTTGTGACTTCTGGATTACATCCATCCCAATGATGTTCCTTGTAACACATGCAGCGATCTTGCATGCACCACGGGGTATGAAGAACGTGATCCGTCTTCTCTGAGTTCCCTCTCTCCCATCCAATCCCACCCCCCACCTGTGTCTCTCTTCTCTCCTCCTCCCCCAACCCCTCCACATCCCCCAGGCTCTCTCTCTCCCTCCCCCCACCCCCCAAGCACACTCTCTCTCCCTCCCACCACCCCCCAGGCACACTCTCTCTCTCTCCCCTCCACCCCAACATGCTCTCTTCCCCCACCCCTTCCTTCCACAAGCTCACTCTTCCCGCTCCCCCCAAAAAGCTCTCTCTTCCCCCTCCCCTCCACAAGCTCTCTCTTCCCGCTCCCCCCGAAGCTCTCTCTTCCCCGCCTCCCTCCCACAAACTCTCTTACCCCCGCTCTCACAAGCTCTCTCTTCACCCCGCTCCCACAAGTTCTCTCTTTCCCCCTCCCACCCACAAGCTCTCTCTTCCCCTCCTCTCTCCCACCCATAAACTCTCTCTTCCCCTCCTCCCTTCCACCCATAAGCTCTCTCTTCCCCCCTCCCTCCCACAAGCTCTCTCTTCCCCCCTCCCATCCACAAGCTCGCTCTTCCCTCCCACAAGCTCTCTTTTCCACCCCTCCCGCCCTCCCACAAGCTCTCTCTTCCACCCCTCCCTCCCACCCACAAACTCTCTCTTCCCCCCCTCCCTCCCACCCACAAACTCTCTCTTTCCCCCCCCACCACAAGCTCTCTCCTTCCCCCCCGCTTCCCACCCACAAGCTCTCTCTTCCACCCCCCTCCCACCCACAAGCTCTCTCTTCCCCCCCTCCCTCCCACCCACAAGCTCTCTCTTCCCCCCCTCCCTCCCACCCACAAACTCTCTCTTCCCCCCCTCCCTCCCACCCACAAGCTCTCTCTTCCCCCCTCCCTCCCACCCACAAACTCTCTCTTCCCCCCCTCCCTCCCACCCACAAGCTCACTCTTCCCCTCCTCCCTCCCACAAGCTCTCTCTTCCCCACCCACAAGTTCTCTTCCCCCCTCCCATTCACAAGCTCTCTCTTCCCCCTCCCACAAGCTCTCTCTTCCCCGCCCCTCCCTCCCACAAGCTCTCTCTTTCCCCCTCACTCCCACAAGCTCCCTCTTCCCCACCTCCCTCCCTCCCACAAGCTGTCTCTTCCCCCCTCCCCCCTCCCACAAGCTCTCTCTTCTCCCGCAAGCTCTCCCTTCCACCCCTCCCTCCCACAAGCTCTCTCTTCCCCCCTCCCTCCCACCCACAAGCTCTCTCTTCCCCCCTCCCTCCCACAAGCTCTCTCTTCCCCCCTCCCTCCCACAAACTCTCTCTTCCCCCCTTCCCTCCCACAAGCTCTCTCTTCCCCCCCACTTCCTCCCACAAGCTCTGTCTCTACCCTCTGCCTCCCACAAGCTCTCTCTTCCCCCCCTCCCTCCCACAAGCTCTCTCTTCCCCCCGCCTCCCTCCCACAAGCTCTCTCTTCCCCCCACTCCCTCCCACAAGCTCTCTCTTCCCCCCTCCCTCCCACAAGCTCTCTCTTCCCCACTCCTCCTCCCACAAGCTCTCTCTCCCCCCCTCCCTCCCACAAGCTCTGTCTCCCCCCCCCCCTCCCTCCCACAAGCTCTCTCTTCCCCCCCTCCCTCCCACAAGCTCTCTCTTCCCCCCCTCCCTCCCACAAGCTCTCTCTTCCCCCCCTCCCTCCCACAAGCTCTCTCTTCCCCCCTCCCTCCCACAAGCTCTCTCTCCCCCCCTCCCTCCCACAAGCTCTCTCTTCCCCCCCTCCCTCCCACAAGCTCTCTCTTCCCCCACTCCCTCCCACAAGCTCTCTCTTCCCCCTCCCTCCCACAAGCTCTCTCTTCCCCTTCCTCCCACAAGCTCTCTCTTCCCCCCTCCCCCACAAGCTCTCTCTTCCCCCCCTCCCTCCCTCACACAAGCTCTCTCTTCCCCCTTCCTCCCACAAGCTCTCTCTTCCCCCACTCCTACCCACAAGCTCATTCTTCTCCCCCTCCCTCCCACAAGCTCTCTCTTCCCCTCCCTCCCTCCCACAAGCTCTCTCTTCCCTCCTCCCACCCACAAGCTCTCTCTTCCCCTCTTCCCCTTCCTCCCACAAGCTCTCTCTCCCACCCTCTCCGACAAGCTCTCACTTCACCACCCTCCCTCCCTCCCACAAGCTCTCTCTTCCCCCCCTCCCTCCCACAAGCACTCTCTTCCCCTCTTCCCCTTCATCCCACAAGCTCTCTCTTCCCCCCTCTCCCACAAGCTCTCTCTTCACCCCCTATTCCCCTTCCTCCCACAAGCTCTTTCTTCCCCCCTCTCCCACAAGCTCTCTCTTCACCCCCCCTCCCTCCCACAAGCTCTCTCTTCCCCCCCCCTCCCTCCCACCCACAAGCTCTCTCTTCCCCCCCCCCCCTCCCTCCCAGAAGCTCTCTCTTCCCCCCCTCCCTCCCACAAGCTCTCCCTCCCTCCCTCCCTCCCACAAGCTCTCTCTTCCCTCCTCCCACCCTCCCACAAGCTCTCTCTTCCACCCCTCCCATAAGCTCTCTCTTCCCCCCTCCCACAAGCTCTCTCTTCCCCCCCTCACTCCCACAAGCTCTCTCTTCCCCGCCTCCCTCCCACAAGCTCTCTCTTCCCCCCGCTCCCTCCCACAAGCTTTCTCTTCCCCCTCCCTCCCACAAGCTCTCTCTTCCCCTCCACCTCCCTCCCACAAGCTCTCTCTTCCCCGCCTCCCTCCCACAAGCTCTCTCTTCCCCCCCGCTTCGTCCCAAAAGCTCTCTCTTCCCCCCGCTCCCTCCCTCCCTCCCACAAGCTCTCTCTTCCCCCTCCCACCCACAAGTTATCTCTTCCCCTCCTCCCTCCCATGCACAAGCTCTCTCTTCCCCTCCTCCCTCCCTCCCACAAGTTCTCTGGCGTGCCCCCCTCCCTCCCACAAGCTCTCTCTTCCCCACCCACAAGCTCTCTTCCCCCTCCCATTTTCAAGCTCTCTCTTCCCCCTGCCACAAGCTCTCTCTTCCCCGCCTCTCTCCCACAAGTTCTCTCTTCCCCCCACTCCCTCCCTCCCAAATGCTCTCTCTTCCCCCTCCCTCCCACAAGCTCTCTCTTCCCCCCCTCCCTCCATCCCACAAGCTCTCTCTTCCCCCATTCTTCCCTCCCACAAGCTCTCTCTTCCCCCACCTCCCTCCATCCCACAAGCTCTCTCTTCCCCTCCTCCCTCCCACAAGCTCTCTCTTCCCCCCTCCCTCCCACCCACAAGCTCTCTCTTCCCCCACTCCCTCCATCCCACAAGCTCTCTCTTCCCCCGCTCCCTCCCACAAGCTCTCTCTTCCCCCCCCCTCCCTCCCACAAGCTCTCTCTTCCCTCCCTCCCTCCCACAAGTTCTCTGGCGTGCCCCCCTCCCTCCCACAAGCTCTCTCTTCCCCACCCACAAGCTCTCTTCCCCCTCCCATTCACAAGCTCTCTCTCCCCCTGCCACAAGCTCTCTCTTCCCCGCCTCTCTCCCACAAGTTCTCTCTTCCCCCCACTCCCTCCCTCCCAAATGCTCTCTCTTCCCCCTCCCTCCCACAAGCTCTCTCTTCCCCCCCTCCCTCCATCCCACAAGCTCTCTCTTCCCCCATTCTTCCCTCCCACAAGCTCTCTCTTCCCCCACCTCCCTCCATCCCACAAGCTCTCTCTTCCCCTCCCTCCCTCCCACAAGCTCTCTCTTCCCCCCCTCCCTCCCACCCACAAGCTCTCTCTTCCCCCACTCCCTCCATCCCACAAGCTCTCTCTTCCCCCGCTCCCTCCCACAAGCTCTCTCTTCCCCCCCTCCCTCCCACAAGCTCTCTCTTCCCCCCCTCCCTCCCACAAGCTCTCTCGTCCACCCCCTCCCTCCCACAAGCTCTCTCTTCCCCCTCCCTCCCACAAGCTTTCTCTCCCCCCTAACTCCCTCCCTCCCTCCCTCCCACAAGCTCTCTCTTCCCTCCTCCCACCCTCCCACAAGCTCTCTCTTCCCCCTCCCTCCCACAAGCTTTCTCTCCCCCCTAACTCCCTCCCTCCCTCCCTCCCACAAGCTCTCTCTTCCCTCCTCCCACCCTCCCATAAGCTCTCTCTTCCCCCCTCCCACAAGCTCTCTCTTCCCCCCCTCCCTCCCACAATCTCTCTCTTCCCCCCTCCCTCCCACAAGCTCTCTCTTCCCCCCCGCCTCCCTCCCACAAGCTCTCTCTTCCCCCCTCCCCCCCACAAGCTCTCTCTTCCCCACTCCCTCCATCCCACAAGCTCTCTCTTCCCCCACAAGCTCTCTCTACCCCGCCTCCCTCCCACAAGCTCTCTCTTCCCCCCCGCTTCATCCCACAAGCTCTCTCTTCCCCCCTCCCTCCCACAAGCTCTCTCTTCTCCCCCTCCCTCCCACTAGATCTCTCTTCCCCGCCTACCTCCCACAAGCTCTCTCTTCCCCCACCTCACTCCCACAAGATCTCTCTACCCCGCCTCCCTCCCACAAGTTCTATCTTCCCCCCACTCACTCCCTCCCAAATGCTCTCTCTTCCCCCTCCCTCCCACAAGCTCTCTCTTCCCCCCGTCCCACCCACAAGCTCTCTCTTCCCCCCTCCCTCCCACAAGCTCTCTCTTCCCCCCCTCCCTCCCACAATCTCTCTCTTCCCCGCCCCCCTCCCACAAGCTCTCTCTTCCCCCCTCCCCCCGACAAGCTCTCTCTTCCCCCCGCCCTTCATCCCACAAGCTCTCTCTTCCCCCCTCCCTCCCACAAGCTCTCTCTTCTCCCCCCTCCCTCCCACAAGATCTCTCTTCCCCGCCTCCCTCCCACAAGCTCTCTCTTCCCCGCCTCCCTCCCACAAGTTCTCTCTTCCCCCCCTCCCTCCCACAAGCTTTCTCTTCCCCCCACTCCCTCCCTCCCAAATGATCTCTCTTCCCCCTCCCTCCCACAAGCTTGCCCTCCCCCCCCTCCCACCCACAAGCTCCTTCTTCCCCTCCTCCCTCCCACAAGCTCTCTCTTCCCCACCCACAAGCTCTCTTCCCCCCCTCCCATCCACAAGCTCGCTCTTCCCCGCCCTCCCATCCACAAGCTCTCTCTTCCCCGCCCCTCCATCCCATAAGCTCTCTCTTCCCCCCTCCCTCCCACAAGCTCTCTCTTCCCCCCCACCTCCCTCCCACAAGCTCTCTCTTCCACCCGTCCCTCCCACAAGCTCTCTCTTCCCCCCCTCCCTCCCACAAGCTCTCTCTTCCCCCACTTCCTCCCACAAGTTCTCTCTCCTGCCCCCTCCTCCCACAAGCTCTCTCTTCGCCACCACTTCTTCCCACATGCTCTCTCTTCCCCCCTCCCTCCCACAAGCTCTCTCTTCCCCCCTCCCTCTCACAAGCTCACTCTTCCCCCCCCCTTCGTCCCAAAAGCTCTCTCTTCCCCCCGCTCCCTCCCCTCCTCCCACAAGCTCTCTCTTCCCCTCCTCCCACAAGCTCTCTCTTCCCCTCCTCCCTCCCACCCACAGTTATCTCTTCCCCTCCTCCCTCCCACGCACAAGCTCTCTCTTCCCCTCCTCCCTCCCTCCCACAAGTTCTCTGGCGTGCCCCCCTCCCTCCCACAAGCTCACTCTTCCCCTCCTCCCTCCCACAAGCTCTCTCTTCCCCACCCACAAGCTCTCTTCCCCCTCCCATTCACAAGCTCTCTCTTCCCCCTCCCATAAGCTCTCTCTCCCCCCCTCCCTCCCACAAGCTCTTTCTTCCCCACCCACAAGCTCTCTTCCCCCCTCCCATTCACAAGCTCTCTCTTCCCCCTGCCACAAGCTCTCTCTTCCCCGCCTCTCTCCCACAAGTTCTCTCTTCCCCCCACTCCCTCCCTCCCAAATGCTCTCTCTTCCCCCTCCCTCCCACAAGCTCTCTCTTCCCCCCCTCCCACCATCCCACAAGCTCTCTCTTCCCCCATTCTTCCCTCCCACAAGCTCTCTCTTCCCCCACCTCCCTCCCACCCACAAGCTCTCTCTTCCCCCCCTCCCTCCATCCCACAAGCTCTCTCTTCCCCTCCTCCCTCCCACAAGCTCTCTCTTCCCCCCCTCCCTCCCACCCACAAGCTCTCTCTTCCCCCACTCCCTCCATCCCACAAGCTCTCTCTTCCCCCGCTCCCTCCCACAAGCTCTCTCTTCCCCCCCTCCCTCCCACAAGCTCTCTCTTCCCCCCTCCCTCCCACAAGCTCTCTCTTCCACCCCCTCCCTCCCACAAGCTGTCTCTTCCCCCTCCCTCCCACAAGATTTCTCTCCCCCCTAACTCCCTCCCTCCCTCCCTCCCACAAGCTCTCTCTTCCCTCCTCCCACCCTCCCACAAGCTCTCTCTTCCACCCCTCCCATAAGCTCTCTCTTCCCCCCTCCCACAAGCTCTCTCTTCCCCCCCTCCCTCCCACAATCTCTCTCTTCCCCCCTCCCTCCCACAAGCTCTCTCTTCCCCCCCGCCTCCCTCCCACAAGCTCTCTCTTCCCCCCTCCCCCCCACAAGCTCTCTCTTCCCCACTCCCTCCATCCCACAAGCTCTCTCTTCCCCCACAAGCTCTCTCTACCCCGCCTCCCTCCCACAAGCTCTCTCTTCCCCCCCGCTTCATCCCACAAGCTCTCTCTTCCCCCCTCCCTCCCACAAGCTCAACTCTTCTCCCCCTCCCTCCCACTAGATCTCTCTTCCCCGCCTACCTCCCACAAGCTCTCTCTTCCCCCACCTCACTCCCACAAGATCTCTCTACCCCGCCTCCCTCCCACAAGTTCTATCTTCCCCCCACTCACTCCCTCCCAAATGCTCTCTCTTCCCCCTCCCTCCCACAAGCTCTCTCTTCCCCCCGTCCCACCCACAAGCTCTCTCTTCCCCCCTCCCTCCCACAAGCTCTCTCTTCCCCCCCTCCTTCCCACAATCTCTCTCTTCCCCGCCCCCCTCCCACAAGCTCTCTCTTCCCCCCTCCCCCCGACAAGCTCTCTCTTCCCCCCGCCCTTCATCCCACAAGCTCTCTCTTCCCCCCTCCCTCCCACAAGCTCTCTCTTCTCCCCCCTCCCTCCCACAAGATCTCTCTTCCCCGCCTCCCTCCCACAAGCTCTCTCTTCCCCGCCTCCCTCCCACAAGTTCTCTCTTCCCCCCCTCCCTCCCACAAGCTTTCTCTTCCCCCCACTCCCTCCCTCCCAAATGATCTCTCTTCCCGCTCCCTCCCACAAGCTTGCTCTCCCCCCCTCCCACCCACAAGCTCCTTCTTCCCCTCCTCCCTCCCACAAGCTCTCTCTTCCCCACCCACAAGCTCTCTTCCCCCCCTCCCATCCACAAGCTCGCTCTTCCCCGCCCTCCCATCCACAAGCTCTCTCTTCCCCGCCCCTCCATCCCATAAGCTCTCTCTTCCCCCCTCCCTCCCACAAGCTCTCTCTTTCCCCCTCACTCCCACAAGCTCCCTCTTCCCCATCTCCCTCCCACAAGCTCTCTTTTGGCCCCTCCCCGCCTCCCACAAGCTCTCTCTTCCCCCGCAAGCTCTCCCTTCCACCCCTCCCTCCCACAAGCTCTCTCTTCCCCCGTCCCTCCCACCCACAAGCTCTCTCTTCCCCACCTCCCTCCCACAAGCTCTCTCTTCCCCCCCTCCCTCCCACAAGCTCTCTCTTCCCCCCCCTCCCTCCCACAAGCTCTCTCTTCCCCCCCCTCCCTCCCACAAGCTCTCTCTCCCCCCATCCCTCCCACAAGCTCTCTTTCCCCCCCTCCCTCCCACAAGCTCTCTTTCCCCCGCCTCCCTCCCACAAGCTCTCTCTTCCCCCCATCCCTCCCACAAGCTCTCTCTTCCCCCCATCCCTCCCACAAGCTATCTCTTCCCCTCTTCCCCTTCCTCCCACAAGCTCTCTCTTCGCCCCTCTCCCACAAGCTCTCTCTTCACCCCCTATTCCCCTTCCTCCCACAAGCTCTTTCTTCCCCCCTCTCCACAAGCTCTCTCTTCACCCCCCCCTCCCTCCCACAAGCTCTCTCTTCCCCCCCTCCCTCCCACAAGCTCTATCTTCCCCTCCTCCCTCCCACAAGCTCTCTCTTCCCCCCCCTCCCTCCCACACACAAGCTCTCTCTTCCCCCTCTCCCTCCATCCCACAAGCTCTCTCTTCCCCCCCTCCCTCCATCCCACAAGCTCTCTCTTCCCCTCCTCCCTCCCACAAGCTCTCTCTTCCCCCCCCTCCCTCCCATCCACAAGCTTTCTCTTCTCCCCCCCCTCCCTCCCACAAGCTCTCTCTTCCCCCCCCTCCCTCCCACAAGCTCTCCCTCCCTCCCTCCCTCCCACAAGCTCTCTCTTCCCTCCTCCCACCCTCCCACAAGCTCTCTCTTCCACCCCTCCCATAAGCTCTCTCTTCCCCCCTCCCACAAGCTCTCTCTTCCCCCCCTCACTCCCACAAGCTCTCTCTTCCCCGCCTCCCTCCCACAAGCTCTCTCTTCCCCCGCTCTCTCCCACAAGCTTTATCTTCCCCCCACCCTCGCACAAATTCTCTCTTCCCCTCCTCCCTCCCACAAGCTCTCTTCCCCCCTCCCATCCACAAGCTCTCTCTTCGCCCGCTCCCTCCCACAAGCTCTCTCTTCCCCCCCGTCCCTCCCACAAGTTCTCTCTTCCCCCCCTCCCTCCCTCCCACAAGCTTTCTCTTCCCCCCTCCCTCCCACAAGCTCTCTCTTCTCCCCGTCTCTCCCACAAGCTCTCTCTTCCCCCCCTCCCTCCCACAAGCTCTCTCTTCCCCCCCTCCTTCCCACATGCTCTCTCTTCCCCCATCCCTCCCACAAGCACTTTCTTCCCCTCCTCCCTCCCACAAGCTCTCTCTTCCCCACCCACAAGCTCTCTTCCCCCCCTCCCATCTACAAGCTCGCTCTTCCCCCCCCTCCCAACCACAAGCTCTCTCTTCCCCGCCCCTCCATCCCACAAGCTCTCTCTTCCCCCGCAAGCTCTCCCTTCCACCCCTCCCTCCCACAAGCTCTCTCTTCCCCCGTCCCTCCCACTCACAAGCTCTCTCTTCTCCCCTCCCTCCCACAAGCTCTCTCTCCCCCCCCTCCCTCCAAGTTCTCTCTTCCCCCCCACTTCCTCCCACAAGCTCTCTCTTCCCCCCCAAGCTCTCTCTTCCCCCCCTCCCTCCCACAAGCTCTCTCTTCCCCCCCTCCCTCCCACAAGCTCTCTCTTCCACCTCCCTCCCACAAGCTTTCTCTCCCCCGCCACTCCCTCCCTCCCACCCACAAGCTCTCTAATCCCCTGCTCCCTCCCACAAGCTCTCTTCCCCCCCTCCCTCCCACAAGCTCTCTCTTCCCCCCCGTCCCTCCCACAAGTTCTCTCTTCCCCCCCTCCCTCCCTCCCACAAGCTTTCTCTTCCCCCCTCCCTCCCACAAGCTCTCTCTTCTCCCCGTCTCTCCCACAAGCTCTCTCTTCCCCCCCTCCCTCCCACAAGCTCTCTCTTCCCCCCCTCCTTCCCACATGCTCTCTCTTCCCCCCTCCCTCCCACAAGCACTTTCTTCCCCTCCTCCCTCCCACAAGCTCTCTCTTCCCCACCCACAAGCTCTCTTCCCCCCCTCCCATCTACAAGCTCGCTCTTCCCCCCCCTCCCAACCACAAGCTCTCTCTTCCCCGCCCCTCCATCCCACAAGCTCTCTCTTCCCCCGCAAGCTCTCCCTTCCACCCCTCCCTCCCACAAGCTCTCTCTTCCCCCGTCCCTCCCACTCACAAACTCTCTCTTCTCCCCTCCCTCCCACAAGCTCTCTCTTCCCCCCCTCCCTCCAAGTTCTCTCTTCCCCCCCACTTCCTCCCACAAGCTCTCTCTTCCCCCCCAAGCTCTCCCTTCCACCCCTCCCTCCCACAAGCTCTCTCTTCCCCCGTCCCCCCACCCACAAGCTCTCTCTTCCCCACCTCTCTCCCACAAGCTCTCTCTTCCCCCCCTCCCTCCCACAAGCTCTCTCTTCCCCCCCCTCCCTCCCACAAGCTCTCTCTCCCCTCCCTCCCTCCCACAAGCTCTCTTTCCCCCCTCCTCCCTCCCACAAGCTCGCTTTCCGCCCCCTCCCTCCCACAAGCTCTCTCTTCCCCCCCCTCCCTCCCACAAGCTCTCTCTTCCCCCCTCCCTCCCACAAGCTCTCTCTTCCCCCCCTCCCTCCCACAAGATCTCTCTTCCCCGCCTCCCTCCCACAAGTTCTCTCCTCCCCCCATTCCCTCCCTCCCAAATGCTCTCTCTTCCCCCTCCCTCCCACAAGCTCTCTCTTCCCCCCCTCCCACCCACAAGCTCTCTCTTCCCCGCCTCCCTCTCACAAGCTCTCTCTTCCCCACCCACAAGCTCTCTTCCCCCCTCCCATCCACAACCTCTCTCTTCCCCTCCCACAAGCTCTCTCTTCCCCCCCTCCCTCCCACACGTTCTCTCTTCCCCCCCTTCCTCCCACAAGCTCTCTCTTTCCCCCCCCTCCCTCCCTCGCTCCCACAGGTTCTCTCTCCCCCCCACTCCCACAAGCTCTCTCTTCCCCCCTCCCTCCCACAAGCTCTCTCTTCCCCCCCTCCCTCTCACAAGTTCTCTCTTCCCCCCTTCCCTCCCACAAGCTCTCTCTCCCCCCCGCTCCCTCCCACAAGGTCTCTCTTCCCCCCCACTCCATCCCACAAGCTCTCTTTCCCCCCTCCCTCCCACAAGCTCTCTCTTCCCCACCTCCCTCCCACAAGTTCTCTCTTCCCCCCTCCTCCCTCCCACAAGCTCTCTCTTCCCCCCTCCCTCCCACAAGCTCTCTCATCCCCCCCACTCCGTCCCACAAGCTCTCTTTCCCCCCTCCCTCCCACAGGCTCTCTCTTCCCCCCTCTCCCTCCCACAAGCTCTCTCTTCACCCCCCCCTCCCACAAGCTCTCTCTTCCCCGCCCCTCCATCCCACAAGCTCTCTCTTCCCCCTTCCCTCCCACAAGCTCTCTCTTTCCCCCTCACTCCCACAAGCTCCCTCTTCCCCACCTCCCTCCCTCCCACAAGCTCTCTCTTCCCCCCTCCCTCCCACAAGCTCTCTCTTCCCTCCCTCCCTCCCACAAGCTCTCTCTTCCCCCCCTCCCTCCCACAAGCTCTCTCTTCCCCCCCTCCCTCCCACAAGCTCTCTCTTCCCCCCCTCCCTCCCACAAGCTCTCTCTTCCCCCTCTCCCTCTCACAAGCTCTCTCTTCCCCCCCTCCCTCCCACAAGCTCTCTCTTCCCCCCCTCCCTCCCACAAGCTCTCTCTTCCCCCCCTCCCTCCCACAAGCTCTCTCTTCCACCTCCCTCCCACAAGCTTTCTCTCCCCCGCCACTCCCTCCCTCCCACCCACAAGCTCTCTAATCCCCTGCTCCCTCCCACAAGCTTTCTCTTCCCTCCTCCCATCCTCCCACAAGCTCTCTCTTCACCCCCTCCCACAAGCTCTCTCTTCCCCCCCTCACTCCCACAATCTCTCTTATCCCCCCCTCCATCCCTCAAGCTCTCTCTTCCCCCCTCCCTCCCACAAGCTCTCTCTTCCCCCCACTCCCTCCCACAAGCTCTCTCATCCCCCACAAGCTCTCTCTTCCCCCCTCACTCCCACAAGCTCTCTCATCCCCCCCTCCCTCCCTCAAGCTCTCTCTTCCCCCCTCCCTCCCAAAAGCTCTCTCTTCCCCCCCCCGTCCCACCCACAAGCTCTGTCTTCCCCTCCTCCCTCTCACAAGCTCTCTCTTGCCCACCGACAAGCCCTCTCTTCCCTCCTCCCTCCCTCCCACAAGCTCTCTCTTCCCCCCCTCCCTCCCACAAGCTCTCTCTTCCCCCCCTCCCTCCCACAAGCTCTCTCTTCCCCCCCTCCCTCCCACAAGCTCTCTCTTCCCCCCTCCCTCCCACAAGCTCTCTCTTCCCCCCCTTCCTCCCACAAGCTCTCTCTTCCCCTCCTTCCTCTCACAAGCTCTCTCTTCCCCACCCACAAGCTCTCTCTTCCCCCCCTCCCTCCCACAAGCTCTCTCTTCCCCCCCTCCCTCCCACAAGCTCTCTCTTCCCCCCGCTCCCTCCCACAAACTCTCTCTTTCCCCCCTCCCTCCCACAAGTTCTCTCTTCCCCCTCTCCCTCCCTCCCACAAGCTCTCTTTCCCCGCTCCCTCCCACAAGCTCTCTCTTCCCCCCTCCCTCCCACAAGCTCTCTCTTCCCCCCCCTTCCTGCCACAAGGTCTCTGTTCCCCCCCTCCCTCCCACAAGCTTTCTCTTCCCCCCCCTCCCTCCCACAACTCTCTTTCCCCCCCTCCCTCCCACAAGCTCTCTCTTCCCCTCCTCCCTCCCACAAGCTCTCTCTTCCCCACCCACAAGCTCTCTCTTCCCCCCCTCCCTCCCACAAGCTCTCTCTTCCCCCCTCCCTCCCACAAGCTCTCTCTTCCCCCAGCTCCCTCCCACAAACTCTCTCTTTCCCCCCTCCCTCCCACAAGTTCTCTCTTCCCCTTTTCCCTCCCTCCCACAAGCTCTCTTCCACCGCTCCCTCCCACAAGCTCTCTCTTCCCCCTTCCCTCCCACAAGCTCTCTCTTCCCCCACCATTCCTCCCACAAGCTCTCTCTTCCCCCCCCT